>NW_027362959.1:1427500-2027500 GCF_046119375.1 Phyllobates terribilis
ATTCATTGTACAGGAAGAGGTGAGCTGTGATCTCACCTATTGTGAATGGTGGACCCTGTGTTATCTACTGTATATAGAGGTGTTACCAGTCATTGAACAGGAGGAGGAGGAGGTGAGCTGTAATACCACCTATTGTGAATGGTGGATCCTGTGTTATCTACTGTATATAGAGGTGTTATCAGTCATTGTACAGGAGGAGGAGTAGGTGAGCTGTGATATCACCTATTGTGAATGGTGGATCCTGTGTTACCTACTGTATATAGAGGTTATCAGTCATTGTACAGGAGGAGGAGGAGGTGAGCTGTGATCTCACCTATTGTGAATGGTGGATCCTGTGTTACCTACTGTATATAGAGGTGTTATCAGTCATTGTACAGGAGGAGGAGGTGAGCTGTGATCTCACCTATTGTTAATGGTGGATCCTGTGTTATCTACTGTATATAGAGGTGTTATCAGTCATTGTACAGGAGGAGGAGGAGAGCTGTGACATCACCTATTGTGAATGGTGGGTCCCCTGTGTCATCTGCTATATATAGAGGTGTTATCAGTCATTGTACAGCATGAGGAGGTGAGCTGTGATATCACCTATTGTGAATGGTGGGTCCTGTGTTATCTACTATATATAGAGGTGTTATCAGTCATTGTACAGGAGGAGGAGGAGGAGGAGAGCTGTGACATCACCTATTGTGAATGGTGGGTCCCCTGTGTCATCTGCTATATATAGAGGTGTTATCAGTCATTGTACAGCATGAGGAGGTGAGCTGTGATATCACCTATTGTGAATGGTGGATCCTGTGTTATCTACTGTATATAGAGGTGTTATCAGTCATTGTACAGGAGGAGGAGGTGAGCTGTGATATTTCCTTTTGTGAATGGTGGATCCTGTGTTATCTACTGTATATAGAGGTGTTATCATTCATTGTACAGGAAGAGGTGAGCTGTGATCTCGCCTATTGTGAATGGTGGATCCTGTGTTACCTACTGTATATAGAGGTGTTATCAGTTATTATACAGGGGGAGAAGGTGAGCTGTAATACCACCTATTGTGAATGGTGGGTCCCCTTTGTTATGTACTGTATATAGAGGTGTTATCCGTCATTGTATAGGAGGAGGAGGTGAGCTGTAATACCACCTATTGTGAATGGTGGAACCTGTGTTATCTACTGTATATAGAGGTGTCATCAGTCCTTGTACAGGAGGAGGAGGTGAGCTGTGATATCACCTATTGTGAATGGAGGATCCTGTGTTATCTACTGTATAAAAAAGGTGTTATCAGTCATTGTACAGGAGGAGGAGGTGAGCTGTGATATCACCTATTGTGAATGGTGGATCCTGTGTTACCTACAGTATATAGAGGTGTTATCAGTCATTATACAGGGGGATGAGGTGAGCTGTGATACCACCTATTGTGAATGATGGGTCCCCTTTGTTATCTACTGTATAAAGAGGTGTTATCAGTCATTGTACAGGAGGAGGAGGAGGTGAGCTGTGATCTCACCTATTGTGAATGGAGGATCCTGTGTAATCTACTGTATATAGAGGTTTCATCAGTCATTGTACAGGAGGAGGAGGAGGTGAGCTGTGACATCACCTATTGTGAATGGAGGGTCCCCTGTGTCATCTACTGTATATAGAGGTGTTATCAGTCATTGTAGAGCATGAGGAGGTGTGCTGTGATATCACCTTTTGTGGATTGTGGATCCTGTGTTATCTACTGTATATAGAGGTGTTATCAGTAATTGTACAGTTGGAGAGGTGAGCTGTGACATCACCTATTGTGAATGGTGTGTTCCCTGTGTCATCTACTGTATATAGAGGTGATATCAGTCATTGTACAGGAGTTGAAGGAGGTGAGCTGTGATATCACCTATTGTGAAAGGTGGATCCTGTGTTATCTACTGTATAAAGAGGTGATATCAGTCATTGTAAAGGAGGAGGAGGTGAGCTGTGATCTCACCTATTGTGAATAGTGGATCCTGTGTTATCTACTGTACATAGAGGTGTTATCAGTCATTGTACAGGAGGAGGAGGAGGTGAGCTGTGATATCACCTATTGTGAATGGTGGATCCTGTGTTATCTACTGTATATAGAGGTGTTATCATTCATTGTACAGGAGGAGGAGGTGAGCTGTGATATCACCTATTGTGAATGGTGGATCCCGTGTTACCTACTGTATATAGAGGTGTTATCAGTCATTGTACAGGAGGAGAAGGAGGTGAGCTGTGATCTCACCTATTGTGAATAGAGGATCCTGTGTTATCTACTGTATATAGAGGTGTCATCAGTCATTGTACAGGAGGAGGAGGAGGTGAGCTGTGATCTCACCTATTGTGAATGGTGGATCCCCTGTGTCATCTACTGTATATAGAGGTGTTATCATTCATTGTACAGGAGGAGGAGGAGGTGAGCTGTGATCTCACCTATTGTGAATGGTGGATCCTGTGTTATCTACTGTATATAGAGGTGTTATCAGTCATTGTACAGCATGAGGAGGTGAGCTGTGATATCACCTATTGTGAATGGTGGATCCTGTGTTATCTACTGTATATAGAGGTGTTATCAGTCATTATACAGGAGGAGGAGGTGAGCTGTGATATCACCTATTGTGAATGGTTGGTCCCCTGTGTCATCTACTGTACATAGGGGTGTTTTCAGTCATTGTACAGGAGGAGGAGAAGGAGGTGAGCTGTGATCTCACCTATTGTGAATAGAGGATCCTGTGTTATCTACTGTATATAGAGGTGTTACCAGTCATTGAACAGGAGGAGGAGGAGGTGAGCTGTAATACCACCTATTGTGAATGGTGGATCCTGTGTTATCTACTGTATATAGAGGTGTTATCATTCATTGTACAGGAAGAGGTGAGCTGTGATCTCACCTATTGTGAATGGTGGACCCTGTGTTATCTACTGTATATAGAGGTGTTACCAGTCATTGAACAGGAGGAGGAGGAGGTGAGCTGTAATACCACCTATTGTGAATGGTGGATCCTGTGTTATCTACTGTATATAGAGGTGTTATCAGTCATTGTACAGGAGGAGGAGTAGGTGAGCTGTGATATCACCTATTGTGAATGGTGGATCCTGTGTTACCTACTGTATATAGAGGTTATCAGTCATTGTACAGGAGGAGGAGGAGGTGAGCTGTGATCTCACCTATTGTGAATGGTGGATCCTGTGTTACCTACTGTATATAGAGGTGTTATCAGTCATTGTACAGGAGGAGGAGGTGAGCTGTGATCTCACCTATTGTTAATGGTGGATCCTGTGTTATCTACTGTATATAGAGGTGTTATCAGTCATTGTACAGGAGGAGGAGGAGGAGGAGAGCTGTGACATCACCTATTGTGAATGGTGGGTCCCCTGTGTCATCTGCTATATATAGAGGTGTTATCAGTCATTGTACAGCATGAGGAGGTGAGCTGTGATATCACCTATTGTGAATGGTGGGTCCTGTGTTATCTACTATATATAGAGGTGTTATCAGTCATTGTACAGGAGGAGGAGGAGGAGGAGAGCTGTGACATCACCTATTGTGAATGGTGGGTCCCCTGTGTCATCTGCTATATATAGAGGTGTTATCAGTCATTGTACAGCATGAGGAGGTGAGCTGTGATATCACCTATTGTGAATGGTGGATCCTGTGTTATCTACTGTATATAGAGGTGTTATCAGTCATTGTACAGGAGGAGGAGGTGAGCTGTGATATTTCCTTTTGTGAATGGTGGATCCTGTGTTATCTACTGTATATAGAGGTGTTATCATTCATTGTACAGGAAGAGGTGAGCTGTGATCTCGCCTATTGTGAATGGTGGATCCTGTGTTACCTACTGTATATAGAGGTGTTATCAGTTATTATACAGGGGGAGAAGGTGAGCTGTAATACCACCTATTGTGAATGGTGGGTCCCCTTTGTTATGTACTGTATATAGAGGTGTTATCCGTCATTGTATAGGAGGAGGAGGTGAGCTGTAATACCACCTATTGTGAATGGTGGAACCTGTGTTATCTACTGTATATAGAGGTGTCATCAGTCCTTGTACAGGAGGAGGAGGTGAGCTGTGATATCACCTATTGTGAATGGAGGATCCTGTGTTATCTACTGTATAAAAAAGGTGTTATCAGTCATTGTACAGGAGGAGGAGGTGAGCTGTGATATCACCTATTGTGAATGGTGGATCCTGTGTTACCTACAGTATATAGAGTTGTTATCAGTCATTATACAGGGGGATGAGGTGAGCTGTGATACCACCTATTGTGAATGATGGGTCCCCTTTGTTATCTACTGTATAAAGAGGTGTTATCAGTCATTGTACAGGAGGAGGAGGAGGTGAGCTGTGATCTCACCTATTGTGAATGGAGGATCCTGTGTAATCTACTGTATATAGAGGTTTCATCAGTCATTGTACAGGAGGAGGAGGAGGTGAGCTGTGACATCACCTATTGTGAATGGAGGGTCCCCTGTGTCATCTACTGTATATAGAGGTGTTATCAGTCATTGTAGAGCATGAGGAGGTGTGCTGTGATATCACCTTTTGTGGATTGTGGATCCTGTGTTATCTACTGTATATAGAGGTGTTATCAGTAATTGTACAGTTGGAGAGGTGAGCTGTGACATCACCTATTGTGAATGGTGTGTTCCCTGTGTCATCTACTGTATATAGAGGTGATATCAGTCATTGTACAGGAGTTGAAGGAGGTGAGCTGTGATATCACCTATTGTGAAAGGTGGATCCTGTGTTATCTACTGTATAAAGAGGTGATATCAGTCATTGTAAAGGAGGAGGAGGTGAGCTGTGATCTCACCTATTGTGAATAGTGGATCCTGTGTTATCTACTGTACATAGAGGTGTTATCAGTCATTGTACAGGAGGAGGAGGAGGTGAGCTGTGATATCACCTATTGTGAATGGTGGATCCTGTGTTATCTACTGTATATAGAGGTGTTATCAGTCATTGTGCAGGAGGAGGAGGAGGTGAGCTGTAATACCACCTATTGTGATTGTTGGGTCCCCTGTGTTATCTACTGTATGTAGAGGTGTTATCAGTCATTGTACAGGAGGAGAAGGGGGTGAGCTGTGATCTTACCGATTGTGAATGGTGGATCCTGTGTAATCTAATGTATATAGAGGTGTTATCATTCATTGTACAGGAGGAGGAGGTGAACTGTGACATCACCTATTGTGAATGGTGGATCCTGTGTTATCTACTGTATATAGAGGTGTTATCATTCATTGTACAGGAGGAGGAGGTGAGCTGTGATATCACCTATTGTGAATGGTGGATCCTGTGTAATCTACTGTATATAGAGGTGTTATCAGTCCTTGTAGAGGAGGAGGAGGAGGTGAGCTGTGATGTCACCTATTGTGAATGGTGGATCCTGTGTAATCTACTGTATATAGAGGTGTTATCGTTCATTGTACAGGCGGCGTAGGTGAGCTGTGATATCACCTATTGTGAAAGGTGGATCCTGTGTTATCTACTGTATATAGAGGTGTTATCAGTCATTGTACAGGAGGAGGAGGTGAGCTGTGATGTCACCTATTGTGAATGGTGGATCCTGTGTTATCTACTATATATAGAGGTGTTATCAGTCATTGTACAGGAGGAGGAGGAGATGAGCTGTGATCTCACTTATTGTGAATGGTGGATCCTGTGTAATCTACTGTATATAGAGTTGTTATCATTCATTGTACAGGAGGGGGAGGTGAGCTGTGATCTCACTTATTGTGAATGGTGGATCCTGTGTAATCTACTGTATATAGAGGTGTTATCGTTCATTGTACAGGAGCCGGAGGTGAGTTGTGATATCACCTATTGTGAATGGTGGATCCTGTGTAATCTACTGTATATAGAGGTGTTATCGTTCATTGTACAGGAGGAGGAGGTGATCTGTGATATCGGCTATTGTGAATGGTGGGTCTCCTGTGTTACCTACTGTATATAGAGGTGTTATCAGTCATTGTACAGGAGGAGGAGGAGGTGAGCTGTGACATCACCTATTGTGAATGGTGGGTCCTCTGTGTCATCTACTATATATAGACGTGTCATCAGTCATTGTACAGGAGGAGGAGATGAGCTGTGATCTCACTTATTGTGAATGGTGGATCCTGTGTAATCTACTGTATATAGAGGTGTTAATAGTCATTGTACAGGAGGAGGAGGAGGTGAGCTGTGATATCACCTATTGTGAATGGTGGATCCTGTGTTATCTACTGTATATAGAGGTGTTATCAGTCATTGTACAGGGGAGGAGGTGAGCTGTAATACCACCTATTGTGAATGGTGGGTCCCCTGTGTTATCTACTGTATATAGAGGTGTTATCATTCATTGTACAGGAAGAGGTGAGCTGTGATCTCGCCTATTGTGAATGGTGTATCCTGTTTTATCTACTGTATATAGAGGTGTTATCAGTCATTGTACAGAGGAGGAGGTGAGCTGTGATCTCACCTATTGTGAATGGTGGATTCTGTGTAATCTACTGTATATAGAGGTGTTATCATTCATTGTACAGGAGGAGGAGGTGATCTGTGACATCACCTATTGTGAATGGAGGATCCTGTGTTACCTGCGGTACATAGATTTGTTATCAATCATTATACAGGAAGAGGAGGTGAGCTGTGATATCACCTATTGTGAATGGTGGGTCCTCTGTGTTATCTACTGTATATAGAGGTGTTATTAGTCATTGTACAGGAGGAGGAAGGGGTGAGCTGTGATCTCACCTATTGTGAATGTTGGATCCTGTGTTATCAGTCATTGTACAGGAGGAGGAGGAGGTGAGCTGTGATATCGCCTATTGTGAATGGTGGATCCTGTGTTAACTACTGTATATAGAGGTGTTATCAGTCATTGTACAGGAGGAGGAGTAGGTGAGCTGTGATATCACCTATTGTGAATTGTGGATCCTGTGTTACCTACTGTATATAGATGTGTTATCAGTCATTATACAGGGGGAGAAGGTGAGCTGTGATATCACCTATTGTGAATGGTGGGTCCCCTTTGTTATGTACTGTATATAGAGGTGTTATCTGTCATTGTATAGGAGGAGGAGGTTAGCTGTGATATCACTTATTGTGAATGGTGGATCCTGTGTTACCTACTGTATATAGAGGTGTTATCAGTCATTATACAGGAGGAGGAGGTGAGCTGTGATATCACCTATTGTGAATGTTTGGTCCCCTGTGTTAACTACTGTATATAGATGTGTTATCAGTCATTGTACAGGAGGAGGTGAGCTGTGATGACACTTATTGTGAATGGTGGATCCTGTGTTATCTACTGTATATAGAGGTGTTATCAGTCATTGTACAGGAGGAGAAGGTGAGCTGTGATATCACCTATTGTGAATGGTGGATCCTGTGCTATCTACTGTATATAGATGTGTTATCAGTCATTGTATAGGAGGAGGAGGGGGTGAGCTGTGATCTCACCTATTGTGAATGGTGGATCCTGTGTTATCTACTGTATATAGAGGTGTTATCAGTCATTATACAGGATGAGGAGGTGAGCTGTGATATCACCTATTGTGAATGGTGGGTCCCCTGTGTTATCTACTGTATATAGAGGTGTTATCAGTCATTGTACAGGAGGAGGTGAGGTGTTATCAGTCATTGTACAGTAGGAGGTGAGCTGTGATATCACCTATTGTGAATGGTGGGTCCCCTGTGTTATCTACTGTATATAGAGGTGTTATCAGTCATTGTACAGGAGGAGGAGGTGAGCTGTGATCTCACCTATTGTGAGTGGTGGATCCTGTGTTATCTACTGTATATAGAGGTGTTATCAGTCATTGTACAGGAGGAGGAGGGGGTGAGCTGTGATCTCACCTATTGTGAATGGTGGATACTGTGTTACCTACTGTATATAGAGGTGTTATCAGTCATTATACAGGAAGAGGAGTTGAGCTGTGATATCTATTGTGAATGGTGGATCCTGTGTTACCTACTGTATATAGAGGTGTTATCAGTCATTATAAAGGAGGAGGAGGAGGAGGTGAGTTGTGATCTCACCTATTGTAAATGGTGGATCCTGTGTTATCTACTGTATATAGAGGTGTTATCAGTCATTGTACAGGAGGAGGAGGGGGTGAGCTGTGATCTCACCTATTGTAAATGGTGGATCCTGTGTTATCTACTGTATATAGAGGTGTTATCATTCATTGTACAGGAGGAGGAGGTGGTGAGCTGTGATATCACCTATTGTAAATGGTGGATCCTGTGTTATCTACTGTATATAGAGGTGTTATCAGTCATTATACAGGAGGAGGAGGTGTGCTGTGATATCACCTATTGTGAATGGTGGATCCTGTGTAATCTACTATATATAGAGGTGTTATCAGTCATTGTACAGGAGGAGGAGGTGAGCTGTAATATCACCTATCGCCACGGAAGTCTATCGCTGGGGGTTGTAGTCTTCAGTGGCGGTGACCCGGTCCGTGCCCAGGGCTTTCAAACCAGTGGCAGTCTTAGTGTAATAATAAGTGTCCGACTACGCTACCCGTGGATTGCGGTCAGTGGAGACCGCCGCTGTGCCGCAGACTGCTGATGTTGTATGCGCAGCCAAGTATGGGATAACTCCCCACGGGAGAAGCATTGCCTCAGGGCAGCTAGTGTGCATGATGGGAGTGATGGTGTGAGCGTCCCAGTACTAATGGTGCTGGTGCGGCGATGAAACACAGAGACGTGTGGTTGCAGTTTCCAATGCTTTACTCACAGTTCTTTACTGGTCCTAGTCACGTCTGTACCGGCGGTGACTGCCCAAGCCGTGCTGCGTCCACCAGGCAAGGGGCTCGACCAACTCCCAGGCAATTCCAGAGCGTGGCACAGGGCTCCCTTCTCTTTCTTGCTCTGGCCGTCCCCACCAGTGACCCACCTTTGTCCAGCTTCCTCGGGCCTTCTCTTGGCAAAACCTCTCTCCGGTTTCCCTGACCCTATGTGGTATGCTTTCCTGGTGGATGTAGTGAGGGGTCGCACCAAGATGTGGTCACAACCTTCGGTCTTTGGCTGAGGAATTTGTTGCCTCCACCAATTTGGGTTCCGGTACCCTGCTCTGCCAACCCTTCACCCGCACTCTCCTGGGCCTATGGGGTCCCTTCTTCTCTGGTGTCTCTGAGCCTCTCTTAATGTGCTGTTCCTTGTTTCCTTTCTGTTCCAGTTCCTTGCTGTTTCTGTTCCTCTCCTCTGGCTCTGGCCTCCACTCCAGGCCGGCCTCGTGGAGCTGGGCCCAGACTGAGCCACAGCTCCCTGTCAGCCCTCTCTGGCTGAACTCTCCTTCTCTCTTCTCCTCCTGACTGGACTGAACTGACTACTCTAAGATGGTGCCCACCTTATATACCTCCCTCTATGTGTGAGCCCAGGTGACTAGCAACCAATGGGCTCCTACCTATGCCCAGAGAGCCACCCCTATCTGCTCCTACACCACTGGGTTTTCCTCCCCCTCCCCACTCCAGCCAGGGACATGGTCAGTTGTGCCTACATATATATATAAATGGGAGCCCCGTAGAGCTGTCCCTCGGAAATGGGGTGTGTGTGGTGTATGCAGCTTACTGAGTCCTGGTCCACACTCCATCCTTACCCGGGAGTGGAATATCACACCTCTGGGTCGAGGTGCAATACCCCTGTAGCAGCCGAGCCCTCAGGGTGCTACACATGTATGACCGGCCGCTCTGTTAACTCCTCCTGGCGGAGGCAGGGTGCATGTATGACCGGACGCTCTGTTAACTCCTCCTGGCGGAGGCAGGGTGCATGTATGACCGGCCGCTCTGTTAACTCCTCCTGGCGGAGGCAGGGTGCATGTATGACCGGCCGCTCTGTTAACTCCTCCTGGCGGAGGCAGGGTGCATGTATGACCGGCCGCTCTGTTAACTCCTCCTGGCGGTGGTCTTCTGGCTACAGGAATACTGAGGCCGCCAGTGGTGGTATCCGCTGCATAGGTTATGATTGATCTCATCTCTTCCAATCATCATGTAATTCACCAGATTTTTAATATACCGTATATACTCGAGTATAAGCCGAGTTTTTCAGCACATTTTTTGTTCTGATAAAGCCCCTCTCGGCTTATACTCTGGTATATACTCGAGTATATAGAAATTCTGGTGGTGGATAGTGCTGGGGGAGGTTGCGACGGTGGAGGAGCGGGGCACACGCAGTAGCCGCTGCTGCAGCTACCACGTGTGCCCGCGCTAAAGAGAAATTAATATTTCCTCTTCTCCACTCCCATGGGCGTGGAGAAGAATGAATATTCATTCTCTTTAGTAGCGGACACAGAGAAGCGTTGAGCCGCAGTTCCTGCTGACAGTGCCCGCTACTAAAGAGAGTGCATATTCACTCTTCTCCACGCCCATAGTCCCGGGGTGGAGAGGAGTGAATGTGCCAGCAGCTCAGCGTCTGAGAGCGCATGGCAGTGACGTCATGCGCTGCTCAGATGCTGACATGAGCTGCTGCAGCAGAAAAGGACGCAGAGCAGAGGTGAGGAAGGAAGGTGAGTATAAGGGTATGTGCACATGGGCGTTATTGGCAGCGCTTTGAACGCAGCATACTTTATGCTGCGTCCAAAGCGCTGCACGCTGGTAAATCCGCATGTGTTCATTGAGCCATGCGGATTCACCGCATCCTATACATTGCACTGATAGAATTTCTCTTGCGGAGACTAGTGTCTCCGCAAGAGAAATTGACATACTGAGGTCTGGGAAGACGCGCCGCATGTCCGTGTCTGCGGGTGAGCCGCAGGTGTATGGAGACGCATAGTGGGCATGGGATCTGTATAAATCCCATCCACTATTCTATAACATCTGGCATCTGCGGATTGCACGCAGCGCAAGTGCGCAGCGTACAATCCGCAGCAATTACTGATCGTGTGCACGTACCTTCAGTGTTTGATTATTTTTTTGTGTGTGCAGTAATGCGGCCATGCATACCAGGATTGGGGAATGAGGGGGTCCATACATACCAGGATTGGGGATGGGAAGGCCATACATACCAGGATTGGGTATGAGGAGGCCATGCATACCAGGATTGGGGATGGGGGGCATACAATCCCGGATTGGGGGATGAGGGGGCCCACACATACCAGGATTGGGGATAGGGGTGCCATGCATACCAGGATTGGGGATGAGGAGGCCATGCATACCAGGATTGGGGATGAGGGGACCATACATACCAGGATTAGACATGAGGGTGCCATGCATACGAGGATTGGGGATGGGGGGGCATGCATACCAGGATTGGGGGATGAGGGGTACCGTACATACCAGGATTGGGGGATGAGGGGTGCTATACATACCTGGATTGGGGGATGAGGGCTGCCATGCATACCTGGATTGGGGATGAGGGCTGCCATGCATACCTGGATTGGGGATGAGGGCTGCCATGCATACCAGGATTGGGGATGAGGGGGGCATGTATACCAGGATTAGGGATGAGGGGGCCATGTACAACAGAATTGGGGATGAGGGTGCCATGCGTACCAGGATTGGGGATGAGGGGGCCATGCGTACCAGGATTGGGGATGAGGGGGCCATGCGTACCAGGATTGGGGATGAGGGGGCCATGCGTACCAGGATTGGGGATGAGGGAGCCATGCACAACAGAATTAGGGATGAGGGGTCCATGCATACCAGGATTGGGGATGAGGGGGCCATGCGTACCAGGATGGGGAAATTTACCAGTAGCTGCTGCATTTCCCAAATTAGGGTTTATACTCAAGTCAATAAGTTTTCCCAGTTTTTTGTGGTAAAATTAGGTGCCTTGGCTTATACTCGAGCATATACGGTAATTTATATTTCTATTTTTTCAGCGTTTTCAGATCTCTGCTTGCCATCAATGAATGAGAATATTCTTAATTACATCGCGAGGCATAAAATCTGTACAGCATATTGCGTAGACCCCAGTTAGTAAATGATTAGCAGTGAGAGGAATCCGGTCTGTGTAACAAACATGGTCCCATTCACTGAAAGCAAGCCGAGATATTGAAATCACTAATAATTCAGTTACTTTTTTGTTTTCCTCTTTTTCCAGCGCTCAGATTTTGAATGATCAGATGGTTATACTGAATGCATACGGGGGTCCGCAAGAAACGCCATCACTTGAGCCCCCCAAACCTGTCCCAGCGATCTGCGAGAAAGCCCCTTCCGCCGCCGCCAGGGACACCGTCCACTCATTCTCCGCGTACACGAGGATGAAGCCGGACTGGGCTCTGAAGTGAGTGAGACCGCGGTGCGCGGCACTGGGCGCGGGGGGTTCTGTAACCTCATCATACACTTTGTATCCAAGATCTCTGCTTTCTGTCACTGAATAGGAACATTTCACTTTCCATTAAGGTACTGAAAACCTGTGCAGCCCCGACACTTCTCACAGCTGAGGTTTTGCCTCTATATCATGTAACTTTAGGTGACACCAGCCACGGGCGATGGGCTTCCTGCCGCCGTGGTCGGTGTCTTTTGATAAAATCTCTTTTCCCCATACAGATGTCTTGACGACAACAACTGGGATGTGCATCAAGCAAAGAAAGTGTTTCATTACCTGAAGGTAAATGGTTTTATTAAGCAACCTACTTGCTGACTGTCTCCAGTGACCTGAAGCCGACACCTGCACTGTATCTCTGAAGGTCTTTGCATGTGTCCTGTGGAGGTGTTTAGAGGTTCAGTGCTGCCCTCTATTGGCCAGAGCTGATTACAGCTGCAAAGATCAGTTCTTGCTCTATGGAATCACTGTACATACAATATCTGGAGAAAAGTATGTGCCCCCTCCACATTCACCTCCAGGGAGCTCTCACCTCCCATCTTACACCCATAGACATTAATATGGAGTCGCTCCTCCACAGATAGAACGGCTTCTGCTCTTCTGGGAAGGATTTCTATAAGATTTTGGAGGCATTGGTGGGAATTGTTGCCCCTTCATCCAGAAGACATCACACCGCAACGGGACCAGATGTTACACCGGGGGACGATGGGGTCGGAAGTTATGCATGGGGGGCGATGGCACTGAATGTTATGCACAGCGGGGGGAAGGGCCAGACGTTATGCATCGGGGGTCGATGGGACCGGACGTTATGCACAGGAGGAGCAATGGGGCTGGATGTTATACACCAGGAAGGGGGGGGGGATGGGACCGGACATGATACATCCGGGGAGGGGACGAAATGGGGCAGGACATTATACACCGGGGGGGCAAGATGGTGCCGGACGTTATGCACAGGAGGAGCAATGGGGCTGGATGTTATACACCAGGAAGGGGGGAGATGGGACCGGACATGATACATCCGGGGAGGGGACGAGATGGGGCAGGACATTATACACCGGGGGGGGGCAAGATGGTGCCGGACGTTATGCACCGGGGGGGATGGTGGGGCCAGGTATTATTCTAGCTCACAGCTGGGGGTTCGGGGCGGGAGACCCCTCTATAATATCTATAAGCACTAATACGGTATATAGAGAGCAGTCGTCTTGATAAGAGAATCCATTTAATGTTTATCTCCATATAAATGGAGAACCCCTTTAAGAGCGCTCACCCCCTGACTGTATAAAGGGGTAAATGATGCTTCTGTCTGGTCTCCAGGTTTACACGTATGATTTGGTTTTCCTTTATTATCGGTTTCCCTTTACAGAGTCGGGGTGCCATTCCTCCGGAGGCCTTTGAAGTGAAGGCGCTGGCGGCCGCCATGTCTGGATAAGGTGTGCGAGGACGAGTCTCCGCTGATCCGACTTCTGGTTACACGGAGGAGATTCCTGATTTCTTTTGTCCTTCTGTTCATGTCCTCGTGTTTCTTGTCTGTTGTTCGGGGTCTTGTGGTACAAATGGTAAAATGTGGCCTCGTTCCTGTCGTGTAGACGGCACCAAAGGTTTCTGCAGAGAATCTGCAGCGTTCTGTTACTGCTGCTCTGTGAGAAGGAAATTGTGCGATGTGGACGGAGGAAATATTGTTTCTTGTATTATAGGGTTTTATGGCTTCACTTTTGTATAAAACATCCATTAAAGGAAGCGTTCTGTTACTAGATGTTATATTGTGTGACTCCACCGCGCCCACGACTCACGCTCTACACCCGTCCTCACTATTGTGTGACTCCACCGCACCCACGACTCACGCTCTACACCCGTCCTCACTATTGTGTGTTACCACCGCACCCACGACTCACGATCTACACCCGTCCTCACTATTGTGTGACTCCACCGCGCCCACGACTCACGATCTACACCCGTCCTCACTATTGTGTGACTCCACCGCGCCCACGACTCACGCTCTACACCCGTCCTCACTATTGTGTGTTACCACCGCACCCACGACTCACGATCTACACCCGTCCTCACTATTGTGTGACTCCACCGCACCCACGACTCACGATCTACACCCGTCCTCACTATTGTGTGAGTCCACCGCGCCCACGACTCACGATCTACACCCGTCCTCACTATTGTGTGACTCCACCGCACCCACGACTCACGATCTACACCCGTCCTCACTATTGTGTGACTCCACCGCGCCCACGACTCACGATCTACACCCGTCCTCACTATTGTGTGACTCCACCGCGCCCACGACTCACGATCTACACCCGTCCTCACTATTGTGTGACTCCACCGCACCCACGACTCACGATCTACACCCGTCCTCACTATTGTGTGTTACCACCGCGCCTACGACTCACGATCTACACCCGTCCTCACTATTGTGTGACTCCACCGCACCCACGACTCACGATCTACACCCGTCCTCACTATTGTGTGACTCCACCGCACCCACGACTCACGATCTACACCCGTCCTCACTATTGTGTGACTCCACCGCGCCCACGACTCACGATCTACACCCGTCCTCACTATTGTGTGACTCCACCGCGCCCACGACTCACGATCTACACCCGTCCTCACTATTGTGTGACTCCACCGCACCCACGACTCACGATCTACACCCGTCCTCACTATTGTGTGTTACCACCGCGCCTACGACTCACGATCTACACCCGTCCTCACTATTGTGTGTTACCACCGCGCCCACGACTCACGATCTACACCCGTTCTCACTATTGTGTGTTACCACCGCGCCCACGACTCACGATCTACACCCGTCCTCACTATTGTGTGACTCTACCGCGCCCACGACTCACGATCTACACCCGTCCTCACTATTGTGTGAATCCACCGCGCCCACGACTCACGATCTACACCCGTCCACACTATTGTGTGAATCCACCGCGCCCACGACTCACGCTCTACACCCGTCCTCACTATTGTGTGAATCCACCGCGCCCACGACTCACGATCTACACCCGTCCTCACTATTGTGTGAATCCACCGCGCTCACGATCTACACCCGTCCTCACTATTGTGTGAATCCACCACGCCCACCACTCACGCTCTACACCCGTCCTCACTACTGTGACACTACCGCGCCCACGACTCACGATCTACACCCGTCCTCACTATTGTGTTACCACCGCACCCACGACTCACAATCTACACCCGTCCTCACTATTGTGTGTTACCACCGCGTCCATGACTCGCGCTCTACACCCGTCCTCACTATTGTGTGTTACCACCACATCCACGACTCACGATCTACACCCGTCCTCACTATTGTATGATACCACCGCGCCCACGACTCACGCTCTACACCCGTCCTCACTATTGTGTTACCACCGCGTCCACGACTCATGATCTACACCCATCCTCACTATTGTGTACCACCATGTCCACGCCTCACGATCTACACCCGTCCTCACTATTGTGATACCACCGCGTCCACGACTCACGCTCTACACCCGTCCTCACTATTGTATGATACCATCGGGTCCACGACTCACGATCTACACCCGTCCTCACTATTGTGTGTTACCACCGCGTCCACGACTCACGATCTACACCCGTCCTCACTATTGTGTGTTACCACCGCGCCCACGACCTCACGATCTACACCCGTTCTCACTATTGTGTGTTACCACCGTGCCCACGACTCACGATCTACACCCGTCCTCACTATTGTGATACCACCATGTCCACGACTCACGCTCTACACCCGTCCTCACTATTGTGTGATACCACCGCGTCCACGACTCACGCTCTACACCCGTCCTCACTATTGTATGATACCACCGGGTCCACGACTCACGATCTACACCCGTTCTCACTATTGTGTGTTACCACTGCGCTCACGATCTACACCCGTCCTCACTATTGTGTGTTACCACCGCGCCCACGACCTACACCCGTCCTCACTATTGTGATACCACCGGGTCCACGACTCACGATCTACACCCGTCCTCACTATTGTGTGTTACCACCGCGTCCATGACTCACGCTCTACACCCGTCCTCACTATTGTATGATACCACCGCGCCCACGACTCACGATCTACACCCGTCCTCACTATTGTATGATACCACCGCATCCACGACTGACGATCTACACCCGTCCTCACTATTGTGTGACTCCACCGCGCCCACGACTCACGCTCTACACCCGTCCTCACTATTGTGTGTTACCACCACATCCACGACTCACGATCTACACCCGTCCTCACTATTGTATGATACCACCGCGCCCACGACTCACGCTCTACACCCGTCCTCACTATTGTGTGTTACCACCGCGTGCACGACTCGTGATCTACACCCGTCCTCACTATTGTGTACCACCATGTCCACGCCTCACGATCTACACCCGTCCTCACTATTGTGATACCACCGCGTCCACGACTCACGCTCTACACCCGTCCTCACTATTGTATGATACCATTGGGTCCACGACTCACGATCTACACCCGTCCTCATTATTGTGTGTTACCACCGCGTCCACGACTCACGATCTACACCCGTCCTCACTATTGTGTTACCACCGCGCCCACGACTCACGATCTACACCCGTCCTCACTATTGTGTTACCACCGCGCCCACGACTCACGATCTACACCCGTCCTCACTATTGTGATACCACCATGTCCACGACTCGCGCTCTACACGCGTCCTCACTATTGTGTGTTACCACCCCGTCCACGACTCATGATCTACACCCGTCCTCACTATTGTGACACTACCGCGTGCACGACTCACGATCTACACCTGTCCTCACTATTGTGTGTTACCACCGCGTCCACAACTCACGATCTACAATCGTCCTCACTATTGTGATACCACCGTGTCCACGACTCACGATCTACACCCGTCCTCACTATTGTGTTACCACCATGTCCACGCCTCACGCTCTACACCCGTCCTCACTATTGTGATACCACCACGTCCACGACTCACGCTCTACACCCGTCCTCACTATTGTGATACCACCGTGTCCACGACTCACGCTCTACACCCGTCCTCACTATTGTGATACCACCGCGTCCACGACTCACGCTCTACACCCGTCCTCACTATTGTGATACCACCGCGTCCACGACTCACGATCTACACTCGTCCTCACTATTGTGATACCATCGCGTCCACGACTCACGATCTACACCCGTCCTCACTATTGTGATACCGCGTCCACGACTCACGCTCTACACTCGTCCTCACTATTGTGATACCACAGCGTCCACGACTCACGGTCTACACTCGTCCTTACTATTGTGGTACCACCGCGTCCACGACTCACGATCTACACTCGTCCTCACTATTGTGATACCACCGTGTCCACGACTCACGATCTACACCCGTCCTCACTATTGTGATACCACCGCGTCTACGACTCACGATCTACACCCGTCCTCACTATTGTGACACTACCGCGTCCACGACTCACGCTCTACACCCGTGCTCACTATTGTGATACCACCGTGTCCACGACTCACTATCTACACGTGCATTTCGTATGGAGGAAATAGTTTCTTGAATTATAGGGTTTTAAGACTTCAGAGCGAATGTTCACTTTTGTATAAAACATCCATTAAAGGTTCTGTTACTAGATGTGATTATATTGTGTGACAACACAGAGTCCACGCCTCACGCTCTACACCCGTCCTCACTATTGTGCTACCACCATGTCCATGCCTCATGCTCTACACCCGTCCTCACTATTGTGCTACCACCATGTCCACGCCTCACGCTCTACACCCGTCCTCACTATTGTGCTACCACCATGTCCATGCCTCACGCTCTACACCCGTCCTCACTATTGTGCTACCACCATGTCCATGCCTCACGCTCTACACCCGTCCTCACTATTGTGCTACCACCATGTCTACACCTCACGCTCTACACCCGTCCTCACTATTGTGATTATCATGTCCATGCCTCACGCTCTACACCCTTCCTCACTATTGTGCTACCACCATGTCCACGCCTCACGCCCTACACCCGTCCTCACTATTGTGTTACCACCATGTCCACCCCTCACGCTCTACACCCGTCATCACTATTGTGATACCACCATGTCCACGCCTCACGCTCTACACCCGTCCTCACTATTGTGATACCACAATGTCCCCGCCTCACGCTCTACACCCGTCCTCACTATTGTGATACCACCATGTCCACGCCTTACGCTCTACACCCGTCCTCACTATTGTGATACCACCATGTCCACGCCTCACGCTCTACACCTGTCCTCACTATTGTGTTACCACCATGCCCACGCCTCACGCTCTACAGCCGTCATCACTATTGTGATACCACCATGTCCACGCCTCACGCTCTACACCTGTCCTCACTATTGTGTTACCACCATGTCCACGCCTCACGCTCTACAGCCGTCCTCACTATTGTGATACCACCATGTCCACGCCTCACGCTCTACACCCGTCCTCACTATTGTGATACTACCATGTCCATGCCCCATGCTCTACACCCGTCCTCACTATTGTGATACCACCATGTCCACGCCTCACGCTCTACACCCGTCCTCACTATTGTGATACCACCATGTCCACGCCTCACGCTCTACACCCGTCCTCACTATTGTGATACCACCATGTCCACGCCTCACGATCTCACCCGTCCTCACTATTGTGATACCACCATGTCCACGCCTCACGCTCTACACCCGTCCTCACTATTGTGATACCACCATGTCCACGCCTCACGCTCTACACCCGTCCTCACTATTGTGATACCACCATATCCACGCCTCACGATCTCACCCATCCTCACTATTGTGATACCACCATGTCTACGCCTCACGCTCTACACCCGTCCTCACTATTGTGATACCACCATGTCCACGCCTCACGCTCTACACCCGTCCTCACTATTGTGATACCACCATGTCCACGCCTCACGATCTCACCCGTCCTCACTATTGTGATACCACCATGTCCACGCCTCACGATCTCACCCGTCCTCACTATTGTGATACCACCATGTCCACGCCTCACGCTCTACACCCGTCCTCACTATTGTGATACCACCATGTCCACGCCTCACGCTCTACACCCATCCTCACTATTGTGATACCACCATGTCCACGCCTCACGCTCTACACCCGTCCTCACTATTGTGATACCACCATGTCCACGCCTCACGCTCTACATCCGTCCTCACTATTGTGATACCACCATGTCCACGCCTCACGCTCTACACCCGTCCACGCCTCACGCTCTACACCCGTCCTCACTATTGTGATACCACCATGTCCACGCCTCACGCTCTACACCCGTCCTCACTATTGTGATACCACCATGTCCACGCCTCACGATCTCACCCGTCCTCACTATTGTGATACCACCATGTCCACGCCTCACGCTCTACACCCGTCCTCACTATTGTGATACCACCGTGTCCACGCCTCACGCTCTACACCCGTCCTCTCTATTGTGATACCACCATGTCCACGCCTCACGCTCTACACCCGTCCTCACTATTGTGATACCACCATGTCCACGCCTCACGATCTCACCCATCCTCACTATTGTGATACCACCATGTCTACGCCTCACGCTCTACACCCGTCCTCACTATTGTGATACCACCATGTCCACGCCTCACGCTCTACACCCGTCCTCACTATTGTGATACCACCATGTCCACGCCTCACGATCTCACCCGTCCTCACTATTGTGATACCACCATGTCCACGCCTCACGATCTCACCCGTCCTCACTATTGTGATACCACCATGTCCACGCCTCACGCTCTACACCCGTCCTCACTATTGTGATACCACCATGTCCACGCCTCACGCTCTACACCCGTCCTCACTATTGTGATACCACCATGTCCACGCCTCACGCTCTACACCCGTCCTCACTATTGTGATACCACCATGTCCACGCCTCACGCTCTACACCAGTCCTCACTATTGTGATACCACCATGTCCACGCCTCACGCTCTACACCGGTCCTCACTATTCTGTGATAACACAGGCGCTTAGTGCACCTTTGGCGAGGCCAAACATTTAAAACGAGTCTGACAGCACAGAACGACTGTTTAAACCAAGCACCGGCCCTCGGTGCACCGTGATTTGGCCAAACATTGCTCTATGAAGCCAGAGCTATCATCAAAGGTGGGGGGGGGCGAGGTGTGCAAATGGAGAGAAAACAAGCACGTGGGAAGGCGACCTTCAATGTTTGGCTGCACCATGATGCACTAAGCGCCTGCGCTTGGTTTGAACAGTCATTCTGTGCTGACTCCCTTTTAGGTTGACTGCACAAGTCCATCAAGTTCAACCAGTACAATAACACGTTGATCTAGAGCAGTGTTCCCCAAACCCCATCCTCACGGCCCCCACAGGTCACGTTTTCAGGATTTCCATAGTGTTGCACAGGTGAGAGAATTCCTGATGTCTTGATGATACTTCCATCACCTGTGTAACACTAAGGAGATCCTGAAAACATGACCTGTGGGGGCCATGAGGACTGGAGTTTGGGAAACACTGATCTAGAGGAAAGAAAACAAAAACCCCGGGAGACAGATGCTAATTGCCCCATATCAGGGGAAAATTCCTTCCTGACTCCACAAACGGCAATCAGGCGAGTTCCCTGGATCACCATCATCACACAATCTAGAAACTATAAGATTATATTCTTCAAGAAAGGTGTCCAGGCCCTCCTTGTATACTGGTAGTGAATCCACCATGACAGCATCATGTGACAGAGAGATCCATAGTCTTAATGCTCTTACAGTAAAGAATCCCCGTCTGTTATTATGATTAGACTAGATGGTGGCCCGAATCTAATGCATCGGGTATTCTAGAATAGGTATGCGGCCGACCGGGCGCAATCAGCAGAGCTGTGTTTCAATTTTGCGGCAAAATCGCTGATTGGTCGAGGCCGGCAACCGTAACCAATCAGCAAAGCGGTGTTAAAATTTGGCGCCTATATCGCAGATTGGTCGCGAGTAATCAGCACAGCGGTGTTTAAATTTGGCACTAATAATGCTGATTATTCGAGACCGGTAACCGCGACCAATCAGCAGAGCGGTGTTTAAATTTGGCGCCAATTTCGCTGCTTGGTCGCGGCCGGCCACCGCGACCAATCAGCGAAGCGGTGTTTAAATTTGGCACCAATATGGCTGATTGGTCACGGCCGGCGGCCTCGACCAATCAGCAGAGCGTTTAAATTTGGTGCCGGCGCTGCCCGCGACCAATCACCGATTTGGGTGCCAAATTCAAATATCGACCGCGACCAATCAGCACAGCGGTGTTTAAATGTGGAGCCAAGATCGGTGATTGGTCGCGGCCGATATTTAAATTTGGCGCCCAAATCGGTGATTGGTCGCGGGCAGCACCAGCGATCAATCAGCGATTTTTAACACAAATGTCCGGACCTTTGTAACACCATGCGGATACTGTGGGGACATCAGCGGCTAGGGTGTGAAGGGAGGACCGGGGAGCGGCGCTGCGGGTCGGGATACTTCTGCTCCGAGCGCCTGCTCATGTCCCGGGTTCTCGGAGCGGAAGTAGCTGCACAGGCAGCGCCGCTGACATCCATGCGGCTAGGGCGTGAAGGGAGGACCGGGGAGCGGCGCTGACATCCAATTGGTCGTGGCCGGTATTTAAATGTGCCGCACAAATCGTTGATTGGTCGCGGACTTGGCCCGCGACCAATCACTGATCTTGCGGCCAAAGTGAAACACTACTGTGCTGATTGGTCTCGGACGCTGCCCGCGACCAATCACCGATTTGGGCACCAAATTTAAATATCGGTCGCGACCAATCACAGATCTTTGCTCCACATTTAAACACCGCTGTGCTGATTGGTCGCGGCCGATATTTAAATGTGGCGCCCAAATCGGTGATTGGTCGCGGGCAGCGTCGGCGACCAATCAGCACAGCGGTATTTAACTTTTGCGCTAAGATCAGTGATTGGTCGGGTCCGAAGACCGCGACCAATAATCGAATCGTCTTGGTGAGGACCGG
This sequence comes from Phyllobates terribilis, assembly GCF_046119375.1. Classification (NCBI taxonomy): domain Eukaryota; kingdom Metazoa; phylum Chordata; class Amphibia; order Anura; family Dendrobatidae; genus Phyllobates; species Phyllobates terribilis. Next base: position 1,449,782 of record NW_027362959.1, read on the forward strand.
GGAGCAGCGCTGCCTGTGCGGCTACTTATGCTGCGAGAACCCGGGACATAGCGGGCGCTCGCAGCAGAAGTATCCCGACCCGCAGCGCCGCTCCCCGGTCCTCCCTTCCGCATGGAGGTCAGCGGCGCCGGCGGTCCTTCCCCTGCTACCGGCCGGGAGATGAGCGCCTCGCACCGCTCATCTCCCGGCTGCATCTCCGTCCCGCAGATGGGTCCGGCGGTCGGGTTCCTTCTGCTGTTGCCGGCCGGGAGATGAGCCGCTAACTGCCGCCATCTTTTTTCAGAAATCCCGCGGCGTTGATTGACCGCTGCCGGACCAATGAGCGACGCGGGATTTCCTTGACTGACTGACTGAATTATATATATAGAAGATGGAGAGGACGCCTCCTTGTCACTGTTGCAGATCAAGGTGTAGAAAGATCATCAGAAAATCTGGGTCCTGTCCCCTCATCCATTTCTCCATTGTAATGAGATTTCCCGTCAGCCGTCTTTTCTCCAAACTGAATAACCCCCAGTCTGATCCCTCGTCCTCTGCAGTCCCTCATTCCCTTCATCACCTTGGTTGTTCTGCACCCGCTCTAGTTCATCTATATCTTCCTTATAGACTGGAGCCCAAAATTGTCCCCAGTCCTGTGTGGCCGCAATAGGGACTTGTATAAAGGCAGAAGGACGTTCTCCTCAGGAGCAGCTCGGCCTCTTTTAATGCATCCCATCATTTTATTTGCCGGCCACTGGTCACTAAAGTGGACTTCAACTTCCGCCCATACACGCAAGTCTATAGCGACTATTTTACCCATTGTTTTACCATTTAGTACATAATTGTACGTTTTATTTCCTCAACCCAAGTCATTGATGTTACATTCTAGGTACCTGCAGCCAACACTAGGGGGAGTTCTTTGCATTCTGTTTATATAAGGAACACAAATCTGTATGCATGTGGCACCCTCTAGTGGTGGCTATGAGCAAAGCAGAAAGAAATTTATAATTTACATGGGGAATTTTGATGCTATTAAAAAATAATATAGCACAGAACAACCTAAAAGTTACAAATATTCTGCATGATAGCCATAGGAAGTAATAGGGCATATAGAGAGGCTTTTAAGCAGAACAGACAAGCTGGTGTCGTACTAATAAAGGGAGCGTGACCAACCCCCATTAAATGCCATCACTGCCCCCCATCCCCTTATAGGGGGGGGGGGGTATATAAAAGTAGACAACCCCTTTAAGCATCAGGTCTCTATAACAGATTGTAAAAGCTCCTCGTGGGGTGATTGTATTACACCGTAATGAATCATCTCAGGCGCAGTTTTTACATCATAAGAAAATCAAAAAGCCGCTAATTCCATCTTTAATGAGGAGAAAGGTAAATTATCTATATATATATAATCGTCTTATCCCATCTGTCTGTCTGTCTGTCTGTCTGTCCAGGAAATCCCGCGTCGCTCATTGGTCCGGCAGCGGCCAATCAGCGCTGTGGGATTTCTGAAAAAAGATGGCGGCCGTTAGCGGCTCATCTGGGGGACGGAGCTGAGCGGCGATGCAGCCGGGAGATGAGCTCCGCGAGGCGCTCATCTCCCGGCCAGCAACAGCAGAAGGAACCCGACCGCCGGACCCATCTGCGGGACGGAGATGCAGCCGGGAGATGAGCGGCGCAAGGCGCTCATCTCCCGGCTGGTAGCAGCGGAAGGACCACCGGTGCCACTGACCTCCATGCGGAAGGGAGGACCGGGGAGCGGCGCTGCGGGTCGGGATACTTCTGCTGCCAGCGCCCACTATGTCCCGGGTTCTCGCAGCGTAAGTAGCCGCACAGGCAGCAGCGCTCCCCGGTCCTCACCAAGAAGATTCGATGATTGGTCGCGGTCTTCGGACCCGACCAATCACTGATCTTGGCTCCACATTTAAACACCGCTGTGCTGATTGGTCGGCGACGCCGCCCGCGACCACTCACCGGTTTGGGAGCCACATTTAAATATCGGCAGCGACCAATCAGCACAGCGGTGTTTAAATGTGGAGCCAAGATCGGTGATTGGTCGCGGCCGATATTTAAATTTGGCGCCCAAATCCGTGATTGGTCGCGGGCAGAGTCCGCGACCAATCAGCACAGTAGTGTTTAACTTTGGCCGCAAGATCAGTGCTTGGTCGCGGGCCAAGTCCGCAACCAATCAACGATTTGTGCGGCACATTTAAATAGCGGCCGCGACCAATTGGACCCGCAGCGCCGCTCCCCGGTCCTCCCTTCACGCCCTAGCCGCATGGATGTCAGCATTTGTGTTAAAAATCGCTGATTGGTCGCTGGCGCTGCCCGCAACCAATCACCGATTTCGGCGCCAAATTTAAATATCGGCCGCGACCAATCACCGATCTTGGCTCCACATTTAAACACCGCTGTACTGATTGGTCGCGGACGCTATTTAAATGTGCCGCCCAAATCGGTGATTGGTCGCGCACAGCGTCGGCGACCAATCAGCACAGTGGTGTTTAACTTTAGCGCCAACATCACTGATTGGTCGCGCTCTCCGCACGCGACCAATCAGCGAATCGTATTGGTGAGGAGCGGGGAGCGGAATCGTATTAGTGAGGACCGGGGAGCGCCGCTGCCTGTGCGGATACTTCCACTCCGAGAAGCCGAGAGCGGTGTTTAAATGTGGAGCCAAGATCGGTGATTGGTCGCGGCCGATATTTAAATTTGGCGCCCAAATCGGTGATTGGTCGCGGGCAGCGCCAGCGACCAATCAGCGATTTTTAACACAAATGTCCGGACCTTTGTAACACCATGCGGATACTGTGGGGACATCAGCGGCTAGGGTGTGAAGGGAGGACCGGGGAGCGGCGCTGCGGGTCGGGATACTTCTGCTGCGAGCAGTCGCTCATCTCTCGGCTTCTTGCAGTGGAAGTATCCGCACAGGCAGCGGCGCTCCCCGGTCCTCACCAATACGATTCGCTGATTGGTGAAGAGCTGGAAGGCAGCAACGAGACGAGAGGGGGCTCACGGGGAAAGAAAGGGTTAACGTCCGGCCCCGGCAGGCAGCGCTGACAAGGGGCGATGGATGCTATATGCTGGGAAACCTTCCATCATGGGGACATTCTGCATCTGGGGGTCTTCAGGGGAACTCGTCAAGATCCTGAGGCCCCAAAGGACGAGAGGCTGAAATACAGATTCAGTGCAGGTATAACACACGGACGCCCTGCAAAGGCTACGGGGATTTAGGGTTACTGCAGGGTAATGGGGGGGTTTTCAGGAATGATTGACTAATAAGGGGTTAAGCACATATGTGCTGCTCAGCGAGAGCTCATTGATGGGAATAGCTGATTTTTCAGGGCAAATTCAATATTGGAGCCCATTAGTGACCTGTCCACCTTTCCAAGTTGTACACAATTTTAATTTATTTTATCTTTTTACATAAGACTTTAAAATGCTGATTACTCACAGCCACCACTAGGGGGAGCTCAGTGCATACAACACACCACAGGCGCCCTCTAGTGGTGACCGCAGGCAGCATGAAGCTCATTATATACAGCAGGTGCCCTCCAGTGGTGGCTGCAGCTAGCGCAGAGTTCAGTGCATACAACATACCGTAGGCGCCCTCTAGTGGTGGCTGCTGGCAACGCAGAGCTCTGTCCATACAACAGCGCAGGCAATGCAGAGCTCAGCGCATACACCACAGGCGCCCTCTAGTGGAGGCTGCTGGCAGCGCAGATCTCAGTGCATACACCACAGGCACCCTCTAGTGGAGGCTGCTGACAGCGCAGATCTCAGTGCATACACCACAGGTGCCCTCTAGTGGAGGCTGCTGGCAGCGCAGATCTCAGTGCATACACCACAGGCGCCCTCTAGTGGAGGCTGCTGGCAGCGCAGATCTCAGTGCATACACCACAGGCGCCCTCTAGTGGAGGCTGCTGACAGCGCAGATCTCAGTGCATACAACACATCACAGGCACCCTCTAGTGGTGGCTGCTGGCAGCGCAGAGCTCAGTGCATACACCACAGGCGCCCTCTAGTGGTGGCTGCTGACAGCGCAGAGCACAGTGCATACACCATACCACAGGCGCCCTCTAGTGGTGGCTGCTGGCAGCGCAGAGCACAGTGCATACACCATACCACAGGCGCCCTCTAGTGGTGACTGCTGGCAGCGCAGATCTCTGTGCATACACCACAGGCTCCCTCTAGTGGTGGCTGCTGGCAGCGCAGAGCACAGTGCATACACCATACCACAGGCGCCCTCTAGTGGTGACTGCTGGCAGCGCAGATCTCTGTGCATACACCACAGGCGCCCTCTAGTGGTGACTGCTGGCAGCGCAGATCTCAGTGCATACACCACAGGCGCCCTCTAGTGGTGGCTGCTGGCAGCGCAGATCTCAGTGCATACACCACAGGCGTCCTCTAGTGGAGGCTGCTGGCAGTGCAGATCTCAGTGCATACACCACAGGCGCCCTCTAGTGGTGGCTGCTGGCAGCGCAGATCTCAGGGCATTCACCACAGGCATCCTCTAGTGGAGGCTGCTGGCAGCGCAGAGCTCAGTGCATACACCACAGGCATCCTCTAGTGGTTACTGCAGGCAGTGCGGAGCTCAGTACATACAACAGGCGTCCTCTAATGGTGACCGCTGGCTGCATGGAGCTCAGTACATAACGAAAGTGCCCTCCAGTGGTGGCAGCAGCCAGCGCAGAGTTCAGTGCATACAACATACCGCAGGCGCCCTCTAGTGGTGGCTGCTGGCAGCGCAGAGCTCTGTCCATACAACAGCACAGGAAAGGCACAGCTCAGTGCATACAACAGCACAGGTGCCCTCTAGTGGTGGCTGATGGTGGTATGGAGCTCAGTGCATTCAACATACCACAGGTGCCCTCTAGTGGTGGCTGCTGGCAGTGCAGATCTCAGTGCATACACCACAGGTGCCCTCTAGTGGAGACTGCTGGCAGCGCACAGCTCAGTGCATACACCACAGGCGCCCTCTAGTGGAGACTTCTGGCAGAGCAGAGCTCAGTGCATACACCACAGGTGCCCTCTAGTGGAGGCTGCTGGCAGTGCAGATCTCAGTGCATACACCACAGGTGCCCTCTAGTGGAGGCTGGTGGCAGTGCAGATCTCAGTGCATACACCACAGGTGCCCTCTAGTGGAGGCTGCTGGCAGTGCAGATCTCAGTGCATACACCACAGGTGCCCTCTAGTGGAGGCTGCTGGCAGCGCAGAGCTCAGTGCATACACCACAGGCGCCCTCTAGTGGAGACTGCTGGCAGCGCAGAGCTCAGTGCATACACCACAGGTGCCCTCTAGTGGAGGCTGCTGCCAGCGCAGAGCTCAGTGCATACACCACTGGTGCCCTCTAGTGGTGGCTGCTGGCAGCACCTTAATTCTTGTATTAGAAGACAGACTTTAGACATAGTAAATAAATTGGTGCAGATTCCTGAACATTCACATCACACTGAACCACATGATCAGAAACTGGCACCTGAGATTTTTCTTGCTTCCAGGCTGAAAGTTGAGTACCAGGGGCCCCTAATGTTACAGCCCACCCGTCCATAGCTCTGATCACTGCTCTGCTGAAGGGGATGGGTGGTCTCATTTCTGCAGGGAGAAGTGCAGCTGCTGGCAGCAAAGTCCAACACCCGACCTGTATAGCGCCTTATAATAGGAGCCGTATACGATACCTGCGCCCCCCAATGCAGAGCGGAAACCATCTGCACGGCCCTGTCCTGTGACCAGCCTGATCCCCACCGTCCACAATCTCTACAGTCTGGATCTAAATGTCTGGCCATTAATCCCTACAGCTCATAGTATCATTTGCAGGGGCAAATTCTATCCCTCCGTTCAGTTTCTGGGAAAGCTGAGTGATGAGCAATATGGCCGCCCTGACTGCTCCCACATAGGTGCACTGAGCGATACACAGAGCCGATCAGCCATCTCCCATGGTAAATGTATGGCGGCCGTATTCTGCCCTCATCCAGCTCATTGGACGCGATATAGAAAAGCGACGCCTTCATAGAAAACAACCGAAATTACATAATGTATTAGTGCAAGTCAAACTAAAGTCAAGGAGCTGTCCGGGCATGCTGGGAGTTGTAGTTTCACAACAACCAGAGACCGTTGCCCTGTGACTTACCCTTATACGGCAACAAGGCGTAGTGCAGCATCATACAGGTAAAATCTATAGGAAATGCTGTTATCACCTCCAGAGCAGCAATCGCAAGTCTGCCAGATTCCTCCTAGCTTCTCAGGCTTCGTGAACCCCCCCCTCCGCCCTGCGGCCCACCCCTGGTGGTCTCACATAGCGCATGCTCTGCTGCGGGGCATTGGGGGAGGTGCAGTGTTTCCACCAGATCACACAGGACAGATTATTCCATATGATTATTATTATTATAAACCATTTCTCATATTTGTTACATATTTTACATGGTACAAGATCAGACAAATCAGACTGATGAGAGAAGAGATAAGAAACTTTCCCCACTACCCTCTCCTGCCCGCTACAGACGGCTGATACCAGAGAGGCAACAGCACATTTCGGATTTGCCCTGACCTATAGTGGAGGAGAAACCGTTGCTGTTTGCGATGGCGCTGAGCTACCTGCGCGTGGTACAGAATAGGGCAGACCGAGGGGAACACATGGGACCTTTACCCTTCCACCAGTCTTGAGGGGGCGCCCACTACCCTGGTACCCAACACAAAGGTGCCCCCTCCTCCATGACGCTTCTCATGCGCGTTCATCTTCTGAACAGATCATGAAATGCCCCCGAGTGGGCGCACAGAGAATAGAATTAAAAACCCCAAACAAGTGCGAAAAAAACCACAAAACACAAAAGTGCAGGCGCAGCCAAATTATGTTTAACCCCTTTCATGTCCACCAATCGTAGTGGCAAAGAACGGGTTAAATCACAGCACTCTGAATTAGTGTCGGCCGCCACGAGGAGCGATGAGGAGGCGACACTTATCGAAAAGGATCCAGGTCATGTGAGCGACTTACTGCCCTGGCCCCTCCCCCTGATTGCAGGCCCCGCCCCATGATCACTTGCCCCTCCCCCTGATTGCCGGCTCCTCCCCCTGACCGCAGGCCCCTCCTTTATCTAGTATAATACACTCTGTAGTACACAGATTTTGAACGACACAAGGAATAAGAGTTGTCAAATTTGAGCAGGTAGAGCCCCCGGCCGGGGTACTGGTGGCTGCCGGCGTCCACCTCTTCGTGACGATCCCGCCTGTAGACCGGCACAATCTCCTCCAGCTGAGGCTTGTTGGCGTTCTTTTCGGCTTTCTCTTCGTTGTTGGGATTCTCTGTAAAGAACAGACACAAGTCAGGAGTGAGTCCAGGATATCAGAGTGGGACAAGTCATGGGCGCGGAGCTAAAACAGAAGCATAAAGGGGTCTTCCGGGAATAATCCGGAAACAAGCAGTCTTACAGAAATCCCGCAGAGAGAGTACAGGGCGACTCATGCTGATCTGATCCGTTTTTGGTGCGGTTTTTCCTCCATCTTCGCTGGGTAAAATTGCAAAGTGCTTGTAAACACCAGGAACTTTACATTTCACTCTTTATTAAAAAGTATCTCTGTTGTCAAATATGGAGGTATTCTTAATTCTATAGTTTACAGCTGGTTGCCTAGGATACCGGCCACCTCTACAAACTATCAGTGGTGACTGGTTTCCTTGGCAAGGAGAGCACGCTCGCAAGCTTTTTACTTTAAAGTGTGAATGAGCCTCTCTGACGCTAGATGCGGCCCGTTTTCCCTCTGCAGAGGCACAGCTCCTCCACTACTGGCATTGGGGAGAGGATAAATTAGGCAGCGACTCAACCATCCCGCCAGTCTGATAGGTCAATCTTAACCTACGGAAAGCAAGAGAGACCACAGTAACGCCCCAGAGAGCACATTGTTGGTTTTTGATCTCCTGCAGAGGTGAACATCCATGACCAGTTGGTGCTTCTCCAGAAGCCTCCGACCTCCTCGGAACAAGGGGGTGGGACGCTGCTTCTCAAGAGGCCCCGACCTCGTCCGGATGAGGGGGTGAGACGCTGCTTCTCGAAAGGCCCCCTACCTCGTCCGGATGAGGGGGTGAGACGCTGCTTCTCGAAAGGCCCCCTACCTCGTCCGGATGAGGTGGTGAGACGCTGCTTCTCAACAGGCCCCCAACCTGCTCAGGACGAGGGGGTGAGACGCTGCTTCAATAGGACCCCCAGAACTCTTCAGGGCGAGGGGGTGAGACCCCCTAACTCCTCAGGACGAAAGGGTGAGATGCTGCTTCTAGAGAGACCCCCCGACCTCCTCAGGACGAAGGGGTGAGATGCTGCTTCTCAAGAGGCCCCAACCTCCTCAAATCAAAGGGGTGAGACGCTGCTTCTCGAGAGGCCCCAACCTCCTCAAGACGAGGGGGTGAGACACTGCTTCTTGAGAGGCCCCAACCTCCTTAAGACGAGGGGGTAAGACACTGCTTCTCGAGAGGCCCCAACCTCCTTAAAACGAGGGGGTAAGATGCTGCTTCTCGAGAGACCCCCGACCTCTTCAGGAAGAGGGGGTGAGATGCAGTGAAGACCTGCTACAGTATTTATTGTACAGGAATGAAGTATGAAAATTGTACAAAGTACCTTCGTCCTCGTCCTCGCTGGACTCGCTGACGTGCACGCTCACAGCCGTGTTTGGGGAGTCTGTCCATTCAAAGTAAACCCCAAAACCAATGTCAAAGTTATCTGTGGCAAACTCCCAGAAAAGATAGGAGCCCTCCTCGTGTGTGGGGACCCAGACAGTGACCACCTCTCCTCTTCCGACGGTGATGACTGAATCCGCGTCCTGCCGGATCTTCTCTTTGAAGTCTTTAATTTGGGGTCTTGTCCACATGGATGGGGCAGCAATGACTGGCGTGGACTCTGTAGAGAGAAGGAAGTGGAAAAATAATGAGCAAACATAAACCATTAGCCAATGTCCAGGTATCGTCTGTTTGTCCACCCAACAGACCCCAACCCCACTGGGGTCAATAGGACGCACCTTTAGGCGCGTTCTCCAGCAGGTCTTCCAGCGGGGTCGGCCTCCAGTTCTTTCTCAGCATTGTCTATGTGTGGGTGGGTTTGTCCATTGACCGAGGGGGCTTCTCCGGAGCCGGTGATGCTTCCCATGTTCATCTTGGATGGAGAACTGACAGGGGAGCTGGTTCCAGCCGAAAGTGCCTCCTGCTGTTTCTGTAAGGCCGAGAGGGTAAGGAGAGGGTAACACCACGTCATTTATGAGCATTCTTCATTTCTTGTATGCTGCAAAGCAAAACTGCAGTGTAAAGCATGAGGGGAAGAACAAAGAAGCTTAACTTCTAATGAGGCAGCGTTTCAGACAACCACAGGCTCCAATAGACGCTGCACACAAATCCCACTGTCTTCCACTTATAAACGCTGCATCTAATCAACCAGCTACTCAGCGCACCGCCATCATCAAGAGCAAAACTCAGCCGCGCAATTTTTTTATTTTTTTCTTACTAAAAACAATTAGTTAATTAGTTCAGGTTCCAGGGAGCGTAAAGTGCAGGGTTTATTTTCTACATCAAAACCCGCAATAGCAATCTACTCTGATTATCGTATTTTTACAGCTGTTTTTACCCCATTTATTGTTGAAGATCTGAAGGTTTTATTAATTCTGTACAAGAAGCGAGGGCATTTTTTCATGCATTTTTTCGGCTCCACAGGAAAAAATAAACAAACCAAAAAAACACAAATTTCAGCAACGTCTTTAGATGCACAGCGGTCAGGAGTTTTCCGGGAAGCACAAGAAGTTTCCTCAAACTTTTAAACCAGTGTTTCCAAAACTCCAGTCCTCACGGCCCCCACAGGTCATGTTTCAGGATCTCCTTCGTATTACACAGGTGAGAGAATTCCTGATGCCTTGATAGTATTACACAGGTGATGGAAATACTAAGGAAATCCTGAAAACATGACCTATGGGGGCCGTGAGGACTGGAGTTTGGGAAACACCGTTTTAAACACAGGGGATTTTCTGCAAAAAAAAACAAACCCTGCAGCATTTATGCTACGTGGGAACATGGTCCGACAGGTAAATGCAGCTCAGAGCAGCGAGGCTCGGGGGTCTGTGCGCTGCGTCTACCTGTTGCTGAGCGAGCTGCACTTGGTACAGCTGCTGCATGTACTGCTGGTAGTGCTGTTCCTGCAGCTGCCGGATCAGGAGCTGCTGTTGCTCGAAGTTCCCCGGGTACTGCTGCGCTGCGTACTGCTGAAACTGCACCGCTGTCTGCGAGTTCAGGGCGGCCGTGATCTGCTGCCTGCAAAAAAAAAAAAATAGAATTAAGATTTGAAACACAAATGCACGATCCTGCCCTAATGACTGCTGCACCCGCCATTGCCTGTGGCCGGCAGAGCTTTAGTAATTTTCCATTAAAATGAATGTGACAGGGCTCCGTGGACCCCATTGTTGGTGACCCCAGCGCATGTACCCTCCAACCGGTCACCAGCATTGCATACAACAGACTGCTCCTTGCACTATGGCTCATACTACGAGGGTCCTGAATGAGTGACCCACCCAAAAATATCCTTTAAGAAAGATGAGTGACTTCCGATGGGAGTACTTACTTCTGCTGTTCCATTCTACACCGTTCATCCTCCGCTCGCATCCTCTCTTCCTCCTCTCTCCGCAGCCTCTGCTCCTCTTCTTTCCTCCGCTTCTCCTCCTCTCGCAGCAGCCGCTGCCGCTCCTCCTCTTCCCGCCGTCTCCGCTCCTTCTCTTCTCTCCAGTAAAGTCAGCAGATGACGCTTTACACTGAACTATGTCGGACATGATTTTTGCAGCAGCGTCAACCGTTCTCACTTCCTGGGACTTAAAGCAGAAGTCCGGTCCATGATCCCTCCGGTCTTACATACCGACTGCTCCGTAAATCCATAATCACTGACTCCAGCTATACTGCAATTAGTACTGGAGTAGGAGGTAACCTGAAAGATGCCTCATGTCCTGTCAGTCTCATACTGCTGTTTTGTCCCCCATGCTTTACACTGCAGGTTGGATTCTATGTATCAAACTTAGTCAAAGTTTAAGAACTGCTGCGGCTTTAAGTTAGTGATATGATAGGGATTTGATACCACTTAAGGCAGTTGGAAATTTTACAAAATTGACCCATAAAAAACAAATATTTCTCGCCTGATGACTCCTTCGCTTCTCCCGTGCTCACACTCTGGCGGCCATCACTTTTTTTCCTGCAGCGATGATGTTGTATAATCCATGTGACTGCTGCAGTCGATCACTGGTTTCTACGGTCTCATGCTGTACATGCCAGTGATTGGCTGCAGCAATCTGATAGAGTGACGTGACGTTATCCCTGCAGGAAACAGAAAGCTCCTTTAAACTAACAGACAACCCCTTTAAGTGTGGAAAAACGTGACCCAGATGTCGATCATCATCTATCTTGTGAGATAGCGACTGCCGCTAACCTCTGCTATAGACTGGAGCAGAAAGATTTGCAGGACCCAGGTCCGGCATCCATAGAAAACCGCTGCAAACCATCTCCTATCTATCAGCATCACCAGCGCCTCTTCTGGTAGAGTTGGGGTGGGTTCACTGCACAATCTGCAGAGCGGTCCCTTTAAGAACGTCTCCAGTAACTATTAGTGCTGGAGTTGTTTTCAGGTACCTGTCTGCAGGTTGTGCGTCACCTTGCCGCTCAGCCCCACTCACTTTAATAGTACTGAGCTGCAATACCAGGCACAGCCTGTGGACACGTGTGGCGCTGTTTCTGGAGGAAACCAGCAGTTACCGTGCCCCACCGATGCCGGATGTACGGATTGTAGGGATTAGTACCTTTTTCTCTCCTGCTCTTCTTTCTCTATTTTATGGGATGTGACGTATGTGGAGAAGAGGTGGCAGCATCTGTTCAGGAGGGTGATAAACTCCGTCATGGCTTCCTGCTTGCTCAGGTTGCCCAGGGCCGCCCATTCTTTCCTGTGAGAAAGACGACAGTGTGTGAACGACGCTCAGAGGGAGCAAAGGCTTCTATGAAGAGGTTAGAAACGCGTCGTCGTTCAGTTTTATGCAAGAAACAGTCTGCAGTTTTCTATTAAACTTTGCATTTCAATTCCTATTTTTTTTTTTTGGACACATCAGATCGATGCATGCCCATGATGGAAAATCTGTTGCCGTTTTGCGTACACAGCTCCCATAAATGCTCATGGTAATGAGGTTCACCCTGCAGTCACTGACGGCTACTTTAGTGGTGAAAAATATACAATGGCAGGATCAGACTACATATGTAGTGTAGTCTGTAACCATGGAGACACACAGATCTGCATCAGTGCTGTGTATACAAAACGGTAAGAAAACGTTAGGCTATTTACAAAGTGGCTACTTTTTTATAGGAATGTGATACACAAACAAAGCACACGACGTTCGTTACCTCCTATCGTTGCCCAGGACATCGAAGAAGCCGACTTCGGGGCACGTGTCGGGGTTGTACGGTCCCAGGAGGACTTGTTTGTACACAGCCACCAGCCTCAGCTTCTCCTCGTAGGTTGGATGGAAAGCCTTCCCGTCCTTCTCTGTAAAAAAATACAGAAGGAAAATGGTTAGGAGACCCATCACATGTACCAAACTGCGTGTGCTGCCATATAATGCTCCACAAAAACTGTAATAAGACAGTGATAGGACCACTAAAGCCACCTGACCCCAGTGTGCAGTAATCAGACCCTGCAATACTGAGTAATATCTGTGCACAACACATAATACAATCCACTTTCCAGTAATTGGACCCAGAACGATAAAATTCAATTCTTACAGGGTGATTCCTTAAATACCTTGTAAAAGTCCCTGAGCTCCCCTGATTCTGCAGCTCTTTTCCGTTTTTCGCTGCGTCGCTCCATTGCAGAGATATTCACATTTGCGTCTTTTGGAGCACTGCATGTGAAATCTCTGCTTGTAGTGCAACGGGCTGTTTCTTCTCTGCTTCCACAGATCAGGAGAAGATCTAGTAGTCGAGCATGTGATCATTGGCAGCGTCTTGGAGGGAGGGCTGAAAGTGCGCACTCCCAAATAAGACTGAAAAAATGCAAAGTTGGACTGCAAAGCAGAGATTTCACATACTGCACTCCGAAAGCAACAAATGTGAGTATCTCTGCAATGGAGCGACGCAGTGCAAAACGGCAAAAAAGCAGCAGGGTTCAGGAGAGCTCAGGGATTTTTACCAGATATGTAACTAAATTTTTTGAGGCCGAGTGACAAAACCAAAAATATTTTTATATGCATCTCCAAAAGTACAGCCTAGTTTCCCTGCAGCCACATTAAATGTTGTGATACTGTACTTTGTGCCAAATGATAAAGGCAGCTCAGCTAAACCTGACTGTATGAATACAGTAGCCACCAAAAGTTTAGCATTTTTTTTTTAAATTGTGATTGCTTCTGTTTGGTTGTTGTGAGGCCATTTTTCTGGTGATTTTAGTTAACTGGAAGCAAATGATTGTCAGCTATCAGGACAAAAATTGTGTTGGACATTGTTTTATCCCTTTATGTGTTAGTTTTCAACATTTGCTGGGCCAAATGTTTTGCATATTTTGTTATGGGCAGTCGAATTTTGCCTAAATTTTTTTTTTTGCGTTTTAAGGTTAAAAACATGGCAGAGACAAAGCCAAATTTATCACCAGATGTCAGGAAGCTTATTATTCTGGGAGTGAAGTCAGGGAAAAGCCATAAAGAGGCAGCTATGGAATTCACCTGTTCTCAGAGTCAAGTGTCAGGTATATTAAAGAAAGAAAAAGAAGGTTCTGGAACAGCCGGCAAACCTAGAAGTGGACGACCAAGGAGAACTTCCTCCAGAGTTGATCACATTATAAAGAAAAAGTCAGTATCTGATGTCCACAAAATGAACAAAGAATATGGGGTCAAAGTGAGTCGCGACGACTAAGCAGTAGGGCTGAATGCACGAGTTCCAGTCAAGAAGCCTTTCATCTCTGCAAAGAACCGGAAGGTCCAACTTGTGTTTGCCAAAGAACACAGCCAACGGAAAGAGACAGATTGGTCTAAGGTGTTGGGGTCGGTTGAATCCAAGTTCAATCTGTTTGGTAGTGATGGCAGCACTGTATATACTGCAGAGTTGGAAAACGTAATGATGTAAGGTACCAAACGCATACAGTGAAACATGGTGGCGGCAATCTCATGGTTTTGGGCTGCTTTTCTGCATCTGCCATTGGCCCTTGGCATAGAATTGATGGAAATATGAATGCTACCATGAACAAGGATACAGTTGTGCTCAAAAGTTTACATACCCCAGCAGAATCTTTCCTTTCTTGGTCTTGTTTCAGAGAATATGAATGATATTCAAAAGCATTTTGGTTACAATTAAGGTCTTGTATGATGACAACTTCATGCACTTTCAATTCCTCACCAGGGAAATTACATCACAACAACCAGACAGAAGTTATCACATTTTAAAAAAAAAAAAGCAAAACTTTTGGACTCTATAGTATAATCTATATGTGCGCTGTATCGGCCATAGTATCAGAGATAATGCGGTGTCTGACTATCTGTATGATCTGAATCTAAGTGAAGGAGGCAGGAAACATTTCCGTAAGAACGGTCCAGTCACGCTAAAATTCACAACGGAACTTTAATCATTGCAAAATGGAATTTTCTGAACTTTCTAACACTATGTTTGATGTACAATACAAAGTTATATTGTGGAACTGTGTTAGCCAGAAAAATCGATGTAAATACTTGTATGCCAAAAATGACAAAAGTATTCTCGGAGTGATACCTTTATTGGCTAACCAGAAATTATATATATATATATATGCAAGCTTTCAGAGCACAGAGGCTCCTTCTTCAGGCAAGATTACAAATGAATTCATGAGACAAAAGGCACAGCATCTGAGAGATGTTACAACAAGACATTTGTTCATGAGGTGTAAGTTGTGATGCCTCCTACAGATAAGTTAGGGAGAGCAAATTAGTTGTTTTTTTTTTTTTGCAAAATGAGAGGCCTTGGGAATGTTTAATTATCTGGAGGTGTGAATTGTGTCCATGTAGTGAGTCATAAAGCCAGGTGTTATATTTAGTTCTGTTGTCAGTGAATTGAACATCCTTATCAATTTGAATTCCCAAATTTTTCTTTCTCTGTTGCCCTTGAAGTGACCTTTTAGTATTAAAACTTTTAGATCTTTCATACAGTGTCCCCGGCCAGAGAAATGTTTTCCCACAGGTGTGTCCTGTTCATTCTTAATTGTGTGTCTGTGTAAATTCATTCTTGTTTGCAGTTTTTGCATCGTTTCTCCAATATAAACTCCTTCCGGACACCTTGTACATTGTATCATGTCACCACACTGGAGGATGTACATGAAAAGACATCCATGATTTTGTAGTCCTGATTTGTGTTAGGTATACAGACTGTATTTGATGGTGATATGTGGGTACAAGTTTTGCATTTTTTGTTTTTACATGGGAATGTGCCCGTCACTGATGGTGATCAGAGGACACTTCTGACAAGGAGATTCCTTAAGTTAGGGGGCTGTTTGTAGGAGAGAAGTGGTAGTTCTGGGAATATTTCTTTCAGTTTGTGGTCTCTGTGGAATATGGGTTGGAGATCAGCACCAATTTTCCTTAGGATGTTCATGTGAGAGTTGTATGTGACCACAAGAGAAGCCTGTTGTTGTCCTCCCTTTGTCTGTAATCCAGGAGGCTACTTCTTGGTATCCTTGTAGCTCTGTGAATTTGTTCATCTATTACCAGTGGATGGGATCCTTGTTGTAGGAATGTATTCCTCAGGGATAGTAGCTGCAGTTTTCTGTCCTTGCTGTCTGAACAGATTCGAATGTACCTCAGAGCTTGACTGTAGATGATGGATTTTTTTGTGTGTCTTGGATGAAAGCTGTTCCATCTAAGATATGCTGGACGTCCTGTGTAGTGTTGAGCCACCCCCGTAGTGTTCGAGTTCGGTTCGGTTCGTCGAACACCCGTGTGTTCGCCGAACTGTTCGTCGAACACCTTCGAACACCGTTAAAACCAATGGCAGGCAAACAAAAACACATAGAAACACATAGAAAACACCTTCAAAGGTGTCCAAAAGCTGACAAACTGCTCAGAAGACACAACTAACACATGGAAAAGTGACAAGTACATATAGTCATGCGAAAAGAAAAGAGGTGGAGGAGTAAAAGGAGGGGGAGACACAGATATAGGCATGTCATGCCCTTCTAAAATCCAAAAAGTGAGAAGCCGACACGTTCAGTCCGCTCCTGCCCATGCCACCTCCGCGTCGCCGGGTTTGTGCCAGAGCCGCGGTGAACCCTGACGGCCAGCCCCCCTCTCCCAATACTGGTGCCTGTCCGCTGGTGGGTCGAGCGAGCCCCCCTGTGGTGGAGGCAGCTCTAAGCTTTTTAATTTAAATTGTCTCTCTAATTTGAATGAATACACTTTAAATCCATTTACAAGGATCTATTGGAGGGCAAGTCTCATGCCAGCAGCCGCGGTAATTCCAGCTCCAGTAGCGTCCACTAAAGCTGCTGCAGTTAAAAAGCTTTTATAAGGATCGAGCTCGGCGGTCCACCGCAAGGTATCCTACTGCCAGTCCCAGCCCCTATGCCTTGGGGTGCCTCCTGATGCTCTTCACTGAGTATCCCGTGGTCCCGAAGCATTTCCTTTGAAAAAAATAAGTGTCCAAACTACAGGTGGTGTAGCTTGCTTAACAGCCAGGATAATCCGCTGACTAGCAGACACTGCTACTAGGCACAAAGTATTTCCTGGGCTAGATGCAATTAAAAATTTGTAATTAGATACTCTCGTTGGATGCTGAGAAAGCATTCCATAGAGTCTCCTGGCACGCCATATATGATTCTCTTAAAAAGCTTGGGGTAGGGGTCTAGGGGACCCTTTTATAGCCAAAATCACGGCCCTGTATCGCAATACGTCACCTAGGCTGAAGATAAATGGAACTGTAGCACCCTGAGGGCTCGGTTGCTACAGAGGTATTGCACCTCACCCAGAGGTGTGATATCTCACTCTCAGGTAAGGATGTAGTGTGGATCAGGACCCGACACCTGCATGCATTACACCACATTGCCGTGGGGCAGGGCGACCAATATGCCCCTGAGATGGGCACGACAGTCCCTGTCCCTGGCTGGAGTGGGGGGAGGGAACACTGAGGAAGGGGAACCCTGTAGTGCAGGAGCAGGGAGGAAGCAGTTCCTGGGTGCATTGAGAAGGGAGTATAAAAGGTGGGCACCATCTTAGTTCAGTGCAGAGAAGTCTGAGCAGAAGTGGCAGGGAGCAGGGGCTCTGCATGAGCTCTGCTCCGGAGGCGGGCCTAGTAACAGAGGCCCAGGCCTGGAAGAGGGAGAAGGAAGGAAGAGGAGCGGAGAAGGCTCCAGGAACGAGGAACGAAGGGATCCCAGGGGTGCGGACGGGCGAGTCAGTCGCCACCGCACGCCCGAATCCACCTGCGTGGAGGGGTCAGGCCAAAGGGGGAGACCGGTCCCCGAAACTAGTGGAGGCAGGAAACGACCCTCAGCTAGAAACAGGAGGCTGTGACATTTTATGTGGCGCAGCCCCTCGCTACACCCGCTAGGAAGGCACCACATAGGGTCAGGGAAACTGGCGCCAAGTTTACCAAGAGGAGGCCCGAGGCAGCCGGACAGAAGGGTTGGTAAGAAAGGCCAGACAAAGGACACACAAAGGGGGTCCTGTGAAGCGCTCCAAAGTTATCTGGGAGTTGTCTGAGCCCCTCACCTGGTGAGCACAGTACGACGTGGGCAGCCGTTACCTGCAGACGTGGTCTGGATAATAAGAACTGTGAGTAAAGGCCCTGGACTGCATCACTGACTCCGTGTCGTTACTGCTGCTGCCCTGCACCATCACCCCCATCCTCCGCATACACTGCCCTGAGGCTATACTCCTCCCGTGGGGAGTTATGCTACGCTCTGCTGCACCCACAACACCAGCCTTAGCGGTCTGCCCTGTAGCGGCGGTTCACTCTGACCGCAATCCACGGGTGGCGTAGTCGGATATTTAAACATCAAAACCACATAAATAGTTCCGCCACTGGTTTGACCGCCCTGAGCCACGGAACCGGGTCGCCGCCACGGAGACTACAACCACCAGCATCCACCAAAAAGGGTCCGGCTCCGGGTGTCCCAAGGCCCAGGGGGCGCGTCAGAACATTTTCATCACCTTTCACAATCACCAATGGGACAAGGCAGGGATGTCCTCTGTCCCCTCTCTTATACATCCTAGTGACGGAGCACCTGCTCTCATCAATTCGTCATAACCCCAATATTAGGTGGAAGGCACCGAGTACAAGTGCTCTCTATTTGCTGATGATGTCCTAGTATATATCACTCAATCACATATATCCATCCATGCTGTTATGGCTGAAATAGATCACTTTGTTACATGGTCAAATTTTAAAATCAATGCAGCGAAGTCTGAGGCCCTCGATGTCTCCCTCCCCAAATCCATATAGGATTCCATCCAGTTCAACTTTCCCTTTGCCTGGCCCTCACAGGGTATCAAATACTTAGGAATTCCTATTCATAGAGACCTCTCCCATCTATGTTATCTTAATTTTGGGCCCTTTATTGAACAACTCCATACAGACCACGGTTGGCAAGTTAGAACTGTAAGATTCACTACGTGAACCACTGGTGTTTTGTGGAAAAGCACATGTACACTGTGTTCCAAATTATTATGCAAAAAGTGTTTAGGAGTGATAAGGGAAGAATTTGTTTGTTTGTCAGTTAAACTCATTGATGGTGATGTGTGTCAGGGCTCTTTATATCACTGTAAGCAATTGCAGACACCTGTGCTAATTAGTTTGGCAGGTGTGTCCAATGAAAGGCAAGACTACTTAAGAAGGCTGTCTCACATTATTAAGCAGCCTACATTTTCTGCCAAAATGGGAAAGAAAAAGGATGTGTCGGCTGCTGAGAAGCAACAAATTGTGGAGTGTTTAGGTCAAGGCATGACTACAATCAACATTGTGCGATGATCAGGATGAAGTGTCTTGGCAATCAAGAAGTATGTAGCTGATTCACAGTACACACGTGTGCGTGCTGATAAGGGCAAATTGAGGACTCTTTCCTACAGGCAATTACGTCAGGTTGAAAGAGCAGCGGCAAAAAAGCCTTGTCATAGCAGCAGACAAGTTTTTGAAGCTGCTGGTGCCTCCAACGTCCCCCGAACAACAAGATGCAGGGTCCTTCAGAGGTTTGCAGCTGTGCATACGCCATCCTGTCGACCTCCTCTATCCACTTCACACAAGCAGAAACGGCTCCAGTGGGCCAAACATTACATGAAGACTGATTTCAAAACTGTTTTGTTCACGGATGAGTGCCGTGCAGCGCTCGATGGTCCAGATGGATGGAGTGGAGGATGGCTGGTTGATGGACACCCCACGTAAACACGGCTACAGCGCCAACAAGGAGGAGGTGGAGTAATGTTTTGGGCTGGAATCATGGGGAGAGAGATTGTCGGCCCCTTTAGGATCCCTGAAGGCGCTAAAGATGAACTCCATAATGTATGTGGATTTTCTCAAACAGCACTTCCTGCCATGGTTCAAGAAGAAGAACCGTGTATTTCACAGCAAGATCATTTTTTTGCATGATAATGCACCATCTCATGCTGCACATAAAACATCTGCATCTCTGGCTGATATGGGCATAAAAGGGGACAAACTTATGGTGTGACCCCATGCTCCCCTGACCTCTACCCCATTCAGAACCTTTGGAGCATCATTAAAAGGAGTGTCTATGATGGCGGGAGGCAGTTCACATCTAAGCAACAGCTCTGGGAGGGTATTCTGTCCTCATGCAAAACAATTGAAGCAGAAACCATCCAAAACCTGACAAATTCAATGGACGAGAGAGTTCAGAAGCTCCTTTCGAACAAGGGGTCCTATGTGAAAATGTAACATCACCTAGAATAAAGTTTTGAGTTGAAAACTGTTTGATTTCAGTTTCTAACAACCTGCTAATGCTTATAATTTCAAAAATGACCATTTTTTTGGTCTTTATTAAAATGAAAAGGTTGATCGAAAAGTTTGGGGGATCTAAGAGTGTGGCAACCCAGTAGTCATGATTACTTCGAATTCTGACAATATGAGGGTCATGCTGCAGGTAGTGCAGCAAGAAGGCACTTATGTGTCTTGCGCATCTCGGAGCCCCAAAATTATTTTCCGGGCTAGATGCAGCTAAAAATTATTGTTAATTTTAAATCTGGTGAAGCTTTAGTATAGATGGCCTAATAGGATCAGTGCTGCACACTGCTACAAAGCCCAAATTATTTTCCAGCCAAGATACAGATAAACATGATTAGTAATTTTAAATCTGGTGGAGCTTATTATAGATGGCCTAATAGAATCAGTGCTGCACACTGCTACAAAGCCCAAATTATTTTCCAGCCAAGATACAGATAAACATGCTTAGTAATTTGAAAGCTTAAAACGGTTGGTAGGGTGATTTTAACCAATCATCAAGCTTTTACTCTCCCCGGGATGACACAGGGGTAGAAAAGTCGTTTCGGATCCATGATTTGTTCATCTTTATGAACGTGAGTCTGTCTACATTATCAGTGGAGAGCCGCGTGCGCTTATCTGTCAGCACACCACCAGCAGCGCTGAACACACGTTCAGACAGAACGCTGGCTGCGGGGCATGACAAGATCTCCAAGGCGTAAGTGGCTAGCTCCAGCCATTTATCCAGATTGGAAGCCCAAAAAGAGCAAGGGTCCAGTGACACAGTCGTGGCTTCAATGTTTACTTGGAGATACTCCTGTACCATCGTCTCTAGGCGTTGACTATGTGTCAGACTTCTTGTCTCCTGTGGCCTTGCAAAGGATGGGCTAAAAAAGTGGTGAAATGATTCCGCAAAATTGATGTTACCAGCAGATACTGTGGTTCTGTTACGGTTTGAGTGCTGAACACTTGACGGTCCCACGGTTGGCAAGTTGGAACTGTGAGATTCACTACGTGCACCACTGGTATTTTGTGGAAAAGCACATGTAAGATTCTGCAACAGTCTCTGCTGATACTCCTGCATGCGTGCATCTCTTTCTATGGCAGGAATAATTTCTGCAAATTTACTTTTGTACCGGGGATCTAACAGTGTGGCAACCCAGTAGTCAGGATTATTTCTAATTCTCACAATTCGAGGGTCATGTTGCAGGTAGTGCAGCAAGAAGGCACTCATGTGTGTTGCGCATCCAGGAGCACCAAGTCCCTGTTGTGTTGGTGGCGAGGTAACAATCATGCTTCCTTCCTCTGTCCTCTCCCCCCAACCTCGCACAACAGAAATGTGATCAAGGTCTCCCTCATCTGATGAGTCTTCCATCAGTTCGTCCTCCACTTCTTCCTGGGCTCCTGCACCTTCCTCACTAGTTTGGCTGCTACCATGCGCCCTGGTAAAACCATCTCCCCCACCCTCACATGCCTGCCGCCTTGGTGCTGCCGACCGTCTGGACCTTGCAGATGTTAGCCCTTCCGCATACAACTCCTCCTCCTCTACTTCCTCCACCTCCTCTTGTGCCACCACCTGACTCCGAATTCTGTTTAACATGTGCTCCAGCATGTAAATCACCGGAATAGTCATGCTGATAATGGCATCGTCAGCACTAAACATCTTCGTCGCCATTTCAAAACTGTGCAGAAGGGTGCATAGGTCCCTGATCTGAGACCACTCCTCCAGCATGATTTGCCCCACCTCTGGATCTCGTTGGCCCAGGATATACGTCAGAACGTATTGCACCAGGGCTTGTCGGTGCTGTCACAGTCGCTGCAACATGTGCAGAGTTGAATTCCACCGGGTAGGCACATCGCATTTTAGCCGGTGAAGTGGCAGGCCCAACGACTTCTGTAGAGATGTAAGTCGCTGAGCTGCGGGATGCGAACGGCGGAAGTGAGCACACAGCGACCGTGCCCTCTGCAGAAGGCCATCTAGTCTGGGATAGTGGGCTAAAAATTGCTGGACAACCAGGTTCAACACGTGAGCCATACAAGGCACGTGTGTGACATTGCCCCGGCGAAGGGCCGCACCCAGGTTTGCAGCATTGTTGCACACGGCCTTCCCTGGTTTCAGGTCCAGTGGAGACAACCATTCATGAAATTGGTTCTCCAGAGCTGACCACAACTCCTCAGCTGTGTGACTCACATTTCCCAGACATTTCAATGTAAAAACCGCCTGATGACGTTGAGCCCTACTGCCAGCATAGTAAGGAGGTGTGCAGGATCCCTTCTGCGCAGTTAGAAAGCTTGTGGCATGACCAGACAGGCTTTGGGTGCAGGTGGAAGACCGAGAGGAGGTTGAGGAGGCAGAAGCAGTGGAGGAACTTTGACATAAAGAGGATTGACGCACAACTCGTGGGGACGGCAAGACTTGGACAGCAGCCCCTTGTCCTGCTGTCACCATAGTTACCCAGTGCCCAGTCAGCGACATGTAACGCCCCTGTCCATGCCTACTCGTCCAAGTGTCTGTGGTGAAATGCACCCTGTCACACACAGAGTTTCTCAAAGAAGCGGTGATGTTGTGTGCGACATGCTGGTGGAGCGCAGGCACACCTTTCTTTGAGAAGTAGTGCCGACTGGGCATCTGGTACTGGGGCACTGCGACGGACATAAGGTCTCGAAAATCCTCTGTGTCCACCAGGCGGAAAGGCAGCATTTCTGTAGCCAAGAGCTTGCAGATGGTGAAATTCAACCTCTTAGCTTTCTCATGGCTACGAGGAAATGGTCTTTTACTTGTCCACATCTGAGGGACCGAGGGCTGGCTATTGTGCTTAGACGGGGTTGATAAGGGTGTCCCCGGCAAACTGCCGGTCTGTGAGGAAGATGCAGACGGACATGTTAGGTTGCCTTGATCCAAAGGTGGTGCTATCGATGTCGGACAGCGCTCAACACCAGCTGGTGTTACCACCTCCAAAGAAAATGATGACCTGCCAATCACGCTGGCTGTTGCGGGTAAAGAGGTGGCAGGTCTGCGCCCCAAAACAGGTGTGACTGCTGTCCCCCCAGTCACAGAGGATGAAGAGGCTGCGGATGCACAAGATATGGCAGACGGTGGTTGGCCCGGCCGGCTAGGCCGCATTGTAGCACACTGAGCTTCCCACTGCAACTTATGCTTCATGTCCATGTGCCGGTTCATGCATGAAGTACTCAAACTATGTATTTTTTGGCCTCTACTTAGCTTTTGCTGACAAATGTTACAGATAACACGAGTTGGGTCATCTTTATCGATCTGAAAAAATGCCCAGGCTATGCAAGGCTTAGCACCCATGCGACCTGAAGAGCCACCACGACTTGTGGTGAGAGGCAGAGTTGTGTTTGAGGATGCAGTTGTTGACGTGCTTCCAGTACTACGTCTCTGTCCAGGAAGGCGCAACCTGACCTCGTCGTCACTAGCATCTTCCTCCACCTCCTCTGCTGACCTCATCTCTTGGCTGACTGTGGGTTGACAGTAAGTGGGATCTCCAACCTCATCATCATCACCCTGTGCGTTATCACACCCGTCGTCCTCAGAGCCAACCTGTTCCTGCCCTGACAAAAAACTAAAGTTGTCGCTCCAATCAGGTATTTGAGTCTTATCATCGTCTTCCTCATTGTCTCCACCAACAGGAGTTACAGTTTGGGAATGAGGGTCTACATTATGGTCAGAACCTTCTGCGTCTGGTCCTGGATCCGACTCATAAAGATTCTGGGCATCAGTGCAGATTATTTCCTCGTCTGGATTCACAGAAGCGCTGGAGTCGACCTCTGATTCCCAGGCTATAGTATGAGTAAACAGCTCTGCAGACTCAACCATCTGTTCTACCTCATACTCAGACGGGCAGCTGGAGATTTGGGAGCTGTGAGGAAGCAAGTGCGATTGGGGTGACACCTTTGAGGACTGGAGTATTTGTGATGTTGAAGTTGATGTGGAGGAGAGCCCACTTAAAGGAGCACTTGATATCCGTTGAAGCACCTGCTGTTTTTGTGCCTCATCTGGAATTTGTAGCGATTGGCGTGGCCGTAAGAAAGGGATCTTATCACATTGTCCGCTAAAAGTAGACATTTTAGTTTGGCTGGAAGATGGTCTTTCTTCTGCAGATGTTACTGTTGCTTTAACACCTACCCCACGGACACAACCTTTTTTCCCCTTCCCAACACGCCTATTCCCCTTTCCACCAGCAGCAGGCCTTTTTCCACTCATTTTGGTGGTTAACTAATTCACAACTCTGGAGTTGTTTGCACAAAAAAACAATGGATGGGAACCGAGCAGAGCTGAGTGGCCAAACTGTGGTATTAGGCCAAAACTATTGGCTGGGTTAGATGCAGAAAAAAATTATATTCAATTTGCAACCTGATGGAGGTCAGTATAGATGGACTAATAGAACAAGTCCCACACACAGCTAGAAGCCCAAATATTTTTTCAGAGGTACTGTAGATGCAGATAAAAATTATTTTTAATTTGCAACCTGATGGAGGTCAGTATAGATGGACTAATAGAGAAAGTCCCACACACTGCTAGAAGGCCAAATATTTTTTCAGAGGTAGATGCAGAAAATTTTTTTATTCAGTTTGCAACCTGATGGAGGTCTGTATAGATGGATTAATAGAACAAGTCCCACACACAGCTAGAAGCCCAATATTTTTTCAGAGGTAGATGCAGAAAAAAAAATATTCAGTTTGCAACCTGATGGAGGTCAGTATAGATGGACTAATAGAGAAAGTCCCACACACTGCTAGAAGGCCAAATATTTTTTCAGAGCTAGATGCAGACAAAAAATTATTTTGAATTTGCAACCTGATGGAGGTCAGTATAGGTGGACTAATAGAACAAGTCCCACACACTGCTAGAAGGCCAAATATTTTTTCAGAGCTAGATGCAGATAAAAATTATATTCAGTTTGCAACCTGATGGAGGTCTGTATAGATGGACTAATAGAGAAAGTCCCACACACTGCTAGAAGGCCAAATATTTTTTCAGAGCTAGATGCAGATAAAAATTATATTCAATTTGCAACCTGATGGAGGTCAGTATAGATGGACTAATAGAACAAGTCCCACACACAGCTAGAAGCCCAAATATTTTTTCAGAGGTACTGTAGATGCAGATAAAAATTATTTTTAATTTGCAACCTGATGGAGGTCAGTATAGATGGACTAATAGAGAAAGTCCCACACACTGCTAGAAGGCCAAATATTTTTTCAGAGCTAGATGCAGAAAAAAATTATATTCAGTTTGCAACCTGATGGAGGTCAGTATAGATGGACTAATAGAGAAAGTCCCACACACTGCTAGAAGGCCACATATTTTTTCAGAGGTAGATGCAGAAAAAAATATATTCAGTTTGCAACCTGATGGAGGTCAGTATAGATGGAGTAATAGAACAAGTCCCACACACAGCTAGAAGCCCAAATATTTTTTCAGAGGTAGATGCAGATAAAAATTATTTTTAATTTGCAACCTGATGGAGGTCAGTATAGATGGACTAATAGAGAAAGTCCCACACACTGCTAGAAGGCCAAATATTTTTTCAGAGCTAGATGCAGATAAAAATTATATTCAATTTGCAACCTGATGGAGGTCAGTATAGATGGACTAATAGAACAAGTCCCACACACAGCTAGAAGCCCAAATATTTTTTCAGAGGTACTGTAGATGCAGATAAAAACTATTTTTAATTTGCAACCTGATGGAGGTCAGTATAGATGGACTAATAGAGAAAGTCCCACACACTGCTAGAAGGCCAAATATTTTTTCAGAGCTAGATGCAGAAAAAAATTATATTCAGTTTGCAACCTGATGGAGGTCAGTATAGATGGACTAATAGAGAAAGTCCCACACACTGCTAGAAGGCCACATATTTTTTCAGAGGTAGATGCAGAAAAAAATATATTCAGTTTGCAACCTGATGGAGGTCTGTATAGATGGAGTAATAGAACAAGTCCCACACACAGCTAGAAGCCCAATATTTTTTCAGAGGTAGATGCAGAAAAAAATATATTCAGTTTGCAACCTGATGGAGGTCAGTATAGATGGACTAATAGAGAAAGTCCCACACACTGCTAGAAGGCCAAATATTTTTTCAGAGCTAGATGCAGATAAAAATTATATTCAATTTGCAACCTGATGGAGGTCAGTATAGATGGACTAATAGAGAAAGTCCCACACACTGCTAGAAGGCCAAATATTTTTTCAGAGCTAGATGCAGATAAAAATTATATTCAATTTGCAACCTGATGGAGGTCAGTATAGATGGACTAATAGAACAAGTCCCACACACAGCTAGAAGCCCAAATATTTTTTCAGAGGTACTGTAGATGCAGATAAAAACTTTTTTTAATTTGCAACCTGATGGAGGTCAGTATAGATGGACTAATAGAGAAAGTCCCACACACTGCTAGAAGGCCAAATATTTTTTCAGAGCTAGATGCAGAAAAAAATTATATTCAGTTTGCAACCTGATGGAGGTCAGTATAGATGGACTAATAGAGAAAGTCCCACACACTGCTAGAAGGCCACATATTTTTTCAGAGGTAGATGCAGAAAAAAATATATTCAGTTTGCAACCTGATGGAGGTCTGTATAGATGAAGTAATAGAACAAGTCCCACACACAGCTAGAAGCCCAATATTTTTTCAGAGGTAGATGCAGAAAAAAATATATTCAGTTTGCAACCTGATGGAGGTCAGTATAGATGGACTAATAGAGAAAGTCCCACACACTGCTAGAAGGCCAAATATTTTTTCAGAGCTAGATGCAGATAAAAATTATATTCAATTTGCAACCTGATGGAGGTCAGTATAGATGGACTAATAGAGAAAGTCCCACACACTGCTAGAAGGCCAAATATTTTTTCAGAGCTAGATGCAGATAAAAATTATATTCAATTTGCAACCTGATGGAGGTCAGTATAGATGGACTAATAGAACAAGTCCCACACACAGCTAGAAGCCCAAATATTTTTTCAGAGGTACTGTAGATGCAGATAAAAATTATTTTTAATTTGCAACCTGATGGAGGTCAGTATAGATGGACTAATAGAGAAAGTCCCACACACTGCTAGAAGGCCAAATATTTTTTCAGAGCTAGATGCAGAAAAAAATTATATTCAGTTTGCAACCTGATGGAGGTCAGTATAGATGGACTAATAGAGAAAGTCCCACACACTGCTAGAAGGCCACATATTTTTTCAGAGGTAGATGCAGAAAAAAATATATTCAGTTTGCAACCTGATGGAGGTCTGTATAGATGGATTAATAGAACAAGTCCCACACACAGCTAGAAGCCCAATATTTTTTCAGAGGTAGATGCAGAAAAAAATATATTCAGTTTGCAACCTGATGGAGGTCTGTATAGATGGATTAATAGAACAAGTCCCACACACAGCTAGAAGCCCAATATTTTTTCAGAGGTAGATGCAGAAAAAAATATATTCAGTTTGCAACCTGATGGAGGTCTGTATAGATGGATTAATAGAACAAGTCCCACACACAGCTAGAAGCCCAATATTTTTTCAGAGGTAGATGCAGAAAAAAATATATTTAGTTTGCAACCTGATGGAGGTCAGTATAGATGGACTAATAGAGAAAGTCCCACACACTGCTAGAAGGCCAAATATTTTTTCAGAGCTAGATGCAGATAAAAATTATATTCAATTTGCAACCTGATGGAGGTCAGTATAGATGGACTAATAGAATGATGCTATGGCGAAAAGATTTTACTTCACTAGGTGCAGTAAAAAAATTGGTATTCTATACACAGGTGGTATATCTTGCAACACAGATAGGCTACTCCACTGACTAACACACTCTGCAATAGGCCAAAAAGGATTAGCTTTGCTAGATTCAGCCAAATGCTGTGAAAAAAACTTGCACAGCACTGGCACAGACCTGCCTGGCAAAAACTGATAGGAACTGATGTAACCTAGTCCTGAAAAGGACTGCAATTACAATTAGTCTTTACTCCCACAATCTATCTATTTAAGAGCACAGACCTGCCTGATAAAAGTCGTAGGAAATGCTGTAACCTAGTCCTTAAAAGGACTGCAATCACAACTATTCCCTACTCCCAAGCTATCTGTA
Source organism: Phyllobates terribilis (assembly GCF_046119375.1). Taxonomy (NCBI): domain Eukaryota; kingdom Metazoa; phylum Chordata; class Amphibia; order Anura; family Dendrobatidae; genus Phyllobates; species Phyllobates terribilis. The sequence continues at coordinate 1,477,785 of NW_027362959.1, forward strand.
GATTTGTGCGAAAATTGGCTTGAAATTAACAAGGTATAGCGCACACAGCAACAGCGGTGCCGTCTAACACGCAGCTGCAGCAGTGAGAAAATGGTGGCGACGGGGAAAATGGCTTGGTCTTATAGGGCAAGGACATGTGACATACACTGCCAATCACACATGCCCTTGCTTGTGTGAAAAAAAGCACTTCGCTCCGTGTGTGCGCTGCTGATAGGCTGACAGATTGCACCTCCCCACTGTAAATGCGGGAAAGAGAAAAAAAAAATGGAGATCTTCATTGTTCCTGCAGAGATCCATCCCCTGCCCCTCCCCCCGCCCTGCTGTACACTCAAACTGCGTATTAACATTAATTTTCATCATTACTGAGAAAAAATCCAGTTATGATTTTGGTGCACGAACAGTTATCAAACATAACCTCGAACAGCCGAATTTTTCTCAAATTGTTCGTGTTCGCCGAACGGCTCGAACACCGCCCAAAACAGCTCGAATTTGAGATTGGCGAACAGTTCGAGTAGAACAACGCTCATCTCTAGTCCTGTGGGCTTATGGTAAATTGATGTCTGTATGGTGTTGTCTTTGATGTATATGGTCATGTCCAGAAAATGTATTTGGGATTTTGAGAAGTTGAGGGTGAGCTTGATGGTTGGGTGGAACCTGTTGAAGTTATCGTGGAAGGTCAGCAGATCATCTTTTGAGCCTGTCCAGATTATTAGCAGATCATCAATGTAGCGGAAGTATGCTAGAGGTTTAATAGAGCAAGATGACAAAAACTCCTCCTGTAGTTTAGCCATAAATAGGTTAGCATATTGTGGGGACATTTTGCTTCCCATGTCGCTACCCATACATTGTTGGTATAAATTGTTCCCAAAGGAGAAATAATTGTGATGGAGCACAAACCTGATGAATTGCAGAGTTGGTTCTGTAGCCAGATTGTTTTTTTGTAGGAAATGTTTGCTTGCTACAATCCCATCCTCATGAGGAATGTTGGAGTAGAGAGACTCTACATCCATGGTGGCTAGTATTGTGTCCTCCGGAAGTGGGCCGAGAGCTGACAGTTTGCAGAGGCTATCCGTGGTGTCCTGGATATAGCTGGGTGTGCGTCTCACCAGGGGTTTCAGAATGTTCTCCACCCAGCCTGAGATATTTTCCGTTAATGTCCCAATGCCAGAAATGATTGGCCTGTCAGGATTACCTCCTTTATGTATTTTAGGAAACATGTAGAAGGTACCTGTTTGGGGATTGTCTGGTATTAGTTCCAATAGTGAGGATGAAGTAGAATCAAACCCATTGATGATATGTGTTAGTTCCTCTGTGTATTTTTTGGTGGGATCTTCCTGAAGTGGAGTGTAGTATTTTATATCCAAGAGTTGTCTGTGTGCTTCTTGGATGTAATCTGACATGTTCATAATGACTACAGCTCCTCCTTTGTCTGCTGGTTTGATGATGATATTGTTATTTGCTTTTAAAGACTGTATGGCTTTTCTTTCCTCCATACTGATATTGTGCGGCACTTTGTGGCATCTGTCCAAAATGTCAGATTTAACTTTTTTACGGAAACAGTCTACGTAGTGATCTAGAGTTTGGTTGTGCCCAGGTTGGGGGGTCCAGTTTGTCCTCTTTTTCTTTTTTGATGTGTTGTTCAGATTATCTTGTGGTGTGATATCTGCATGGTTGTGAAAGAATTCTTTAAGCCGTAATCTGCGGAAGAATTCCTCAATATCACTACAAAATTGAGCCGTATCAAGTTGTTTTGTAGGACAGAATGTTAGTCCCTTTGATAAAACATTCATTTCTCCTGCGTTTGGCTCATACTGTGAGAGGTTCACAACAGAGGACGATGTATTAAAATGATTTTGTAAATTGGGCTTACCTTCAACTACATTGAGACCTGCTTTCTTCCTCAGTCTGTCAAGTTTCTTTTTCTTATTGATAATAAGGTGATGTTGCAATTTTTTGTAAAAATCCTGTAATGTCTCCTTGATTAGACATGAATCTGGTCCTTGTATTCGGCCCTGTAGAGAAGTTATCTCTTTATGGATGGTCCTCTTCTTCTTCTTGTTGTAGAAAAATCCAATGCGGTGATTCCGCAGTCTCTCAGATGATCTGTAGCAAAGTTTCTGTGAAAAATGAGTATTGTAGGTAAACTGAGTCGGATTCCTTATTATGAGGCCTTTGGGGATTAAGTTTTCTTTTTTGCATCTGGATAGAAAGAAAATGTCGCTGTTCATTTGTGCCAGTTTCTTCAGGAGGTTTTTCAGATCCATCTGTGATCGATACATTGGGGTATCTTCCATTATCATGATGTACAATACAAAGTTATATTGTGGCACCGTGCTAGCCAGAAAAATCGATGTAAATACTTGTATGCCAAAAATGACAAAAGTATTCTTGGGGTGATACCTTTATTGGCTAACCAGAAAATATATATATATGCAAGCTTTCAGAGCACAGAGGCTCCTTCTTCAGGCGAGATTACCATCTGTTTTTTTTTTCACTTTTTCATTTTTACGAATCAATTTGTGAAGCACCTGGGGGTTCCAAGTGCTTACTATGCATCTAGATAGGTGCCTTGGGGGTCTAGTTTCCAAAATGGGGTCACTTGTGGGGGAGCTCCAATGTTTGGGCACACAGGGGCTCTCCAAACGCAACATGGCGTCCGCTAACAATTTGAGCCGATTTTCCATTCAATTCGTTAGCGGACACCATGTCGCGTTTGGAGAGCCCGTGATGTGCCTAAACAGTGGAGCTCCCCCACAAGTGTCCCCATTTTGGAAACTATACCCCTCAAGGATTTTATTAAGGTGTATAGTGAACATTTTGAACCCAGAGGTACGGCACAGAATTTGTTTACATTAGGTCATCATATTGAATAAGTTGTCATTATTCTTGAGCGCAAGTGCTCGCTACTTGAGTTTGCATCGGGTACTCAGGTATGCACCATGTACAGCGTGTGCTCGAGTGACATGCTCGAGTCCCTGCTCCGCATGTTTCACGGTTATTAGACACCCAAAAAAAAACATGCGGGGATCGCTCGTGCATGGCAGGCAATCCCCGTAAAGTTTTTTTGGCCGCGAAGCATATGGGGCAGAGACTCGAGCATGTCACTCAAATACCCATGATACTCAATGCATACCAGAGCACCCGATGCAAACTCAAGTAGCGAGCACTTGCGCTCAACACTAGTCGCCATATCGTCATCTTTTTTTCTTACTTTTGAAAAAAATCCCAACCCCAGCCCTAACCCTAGCACAACCCTAACCATAGCACAACCCTAGCCCCAGCACAAGAGTTTATTTTTGACACCGTTCCTTGTGCGGTATAAGTGATTAGACGACTTTATTCTTCAGGTCGGTGTGATTACAGCAATGCCAGAATCAAATGGGGTTTTTATGACTGACAGCTGTCACACACTAAAAGACGCATTTTTTGTAAAATCTAGTTTTTGCATCGCCATATTTTGAGAGCTATAATTTTTCCAGATTTTGGCAGACAGTCATGTGACGGCTCGTTTTTTGTGGGATGACTTGACGTTGTTATTGGTGCCATTTTCAGGCACGTGACATTTTTTGATCGCTTTCTATTCCGATTTTTGGGAGGCAGAATAAACAAAAACCAACAATTCAGGAATTGTTTTTTTTTTTGTTTTTTTTTTATTCTGTTCCGCGTGTGGTAAAATTGATAAGGTAGCTTTATTCTTCGGGTCAGTACGTTTACAGCGGTACCACATTTGTATAATTTTTCTATGTTTTGGCGCTTATACACAATAAAAGCTATTTTATAGAAAAAAATATTTTTTAGCATCGCTTTATTCTGAGAGCTATAACTTTTTATTTTTCGGCTGATGGAGCTGTATGGCGGCTTGTTTTTTGCGGGACGAGATGACGTTTTCAGCGGTACCATTTTTATTTATATGTGTCTTTTTGATCGCGTGTTATTCCACTTTTTGTTTGGCGGTATGGTGATAAAGCATTGGTTTTTTGCTTCGTTTTTTTTTTTTTTTCTACCGTGTTCACTGAAGGGGTTAACTAGTGGGACAGTTTTATAGGTCAGGTTGTTCCGGACGCGGCGATACCAAATAAGTGTACTGTTATTGTTTTTTTTTTTTTTTTTTATAATAATATTTATTGATGGGTACATTATATTTTTATTTTTGGTGGATTATTTTTTTTATTTTTTTTTTATATTTTTGCAATTTTTTTTTTTTTTTTCCACTTTCAGACAGTTTATACACTTTATTACTTTGTCCCATTCTGGGACTTTCACTTTTTTTTCTCTGATCGCCTGCATGGCACAGGAATGCAGCACCATCCCTATGCCATGCAGGCTATCAGCGGTGCACAGTGTGAAGATTGTTTGGAGATGCACTGCGCATGTCCAAACAATCTTCCTGCTGTCTGGTGACCCGGATGTTGTCATGACGACATCGGGTCGTCATGGCAACACCCGGGAAGCCTTTGCAGACTGCGCTGGAAGCCGGAAGAGAAGGTGAGTATCGGCGATCACCTCCCCTTGCCCCCGCAATGCCGCGATCGACTTCGATCGCAGCATCGCAGGGGTTAATGTGCTGGAGGTGGTGCAGGACCGCTCCCTGCACATAGTACCGGGTGTCAGCTGTGACAATCAGCTGACACCCGGCGGCGATCGCGATGACGTACTAATACGGGTCTGGCTCTTAAGTCCCAGGGCACAGACGCGTATTAGTACGTCAGATGTTATTAAGGGGTTAATGTACGTCACAGCTTCTCTCACCAGCAGCAATGAGTCCTCTATCGTCCGACCCTTCACACCACACGTCTGGTTGGCGATGATCAGCTCACCCGCCACCTCACTCAGCCGATAATACAAGATCTTGGCCAGGATTTTATAGTCAGTGTTTAGCAAAGACAGTGGACGCCAGTTCCTTACATCTTTTAGATTTCCCTTCTTTGCTAAGAGAACCAGAACAGATCTATACTGGGACTGTAGAAGCTTCCCTGCAGAGAGGCAATCATTATAGACCTGCACCAGGTCCGGAGCCAACAAGTCCCTGAACTCTTTGTAAAACCCGCTGGTCAGGCCGTCTAGTCCTGGGCTCTTGTTGGCCTTTAAGGAGTCAATGCTCCTCTTCACCTCATCCTCAGTTATGGGATCGGCCATACTATCTGCCTGCACCAGGTCTAACGTTGGTAGGGACACCCCCTTCAGATAAGCTTTAATGTCATCCTTATTAATATGAGCCCCTTTATACAGATCTCTATAATAATCCCCAATGATCCTGTGGACTTTCTCTGGCTCAGACTGCTCCACCCCATTCTCATCTAACAAGCCAGTGATCAGCTTCTTACTAACCCTGTTCTTACAGGCAATAAAGGGATCTGGGTTATGGATGCCCCAACTATCAAACTGTCCCTCCGCCTTGAGAGACTTGAGGCGATCGTACTGCAGCTCCCTCATCCGTTGCTTTATATGGCTGACGCTCCGTCCGTCCACCTCCTCACCACCATTCATCCTGCTGTATAGCCGGCTGAGGTGCAGTCTCAGGGCTGTGTATCTCATATAATCCATATTACTACGTCTCCTGGCTGCTCGTATAATAAACTGCTTGATGTCACTCTTCATGATCTCCCACCACTCGGCTGTGTCATCACACATACACTGGGTGGTCCTACGTTTATTATAGAATGTGGTGAAGGCCTCTCTGAACCGAGGATCTTGGACCACAGAGCTGTTCACCTTCCAGTACCCCTTTCCACAGACCACAGCTTGGGCCAGATCCTCCGTCACACTCACCATACAATGGTCCGAATACTCCAGGGGGCTGATCCTGTACTGAGAGCATCTCACCTCCCTCTTTATATACACCCGGTCTATCCTACTGGCATTACCACCCTTATGGTAAGTGTACGTCTTACTGGTATGATGAGACCCATAGGGGTCTACTAGGTGGGCCTGCTGGACTATATTATTAAGGAACGTCTCATCATATCTTAGTTGCTTATGACTGCTGGATCTGTCCACATTACAGGACACATTATTAAAGTCCCCACACAATATAAATACTTTAGATGTAAAGCAATATGGTTTGATGTGGTCAAATAGTTCCCTCCGCTCTTTCCTGGTCTGCGGAGCATAAATGTTTATCGCTCTATAATGGATGGAGTCCAATGTAAAGTCCAGCATCAGACAGCGACCCGGACAGATCTCCAGGACTCTGTCCACCTGGACATTCATGGTATTAAAGAGGACCCCCACACCGTCATTTCTCTCCAGACCGAAGGACCAGTATGACGGCCCAAGTCTCCAGTCTCTCTTGGCTGCATACACATGAGCATTGCTCTTCAAATACGTCTCCTGCAAGAAGAAGACATCAGATCTCTCGTCAGACAAACGCTGGTAAATCGTCTGCCGCCGGCTCACAGTCCTCACACTGTTCACATTAATGGAGTTTATTCTCAGCCGCATCCTGATCACTTAGACTTTTTGGTCTTCTTCCTCCTTCCACTGCTGTCACCTGTAGTGCCCCATCTCTTTGTGGACACGGGAGGGTCAGGATCCCCCTCATCAGAGACGTTTTCGAGGACGCATGAAGGACTTTGCTCCATTTGTGACTCTTCATCTTGGTCTTCTCCCAGCACATTGTAACGTCCAGGACTTATCGCCAGCACTGGAGGCTCAGAGGTTTTCTGTACTGTTGTGACTTTTCTGGTGGGATCCACAGATGCATTTTTTCTTTTTACGATCACAAAGCCTTCCTCATCCACACTGGACAGTGCAGGCGGACTAACTGCTTCCACAGATGTACTGGGCTGATGTTTGGTTGGTTTGGTGGCAGGCTTTCTGGACCCCTTAGGCCTCTCTTTAACAACTGGCATTTTAGGCCCTACTTTAGTGGCTGATCGAAGCTTAGGTCTTATTATATTGGCTGATGGCGGTTTAGGTCTTTCTTTAGTGGCTGGTGGGCCTTTAGGTGGTTCTTCAGTGGCTGGTGGTCCTAGTAGTGCAGCATCCGTTAGTACCTCAGACTCTGGAGCAGGTTCACTGATACTGTGACTTCTGTCCTCATCCATACCAGCTTCTGGGACATCAGAACCTCTGGTGACATCTTCCTGTACAACTTCTGAGGAGGTCTGGCCATTATATTTATTGTGTTCTGCATGCCGGCAATCCCGGAACGTATGCCCTGGTTCTGAGCACAGATTACAGATGACGGGTCCTGTGCAGTTGTCCTTTGTATGACCTGACTGTCCACATAATGAGCATGTGATACGAGAGCAGTTTATGGCGAGATGCCGGCCCCCACATCTATGGCACAGACGTGGCTGACCAGGGTAGTAGCAGATCCCCCTCTCTGAGCCCAGGTAGGAGTGCGGCAGATGTCTGGTCACACCGCTCTCTTGTATCAGCTGGATTTTCAGTGTATATCCTCCATTCCATATCTGCTCCTCATCATAGATCTTGTCAGGATGACTTCTCACTATGCACTGCCGGTTCAGCCAGTGCTGCAGATCCGCCACCGCCACCACCTCAGACTGGAACAGGACAGTGGCCGTTATCTCCTGCGGCTTAGACAGCTGGATACAATGGAGGTGATCCCAGATCTCATCTTCTCTGGTGTCATTATAGATGTTCCAGAACAAATCCAGATCACACTGGAGCTTAAAGCTGATGTCATAGATCCTGCTGGATGGGATATGGATCAGAGCGTAGACCTCAGACGCATTGAACTTCATGAAGTCTTTTAGGAGAACTTTCCCAATGTAAATTCTGGATGGGATGTTCTCCTCTGGTCCTGTGTATTTTATCCTGACTGCGTTTCTCCTCTGAGGCGGGGGGTTCACTGGTCTGGTGACATTAGAGAACAGTCTCCTGAACTGATGGTCAGCAGATGGGTCAGTGCCGGAGCTTTCACCAGCCGCAGATGCGTCAGTGCCGGAGCTTTCACCAGCCGCAGATGCGTCAGTGCCGGAGCTTTCACCAGCCGCAGGTGGATCAGTGCTGGAAATCTCCACCGCTGCTGGAGGATTAGTGCTGGAGCTCTCCCTAGCTCCATGATTACTGACACCTGACTGTGCTGCAACAACACCCAGATCTACTACTGATGGTTGCACAGTATTGTCTCTATTCACTGACATGGAGGGTTGAGAGTCCATTACCACTGCAGTGTGGTCTCCATCCGCTGACATACATGACATAGAGTCCATCACCACTGATTGCTGCACAGTATTATCTCCATTCACTGACATGGAGGGTTGAGAGTCCATTACTACTGCAGTGTGGTCTCCATCCGCTGACATAGAGTCCATCACCACTGATGGTTGCACAGTATTGTCTCTATTCACTGACATGGAGGGCTGAGAGTCCATTACCACTGCAGTGTGGTCTCCATCCGCTGACATACATGACATAGAGTCCATTACCACTGATTGCTGCACAGTATTATCTCCATTCACTGACATGGATGGTTCAGAGTCCATTATAATATTTGTATTATCTGTTGCAGACAGACATTCACTAGCACCAGTGAGCGGGGTCTCACTCACAGCGCTGAGGGGGGTCTCACTCACAGTATCAGTACAGGGTGCACTTTCTTTCTCACTCTCAGCAGCTGAGCTCACTTCATTGCTGCATAGAGAGGTCACTGCAGTTAACCCCTCGTTTGCTGGCACACTTTCCTCTGCAGCACTTTCTGGTGTCTCGGACCCCTCACATTGTGCCCCTGATATCAGCGCTGCACTTCTCACTGGGCTTCCTTGCTCCACAATGCTGTACACAGTTTTATATTTAATGTCCTTATTCCCAATAAAGCGTTTTCTGCTCACAGTCTGGGCTCTGGATTCTTTTTTTCTCTCTTTAGCCCAAGTCTCCTTTCTGGGCACAGAGTTTAAACCTTTCTCCAGTTTTTCTTTCCTGATCAGCAGCTCTCGGCTGCAATCATCCAGACACTCGCACTTCATCAGTTTTACCTTAGGATCAGTCTCTTTCTTAATTTCTTCTTTTAGTTTGCTGATATGCAATTCCAGCTTAAATATACTTTGCCTTGTAACTTTAGCATTTAATCCTCCAACATAACAAGCAGGTTTAGAAGACTCACCAGCCACCATCTCCAGCTTTCCATTACCATCAGGTGCATGCTGCAGGCCGGACTCCAGACCAGGGGCTTTCCCTGGATCATCAGCCCAGCTCCCCTGCCCTCCACCTGGGTCAGAAGCCATGCCTCCGCCCTGCTGAGAGCTCTCAAGCACACGTCTATCCTCTCCTATGGACAAGAATACAAATACTATAATACTGCTCCTATGTACAAGAATACAAATACTATAATACTGCTTCTATGTACAAGAATATAACTACTATAATACTGCTTCTATGTACAAGAATATAACTACTATAATACTGCTCCTATGTACAAGAATACAAATACTATAATACTGCTTCTATGTACAAGAATATAACTACTATAATACTCTCCTATGTACAAGAATACAAATACTATAATACAGCCCCCTATGTACAAGAATACAACTACTATAATACAGCCCCCTATGTACAAGAATATAACTACTATAATACAGCCCCCTATGTACAAGAATATAACTACTATAATACAGCTCCTATGTACAAGAATACAACTACTATAATACAGCTCCTATGTACAAGAATATAACTACGATAATACTGCTCCCTATGTACAAGAATATAACTACTATAATACTGCTCCCATGTACATGAATACAGTTAGGTCCATATATATTTGGACAGAGACAACATTTTTCTAATTTTGGTTCTAGACATTACCACAATGAATTTTAAACAAAACAATTCAGATGCAGTTGAAGTTCAGACTTTCAGCTTTCATTTGAGGGTATCCACACTAAAATTGGATGAAGGGTTTAGGAGTTTCAGCTCCTTAACATGTGACACCCTGTTTTTAAAGGGACCAAAAGTAATTGGACAATTGACTCCAAGGCTATTTCATGGACAGGTGAGGGCAATCCCTTCGTTATGTCATTCTCAATTAAGCAGATAAAAGGCCTGGAGTTGATTTGAGGTGTGGTGCTTGCGTTTGGAAGGTTTTGCTGTGAAGTAAACATGCGATCAAAGGCGCTCTCCATGCAGGTGAAACAAGCCATCATTAACCTTCAAAAACAGAAAAAAACCATCCGAGAAATTGCTACAATATTATGAGTGGCAAAATCTACAGTTTGGTACATTCTGAGAAAGAAAGAAAGCACTGGTGAACTCATCAATGCAAAAAGACCTGGGCGCCCTCGGAAGACAACAGTGGTGTATGATCGCAGAATAATCTCCATGGTGAAGAGAAACCCCTTCACAACAGCCAACCTAGTGAACAACACTCTCCAGGAGGTAGGTGTATCAATATCCAAATCTACCATAAAGAGAAGACTGCATGAAAGTAAATACAGTGGGTTCACTGCACAGTGCAAGCCACTCATAAGCATCAAGAATAAAAAGGCTAGACTGGACTTTGCTAAAAAACATCTAAAAAAGCCAGCACAGTTCTGGAAGAACATTCTTTGGACAGATGAAACCAAGATCAACCTCTACCAGAATGATGGAAAGCGAAAAGTATGGTGAAGGCGTGGTACAGCTCATGATCCAAAGCATACCACATCATCTGGAAAACACGGCGGAGGCAGTGTGATGGCTTGGGCATGCATGGCTGCCAGTGGCACTGGGTCACTAGTGTTTATTGATGATGTGACACAGGACAGAAGGAACCGAATGAATTCTGATGTATTCAGAGCCATACTGTCTGCTCAGATCCAGCTGAATGCAGCCAAACTGATTGGTCGTCGTTTCATACTACAGATGGACAATAACCCAAAACATAAAGCCAAAGCAACCCAGGAGTTTATTAAAGAAAAGAAGTGGAATATTCTTGAATGGCCAAGTCAGTCACCTGATCTCAACCCAACTGAGCATGCATTTCACTTGTTAAAGACTAAACTTCAGACAGAAAGGCCCACAAACAAACAGCAACTGAAAACCTCCGCAGTGAAGGCCTGGCAGAGCATCAAAAAGGAGGAAACTCAGAGTCTGGTGATGTCCATGAGTTCAAGACTTCAGGCAGTCATTGCCAACAAAGGGTTTTCAACTAACTACTAGAAATGAACATTTTATTTACAATTATTTAATCTGTCCAATTACTTTTGGTCCCTTTAAAAACAGGGTGTCACATGTTAAGGAGCTGAAACTCCTAATCCCTTCATCCAATTTTAATGTGGATACCCTCAAATGAAAGCTGAAAGTCTGAACTTCAACTGCATCTGAATTGTTTTGTTTAAAATTCATTGTGGTAATGTCTAGAACCAAAATTAGAAAAAATGTTGCCTCTGTCCAAATATATATGGACCTAACTGTATAACTACTATAATACCGCCCCCTATGTACAAGAATATAACTATTATAATACAGCTCCTATGTACACGAATACAACTACTATAATACTGCTCTTTTTGTACAAGAATATAACTACTATAATACTGCTCCCATGTACATGAATATAACTACTATAATACTGCTCCTATGTACAAGAATATAACTACTATAATACTGCTCCTATGTACAAGAATATAACTACTATAATACTGCTCCTATGTACAAGAATATAACTACTATAATACAGCCCCTATGTACAAGAATATAACTACTATAATACTGCTCCCATGTACAGTACAGACCAAAAGTTTGGACACACCTTCTCATTTAAAGATTTTTCTGTATTTTCATGACTGTGAAAATTGTACATTCACACTGAAGGCATCAAAACTATGAATTAACACATGTGGAATCATATACTTAACAAAGAAGTGTGAAACAACTGAAAATATGTCTTATATTCTAGGTTCTTCAAAGTAGCCACCTTTTGCTTTGATGACTGCTTTGCACACTCTTGGCATTCTTTTGATGAGCTTCAAGAGGTAGTCACCGGAAATGGTCTTCCAACAATCTTGAAGGAGTTCCCAGAGATGCTTAGCACTTGTTGGCCCTTTTGCCTTCACTCTGCGGTCCAGCTCACCCCAAACCATCTCGACTGGGTTCAGGTCTGGTGACTGTGGAGGCCAGGTCATCTGGCGTAGCACCCCATCACTTTCCACCTTGGTCAGATAGCCCTTACACAGCCTGGAGGTGTGTTTGGGGTCATTGTCCTGTTGAAAAATAAATGATGGTCCAACTAAACGCAAACCGGATGGAATAGCATGCCGCTGCAAGATGCTGAAGTAGCCATGCCGGTTCAGTATGCCTTCAATTTTGAATAAATCCCCAACAGTGTCACCAGCAAAGCACCCCCACACCATCACACCTCCTCCTCCATGCTTCACGGTGGGAACCAGGCATGTAGAGTCCATCCGTTCACCTTTTCTGCGTCACACAAAGACACGGTGGTTGCAACCAAAGATCTCAAATTTGGACTCATCAGACCAAAGCACAGATTTCCACTGGTCTAATGTCCATTCCTTGTGTTCTTGAGCCCAAACAAGTCTCTTCTGCTTGTTGCCTGTCCTTAGCAGTGGTTTCCCAGCAGCTATTTTACCATGAAGGCCTGCTGCACAAAGTCTCCTCTTAACAGTTGTTGAAGAGATGTGTCTGCTGCTAGAACTCTGTGTGGCATTGACCTGGTCTCTAATCTGAGCTGCTGTTAACCTGCGATTTCTGACGCTGGTGACTCGGATAAACTTATCGTCAGAAGCAGAGGTGACTCTTGGTCTTCCTTTCCTGGGGCGGTCCTCATGTGAGCCAGTTTCTTGTACATAGTATGATGGCTCCACATACAGTCCTGTACATAGTATGATGACTCCACATACAGCCCTGTACATAGTATGATGGCTCCACATACAGTCCTGTACATAGTATGATGGCTCCACATACAGCCCTGTACATAGTATGATGGCTCCACATACAACCCTGTACATAGTATGATGGCTCCACATACAGCCCTGTACATAGTATGATGACTCCACATACAGTCCTGTACATAGTATGACGGCTCCACATACAGTCCTGTACATAGTATGATGACTCCACATACAGCCCTGTACATAGTATGATGGCTCCACATACAGCCCTGTACATAGTATGATGACTCCACATACAGCCCTGTACATAGTATGATGACTCCACATACAGCCCTGTACATAGTATGATGGCTCCACATACAACCCTGTACATAGTATGATGGCTCCACATACAGCCCTGTACATAGTATGATGGCTCCACATACAGCCCTGTACATAGTATGATGACTCCACATACAGTCCTGTACATAGTATGACGGCTCCACATACAGTCCTGTACATAGTATGATGACTCCACATACAGCCCTGTACATAGTATGATGGCTCCACATACAGCCCTGTACATAGTATGATGGCTCCACATACAGACCTGTACATAGTATGATGGCTCCACATACAGCCCTGTACATAGTATGATGGCTCCACATACAGCCCTGTACATAGTATGATGGCTCCACATACAGCCCTGTACATAGTATGATGGCTCCACATACAGCCCTGTACATAGTATGATGGCTCCACATACAGTCCTGTACATAGTATGATGGCTCCACATACAGTCCTGTACATAGTATGATGGCTCCACATACAGCCCTGTACATAGTATGATGGCTCCACATACAGCCCTGCACATAGTATGATGGCTCCACATACAGCCCTGTACATAGTATGATGGCTCCACATACAGCCCTGTACATAGTATGATGGCTCCACATACAGCCCTGTACATAGTATGATGGCTCCACATACAGTCCTGTACATAGTATGATGGCTCCACATACAGTCCTGTACATAGTATGATGGCTCCACATACAGCCCTGTACATAGTATGATGGCTCCACATACAGCCCTGTACATAGTATGATGGCTCCACATACAGTCCTGTACATAGTATGATGGCTCCACATACAGCCCTGTACATAGTATGATGGCTCCACATACAGTCCTGTACATAGTATGATGGCTCCACATACAGTCCTGTACATAGTATGATGGCTCCACATACAGCCCTGTACATAGTATGATGACTCCACATACAGCCCTGTACATAGTATGATGGCTCCACATACAGTCCTGTACATAGTATGATGGCTCCACATACAGTCCTGTACATAGTATGATGGCTCCACATACAGCCCTGTACATAGTATGATGGCTCCACATACAGCCCTGCACATAGTATGATGGCTCCACATACAGCCCTGTACATAGTATGATGGCTCCACATACAGCCCTGTACATAGTATGATGGCTCCACATACAGCCCTGTACATAGTATGATGGCTCCACATACAGTCCTGTACATAGTATGATGGCTCCACATACAGTCCTGTACATAGTATGATGGCTCCACATACAGCCCTGTACATAGTATGATGGCTCCACATACAGCCCTGTACATAGTATGATGGCTCCACATACAGTCCTGTACATAGTATGATGGCTCCACATACAGCCCTGTACATAGTATGATGGCTCCACATACAGTCCTGTACATAGTATGATGGCTCCACATACAGTCCTGTACATAGTATGATGGCTCCACATACAGCCCTGTACATAGTATGATGGCTCCACATACAGCCCTGTACATAGTATGATGGCTCCACATACAGCCCTGTACATAGTATGATGGCTCCACATACAGCCCTGTACATAGTATGATGGCTCCACATACAGCCCTGTACATAGTATGATGGCTCCACATACAGCCCTGTACATAGTATGATGGCTCCACATACAGCCCTGTACATAGTATGATGGCTCCACATACAGAACTGTACATAGTATGATGACTCCACATACAGCCCTGCACATAGTATGATGGCTCCACATACAGTCCTGTACATAGTATGATGACTCCACATACAGCCCTGTACATAGTATGATGGCTCCACATACAACCCTGTACATAGTGTGATGGCTCCACATACAGTCCTGTACATAGTATGATGGCTCCACATACAGTCCTGTACATAGTATGATGGCTCCACATACAACCCTGTACATAGTATGATGGCTCCACATACAGTCCTGTACATAGTATGATGGCTCCACATACAGTCCTGTACATAGTATGATGGCTCCACATACAACCCTGTACATAGTATGATGGCTCCACATACAGCCCTGTACATAGTATGATGGCTCCACATACAGTCCTGTACATAGTATGATGGCTCCACATACAGCCCTGTACATAGTATGATGGCTCCACATACAGTCCTGTACATAGTATGATGGCTCCACATACAGCCCTGTACATAGTATGATGGCTCCACATACAGCCCTGTACATAGTATGATGGCTCCACATACAGCCCTGTACATAGTATGATGGCTCCACATACAGTCCTGTACATAGTATGATGGCTCCACATACAGCCCTGTACATAGTATGATGGCTCCACATACAGCCCTGTACATAGTATGATGGCTCCACATACAGCCCTGTACATAGTATGATGACTCCACATACAGTCCTGTACATAGTATGATGGCTCCACATACAGTCCTGTACATAGTATGATGACTCCACATACAGTCCTGTACATAGTATGATGACTCCACATACAGTCCTGTACATAGTATGATGGCTCCACATACAGCCCTGTACATAGTATGATGGCTCCACATACAGTCCTGTACATAGTATGATGACTCCACATACAGTCCTGTACATAGTATGATGGCTCCACATACAGCCCTGTACATAGTATGATGGCTCCACATACAGTCCTGTACATAGTATGATGGCTCCACATACAGTCCTGTACATAGTATGATGGCTCCACATACAACCCTGTACATAGTATGATGGCTCCACATACAGCCCTGTACATAGTATGATGGCTCCACATACAGTCCTGTACATAGTATGATGGCTCCACATACAGCCCTGTACATAGTATGATGGCTCCACATACAGTCCTGTACATAGTATGATGGCTCCACATACAGCCCTGTACATAGTATGATGGCTCCACATACAGCCCTGTACATAGTATGATGGCTCCACATACAGCCCTGTACATAGTATGATGGCTCCACATACAGTCCTGTACATAGTATGATGGCTCCACATACAGCCCTGTACATAGTATGATGGCTCCACATACAGTCCTGTACATAGTATGATGACTCCACATACAGCCCTGTACATAGTATGACGACTCCACATACAGTCCTGTACATAGTATGACGGCTCCACATACAGTCCTGTACATAGTATGATGACTCCACATACAGCCCTGTACATAGTATGATGGCTCCACATACAGCCCTGTACATAGTATGATGGCTCCACATACAGACCTGTACATAGTATGATGGCTCCACATACAGCCCTGTACATAGTATGATGGCTCCACATACAGTCCTGTACATAGTATGATGGCTCCACATACAGCCCTGTACATAGTATGATGACTCCACATACAGCCCTGTACATAGTATGATGGCTCCACATACAGTCCTGTACATAGTATGATGGCTCCACATACAGCCCTGTACATAGTATGATGGCTCCACATACAGTCCTGTACATAGTATGATGGCTCCACATACAGCCCTGTACATAGTATGATGACTCCACATACAGCCCTGTACATAGTATGATGGCTCCACATACAGTCCTGTACATAGTATGATGGCTCCACATACAGTCCTGTACATAGTATGATGGCTCCACATACAGCCCTGTACATAGTATGATGGCTCCACATACAGCCCTGCACATAGTATGATGGCTCCACATACAGCCCTGTACATAGTATGATGGCTCCACATACAGCCCTGTACATAGTATGATGGCTCCACATACAGCCCTGTACATAGTATGATGGCTCCACATACAGTCCTGTACATAGTATGATGGCTCCACATACAGTCCTGTACATAGTATGATGGCTCCACATACAGCCCTGTACATAGTATGATGGCTCCACATACAGCCCTGTACATAGTATGATGGCTCCACATACAGTCCTGTACATAGTATGATGGCTCCACATACAGCCCTGTACATAGTATGATGGCTCCACATACAGTCCTGTACATAGTATGATGGCTCCACATACAGTCCTGTACATAGTATGATGGCTCCACATACAGCCCTGTACATAGTATGATGGCTCCACATACAGTCCTGTACATAGTATGATGGCTCCACATACAGCCCTGTACATAGTATGATGGCTCCACATACAGTCCTGTACATAGTATGATGGCTCCACATACAGCCCTGTACATAGTATGATGGCTCCACATACAGCCCTGTACATAGTATGATGGCTCCACATACAGAACTGTACATAGTATGATGACTCCACATACAGCCCTGCACATAGTATGATGGCTCCACATACAACCCTGTACATAGTGTGATGGCTCCACATACAGTCCTGTACATAGTATGATGGCTCCACATACAGTCCTGTACATAGTATGATGGCTCCACATACAACCCTGTACATAGTATGATGGCTCCACATACAGTCCTGTACATAGTATGATGGCTCCACATACAGTCCTGTACATAGTATGATGGCTCCACATACAACCCTGTACATAGTATGATGGCTCCACATACAGCCCTGTACATAGTATGATGGCTCCACATACAGTCCTGTACATAGTATGATGGCTCCACATACAGCCCTGTACATAGTATGATGGCTCCACATACAGTCCTGTACATAGTATGATGGCTCCACATACAGCCCTGTACATAGTATGATGGCTCCACATACAGCCCTGTACATAGTATGATGGCTCCACATACAGCCCTGTACATAGTATGATGGCTCCACATACAGTCCTGTACATAGTATGATGGCTCCACATACAGCCCTGTACATAGTATGATGGCTCCACATACAGCCCTGTACATAGTATGATGGCTCCACATACAGCCCTGTACATAGTATGATGACTCCACATACAGTCCTGTACATAGTATGATGGCTCCACATACAGTCCTGTACATAGTATGATGACTCCACATACAGTCCTGTACATAGTATGATGGCTCCACATACAGTCCTGTACATAGTATGATGGCTCCACATACAGTCCTGTACATAGTATGATGGCTCCACATACAACCCTGTACATAGTATGATGGCTCCACATACAGCCCTGTACATAGTATGATGGCTCCACATACAGTCCTGTACATAGTATGATGGCTCCACATACAGTCCTGTACATAGTATGATGGCTCCACATACAACCCTGTACATAGTATGATGGCTCCACATACAACCCTGTACATAGTATGATGGCTCCACATACAGCCCTGTACATAGTATGATGGCTCCACATACAGTCCTGTACATAGTATGATGGCTCCACATACAGTCCTGTACATAGTATGATGGCTCCACATACAGTCCTGTACATAGTATGATGGCTCCACATACAGTCCTGTACATAGTATGATGGCTCCACATACAGCCCTGTACATAGTATGATGGCTCCACATACAGCCCTGTACATAGTATGATGGCTCCACATACAGCCCTGTACATAGTATGATGGCTCCACATACAGTCCTGTACATAGTATGATGGCTCCACATACAGTCCTGTACATAGTATGATGGCTCCACATACAGCCCTGTACATAGTATGATGGCTCCACATACAGCCCTGTACATAGTATGATGACTCCACATACAGCCCTGTACATAGTATGATGACTCCACATACAGTCCTGTACATAGTATGATGACTCCACATACAGTCCTGTACATAGTATGATGGCTCCACATACAGTCCTGTACATAGTATGATGGCTCCACATACAGCCCTGTACATAGTATGATGGCTCCACATACAGCCCTGTACATAGTATGATGACTTCACATACAGTCCTATACATAGTATGATGGCTCCACATACAGCCCTGTACATAGTATGATGACTTCACATACAGTCCTGTACATAGTATGATGGCTCCACATACAAACCTGTACATAGTATGATGGCTCCACATACAGCCCTGTACATAGTATGATGGCTCCACATACAGTCCTGTACATAGTATGATGGCTCCACATACAGTCCTGTACATAGTATGATGGCTCCACATACAGCCCTGTACATAGTATGATGGCTCCACATACAGCCCTGTACATAGTATGATGGCTCCACATACAGTCCTGTACATAGTATGATGGCTCCACATACAGCCCTGTACATAGTATGATGGCTCCACATACAGTCCTGTACATAGTATGATGGCTCCACATACAGCCCTGTACATAGTATGATGGCTCCACATACAGCCCTGTACATAGTATGATGGCTCCACATACAGTCCTGTACATAGTATGATGGCTCCACATACAGTCCTGTACATAGTATGATGGCTCCACATACAGCCCTGTACATAGTATGATGGCTCCACATACAGCCCTGTACATAGTATGATGGCTCCACATACAGCCCTGTACATAGTATGATGGCTCCACATACAGTCCTGTACATAGTATGATGGCTCCACATACAGTCCTGTACATAGTATGATGGCTCCACATACAGTCCTGTACATAGTATGATGGCTCCACATACAGCCCTGTACATAGTATGATGGCTCCACATACAGCCCTGTACATAGTATGATGGCTCCACATACAGTCCTGTACATAGTATGATGGCTCCACATACAGTCCTGTACATAGCATGATGACTCCACATACAGCCCTGTACATAGTATGATGACTCCACATACAGCCCTGTACATAGTATGATGACTCCACATACAGTCCTGTACATAGTATGATGGCTCCACATACAGTCCTGTACATAGTATGATGGCTCCACATACAGCCCTGTACATAGTATGATGGCTCCACATACAGCCCTGTACATAGTATGATGGCTCCACATACAGCCCTGTACATAATATGATGACTCCACATACAGTGCTGTACATAGTATGATGGCTCCACATACAGTAGTGTACATAGTATGATGGCTCCACATACAGCCCTGTACATAGTATGATGGCTCCACATACAGCCCTGTACATAGTATGATGACTCCACATACAGCCCTGTACATAGTATGATGACTCCACATACAGCCCTGTACATAGTATGATGACTCCACATACAGTCCTGTACATAGTATGATGGCTCCACATACAGTCCTGTACATAGTATGATGGCTCCACATACAGTCCTGTACATAGTATGATGGCTCCACATACAGTCCTGTACATAGTATGATGACTCCACATACAGTCCTGTACATAGTATGATGGCTCCACATACAGCCCTGCACATAGTATGATGGCTCCACATACAGCCCTGTACATAGTATGATGACTCCACATACAGTCCTGTACATAGTATGATGGCTCCACATACAGCCCTGTACATAGTATGATGGCTCCACATACAGCCCTGTACATAGTATGATGACTCCACATACAGTCCTGTACATAGTATGATGGCCCCACATACAGCCCTGTACATAGTATGATGGCTCCACATACAGCCCTGTACATAGTATGATGACTCCACATACAGTCCTGTACATAGTATGATGGCTCCACATACAGTCCTGTACATAGTATGATGGCCCCACATACAGCCCTGTACATAGTATGATGGCTCCACATACAGCCCTGTATATAGTATGATGACTCCACATACAGTCCTGTACATAGTATGATGACTCCACATACAGCCCTGTACATAGTATGATGGCTCCACATACAGCCCTGTACATAGTATGATGACTCCACATACAGTCCTGTACATAGTATGATGGCTCCACATACAGCCCTGTACATAGTATGATGGCTCCACATACAGCCCTGTACATAGTATGATGACTCCACATACAGTCCTGTACATAGTATGATGGCTTCACATACAGCCCTGTACATAGTATGATGACTCCACATACAGTCCTGTACATAGTATGATGACTCCACATACAGTCCTGTACATAGTATGATGATTCCACATACAGTCCTGTACATAGTATGATGGCTCCACATACAGTCCTGTACATAGTATGATGGCTCCACATACAGCCCTGTACATAGTATGATGACTCCACATACAGTCCTGTACATAGTATGATGGCTCCACATACAGTCCTGTACATAGTATGATGGCCCCACATACAGCCCTGTACATAGTATGATGGCTCCACATACAGCCCTGTACATAGTATGATGACTCCACATACAGTCCTGTACATAGTATGATGGCTCCACATACAGCCCTGTACATAGTATGATGACTCCACATACAGTCCTGTACATAGTATGATGGCTCCACATACAGTCCTGTACATAGTATGATGGCTCCACATACAGTCCTGTACATAGTATGATGACTCCACATACAGTCCTGTACATAGTATGATGGCTCCACATACAGTCCTGTACATAGTATGATGACTCCACATACAGTCCTGTACATAGTATGATGGCTCCACATACAGTCCTGTACATAGTATGATGACTCCACATACAGTCCTGTACATAGTATGATGACTCCACATACAGTCCTGTACATAGTATGATGATTCCACATACAGTCCTGTACATAGTATGATGGCTCCACATACAGTCCTGTACATAGTATGATGGCTCCACATACAGCCCTGTACATAGTATGATGACTCCACATACAGCCCTGTACATAGTATGATGACTCCACATACAGTCCTGTACATAGTATGATGACTCCACATACAGTCCTGTACATAGTATGATGGCTCCACATACAGTCCTGTACATAGTATGATGACTCCACATACAGTCCTGTACATAGTATGATGACTCCACATACAGTCCTGTACATAGTATGATGGCTCCACATACAGTCCTGTACATAGTATGATGACTCCACATACAGTCCTGTACATAGTATGATGGCTCCACATACAGTCCTGTACATAGTATGATGACTCCACATACAGTCCTGTACATAGTATGATGATTCCACATACAGTCCTGTACATAGTATGATGACTCCACATACAGCCCTGTACATAGTATGATGGCTCCACATACAGCCCTGTACATAGTATGATGACTCCACATACAGTCCTGTACATAGTATGATGGCTCCACATACAGTCCTGTACATAGTATGATGACTCCACATACAGTCCTGTACATAGTATGATGATTCCACATACAGTCCTGTACATAGTATGATGGCTCCACATACAGTCCTGTACATAGTATGATGGCTCCACATACAGCCCTGTACATAGTATGATGGCTCCACATACAGTCCTGTACATAGTATGATGGCTCCACATACAACCCTGTACATAGTATGATGGCTCCACATACAGCCCTGTACATAGTATGATGGCTCCACATACAGTCCTGTACATAGTATGATGGCTCCACATACAGCCCTGTACATAGTATGATGTCTCCACATACAGTCCTGTACATAGTATGATGGCTCCACATACAGCCCTGTACATAGTATGATGGCTCCACATACAGTCCTGTACATAGTATGATGGCTCCACATACAGTCCTGTACATAGTATGATGGCTCCACATACAGCCCTGTACATAGTATGATGACTCCACATACAGTCCTGTACATAGTATGATGGCTCCACATACAGCCCTGTACATAGTATGATGACTCCCACATACAGTCCTGTACATAGCATGATGGCTCCACATACAGTCCTGTACATAGTATGATGGCTCCACATACAGTCCTGTACATAGTATGATGGCTCCACATACAGTCCTGTACATAGTATGATGGCTCCACATACAGTCCTGCACATAGTATGATGGCTCCACATACAGTCCTGTACATAGTATGATGGCTCCACATACAGTCCTGTACATAGTATGATGGCTCCACATACAGCCCTGTACATAGTATGATGGCTCCACATACAGTCCTGTACATAGTATGATGACTCCACATACAGCCCTGTACATAGTATGATGGCTCCACATACAGCCCTGTACATAGTATGATGGCTCCACATACAGTCCTGTACATAGTATGATGGCTCCACATACAGTCCTGTACATAGTATGATGGCTCCACATACAGCCCTGTACATAGTATGATGACTCCACATACAGTCCTGTACATAGTATGATGGCTCCACATACAGTCCTGTACATAGTATGATGGCTCCACATACAGCCCTGTACATAGTATGATGACTTCACATACAGTCCTATACATAGTATGATGACTCCACATACAGCCCTGTACATAGTATGATGGCTCCACATACAGTCCTGTACATAGTATGATGGCTCCACATACAGCCCTGTACATAGTATGATGGCTCCACATACAGTCCTGTACATAGTATGATGGCTCCACATACAGTACTGTACATAGTGTGATGACTCCACATACAGTCCTGTACATAGTATGATGGCTCCACATACAGCCCTGTACATAGTATGATGGCTCCACATACAGCCCTGCACATAGTATGATGGCCCCACATACAGCCCTGTACATAGTATGATGACTCCACATACAGCCCTGCACATAGTATGATGGCCCCACATACAGCCCTGTACATAGTATGATGGCTCCACATACAGTACTGTACATAGTGTGATGACTCCACATACAGTCCTGTACATAGTATGATGACTCCACATACAGCCCTGCACATAGTATGATGGCCCCACATACAGCCCTGTACATAGTATGATGGCTCCACATACAGTACTGTACATAGTATGATGACTCCACATACAGCCCTGTACATAGTATAAGTGCTCCACATACAGCCCTGTACATAGTATGATGACTCCACATACAGCCCTGTACATAGTATGATGACTCCACATACAGTCCTGTACATAGTATGATGGCTCCACATACAGCCCTGTACATAGTATGATGACTCCACATACAGCCCTGTACATAGTATGATGACTCCACATACAGTCCTGTACATAGTATGATGACTCCACATACAGCCCTGTACATAGTATGATGACTCCACATACAGTCCTGTACATAGTATGATGGCTCCACATACAGTCCTGTACATAGTATGATGGCCCCACATACAGTCCTGCACATAGTATGATGACTCCACATACAGCCCTGTACATAGTATGATGGCCCCACATACAGTCCTGCACATAGTATGATGGCTCCACATACAGCCCTGTACATAGTATGATGGCTCCACATACAGCCCTGTACATAGTATGATGGCTCCACATACAGCCCTGTACATAGTATGATGACTCCACATACAGCCCTGTACATAGTATGATGGCTCCACATACAGCCCTGTACATAGTATGATGGCTCCACATACAGCCCTGTACATAGTATGATGGCTCCACATACAGCCCTGTACATAGTATGATGACTCCACATACAGCCCTGTACATAGTATGATGACTCCACATACAGTCCTGTACATAGTATGATGACTCCACATACAGTCCTGTACATAGTATGATGGCTCCACATACAGTCCTGTAAATAGTATGATGACTCCACATACAGCCCTGTACATAGTATGATGGCTCCACATACAGTCCTGTACATAGTATGATGACTCCACATATAGACCTGTACATAGTATGATGGCTCCACATACAGTCCTGTACATAGTATGATGGCTCCACATACAGTCCTGTACATAGTATGATGGCTCCACATACAGTCCTGTACATAGTATGATGACTCCACATACAGCCCTGTACATAGTATGATGGCTCCACATACAGCCCTGTACATAGTATGATGACTCCACATACAGCCCTGTACATAGTATGATGGCTCCACATACAGCCCTGTACATAGTATGATGACTCCACATACAGTCCTGTACATAGTATGATGACTCCACATACAGCCCTGTACATAGTATGATGACTTCACATACAGTCCTGTACATAGTATGATGGCTCCACATACAGTCCTGTACATAGTATGATGACTCCACATACAGCCCTGTACATAGTATGATGACTCCACATACAGCCCTGTACATAGTATGATGGCTCCACATACAGCCCTGTACATAGTATGATGACTCCACATACAGCCCTGTACATAGTATGATGGCTCCACATACAGCCCTGTACATAGTATGATGACTCCACATACAGTCCTGTACATAGTATGATGACTCCACATACAGCCCTGTACATAGTATGATGACTTCACATACAGTCCTGTACATAGTATGATGGCTCCACATACAGTCCTGTACATAGTATGATGACTCCACATACAGCCCTGTACATAGTATGATGACTCCACATACAGTCCTGTACATAGTATGATGACTCCACATACAGCCCTGTACATAGTATGATGGCTCCACATACAGCCCTGTACATAGTATGATGGCTCCACATACAGTCCTGTACATAGTATGATGGCTCCACATACAGTACTGTACATAGTGTGATGACTCCACATACAGTCCTGTACATAGTATGATGACTCCACATACAGCCCTGTACATAGTGTGATGGCTCCACATACAGCCCTGTACATAGTATGATGACTCCACATACAGTCCTGTACATAGTATGATGACTCCACATACAGTCCTGTACATAGTATGATGGCTCCACATACAGCCCTGTGCATAGTATGATAGCTCCACATACAGTCCTGTACATAGTATGATGGCTCCACATACAGCCCTGTACATAGTATGATGACTCCACATACAGTCCTGTACATAGTATGATGACTCCACATACAGCCCTGTACATAGTATGATGACTCCACATACAGCCCTGTACATAGTATGATGGCTCCACATACAGTCCTGTACATAGTATGATGGCTCCACATACAGTCCTGTACATAGTATGATGACTCCACATACAGTCCTGTACATAGTATGATGACTCCACATACAGCCCTGTACATAGTATGATGGCTCCACATACAGTCCTGTACATAGTACGATGACTCCACATACAACCCTGTACATAGTATGATGGCTCCACATACAGTCCTGTACATAGTATGATGGCTCCACATACAGTCCTGTACATAGTATGATGGCTCCACATACAGTCCTGTACATAGTATGATGGCTCCACATACAGTCCTGTACATAGTATGATGGCTCCACATACAGTCCTGTACATAGTATGATGACTCCACATACAGTCCTGTACATAGTGTGATGGCTCCACATACAGCCCTGTACATAGTATGATGGCTCCACATACAGTCCTGCACATAGTATGATGGCTCCACATACAGCCCTGTACATAGTATGATGGCCCCACATACAGCCCTGTACATAGTATGATGGCTCCACATACAGCCCTGTACATAGTATGATGACTCCACATACAGCCCTGTACATAGTATGATGGCTCCACATACAGTCCTGTACATAGTATGATGGCTCCACATACAGCCCTGTACATAGTATGATGACTCCACATACAGCCCTGTACATAGTATGATGGCTCCACATACAGTCCTGCACATAGTATGATGGCTCCACATACAGTCCTGTACATAGTATGATGGCTCCACATACAGTCCTGTACATAGTATGATGGCTCCACATACAGCCCTGTACATAGTATGATGGCTCCACATACAGCCCTGTACATAGTATGATGACTCCACATACAACCCTGTACATAGTAAGATGGCTCCACATACAGCCCTGCACATAGTATGATGGCTCCACATACAGTCCTGTACATAGTATGATGGCTCCACATACAGTCCTGTACATAGTATGATGGCTCCACATACAGCCCTGTACATAGTATGATGGCTCCACATACAGCCCTGTACATAGTATGATGACTCCACATACAGTCCTGTACATAGTATGATGGCTCCACATACAGCCCTGTACATAGTATGATGACTCCACATACAGCCCTGTACATAGTATGATGGCTCCACATACAGTCCTGTACATAGTATGATGGCTCCACATACAGCCCTGTACATAGTATGATGACTCCACATACAGTCCTGTACATAGTATGATGGCTCCACATACAGTCCTGTACATAGTATGATGGCCCCACATACAGTCCTGCACATAGTATGATGGCTCCACATACAGACCTGTACATAGTATGATGGCTCCACATACAGCCCTGTACATAGTATGATGGCTCCACATACAGCCCTGTACATAGTATGATGACTCCACATACAGCCCTGTACATAGTATGATGACTCCACATACAGTCCTGTACATAGTATGATGGCTCCACATACAGTTCTGTACATAGTATGATGGCTCCACATACAGTCCTGTACATAGTATGATGGCTCCACATACAGCCCTGTACATAGTATGATGACTCCACATACAGTCCTGTACATAGTATGATGGCTCCACATACAGTTCTGTACATAGTATGATGGCTCCACATACAGTCCTGTACATAGTATGATGACTCCACATACAGCCCTGTACATAGTATGATGACTCCACATACAGTCCTGTACATAGTATGATGGCTCCACATACAGTCCTGTACATAGTATGATGGCTCCACATACAGTTCTGTACATAGTATGATGGCCCCACATACAGTCCTGCACATAGTATGATGACTCCACATACAGTCCTGTACATAGTATGATGGTTCCACATACAGCCCTGTACATAGTATGATGGCTCCACATACAGTCCTGTACATAGTATGATGACTCCACATACAGTCCTGTACATAGTATGATGGCTCCACATACAGCCCTGTACATAGTATGATGGCTCCACATACAGTCCTGTACATAGTATGATGGCCCCACATACAGCCCTGTACATAGTATGATGGCTCCACATACAGTCCTGTACATAGTATGATGGCTCCACATACAGTCCTGTACATAGTATGATGGCCCCACATACAGCCCTGTACACAGTATGATGGCTCCACATACAGCCCTGTATATAGTATGATGTCTCCACATACAGTCCTGTACATAGTATGATGACTCCACATACAGTCCTGTACATAGTATGATGACTCCACATACAGTCCTGTACATAGTATGATGGCCCCACATACAGCCCTGTACATAGTATGATGGCTCCACATACAGCCCTGTATATAGTATGATGTCTCCACATACAGTCCTGTACATAGTATGATGGTTCCACATACAGCCCTGTACATAGTATGATGGCTCCACATACAGTCCTGTACATAGTATGATGGCTCCACATACAGCCCTGTACATAGTATGATGACTCCACATACAGTCCTGTACATAGTATGATGGCTCCACATACAGCCCTGTACATAGTATGATGACTCCACATACAGTCCTGTACATAGTATGATGACTCCACATACAGTCCTGTACATAGTATGATGGCTCCACATACAGTCCTGCACATAGTATAATTGCTCCACATACAGCCCTGTACATAGTATGATGACTCCACATACAGCCCTGTACATAGTATGATGGCTCCACATACAGTCCTGTACATAGTATGATGGCTCCACATACAGCCCTGTACATAGTATGATGGCTCCACATACAGCCCTGTACATAGTATGATGACTCCACATACAGCCCTGTACATAGTATGATGGCTCCACATACAGCCCTGTACATAGTATGATGGCTCCACATACAGCCCTGTACATAGTATGATGGCTCCACATACAGTCCTGTACATAGTATGATGGCTCCACATACAGTCCTGTACATAGTATGATGACTCCACATACAGCCCTGTACATAGTATGATGACTCCACATACAGTCCTGTACATAGTATGATGACTCCACATACAGTCCTGTACATAGTATGATGGCTCCAAATACAGTCCTCTACATAGTATGATGGCTCCACATACAGTCCTGTACATAGTATGATGGCTCCACATACAGTCCTGTACATAGTATGATGGCTCCACATACAGTCCTGCACATAGTATGATGGCCCCACATACAGTCCTGCACATAGTATGATGGCTCCACATACAGACCTGTACATAGTATGATGGCTCCACATACAGCCCTGTACATAGTATGATGGCTCCACATACAGCCCTGTACATAGTATGATGACTCCACATACAGCCCTGTACATAGTATGATGACTCCACATACAGTCCTGTACATAGTATGATGGCTCCACATACAGTTCTGTACATAGTATGATGGCCCCACATACAGTCCTGCACATAGTATGATGGCTCCACATACAGTCCTGCACATAGTATGATGGCTCCACATACAGCCCTGTACATAGTATGATGGCTCCACATACAGTTCTGTACATAGTATGATGGCCCCACATACAGTCCTGCACATAGTATGATGGCTCCACATACAGCCCTGTACATAGTATGATGGCTCCACATACAGCCCTGTACATAGTATGATGGCTCCACATACAGCCCTGTACATAGTATGATGACTCCACATACAGCCCTGTACATAGTATGATGGCTCCACATACAGCCCTGTACATAGTATGATGGCTCAACATACAGCCCTGTACATAGTATGATGGCTCCACATACAGCCCTGTACATAGTATGATGGCTCCACATACAGTCCTGTACATAGTATGATGGCTCCACATACAGCCCTGTACATAGTATGATGGCTCCACATACAGTCCTGTACATAGTATGATGGCTCCACATACAGTCCTGTACATAGTATGATGGCTCCACATACAGCCCTGTACATAGTATGATGGCTCCACATACAGCCCTGTACATAGTATGATGGCTCCACATACAGTCCTGTACATAGTATGATGGCTCCACATACAGCCCTGTACATAGTATGATGGCTCCACATACAGCCCTGTACATAGTATGATGGCTCCACATACAGCCCTGTACATAGTATGATGGCTCCACATACAGTCCTGTACATAGTATGATGGCTCCACATACAGTCCTGTACATAGTATGATGGCTCCACATACAGCCCTGTACATAGTATGATGGCTCCACATACAGCCCTGTACATAGTATGATGGCTCCACATACAGTCCTGTACATAGTATGATGGCTCCACATACAGCCCTGTACATAGTATGATGGCTCCACATACAGCCCTGTACATAGTATGATGGCTCCACATACAGTCCTGTACATAGTATGATGGCTCCACATACAGTCCTGTACATAGTATGATGGCTCCACATACAGCCCTGTACATAGTATGATGGCTCCACATACAGTCCTGTACATAGTATGATGGCTCCACATACAGCCCTGTACATAGTATGATGGCTCCACATACAGCCCTGTACATAGTATGATGGCTCCACATACAGCCCTGTACATAGTATGATGACTCCACATACAGCCCTGTACATAGTATGATGGCTCCACATACAGCCCTGTACATAGTATGATGGCTCCACATACAGCCCTGTACATAGTATGATGGCTCCACATACAGCCCTGTACATAGTATGATGGCTCCACATACAGCCCTGTACATAGTATGATGACTCCACATACAGCCCTGTACATAGTATGATGACTCCACATACAGCCCTGTACATAGTAAGATGACTTCACATACAGTCCTGTACATAGTATGATGACTCCACATACAGCCCTGTACATAGTATGATGGCTCCACATACAGCCCTGTACATAGTATGATGACTTCACATACAGCCCTGTACATAGTATGATGGCTCCACATACAGCCCTGTACATAGTATGATGGCTCCACATACAGTCCTGTACATAGTATGATGGCTCCACATACAGTCCTGTACATAGTATGATTGCTCCACATACAGCCCTGTACATAGTATGATGGCTCCACATACAGTCCTGTACATAGTATGATGGCTCCACATACAGCCCTGCACATAGTATGATGGCTCCACATACAGTCCTGTACATAGTATGATGGCTCCACATACAGCCCTGTACATAGTATGATGACTCCACATACAGCCCTGTACATAGTATGATGGCTCCACATACAGTCCTGTACATAGTATGATGGCTCCACATACAGCCCTGTACATAGTATGATGGCTCCACATACAGTCCTGTACATAGTATGATGGCTCCACATACAGCCCTGTACATAGTATGATGGCTCCACATACAGCCCTGTACATAGTATGATGACTCCACATACAGCCCTGTACATAGTATGATGACTCCACATACAGTCCTGTACATAGTATGATGGCTCCACATACAGCCCTGTACATAGTATGATGGCTCCACATACAGCCCTGTACATAGTATGATGACTCCACATACAGCCCTGTACATAGTATGATGACTCCACATACAGCCCTGTACATAGTATGATGGGTCCACATACAGCCCTGTACATAGTATGATGACTCCACATACAGCCCTGTACATAGTATGATGACTCCACATACAGCCCTGTACATAGTATGATGACTCCACATACAGCCCTGTACATAGTATGATGACTCCACATACAGCCCTGTACATAGTATGATGGCTCCACATACAGCCCTGTACATAGTATGATGGCTCCACATACAGCCCTGTACATAGTATGATGGCTCCACATACAGTCCTGCACATAGTATGATGGCTCCACATACAGCCCTGTACATAGTATGATGGCTCCACATACAACCCTGTACATAGTATGATGGCTCCACATACAGCCCTGTACATAGTATGATGGCTCCACATACAGTCCTGTACATAGTATGATGGCTCCACATACAGTCCTGTACATAGTATGATGGCTCCACATACAGTCCTGTACGTAGTATGATGGCTCCACATACAGCCCTGTACATAGTATGATGGCTCCACATACAGCCCTGTACATAGTATGATGGCTCCACATACAGCCCTGTACATAGTATGATGGCTCCACATACAGTCCTGTACATAGTATGATGGCTCCACATACAGTCCTGTACATAGTATGATGGCTCCACATACAGTCCTGTACATAGTATGATGGCTCCACATACAGCCCTGTACATAGTATGATGGCTCCACATACAGTCCTGTACATAGTATGATGGCTCCACATACAGCCCTGTACATAGTATGATGGCTCCACATACAGTCCTGTACATAGTATGATGGCTCCACATACAGTCCTGCACATA
Organism: Phyllobates terribilis; assembly: GCF_046119375.1. Lineage (NCBI taxonomy): Eukaryota > Metazoa > Chordata > Amphibia > Anura > Dendrobatidae > Phyllobates > Phyllobates terribilis. The sequence continues at coordinate 1,509,866 of NW_027362959.1, forward strand.
GTATAATTGCTCCACATACAGCCCTGTACATAGTATGATGGCTCCACATACAGCCCTGTACATAGTATGATGGCTCCACATACAGTCCTGTACATAGTATGATGACTTCACATACAGTCCTATGCATAGTATGATTGCTCCACATACAGCCCTGTACATAGTATGATGGCTCCACATACAGTCCTGTACATAGTATGATGACTCCACATACAGCCCTGTACATAGTATGATGGCTCCACATACAGTCCTGTACATAGTATGATGGCTCCACATACAGTCCTGTACATAGTATGATGGCTCCACATACAGTCCTGTACATAGTATGATGGCTCCACATACAGCCCTGTACATAGTATGATGGCTCCACATACAGTCCTGTACATAGTATGATGGCTCCACATACAGCCCTGTACATAGTATGATGGCTCCACATACAGTCCTGTACATAGTATGATGGCTCCACATACAGTCCTGCACATAGTATAATTGCTCCACATACAGCCCTGTACATAGTATGATGACTCCACATACAGCCCTGTACATAGTATGATGGCTCCACATACAGTCCTGTACATAGTATGATGACTTCACATACAGTCCTATGCATAGTATGATTGCTCCACATACAGCCCTGTACATAGTATGATGGCTCCACATACAGTCCTGTACATAGTATGATGACTCCACATACAGCCCTGTACATAGTATGATGGCTCCACATACAGTCCTGTACATAGTATGATGGCTCCACATACAGTCCTGTACATAGTATGATGGCCCCACATACAGTCCTGTACATAGTATGATGACTCCACATACAGCCCTGTACATAGTATGATGGCTCCACATACAGTCCTGTACATAGTATGATGGCTCCACATACAGTCCTGCACATAGTATAATTGCTCCACATACAGTCCTGTACATAGTATGATGACTTCACATACAGTCCTATGCATAGTATGATGGCTCCACATACAGCCCTGTACATAGTATGATGGCTCCACATACAGTCCTGTACATAGTATGATGGCTCCACATACAGCCCTGTACATAGTATGATGGCTCCACATACAGTCCTGTACATAGTATGATGGCTCCACATACAGTCCTGCACATAGTATAATTGCTCCACATACAGTCCTGTACATAGTATGATGACTTCACATACAGTCCTATGCATAGTATGATGGCTCCACATACAGCCCTGTACATAGTATGATGGCTCCACATACAGTCCTGTACATAGTATGATGGCTCCACATACAGCCCTGTACATAGTATGATGGCTCCACATACAGTCCTGTACATAGTATGATGACTTCACATACAGTCCTATGCATAGTATGATGGCTCCACATACAGCCCTGTACATAGTATGATGGCTCCACATACAGCCCTGTACATAGTATGATGGCTCCACATACAGTCCTGTACATAGTATGATGGCTCCACATACAGTCCTGTACATAGTATGATGACTCCACATACAGCCCTGTACATAGTATGATGGCTCCACATACAGCCCTGTACATAGTATGATGACTTCACATACAGTCCTGTACATAGTATGATGGCTCCACATACAGTCCTGTACATAGTATGATGGCTCCACATACAGTCCTGTACATAGTATGATGGCTCCACATACAGTCCTGTACATAGTGTGATGGCTCCACATACAGCCCTGTACATAGTATGATGACTTCACATACAGTCCTGTACATAGTGTGATGGCTCCACATACAGCCCTGTACATAGTATGATGGCTCCACATACAGTCCTGTACATAGTATGATGGCTCCACATACAGCCCTGTACATAGTATGATGACTCCACATACAGCCCTGTACATAGTATGATGGCTCCACATACAGTCCTGTACATAGTATGATGACTTCACATACAGTCCTATACATAGTATGATTGCTCCACATACAGTCCTGTACATAGTATGATGGCTCCACATACAGTACTGTACATAGTGTGATGACTCCACATACAGTCCTGTACATAGTATGATGGCTCCACATACAGTCCTGTACATAGTATGATGACTCCACATACAGCCCTGCACATAGTATGATGGCTCCACATACAGTCCTGCACATAGTATGATGGCTCCACATACAGTCCTGTACATAGTATGATGACTCCACATACAGCCCTGTACATAGTATGATGACTCCACATACAGTCCTGTACATAGTATGATGACTCCACATACAGTCCTGTACATAGTATGATGGCTCCACATACAGTCCTGTACATAGTATGATGGCCCCACATACAGTCCTGTACATAGTATGATGACTCCACATACAGCCCTGTACATAGTATGATGGCTCCACATACAGCCCTGTACATAGTATGATGGCTCCACATACAGCCCTGTACATAGTATGATGACTCCACATACAGCCCTGTACATAGTATGATGACTCCACATACAGTCCTGTACATAGTATGATGGCTCCACATACAGTCCTGTACATAGTATGATGGCCCCACATACAGTCCTGCACATAGTATGATGGCTCCACATACAGCCCTGTACATAGTATGATGGCTCCATATACAGCCCTGTACATAGTATGATGGCTCCACATACAGCCCTGTACATAGTATGATGACTCCACATACAGCCCTGTACATAGTATGATGACTCCACATACAGTCCTGTACATAGTATGATGACTCCACATACAGTCCTGTACATAGTATGATGACTCCACATACAGCCCTGTACATAGTATGATGACTCCACATACAGTCCTGTACATAGTATGATGACTCCACATACAGTCCTGTACATAGTATGATGACTCCACATACAGTCCTGTACATAGTATGATGACTCCACATACAGCCCTGTACATAGTATGATGGCTCCACATACAGTCCTGTACATAGTATGATGGCTCCACATACAGTCCTGTACATAGTATGATGGCTCCACATACAGTCCTGTACATAGTATGATGGCTCCACATACAGACCTGTACATAGTATGATGGCTCCGCATACAGCCCTGTACATAGTATGATGGCTCCACATACAGTCCTGTACATAGTATGATGGCTCCACATACAGTCCTGTACATAGTATGATGACTCCACATACAGTCCTGTACATAGTATGATGACTCCACATACAGTCCTGTACATAGTATGATGACTCCACATACAGCCCTGTACATAGTATGATGGCTCCACATACAGTCCTGTACATAGTATGATGGCTCCACATACAGCCCTGTACATAGTATGATGGCTCCACATACAGTCCTGTACATAGTATGATGGCTCCACATACAGTCCTGTACATAGTATGATGACTCCACATACAGTCCTGTACATAGTATGATGACTCCACATACAGTCCTGTACATAGTATGATGACTCCACATACAGCCCTGTACATAGTATGATGGCTCCACATACAGTCCTGTACATAGTATGATGGCTCCACATACAGTCCTGTACATAGTATGATGGCTCCACATACAGACCTGTACATAGTATGATGGCTCCACATACAGTCCTGTACATAGTATGATGGCTCCACATACAGACCTGTACATAGTATGATGGCTCCGCATACAGCCCTGTACATAGTATGATGGCTCCACATACAGCCCTGTACATAGTATGATGACTCCACATACAGTCCTGTACATAGTATGATGACTCCACATACAGTCCTGTACATAGTATGATGGCTCCACATACAGTCCTGTACATAGTATGATGGCTCCACATACAGTCCTGTACATAGTATGATGGCTCCACATACAGCCCTGTACATAGTATGATGGCTCCACATACAGTCCTGTACATAGTATGATGGCTCCACATACAGACCTGTACATAGTATGATGGCTCCACATACAGTCCTGTACATAGTATGATGGCTCCACATACAGTCCTGTACATAGTATGATGACTCCACATACAGTCCTGTACATAGTATGATGACTCCACATACAGTCCTGTACATAGTGTGATGGCTCCACATACAGCCCTGTACATAGTATGATGGCTCCACATACAGTCCTGCACATAGTATGATGGCTCCACATACAGCCCTGTACATAGTATGATGACTCCACATACAGCCCTGTACATAGTATGATGACTCCACATACAGCCCTGTACATAGTATGATGACTCCACATACAGCCCTGTACATAGTATGATGACTCCACATACAGTCCTGCACATAGTATGATGGCTCCACATACAGCCCTGTACATAGTATGATGACTCCACATACAGCCCTGTACATAGTATGATGGCTCCACATACAGCCCTGTACATAGTATGATGACTCCACATACAGCCCTGTACATAGTGTGATGGCTCCACATACAGTCCTGTACATAGTATGATGACTCCACATACAGCCCTGTACATAGTATGATGACTCCACATACAGCCCTGTACATAGTATGATGACTCCACATACAGCCCTGTACATAGTATGATGACTCCACATACAGTCCTGTACATAGTATGATGACTCCACATACAGCCCTGTACATAGTATGATGGCTCCACATACAGTCCTGTACATAGTATGATGGCTCCACATACAGCCCTGTACATAGTATGATGACTCCACATACAGCCCTGCACATAGTATGATGGCTCCACATACAGTCCTGTACATAGTATGATGGCTCCACATACAGTCCTGTACATAGTATGATGGCTCCACATACAGCCCTGTACATAGTATGATGACTCCACATACAGTCCTGTACATAGTATGATGACTCCACATACAGCCCTGTACATAGTATGATGACTCCACATACAGTCCTGTACATAGTATGATGACTCCACATACAGCCCTGCACATAGTATGATGGCTCCACATACAGTCCTGTACATAGTATGATGGCTCCACATACAGTCCTGTACATAGTATGATGAGCCCACATACAGCCCTGTACATAGTATGATGGCTCCACATACAGTCCTGTACATAGTATGATGGCTCCACATACAGCCCTGTACATAGTATGATGACTTCACATACAGTCCTGTACATAGTATGATGGCTCCACATACAGTCCTGTACATAGTATGATGACTCCACATACAGTCCTGTACATAGTATGATGACTCCACATACAGCCCTGTACATAGTATGATGACTTCACATACAGTCCTGTACATAGTATGATGGCTCCACATACAGCCCTGTACATAGTATGATGACTTCACATACAGTCCTGTACATAGTATGATGACTTCACATACAGTCCTGTACATAGTATGATGGCTCCACATACAGTCTTGTACATAGTATGATGACTCCACATACAGCCCTGTACATAGTATGATGACTTCACATACAGTCCTGTACATAGTATGATGACTTCACATACAGTCCTGTACATAGTATGATGGCTCCACATACAGTCCTGTACATAGTATGATGGCTCCACATACAGCCCTGTACATAGTATGATGACTCCACATACAGTCCTGTACATAGTATGATGACTTCACATACAGTCCTGTACATAGTATGATGACTTCACATACAGTCCTGTACATAGTATGATGGCTCCACATACAGTCCTGTACATAGTATGATGGCTCCACATACAGCCCTGTACATAGTATGATGGCTCCACATACAGCCCTGTACATAGTATGATGGCTCCACATACAGTCCTGTACATAGTATGATGACTCCACATACAGCCCTGTACATAGTATGATGACTTCACATACAGTCCTGTACATAGTATGATGACTCCACATACAGCCCTGTACATAGTATGATGACTTCTCATACAGTCCTGTACATAGTATGATGGCTCCACATACAGCCCTGTACATAGTATGATGGCTCCACATACAGTCCTGTACATAGTATGATGACTCCACATACAGTCCTGTACATAGTATGATGGCTCCACATACAGCCCTGTACATAGTATGATGGCTCCACATACAGTCCTGCACATAGTATGATGGCTCCACATACAGTCCTGTACATAGTATGATGGCTCCACATACAGCCCTGTACATAGTATGATGGCTCCACATACAGCCCTGTACATAGTATGATGGCTCCACATACAGTCCTGTACATAGTATGATGACTCCACATACAGTCCTGTACATAGTATGATGGCTCCACATACAGTCCTGTACATAGTATGATGACTCCACATACAGCCCTGTACATAGTATGATGGCTCCACATACAGCCCTGTACATAGTATGATGGCTCCACATACAGCCCTGTACATAGTATGATGGCTCCACATACAGCCCTGTACATAGTATGATGGCTCCACATACAGCCCTGTACATAGTATGATGGCTCCACATACAGCCCTGTACATACTATGATGGCTCCACATACAGCCCTGTACATAGTATGATGACTCCACATACAGCCCTGTACATAGTATGATGGCTCCACATACAGCCCTGTACATAGTATGATGACTTCACATACAGTCCTGTACATAGTATGATGGCTCCACATACAGCCCTGTACATAGTATGATGACTTCACATACAGTCCTGTACATAGTATGATTGCTCCACATACAGCCCTGTACATAGTATGATGGCTCCACATACAGCCCTGTACATAGTATGATGGCTCCACATACAGTCCTGTACATAGTATGATGGCTCCACATACAGTCCTGTACATAGTATGATGGCTCCACATACAGCCCTGTACATAGTATGATGGCTCCACATACAGTTCTGCATGTAATAAGATGGCCCGCATACAGTTCTGTACATAGTATGATGGCCCCACATACAGTCCTGTACATAGTATGATGGCTCCACATACAGCCCTGTACATAGTATGATGACTCCACATACAGTCCTGTACATAGTATGATGGCTCCACATACAGTCCTGCACATAGTATGATGACTCCACATACAGTCCTGCACATAGTATGATGGCTCCACATACAGCCCTGTACATAGTATGATGGCTCCACATACAGTCCTGTACATAGTATGATGGCTCCACATACAGTCCTGTATATAGTATGATGGCTCCACATACAGCCCTGTACATAGTATGATGGCCCCACATACAATCCTGCACATAGTATGATGGCCCCACATACAGCCCTGCACATAGTATGATGAGTCCACATACAGCCCTGTACATAGTATGATGGCTCCACATACAACCCTGTACATAGTATGATGAGTCCACATACAGCCCTGTACATAGTATGATGGCTGCACATACAATCCTGCACATAGTATGATGGCCCCACATACAGCCCTGTACATAGTATGATGGCTCCACATACAGCCCTGTACATAGTATGATGGCTCCACATACAGTCCTGTACATAGTATGATGGCTCCACATACAGTCCTGTATATAGTATGATGGCTCCACATACAGCCCTGTACATAGTATGATGGCCCCACATACAATCCTGCACATAGTATGATGGCTCCACATACAGCCCTGTACATAGTATGATGGCTCCACATACAGCCCTGTACATAGTATGATGAGTCCACATACAGCCCTGTACATAGTATGATGGCTGCACATACAATCCTGCACATAGTATGATGGCCCCACATACAGCCCTGTACATAGTATGATGGCCCCACATACAGCCCTGTACATAGTATGATGGCCCCACATACAGCCCTGTACATAGTATGATGGCTCCACATACAGCCCTGTACATAGTATGATGACTTCACATACAGTCCTGTACATAGTATGATGGCTCCACATACAGCCCTGTACATAGTATGATGGCTCCACATACAGCCCTGTACATAGTATGATGGCTCCACATACAGTCCTGTACATAGTATGATGGCTCCACATACAGCCCTGTACATAGTATGATGGCTCCACATACAGCCCTGTACATAGTATGATGGCTCCACATACAGTCCTGTACATAGTATGATGGCTCCACATACAGCCCTGTACATAGTATGATGGCTCCACATACAGCCCTGTACATAGTATGATGGCTCCACATACAGTTCTGCATGTAATAAGATGGCCCGCATACAGTTCTGTACATAGTATGATGGCTCCACATACAGTCCTGTACATAGTATGATGGCTCCACATACAGCCCTGTACATATTATGATGACTCCACATACAGTCCTGTACATAGTATGATGGCTCCACATACAGTCCTGCACATAGTATGATGACTCCACATACAGTCCTGCACATAGTATGATGGCTCCACATACAGTCCTGTACATAGTATGATGGCTCCACATACAGCCCTGTACATAGTATGATGGCTGCACATACAATCCTGCACATAGTATGATGGCCCCACATACAGCCCTGTACATAGTATGATGGCCCCACATACAGCCCTGTACATAGTATGATGACTCCACATACAGCCCTGTACATAGTATGATGGCTCCACATACAGCCCTGTACATAGTATGATGGCTCCACATACAGTCCTGTACATAGTATGATGGCTCCACATACAGCCCTGTACATAGTATGATGGCTCCACATACAGCCCTGTACATAGTATGATGAGTCCACATATAGCCCTGTACATAGTATGATGGCTGCACATACAATCCTGCACATAGTATGATGGCCCCACATACAGCCCTGTTCATAGTATGATGGCCCCACATACAGTCCTGTACATAGTATGATGGCTCCACATACAGTCCTGTACATAGTATGATGACTCCACATACAGCCCTGTACATAGTATGATGGCTCCACATACAGTCCTGTACATAGTATGATGGCTCCACATACAGCCCTGTACATAGTATGATGGCTCCACATACAGCCCTGTACATAGTATGATGGCTCCACATACAGCCCTGTACATAGTATGATGGCTCCACATACAGCCCTGTACATAGTATGATGGCTCCACATACAGCCCTGTACATAGTATGATGACTCCACATACAGCCCTGTACATAGTATGATGGCTCCACATACAGCCCTGTACATAGTATGATGGCCCCACATACAGCCCTGTACATAGTATGATGGCCCCACATACAGCCCTGTACATAGTATGATGACTCCACATACAGCCCTGTACATAGTATGATGGCTCCACATACAGCCCTGTACATAGTATGATGGCTCCACATACAGTCCTGTACATAGTATGATGGCTCCACATACAGCCCTGTACATAGTATGATGGCTCCACATACAGCCCTGTACATAGTATGATGAGTCCACATATAGCCCTGTACATAGTATGATGGCTGCACATACAATCCTGCACATAGTATGATGGCCCCACATACAGCCCTGTTCATAGTATGATGGCCCCACATACAGTCCTGTACATAGTATGATGGCTCCACATACAGTCCTGTACATAGTATGATGACTCCACATACAGCCCTGTACATAGTATGATGGCTCCACATACAGTCCTGTACATAGTATGATGGCTCCACATACAGCCCTGTACATAGTATGATGGCTCCACATACAGCCCTGTACATAGTATGATGGCTCCACATACAGCCCTGTACATAGTATGATGGCTCCACATACAGCCCTGTACATAGTATGATGGCTCCACATACAGCCCTGTACATAGTATGATGGCTCCACATACAGTCCTGTACATAGTATGATGGCTCCACATACAGTCCTGTACATAGTATGATGGCTCCACATACAGTCCTGCACATAGTATGATGGCTCCACATACAGTTCTGCATGTAATAAGATGGCTCCACATACAGTCCTGTACATAGTATGATGGCTCCACATACAGCCCTGTACATAGTATGATGAGTCCACATACAGCCCTGTACATAGTATGATGGCTCCACATACAGCCCTGTACATAGTATGATGAGTCCACATACAGCCCTGTACATAGTATGATGGCTGCACATACAGCCCTGTACATAGTATGATGGCTCCACATACAGCCCTGTACATAGTATGATGAGTCCACATACAGCCCTGTACATAGTATGATGGCTCCACATACAGCCCTGTACATAGTATGATGAGTCCACATACAGCCCTGTACATAGTATGATGGCTGCACATACAGCCCTGTACATAGTATGATGGCTCCACATACAGCCCTGTACATAGTATGATGAGTCCACATACAGCCCTGTACATAGTATGATGGCTCCACATACAGCCCTGTACATAGTATGATGAGTCCACATACAGTCCTGCACATAGTATGATGGCCCCACATACAGCCCTGTACATAGTATGATGTCCCCACATACAGCCCTGTACATAGTATGATGGCTCCACATACAGTCCTGTACATAGTATGATGGCTCCACATACAGTCCTGTACATAGTATGATGGCTCCACATACAGCCCTGTACATAGTATGATGGGTCCACATACAGCCCTGTACATAGTATGATGGCTCCACATACAGTCCTGTACATAGTATGATGGCCCCACATACAGCCCTGTACATAGTATGATGTCCCCACATACAGCCCTGTACATAGTATGATGGCTCCACATACAGTCCTGTACATAGTATGATGACTCCACATACAGCCCTGTACATAGTATGATGGCTCCACATACAGCCCTGTACATAGTATGATGGCTCCACATACAGCCCTGTACATAGTATGATGGGTCCACATACAGCCCTGTACATAGTATGATGGCTCCACATACAGTCCTGTACATAGTATGATGGCTCCACATACAGTCCTGTACATAGTATGATGGCTCCACATACAGTCCTGTACATAGTATGACGGCTCCACATACAGCCCTGTACATAGTATGACGGCTCCACATACAGTCCTGTACATAGTATGATGGCTCCACATACAGTCCTGTACATAGTATGACGGCTCCACATACAGTCCTGTACATAGTATGACGGCTCCACATACAGTCCTGTACATAGTATGATGACTCCACATACAGTCCTGTACATAGTATGATGACTCCACATACAGTCCTGTACATAGTATGATGGCTCCACATACAGTCCTGTACATAGTATGATGGCTCCACATACAGTCCTGTACATAGTATGACGGCTCCACATACAGTCCTGTACATAGTATGACGGCTCCACATACAGTCCTGTACATAGTATGACGGCTCCACATACAGTCCTGTACATAGTATGATGACTCCACATACAGCCCTGTACATAGTATGATGGCTCCACATACAGCCCTGTACATAGTATGATGGCTCCACATACAGCCCTGTACATAGTATGATGGCTCCACATACAGCCCTGTACATAGTATGACGGCCCCCATATAGAATCATAGAGTCAGAGTGGTAGAGTTGGAGGGGACCTCCTGGGTCATCTGGTCCAACCCCCTGCTCAAAGCAGGATTCACTAAACCCTCTCAGATAGATGTTCGTCCAGCCTCTGTTTTAAGACGTCCATTGAAGGGGAACTCACCACCTCTCGTGGCCGCCTGTTCCACTCATTGATCACCCTCACTGTCAAAAAGTTTTTTCTAATATCTAATCTGTGTCTCCTGCCATTCAGTTTCATCCCATTGCTTCCAGTCTTTCCTTGTGCAAATGAGAATACAGATGATCCTTCTTCAATGTGACAGCCCTTGAGATATTTGTAGACAGCTATTAAGTCTCCTCTCAGTCTTCTTTTTTGCAAGCTAAACACTCCCAAATCCTGTAACCGTTCCTCATAGGACATGGTTTGCAGACCGGTCAGCATTCCGGTCGCTCTTCTTCACGTGATCTAGACTGTATGCTTCTGTTAATACATCCCAAAATTGTATTTGCCTTTTTTGCTGCTGCATCACAGTGTTGACTCATGTTCAGTCTATGATCTATTAGTATACCTAAGTCTTTTTCACATGTACTGTTGCTTAGCTCTATTCCTCCCATTCTGTATATGCTTTTTTCATTTTTATTGCCCAGATGTAGTACTTTGCATTTTTCCCTGTTAAAAACCATTCTGTTAGTTGCTGCCCACTGCTCCAGTTTATTTAGGTCTTTTTGAATCCTCTCTCTCTCTTCTCTAGTGTTAGCTATCCCTCCTAGCTTTGTGTCATCAGCAAATTTAATCAGTTTACCCTCAATTCCTTCACCTAAATCATTGATAAAGATTATATAATAGTCACCTTGGTATGATGGCCCCCACATACAATGGCCCCCTTGGTATGATGGCCCCCACATACAATGGCCCCCTTGGTATGATGGCCTCCACATATAATGGCCCCCTTGGTATGATGGCCCCCGCATATAATGGCCCCCTTGGTATGATGGCCCCCACATACAATGGCCCCCTTGGTATGATGGCCCCACAAAGTACTGTTTACCTTTTTTCCTGCAGTTCCAGCGAGGCCGCTGCTGCTTTGTGTGCGGGCGACCTGGGGCCACGGGTGGGAGAGCAGAGTGCATGCTCTCTGCTCACAGAATGCGCTGACACTTAGCAGTGTCAGTGCGTTCCCAGCTCCAGCCACCTGTGTGCGTCACAGCGTTCGCTGTGTGCGCGAGCGCCCTGCCCCCGGTGATGCCGAGCTACCTGGGCAGGCACCCAGAAAATTAAAGGGGCCGGCAGCTGTAAAAACGGGCTGGCGGCCCCCCAAGCAGTGCCACACCGCGGCCCACCGGGAAAGTGCCCAGTAGGGCAGATTAGCAATGCTGCTGTGGCCCCTCACTGGGCTGATTGTCCACACTGCAGGTGAGGTAGGCATAGTAAGAACACTGGCGGCCCAGGCTACATCCATTTGCTCGGGGGCCAGGGGGCAGCGGGGGGCTATATGGCCTGGGCCGTGACATCTCCAACATATAACTTCAGCAGGGACCTTGGGCATTACCTCCCCCAACCCTTTGGCCCTTGGACGCTCTACCCCTTTTTGGGCCTCCGCCCCCTGGTGAGTTCCCCACTATGGAGTGAGCTGCTTTACCAAGGAACCCTCGGCCCCCTGATACCTCTCGACCAGACCAACCAGTTCATCAGCGTTCCGGGGATCACCCTGGGCAACCCAAGTCTGTATTGGCCTGGGCAGGGAATGCACGAACCGCTCCATAACCACTCGCTCTACGCACTGCGCAGTAGTAGAGGACTCTGGCTGCAAGTCATTTTTGGACCGCGTGCGCAGTAGCATCTATCGGTTGACGAGAAATGCTACTGAGCAAACGCTGCTAGTGGTACCATTTCTCTGGAGAAAAAGAAATTTGCCTGCAGCAGTATGGCACCACGGGCCGCGCTTGCACAGTAGCATCTCTCGGCGAACAAGAGATGCTACTGCGCATGTGCGGGCGGCGGGGCCGATTTGCTACACGTAAATTTCTAGATTTCTACCACAATTACAAAGACAGTATTTAAAATAGGAGGCAGGTCACTGAAGGCACAGTGACCTGTCAGAAGGCAGAGATAGGAATACATTAGCAGAGCACCAGTTATAGCCCCTCCTCACAGGTTGCCCCAAAGCACGAGCATCTCATTATCTCAGGAATGAAAATAAAGATTAAAAAAGAACCACAGGATGGATTTCATCAACAAAGGTATCATTTTAATCAGTGTAATGGCGCCCACCTCGCAGTGTATGTGGTTCACTAAGCACAATCCTGCTGACAGGTGCGCTTTAAATTACCAAACCATAGTAATATATAAAGTGACAAGTGCCTCGGTATAGTTATGATTTAGGTAACAAAAAGAAATATACACCGTCATCTCATAGATCTACTTGTCATTATTATAGAGAAATGCCATAATAAGCACCAAAGAAAAGAGGGTCAAGGTGAATAATTGCACTTACATAGATAGAAGGTGGTACACATGAGGTTCTGATGAAGAAAGGGCGAAACGCGCGTTGGGGCGACGGGGACCTTATAAGTTTAAAACTAACTCCTTTTCCTCAACCTAAAAATAAAGAAGTGAATAACATAACAAAAGGGAGGTATATTTGTTATTTCTACACCCATAAAAGTCTGATTGTGCTGTTAGCTAATCGTCTGCAAAAGCTTTCAGCCATTTCAGGGACATTTGACTAATGTTATATGGTTTACTGCTATCATCTTTTACATATAGATATTATGGTCACAGTGTTTGTTGTACTTTGCTGACATCTTTTGGCCATTGTTATAATAATGTTGAAGCTGTAATTCCCACAATGCCTCTCTCTATTTAACTCCTTCTATCTTGTTTCCTCACATCCTTTCTTGTGGTCAGAGCCATATTGGCAACACGTGCATTAGGACTTTAGAGAGGATTCTCGTGTCACCTCTACGCTCCACCTTCCACGTTCTACCTCATCTTCATCCCTTCATCTTCCCTCATCTCATCAAGGTGCTGTGAATTAAAGTTCTTAAAATTCTTCACTATCACTACATCGTCCTTCCCGGATTTACCACATGCAGTCGGTCAAGAATAAGGGTGGAGGTTAGCGAGTAACACTACCTGTCATTGCATGTACAGAGATCCGTGCTCACATCCCCCAGACACATCTCACCCACGTACATCGGTGGCAGAATACTGATTCATTGTAATATAAAATTAATTAACCCATAAATGATATAAAGACCAAAAAATGAAGTGCCAGACATGCAGTTTTTTTAGTTGCTGCAAGTCTAAAAAAAAAAAAATGCAATAAAAAGTTATAAAATCATATGTACTCCAAAATGGTAGCAATAAAACCTACAGCTACCTCCACAGAGAAGTATAATAGTAGTTGGCAACAAAAAACAAATGTTTTTACAAAATTCTGAATTTTAAAAATCAGTTTTGTATATATATAATACATAATCATACTGACCTGCCGTACAAAACTCAAACAGGCGGAATTGCGGTTTATTTTCACCATTTTACACTTGGTCTTATTTTTTCCCACTTTTTTGTACCTTGAACGGTAAAATAAACACTGTTGTGTAAGGTGACCGTCAGACACCTAGTGTCTGGGAGATAAACTTGGAGTAATGCCTTAGTGCATATAGGACTAAAAGGGATTAATCATCCATGACAGGTTGATTATGAGCAGCTAAATGGCTGCTCACCATGTCTCCTCCCCTGGGTGTGATTCACTGGGTAAATTGAGAGCTGTTTGTCTCACACATACTGGGGGTATGGAGGTTGCAGATCGCCTGGATTGTGTTAATTTGCTAAAGGACTAAGAAGCCAGCTGGGCTAACCAGCACTATTGTATGGACTTATTACTTTATGTTTTACTTGCTGCTGGACAAAGGTGGTATTTAAGTTTTCTGTGATGTGGTTTATGAGGACTGAAATAAACCAGCCGGACTTTAAATAGTAAAGGTTCCTGTTATTCCTCGGATCGCCTCCAAGTGAGTAGCATTGTTACATTTGGTTTAGAATGCGGGCAGCGTTCCTAGGGAACACGTGTGATTACTACAGAAGTACTGCATGTCGTGGGTGACGGTGGCTATAGGCCACGGAGCAGCATCAGGCAGCATGGAGGACCTGATTAAACACCTGGTGCAAGCCCATCAGCTGCAACCGCAACAGCTACAGCCGCGACAGCTGGCACAACAGACAAGTAAACTGCTTCAGCAAAAGCTGCAGATTGAATTACAGAGGAGGTTCAAGGCATGGTAGCAGCTCTGACTCCCAAAGTCAGCTGATGATTTTTCTATCCGGAAGGCGGTGAGGAGAGCCCTGCAGGAAATTTTTCTGTGATGCGGTTTATGAGGACTTAAATAAACCAGCCAGACTTTAAATACAAACGGTTCCTGTTTTACCTCCCATCGCTCCCAAGTGAGTATCATTGTTACAGATTTCATCAGCATTCACCTTAAAACTGCACCATGGCAGTCACTCTGTTGCAGATTATCCCAAAGTCATGTGTCATAATGCGTTCCCATTAGACCAGAGAAGTGGTGGTCTAAGAGAAGCCAGGACCCTGGGCAGTTTAGAAGGTGTGCCCCCCCCCCTCTCGATACTCGATGTATCACATCACATGTCAAAGCGCATCGCACAACAGAATACATAACCTAGCGCTATTCATAATAGAGCAGGGGGGAGATTAATTTTCCCAAGGGGCCATATGAGAGACTGTTGTGGAGGATGCACCAAAAGGCTGAAACTAATTCTGCTCAATATTAATATTAACATATTATTTATAATTGTTTTTCTATATTAATTGTATGACTTAATATTGAGCAGAATTAAGTATGCTGACATCCCCTGTATACAGTATGAGCCCCACATAGCCCCCTCAATCAACAACCAAAGCAGTCAACCCATGGGGCCCTTAAACATGTAAACCATAACAAATAAAAACATTAAAAAATTCTCTGTTTAGTTAGTTTAAAAACCCATATACCTCATAGTAATGTTTCTATGGATATGGACTATCATATATATATATATATATATATATATATATATATATATATATATATATATATATATATATATATATATATATATATATATATATATTGTACGTGGGGGCTCATACTGTATATAGGGGATATCAGCATACTTAATTCTGCTCAATATGAAGTCATACAATTAATATAAAAAAATTATAATTAATATGTTAATATTAATATTGAGCAGAATTAGTTTCAGCCTTTTGATGTGGCCTCCACAACAGTCTCTCGTGAGGCCCGTTGGTAATGTATATGTGTGTGTATGTGTGTGTGTGTGTGTATATATATATATATATATATATATATATATATATATATATATATATATATATATATATACATATATATATATATATATACACAATGGGGAAAAAAGTATTTAGTCAGCCGTCAATTGTGCAAGTTCTCCCACTTAAAAGGATGAGCGAGGCCTGTAATTGACATCATAGGTCGACCTCAACTATGAGAGACAAAATGAGAAAACAAATCCTGAAAATCACATTGTCCGATTTGGAAAGAATTTTTTTTTTCAAATTTTGGTGGAAAATAAGTATTTGGTCAATTACAAACAAGCGAGATTTCTGGCTCTCCCAGACCTGTAACTTCTTCTTTAAGAGGCTCCTCTGTCCTCCACTCATTTACCTGTAGTACTGCCTCCTCTGTCCTCCGCTCATTACCTGTAGTACTGGCTCCTCTGTCCTCCACTCATTTACCTGTAGTACTGGCTCCTCTGTCCTCCACTCATTACCTGTAGTACTGGCACCTGTTTGAACTTGTTATCAGTATAAAAGACACCTTTCCGCATCCTCATACAGTCACACTCCAAACTCCACCATGGTGAAGACCAAAGAGCTGTCGAAGGACACCAGAAACAAAATTGTAGCCCTGCACCAGGGTGGGAAGACTGAATCTGCAATAGGCGAGCAGCTTGGTGTGAAGAAATCAACTGTGGGAGCAATAATTAGAAAATGTGACATACAAGACCACTGATAATCTCCATCGATCTGGGGCTCCACACAAGATCTCACCCCGTGGGGTCAAAATGATCTCAAGAACGGTGAGCAAAAATTCTAGATCCACACGGGGGACCTAGTGAATGACCTGCAGAGAGCTGGGACCAATGTTACACAGGCTACCATCAGTAACACACTACTCCGCCAGGGATCCTGCAGAGCCAGACGTGTCCCCCTGCTTAAGCCATTACATGTCTGGGTCCCATACCTACTGTGAAGCATGGGGGTGGCAACATCATGCTTTGGGGCTGTTTCTCTGCCAAGGGACCAGGACGACTGATCCGTGTACATGAAAGAATGAATGGGGCCATGTATCGTGAGATTTTGAGTGCAAACCTCCTTCCATCAGCAAAGGCATTGAAGATGAAATGTGGCTGGGTCTTTCAGCATGACCATGATCCCAAGCACACCGCCAGGGCAATGAAGGAGTGGCTTTGTAAGAAGCATTTCAAGGTCCTGGAGTGGCCTAGCCAGTCTCCACATCTAAACCCTATAGAAAACCTTTGGAGGGAGCTGAAAGTCCGTGTTTCCCAGCGACAGCCCCAAAACATCACCGCTCTAGAGGAGATCTGCATGGAGGAATGGGCCAACATACCAGCAACAGTGTGTGCCAACCTTGTGAAGACTTACAGAAAAAGTTTCACCTCTGTCATTGCCAACAAAGGATATATAACAAAGTATTGAGAAGAACTTTTGTAATTGACCAAATACTTATTTTCCACCAAAATTTTAAAAAAAAAGTTCTTTCCAAATCGGACAATGTGATTTTCAGGATTTGTTTTCTCATTTTGTCTCTCATAGCTGAGGTCGACCTATGATGTCAATTACAGGCCTCGCTCATCTTTTTAAGTGGGAGAACTTGCACAATTGGTGGCTGACTAAATACTTTTTTCCCCATTGTACATATATACAGTACAGACGAAAAGTTTGGACACATCTTCTCATTTAAAGATTTTTCTGTATTTTCATGACTATGAAAATTGTACATTCACACTGAAGGCATCAAAACTATGAATTAACACATGTGGAATTATATACTTAACAAAAAAGTGTGAAACAACTGAAAATATGTCTTATATTCTAGGTTCTTCAAAGTAGCCACCTTTTGCTTTGATGACTGCTTTGCACACTCTTGGCATTCTCTTGATGAGCTTCAAGAGGTAGTCACCGGAAATGGTCTTCCAACAATCTTGAAGGAGTTCCCAGAGATGCTTAGCACTTGTTGGCCCTTTTGCCTTCACTCTGCGGTCCAGCTCACCACAAACCATCTCGATTGGGTTCAGGTCTGGTGACTGTGGAGGCCAGGTCATCTGGCGTAGCCCCCATCACTCTCTTTCTTGGTCAAATAGCCCTTACACAGCCTGGAGGTGTGTTTGGGGTCATTGTCCTGTTGAAAAATAAATGATGGTCCAACTAAACGCAAACCGGATGGAATAGCATGCCGCTGCAAGATGCTGTGGTAGCCATGCTGGTTCAGTATGCCTTCAATTTTGAATAAATCCCCAACAGTGTCACCAGCAAAGCACCCCCACACCATCACACCTCCTCCTCCATGCTTCACGGTGGGAACCAGGCATGTAGAGTCCATCCGTTCACCTTTTCTGCGTCGCACAAAGACACGGTGGTTGGAACCAAAGATCTCAAATTTGGACTCATCAGACCAAAGCACAGATTTCCACTGGTCTAATGTCCATTCCTTGTGTTCTTTAGCCCAAACAAGTCTCTTCTGCTTGTTGCCTGTCCTTAGCAGAAGAGAAGGTGTGTCCAAACTTTTGGTCTGTACTGTATATATATATATATATATATATATATATATATATATGTATGTACAGACAATATAAACAATACAATGTATGACATTTCAACAGTTACAGGAGGAGTGAGGGTCCTGCTCGCAAGCTTACAATCTATATGGAAATAGGGGGACACAATAGGAAGAACATGGTCATCAGTCAGAATTTGTCTAAGGGCATTTACCGTGTGGTATTTGGGGGCATGGAGGATGTGGAGACAGGTGAATAGGCAGGAGCAGATTAAGATTAACATTTAGGAGGGGACAGGGGAGAGTTAGGTTGGTGAGTTGAGGTGATAGGCTTGTCTAAACAGATGTGTTTTTACATACATATACATATATACCCTATATGGCCTAAACAGTTATGTACTTAGCTTAATGGCATCTTCTTCCGACGCGTTTTCCCCTCTTTTGGTCATTCAGTGGTTCATCAGGGAATTCCTTCAATCAGGACAAGAAAAGGAGACCACCATAAGCCGTACTGCAATAAGGATAACAGCTCAGAAGCCCAGGGCAATATGCCCCCACATGGCCCCTACATACAATATGAGCCCACACACAGTTCCCCTATATACAGTTTGAGCCTCTACATACAGTATGAGCCCCCGCACAGCCCCCTAGATACAGTATGAACCCTCACATAACCCCAAATATACAGTATGAGCCCCCTCATAGCCTCCAATATACAGTATGAGCCCCCACATAGCCTTCAATATACAGTATGAGCTTCCACATAGCCTCCTATATACAGTATGAGCCCTCACATAGCCTTCAATATATAGTATGAGCCTGCACATAGCTCCCTATCTATAGTATGAGCCCCACATAGCCTCCATATATACAGTATGAGCCCTGACATAGCCTCCTATATACAGTATAAGCCCCCACAAAGCCTCCTATATACAGAATAAGCACCCACATAGGCTCCTATATACAGTACGAGCCCTCACATAGCCCATATATATAGGCACACATCCCATACACATATTAATAAAAAAAAACAGATGCTAACCTTGCATGGCGCGTGCAGGCTGATGATGTCATTGCGTCGGCACGTCACAGCACAGGCGACAGGGGCTCTCCCGGAGCTGCGCTGCTATTCTGTATTGTCGGCAGCGGAGCTCCAGGAAAGCTCCCTGCCGGGATATGTGCACCACCATATTGAGGGCAATCTGGCCATGGGCTCCCCCGTAGCATCAGACCCCTGGCGGTAGCCCAGATTGCCCTCATAATCCGCCTATGGTCCAGGGCATGCATGGGTTAAATTGCATCAGATTTTGAGGTAAATAAGGATCCACATTAATTTCTTCCCTGGCTGGGATCCAAAAGAAAAAAAAATAATAGAAAATAAATATAAATTCTACATTTAATGAGACACGTGATTTCTATGCAATTTTTATACAATGCAATTAAGAGGATTCAGTTGCTATTGCCTTGCAGGTGTCACCTCCCCCGCACATTAAATTCACCAGCGGCTTTCACATTACTGGAATCGTTACTGAGAACGACTCCAGGGCGCCATGGGAGGTCTGTGTCTTCTCTGCGTCATCTTACTCTTCTGTCTCGGTAAGAAAAAGGATTCCCTATTATTTTAGGATGATCTTGAAACCAAATATGGCTGCCTATTAAAGGGGCTATCTCATAATCAACACATATATCACTTATGCACAGGTTAGGTGATGAATGTACGATCAATGAGGGTCTGATCGCTGGGACCGTCTCCGATCATGAGAACGAGGATCCCAAAGAGCATCGTGTGAATGACGCCTTAGTGAGCATGTGCGACCACAGCTCTATTTACTATAGGATTGGTGGTCGCACATGCTCACAATCTCAAAAAAGAGATAAAACCTTGTATTTTGTGTGTATTATTGCCCTGCTAAAAATCACATCTAATGTCATTTGAATGATCACATTTAACAATTCTGTATAACATTGGGTTTTCTAAAGTAAGAGTGGTAGTAGCGTAAAAAAAAGATAATTTAAGAAAGGATGACATACTTTTTGGCAGTGAGATATGGGATTAGTTTTCTTAAGATGCTTGTTGGCAATGGTGATGCCAGTCTTGTCTTGCTCGAGGCAGAAAGTTATTTTCTCACCGTTCTTCTCTGAAAGTTGTAGGAATATAGAGAGGTACACTTGCACCACATGATATGAGCGCTTTCATGATTATAATAATACCATGTCACCCTCTTAGTAATGACCATGTCAACTTTATAGTGTTAGCCTCATAGTAATGCCATAAAATCAGCCTCATAGTAATACCATGTAATCAGCCTCATAGTGATAAAATATAATCAGCATCTTGGTAATACCATATAATCAGCCTCATAGTAATACCATATAATCAGCCTCATAGTAATGCCATAAAATCAGCCTCATAGTAATACCATAGAATCAGCCTCATAGTAATACCATGTAATCAGCCTCATAGTAATACCATATAATCAGCCTCATAGTAATACCATAGAATCAGCCTCATAGTGATAAAATATAATCAGCATCTTGGTAATACCATATACTCAGCCTCATTGTAATAACATAAAATCAGCCTCATAGTAATGCCATATAATCAGCCTCATTGTAATACCATATACTCAGCCTCATTGTAATAACATAAAATCAGCCTCATAGTAATACCATATAATCAGCCTCATAGTAATACCATAAAATCAGCCTCATAGTAATACCATATAATCAGCCTCATAGTAATACCATAGAATCAGCCTCATAGTAATACCATATACTCAGCCTCATAGTAATACCATATACTCAGCCTCATTGTAATAACATAAAATCAGCCTCATAGTAATACCATAAAATCAGTCTCATAGTAATACCATTTAATCAGCCTCATAGTAATACCATTTAATCAGCCTCATAGTAGTAGCATAGAATCAGCCTCATAGCAATACTATAGAATCAGCCTCATAGTAATACCATTTAATCAGCCTCATAGTAATACCATTTAATCAGCCTCATAGTAATACCATTTAATCAGCCTCATAGTAATACCATTTAATCAGCCTCATAGTGATACCATATAATCAGCCTCATAGTAATACCATAGAATCAGCCTCATAGTAATACCATAGAATCTGCCTCATAGTAATACCATAGAATCAGCCTCATAGTAATGCCATAGAATCAGCTTCATAGTAATACCATTTAATCAGCCTCATAGTAATACCATAGAATCAGCCTCATAGTAATACCATAGAATCAGCCTCATAGTAATACCATTTAATCAGCCTCATAGTAATACCATTTAATCAGCCTCATAGTAATACCATTTAATCAGCCTCATAGTAATACCATTTAATCAGCCTCATAGTAATACCATAGAATCAGCCTCATAGTAATACCATCGAATCAGCCTCATTGTAATACCATTTAATCAGCCTCATTGTAATACCATTTAATCAGCCTCATAGTAATACCATCGAATCAGCCTCATAGTAATACCATAGAATCAGCCTCATAGTAATATCATAGAATCAGCCTCATAGTAATGCCATATAATCAGCCTCATAGTAATACCATAGAATCAGCCTCATAGTAATACCATCAAATCAGCCTCATAGTAATACCATAGAATCAGCCTCATAGTAATATCATAGAATCAGCCTCATAGTAATACCATAGAATCAGCCTCATAGTATTACCATAGAATCAGCCTCATAGTAATACCATAGAATCAGCCTCATAGTAATACCATAGAATCAGCCTCATAGTAATACCGTGGAATCAGCCTCATAGTAATCTAATATATATAATTGCCTTATCCCGTCTGTCTGTCTTTCTGTCTGTCTGTCTTTCTGTCCTGGAAATCCCACGTCGCTGATTGGTCAGGCCGCGGTCAATCAGCGACGCGGGATTTCAGAACAAGATGGCGGCCTTTTAGCGGCTCACACTCACACGCTCACCCTCACACACTCACCCTCACACCCTCAGACACTCACCCTTAGACACTCACGCTCTCACGCTCTGACACTCACACTCTGACGCTCTGATGCTCACGCTCTGACGCTCACGCTCGGCTGCTCACGCTCGGACTCTCACGCTCGGACTCTCACGCTCGGACTCTCACGCTCACTCTCTGACGCTCACGCTCGGACACTCTGACGCTCACGCTCGGACGCTCACGCTGGACGCTGGAATCTGAATTTCTTATTGATACAAATGCTATAATTTTTATTATGTATAACAGATATAAATAATTTATCTCACATAAAAAGACTCTAATTGATCAGAAGAGTAAAGCACCCATAGCGCTTTCCTCCTTGCCTGCATCTGGTACTGATGCTGAGCCTGTATTGTTGCCTACTTAAGGGTTGCAAGGCAACTTCCTTATAAGGTAAGATGCCCCTTTAAGATTAGAACACAAGTTTCCATTATGACATCACAATTAACCATCACTACTTCTACAAGTCTTTACACTCCTGTTGTCACTTTGACATTCCGGTGTCATTGCTGTTGGTGTGATAAGCCATATAGCTAGTCATATACTGACTGCACTTGGATTACTTGAAATGTCTGGAATTCCTCCAGACAGACTTCAGGTGTTAGCACTACTCCAGGGGATTCTTACCACCTATGACCCTGACTTTGTGCTACCACTACCCGATGGCGTCCTCAGCTTCACTTACCGGCTGGTTATGGAGCTTGTGAGAGATTGCCTGACCAAATACCACCAAGGTTGTATAAGCTCAGAATATCTTGAGCATTTACAGCAGAACATCTGGACATTAGTACAGCAGGTAAGTAGCAGACAATCTGCACAAATTATATATAATAATAATGGAAAATAATAATGGAACACAAGTTTAAGTTTAACCTGTGCCAAATACCCAGATAAGAATAGCCTGGAGTCAAAACAGGGCAATCAGGCTACATGACAAAGGAGAGGGTGGGATCTAAAGGGTTAGTTGAATTAGGGGTGGGAAGGTCCTGGATGCGGGGGGAGGAGGGAATAGGATTGGTTAACCCTTTATGGACCACAAAATTTTTCATTTTTCCGCTCTCATTTTTTCCTCACTCTCTTTCAAGAGCCATAACTTTGTTATTTCTCCATTGGCATAGACATGTGAGGGCTTGCTTTTTTGGGATGAGTTGCAGCTTTCAATGTCTCCATCCTATTTACCATACATTGTATTGAAACAAGGGGAAAAAAATTCCAATTGAGATGAAATGGTTCTTTGTGTCACTATATTCAGAGACCCATAACATTGTAATTTTTCTGTTGATAGGACTAAGTAAAGCCTTTTTTTGCGAAGTGAACTCAGTTTTTTATTGATACCAAACACCTATCAGATCAGACTTTAACAAACGTGGCAATACCATATATGTTCATGAATTTTATTGATTATTTTCATTTCTTATTAATTTTCATCTTTATAGGCTGAAGAAAAATCCCAAAGTGGAGAATTGGCCTTTTTTAAACAACTGGCCCAGAATGTCCTGCTTGTACTGGAGTATCCGGCCTACTCACTGGAGCGCCTGGTAAGGATCCATCATCTTCTACATCTCATGTCCTTGTTGTCTGATCTTCTCCAGATTACCAGTCATATAGCAGAAGGTCAGATTTATGATGATAGAGGCCTTCCCCTCTCCGCTCCAGGCAGACACAGGATATTCTATGGCGGCCTGTCTCTGCGGTTCCATCCTCGGTGGTGATAGTCTGCACTCAGCGGTGCGGAGCTTGTATTTCTACCTCTGTCTCACTCCATCATCACAATCTTCCTCCTTGTAAATGCTGCAGTTCTGATAGAAGTTATTAGAGAACAGTTGTAGATACAAGTCCCTTAAATATTAATGTAAATTTGCTTGATAGAGCGGCCGTGAATTGTCCGTCCAATACTGAACTTGTCAAGTAAATCCAGGTTTAATCCTTCCCGCTTTATATATATGGTAATCTAGTGTTTGAGAAATGTTATATTAATTGTATATCTTATATCCATCAGGAAACATCAAAAGGCGACTCCGCAGAGGGGCAAATCCTAAATGTTGCTGACCCTGATAACAGTCAGCCAGGGCCAAAATCCGATCTGATAGAAGGTAAAACGATCATCTAATATTTTACATTCAAATATTACATTATTGAGAACGGCAAAGAATATGTTGATTTATTCTTCATCCTCTGTATAAATAAATAAGCAAATAAATAGGAGAAACCTGCATGGTCTGGGAGGGTGTGGAGTGAGCCCCTGATGCGCGTTTCATCTAGGCTTCTTCCACACCCCCTGGAAGAAGCCTACGCAATACTTCTTCAATACCCCTTGGAAGAAGCCTATGCGAAACACATGTCGGGGTCTTGCTCCCCACCCTCCCAGACTGTACAGGTTTCTCTTTTTTATTTGTCTTATTTATTTTGAGGACTACAGATTGTTCCTATATCTTCTACATTCTAAACAGACACAAACTTGTATGAATACGATTATGAATAGGTTTTGAAGTGATTTTGATCAGTTGTTCTTGGTTGGAAAGAGAGAGCGTTCTCTGTGTCTAACATTCTCTTATTATTTTTTTATCATGAATTGTTCTGATTAATCAATAAAATTTGTTATGTTTTTTTGATATTTGACTTTTTTGCTTCCTTTTCTTTTGGTTATTAAGTGCTGATATTTAATAAATGACGTTTCTTCATTATTTTAGGAATAACTGTGCCGGCAAATACTGATGGTGGAATATGTGAGACACCAGAGATCATCCAGGAATCTGCCAGTGTAAGTATCAGAGGGACGTCTGTATATCATCAGATGACGGGTGTGAATTATACATCCCATGTTATATCCCATATGACAATGGGATATCACTGTTCGTCATGTAGATCAGACATATTATGTGTGATAATGGCGTTATTCTTCCTGCCCCCTCTGTGTGATGTCCCTTATCCTTCCCTGCAGTATTGATTTATGTGTATGAGGGATTTCCCTTTATAATATAATGGGGTCTGTGGAGGGTCCGGCTGGTATCACGTTCTCTACAGTGTAATCAGTGGGGACATAATATAGAAGAGAGACGTTCCTGCATCTTGAGCTTTTATTCTCCTGCATTTTCTGTCTTAATGTCATTTCTTATTCCTTTTTAGGCCTTGATCGGATCATTGAACCAAGTGAGAAATCCTTGTAAGAGCGACTATAAACCGATCAAACTGATCAGCAGTGGAGCCTTTGGGTGAGCTTTACTTTGGTATAATATTTATTTCCCAGGGCTCCTTATGATGATGCCTCGGTGTCCTGCCCATGTAATATTCCCATAGAGAAATCAGGAGTCCACATCACTGTCCACATCTATCTGTCAGGTCAGTTAGGATGTGACGTGGATGTGGACCCTCCATTGATAATCATTTATGGAGTATTATTTTATGCATTTCTAGACATGGATTTATAGTGATGGCCTCACATCTAGTATTAACCATTAGTACAGGAGATCGTTTGATGAGGTCTATAGATGAACTGTTAATAAGAATTTGTAATAAATCATGGATTTTCTTCGTCTCCAGGGCCGTCCACTTAGTGCGCCATAAAGACACAAACCAGATTTGTGCTATGAAGACAATGGACAAGGAGAACCTGAAAAAGCCAAAGAGACTTGAATTGGCCTTTCTGGAGAGGGACATCTCAGCATTCGCCGATTGTCCCTTTGTGGCCTCCATGTTCTGCTCTTTTCCAACTAAACTTCATCTGTGTATGGTCATGGAGTATGTACCAGGTAGGACACATCCATTGTATCTATATCCAGCCCACGTCTGTTTAATCCTAGCACCTATATATGACCATAATGTGCCCACATGGATGGCTACATGTATTATACAGTATACGCTCTACATTACACAGTATATCTCTATATAGGCCATCTTGTCCCAATATTTCCACTTATTTCATATTCACCCTCATCATGTGTAATTTACATTGTAACAAACCCTCACCTCTCATATTTGCTTTCTTCTATAGGAGGAGACTGTGCCAGTCTTATAAAGCGCAGGGGTCCTTTACCAGTCCCCCTGGCCCGTATGTACATTGCGGAAACGGTTCTTGCTGTAGAATACCTGCACAGTTATGGTGTGGTGCACAGAGACCTGAAGCCTGGCAAGTAAGTGACCCCAGTAGTATAATAAAGGGGAAAAAAATATATAATTTTTATACAGTCTATGGGTAATTACTTGGGTCTGACACCATTTCTTTCTTTCACAGCCTCCTGATATCATCAACAGGACATATTAAGGTCACCGATTTTGGGGTTTCAAAACTCGGCCTCATGAGACCAAGCTCAGATATCTACAAGGCTTCAACTGAGAACATCACCAGCGAGTTCCTTGATGAAGAGGTAGGCTTTACTTACAAGATCTTGCACTTTACAGATTTCATCTCTTTCTCCTTCTCTGACAATTTCTCTATAAAACGTTTGCACTGATCTTATTTGACGCAATTATACTTATTGATCATCATCTCATTCTTCTGTTGGTTTCCAGACTTTTGGCACCCCTAGTTACATGGCCCCAGAAATTATCCAAAGGAAAGGCTATGGAAGGCCCGTTGATTGGTGGTCAGTAGGGATCACCCTACATAAATTTCTTTTTGGACGTACACCATTTAAAGGGGCTTTAAAAAGAGATATTTTACGCAGTGTCCTTGAGGGTAAGTAAAATAATCTGAATGCTTGTGATGTCACTGTTATTTGGTTTCATTGGTTTTCTGGTTTAATTTCTAGCCTTATTAAGGACATTTTTTATGAAAATAAATGAAAATGTTTCATTTCCTGTAATATTTGCTTTTTATATAACAGATAAATTAATTTGGACATATCATAAATACTCTACTCCACCCGATGCTCAGGACATCATCACTCAGCTGCTCAGAAAAGATCCAGCAGATAGACTTGGGACAGGTAATATTATAATAGTATTATGACTTATTACACCTCTGTGACCAGACAAATGGTTGCGTCCATGAGGTTCAGTATTCTACCTACTTATCCATTCCCCATTTTTCATGCTATGACTTT
This sequence comes from Phyllobates terribilis, assembly GCF_046119375.1. Lineage (NCBI taxonomy): Eukaryota > Metazoa > Chordata > Amphibia > Anura > Dendrobatidae > Phyllobates > Phyllobates terribilis. Next base: position 1,538,008 of record NW_027362959.1, read on the forward strand.
CAGTACATTTCCTTCATGTCTGCTGTTACATCTTCAGTTCAGGTTAACATAAACTGTACCGATATGGAGCAGTTTCTCTAAAAATGACTATCACTTTCTTTCTTGTCTTCCTTTTCCAGGAGGAGCAAATGAGATCAAAATGCATCCATTTCTGCATCACTTAGACTTTGACAATCTTCTAAGTCAGAAGCCCCTGTTCGTTCCTGAGCTAAAGTCAGATGAGGACACCCGCTACTTTATCAGTAAGTAAAATGAGACGTCATCTGCAGAAAACTGCTGTGTGTCTTGTCTTTCATTTTATGTGAAAATAATTCTCATCATTATTAGTGATAGCAGGGTGACTGTCTGACCGGGTCTTATACTAATTATCTCTGATAACACTTGTACTTTGTAGCTCGTTGTAGCAGACACATGAATTCAGATGAGGCAGACACAAGAGAGGACAATGACTGGCCAGAAATAAAAAACTTTGTATCATATTATCAAAGGTTTTCTAAAGTAAGTATGTGGCTACTAATATGTCTAAAACCTATAATTACAAAAATGCTTAAAAATAAATCAATTTATTTTTCTCCGTGTGTTTTAGCTAAATATCACCAATACCGGGATGATGACCAATGTAGAGCCTATGTCACCTCCACAGTGTTCCCAAGAGAACAGTGAAAAACACTCAGACATGTGAGTAGATTATTATTATTATGAGATTTAGTTCTGATATATGTTCAGAACCAAATACAAGACACGAGTAACACAAATCTAAATCCAGCATCCACCACCCCTCTGTGCATCTGGCTTGTGATAACACTGCAATAACAGTTGATGATTGTGACCAGCCATTCATTTCCTGCTCATTTCAGGCCAATATTACTAGTTGAGGGCCTGGGCAGGGTATCCCCTCTAGGTTGTCCTAATTGGCCTCACAAACAGGTGTTCTTCATTTTTTCTATTGTTTTTCCTTTTAATTTACTGGTCTTTCTTCTACCAAACAGGCAGAAAGAGTCTTCCTCTTCCAAAACTAATGGAGACAATCAGAGTTTCACTGCTAAAAACAACGAGTCATCCTCGTCCTCATTGTCAGGTATGTACAGGTTTATAGGCCATCCAATTATAGCCTATAATCCAAAATTATAATGTGAATCAGCACATGAAGGCTCCAAAAATTACTTACTTTATTCCCGTTGCTCCCCTGAGTATTCCGTTTTTTGAGTTACGGGTCTTATTTAGTGCTAATTTTTATCGTCTTTTCCAAGAGGGCAGTGCTCACAGGATCCTCTGGGGCGTGTCTTTAGGTTGCTCTGCAATATAAAATTGTGAGCCATGCCCCCTTGGAAAAGACCATAAAAATTAGCACTAAATATAAATGCCCATATCTCTACAACCATAGGGTGGATTTTAGCAAAACAAATATCAGAATACTCGGGGAAGCAGCAGACATAAGATAATAGTGAATCTCAGACACTTTTGATGTAGTGACGGGTCCTCTTTAAAGTTGCATTGAATTATTATCTAACTGATTATATAATAACACAGTGGCTTGCTGCAAGTAATGTCATGATAATAAGGGGACATAGTTCCTTGGAGACACCACATGGCGGCACACAGAAATGCTACAGGTGCATATTAATCAGTTGCATAACTCTATATAGATACAAAGAAAATATTTTAGAAGTTTATAATTAATATTTGTTTCTGACTTTTTGATTAGAATCTCCAGTTCAGAAGAAAAGAAAATATTTTCTAAAACTGAGAAGACAAGAAAAAACAGAGAAAGTAGAAGAGGGGGAAAGTAGGCGAGGTAAGTGTGACAATAATCTCCATGTTGTATGATGTCAGTGAGAAGAAGTCATGTGGAGCAGATGTTATCTATCAGTGGTGGGATTGTCACATGTATGATGACTGGCAAAGATCCCTGCCCTCTGTGTGATGAGATTCCTCTAACGTTCTCCCACAGTGACACCACAGTAGTACCCTCTAATATGGAGTCCCATTACTTACATTAGTTTTACATCTTTTCTCATAGGTTCCATCTTCCGCCGGATGATATCATCCTGCCGGCGTGGATTATCCAGGGCTGCTCGCGCTGTCAGAGGAAGCTGCATTTTTGCCTGCTGTCACCAGGGCACCTTAGACATCTCGAGGACAGAAAACCCCCACATCTAGCTCCCTGAAGAAACTACAGCATGTCCACCATCAATGCTGTACCTGTATGGAAGGATTTGAACCATCTACCCGTGGCCTCCTGACCAGCAAGAAACACCTGCTAAAGTTGAAGGCTTCTCCAAGAACACGTCTTCATCCTTCCATGCAAGATTTAATTAAACTAAATAAATACAAATTTTAAATTGATTAATGTCTTTCAGAATTTAATTGATTATTACTGATATTTTTGGTATATCAATACTATACATCATGTACCATATATCTGAAGGGTAGGATTCCAAAGTGGAGAACAGCAGTTCTATGTCTCCGATTAATCCTCTAAACCTCAGCTAAAAGTGGAGGAGAGGACCAAAGATTCTGTTATTCCTAAGAGTACATACACACATAGCCTTGTAGATGCCAGTAAACCATTGTGAATTGCTGGCAGCTGAGCTTTAGGAAAGCTACCTGTCCGGAGATGTGCACCGCCGACAGTGGTGAAAAAATGCATTATAATGAGGACAATATGGCCAAAGTACCCAGGAGCCTTTGGCCCTGGGCGGTAGCCCAGATTGCCTCATTGTAGTCTGCTAATGATTTCACAAGGAATGAAGCCCAGAGTGAAGAAGAAAGCCCATGAGAGTGATACCCACTTCAGAACAGAGAGAACTTTCCAATGACTACAACGGTTTCTGTATTGGCCACAAGTAAATCGAGTGGTGAAAGAAGATTACCGGAAATCCCATCAGGGTGAGATGACTAAACCCCCTAAACACAGAACATCTATATAGGTGAAGAGGATTTCTTTCCTATTGGAAGTGCTGATGGTGGACTATCTTATGATCAGCCGCTCCGATAATGGTTGTTTGTACTGTCTGGTGATGATGGATCATTTTAAAAAGTTTGCAGTCATGACTCCCACTGGGAATCAAACAGCCGAGTCAGTGGCCTGTGCCATCTGTCATGACTTCATGTGGGTATACGGGTGTCCAGAAAGAATTCACTCTGAGCTAGGAGCCTGTTTTCATGGAAAAGTCATGGATGAACTGCACCAACTGTACAACATTGAGAATTCCAGGACTACACCCTAGCACCCACAGGGAAATGGGGAGTGTGACCGTTTCAACATAACTTTATCTACATTCTGAGAATTGTGGAGGACAACAGGAAGATGACAGGATGTCACACACTGTCTAGCGCTGTGTATCTGCGGTCTATTCTAGATGCTGCTGTAACTTAAACTGTGAAATTCCCTCTTGTACTGCATGGGTTAATGCCAATTCTATTGACATGTCCTGGTGGATGTGAGTTTCTGTGTGAGTCTACTCCCCTTAGCCTTTAAGCAGCCTCTCCTTCCACCAGGTGGTGCAGCTGATAGAGTTTCACTCTATACGTGGAAGCCGTGCTGTGCAGTCCTGTTTTTTTGTGCCGCTGAAGTCCTTTCCTTTGAGATTGCTGTACCTTTGTTCTGAGGAGGGAGATTAGGGGAATTAGTGCAGGGCTTGTGAAGGAGTTAGGGCTTAGGGTGGAGACCCAAACCTTCTCACCATCAGAGATACCTTCGGGGTCAGGGCTATTCAGGGTTCCCAGGGACAGATTAGTTTTCCCTGCTCACCCAGCCCGTATCTGCTATTTCCTCACCAGCATTCCCCTACACCGTGACACAGGAAGATGCAATGGCCTGAATTTGTACCAGAACTGGTCTGGGTGTACAGTAACCAGGTTCATGCCATGACAGGGTACACGCCTTACACGTTGCTGTTTGGACGTAACAGCCGTAAGGTTACTGAGCTAGAGCTTGATCCAGAGGAAGATAGTACGAAGATAAACACCACAACTTTGGTGTGGAAACACCATCATCGGTTAGAGACACTGAGACTTAAGATTGTACAGAAGCCCCAGGGGAAAAGGCATCCTGTAGTAACTCCTGTGCAGGAGGCACCATTACAGCTGGGGAATCGAGTTTTGGTTCAAGTGAAGCACCCTTGGGGAAAATTGGACTACACGTGGGAGGCTGTTCCTCATCGAGTGACAAGGAGAGTACACCCCGAAAGGAGAAGGCGTCGCACCAGAGAGAGTGCGGCACCCTTACATGCTACCGCCACATGTGTCTGATGAAGAGAGAATGACCGGGGCTAGCTTAGAGGGTAGGCTAGAGGTCAAAATCACAGGAAGAGTGTCTCAGGGCCTAAGTGTTCCAGAAGAGACAGGTCAGGAGGGACTTCACAGATCTGAATGTACCAATGCTGGTGTTTCACCCAGGAGGTATGCAGAAGATGATTTCATATGGCAGTATGTAATACAGCAGACACAGGAGTGTGTTTGGATATTGGCGACTCTGAGACCACCACCAAGGAGCGTCTAAAGCATAAGTAACCTTTCTCATCCAAGTAATGGTGAGTTTAAAGAGTGGAGGAATGTAAGGAGAGTGAGTGACTCATATAATAGAAATGAGCTGTAAGGTATTTGTGGGCAGATGCTGTCATGTAGTGATCAGAGACTTTAGGTGTAGGAACCTGAAATGGTATTGGAACCAAGGGACAGAAGGCCGGCTGAATGAGAGGAAAGCAGAGCTAGGTGCACAGGGGACATGTGATCTGCAGCAGAAAAATACAAAAGCCACAGGGGTCAGGCCAGGAAGTCAGTCGTCGTCCCGACTTGTAACAAGTCACCTGTGGTAGCTAGGCCTGACGTAGGTGATGAGTATGTCCAGAAACACAAGATCAGTATTGGAAGTGGATTAAGCAAGGGGTGCAGAGTCCTTACAAAGACTAAGAGATCCTGATTGTCGAGGCTAAAGATAGCAGATAGCGCAGACCCTATTGCAGAAATGGAAATTCGGTCGTGTGAGCGTAGACCCAATTGGAAGGACAGAAATTCGGTTATGTGAGCAGAAGGGAGCATGAGTTGTCTCTCTGGAAATTGGAGGCAAGGACAGAAGGTCTGTGGTAGAAGAAATTGACTGTGGCCCACAGTGTGAGACTTTCATCCTTGCAGGAAAGTGTAGTGTGGGCACTTGTTAGGGTCTGGGGTGGCGACTGCCATTGGAAAATACAGCGGGTTGACGGAGGCCCATACTGATTCGACCCAGACACTATTGGCTGACAGTCCAGTGTATCTTTAACTATTATAGGTTAGTGTGCATTTATACCAATATTCATACAACGATGTATGTTGCATATACTTTATGTGAATATTGATGTTACAGTGGTAATTGTACTCCGTATATGTTCTTGGTGTGAAGCTCAGTAGGAGTATAACCGAGCCACGCAAGGTTTAGTGAGCTTAACAGACAGTTGGTACCTGTATCAGGGAAAATCAAGGATATATAGTCGACAACTAAGCTATTGGTGTCATACTTCTTAGTGCTGTAGCGCTGGGTTTGATATTTTATAGGGCATCGTTCAGATAACCAGGCCCATAAACAGGGCCAGACGGTGACCACAAGCACGAGACAGAGAGAGAGCGCAGAGGTCGCTCTACACTGTCTGTATTGTCACTGATATAAAATTGAATAATTTTGTAAATAGTTAATAAACAACTTGTTTTATTGTAGCACTGAGTCCGCGTTCTCTGTGCCACTGCAGCCAAACTTAAAAAGTCTAAAAAATGGAAAACAAATTCCGAGCTGCTCAAATTTTTTTTGACTTAACCCTGCTGTTCTGTTCGGGTCGACTATACACTTATAATGTTCTGGTCATTTTTGACCGGACATATTAAAGTCTTGATTTTTAGCTAATTTAAGTGTTTTCTTTGAATACCTGTTGCATTATTATACTGTATGTGAACATGGTTGTCCATAAACAAATGAAAAATTAAATCAAAAACTTAATTTTTTTTTTTTTTTTGTATCAAAATATGTTACAAGGCCTTATTGCAATATTCATGCATATTGCACATTTGCACATAAAAAAATAATCTTTATATAACTGTAGACTATCACTAATCGCATCAAACTGTATGTAAATATATTTAAAAAAAAAAGTTCAGTTTTTTCTATATAAAATGGTAAATAAGGTTCACGGTGATAAATTTACTGTTTGCATTCGTCACAAGTATAATTTACATGTCTTTTGCAAAAGTACTTTTCACAACTGCAACATATCACATTTTAATCCAAAAGCGTAAAGGGGTCTATTAAATGCAATACTTCAGTCTTAAAGCAATCCAATCAAGATAAATGAAGCACAGATGCCAATAAAATCAATATTTATTTAACCACTTCGCCCCAGAGCCTGGTTTTGCCTTCGTGACCGGGCCAATTTTTTCAATTCTGACCACTGTCACTTTATGAAGTAATTACTCTGGAACGCTTCAACAGATTCCCCTGATTCTGAGAATGTTTTTTCGTGACATATTGTACTTCATGATAGTGGTAAAATTTCTTCGATATCACTTGCGTTTATTTGTGAAAAAATCGGAGATTTGGTGAAAATGTTGAAAATTATCCAATTTTCAAACTTTGAATTTTTATGCCCTTAAATCAGAGAGATATGTCACACAAAATAGTTAATAAATAACATTTCCCACATGTCTACTTTACATCAGCACAATTTTGTAACCAAAATTTTTTTTTGTTAGGAAGCTATAAGGGTTAAAAGTTGACCGGCGATTTCTCATTTTTCCATTAAAATTTACAGACATTTTTTTAGGGACCACATCTTATTTGAAGTGACTTTGAGGGGCCTTTATGACAGAAAATACCCAAAAGTGACACCATTCTAAAAACTGCACCCCTCAAGGTGCTCAAAACCACATTCAAGAAGTTTATTAACCCTTCAGGTGTTTCACGGAAATTTTTGGAATGTGGAAGAAAACAATGAACATTTAACTTTTTTTCACAAAAATGTTACTTTAGACCCAATTTTTTTATTTTCACAAGGGTAACAGGAAAAAATGGAATATACAATTTGTAGTGCAATTTCTCATTAGCGCGCTGATACCCCATAGGTGAGGGAAAACCACTGTTTGGGCGCACTGCAGGGTTCGGAAGGGAAGGAGCGCCATTAGACTTTTTGAAAGAAAAATTTGTTTGGATAATTAGAAGACGCCATGTTGCGTTTGGAGAGCCCCTGATGTCCCTAAACAGTGGAAAAACCCCACAAGTGACACCATTTTGGAAACTAGACCGCTTAGGGAACTTATCTAGATGTGTGGTGAGCACCTTGCACCCCCAGGTGCTTCACAGAAGTTTATAATATTGAGCTGTAAAAATAAAATGTTCACATTTTTCCCTCAAAAACGTTTTTCATCCCTTAATTTTGCATTATCATAAGGGTAATAGGATAAATTGCACCATGAAATTTGTTGTGCAATTTCTCCTGAACACGCCGATACCCCATATGTGGAGGAAAACCACTGTTGGTGTGCACGGCAGGGTTTGGAAGGGAAGGAGCGCCATTGGACTTTTTCAATGTAAAATTTGCTTGAATAATTAGCGGACGCCATGTTGCGTTTGGAGAGCTCCTGATGCCCCTAAACAGTGGAAATCCCCCACAAGTGACACCATTTTGGAAACTAGACCCCTTAGGGAACTTATCTAGATGTTTGGTGAGCACCTCGCACCCCCAGGTGCTTCACAGAAGTTTATAATATTGAGCTGTAAAAATAAAATTTTCACATTTTTCCCTCAAAAACGTTTTTCATCCCTTAATTTTGGATTAACATAAGGGTAATAGGATAAATTGCACCATGAAATTTGTTGTGCAATTTCTCCTGAGTACGCCGATACCCCATATGTGGAGGAAAACCACTGCTTTGGTGTACGGCAGGGTTCGGAAGAGAAAGGAGCGCTATGTTGGCTGGGATAGGTTGCAGACACCATGTCACATTTGAAGAGTCGCTGACATGCCGAAACAGCAGAAACTCCGACAAGTGACCACATTTTGTAAACTACACCTCACAAGGAATTCATCTAGGGAAGTAGTGAGTATTTTTTAATTTTTAAATTTATACCATTGGGCAGTGAAGAAAACATAATTGTATTTTTACCACAAAAAAATGTTTTACCCTCAGATTTTACGTTTTCACACAGGGCAATGGGTAAAAATGGTGCCGAAATGCGTCACACAATTTCTTCTAAAAGTGGCAATACCCCATATCTGGCTGTATCGTACCGCTCAGCCATACGGCGAGATCTGGGAGGGACGGAGCGCTATTTGACAATTGGAGAACAAATTATTGTAGAATAGGCATTTGGATTTGGGAGCACCAAATTTTCTGAATTTCTTTTGGGGGACAAGGGCCATTTCGCTTTTCCAGAGCCTTTCTGCTACCAGTAACTTGGAATATTTTTGACAGATGACGGACCTGAGTGGGGACTAGCTTTTTTTGAGGACTGAGTTGAAGCTTTTATTGGGAACATTTTAAGTAACATTTATCCGGCGCTCGAGGCTGAGCACTTACATCGGGGTTTCCATCTAAATTTCCAAGTGATGTAATTCAGATGAAACCCCTGTGGGATCCATTCACTGTAATGAGGCAGCAGAGTTACTCTGGACTCCGTCTGGCCTCTGTTTAGCGGTGTCCTTTTTTTCAGAAGTGCACAAAACTGTGGTCAACCGCACTTTTATGCACGCCTAAAAAACTGACACCGTGGGCTCACAGGCCAGATGGCATCCACAGTGCCTATATCTGCCTCATTACAGGGAATCTTCCGTCATGGGTTCCGTCTGAATCACGTATCTCAGAGATTTACACGGAAACTCTGGTGTAAGTGCTCAGCGCAGAGCGCAGGATAAATGTGAGCAGAGCCTTACTGCGATCTTTGGGAGACATAATAAACAAAATCAGTAGCAGGTGAAGAATTGGTTTTATTTTTTTTTTTTACGCCGTTTCTCGTGCGGTATAAGTGATGAGATTACTTTATTCTTCGGGTCGGTGCGATTACAGCGATACCAGATTTATATCGGGTTTTTATGACTGACAGCTGTCACACACTAAGAGACGCTTTTTTTTGCAAAAACTAGTTTTTGCATCGCCATATTTTGAGAGCTATCATTTTTCTATATTTCGGCCTACAGAGTCATGTGACCGCTTGTTTTTTGCGGGACGAGTTGACGTTTTTATTGGTACCATTTTTGGGTACGTGACATTTTTTGATCGCTTTCTATTCTGTTTTTTGTGAGGTAAAATTAACAAAAACCAACAATTCAGGAATTGTTTTTTGAGTTTTTTTTATGCCGTTCTGTGTGTGGTAAAAGTGATAAGGCAGCGTTATTCTTCGGGTCTGTACGTTTACAGAGATACTACACTTACTGTATATTTTTTTATGTTTTGGCGCTTTTACACAATAAAACAATTTTATAGAAAAAATATTTTTTTTGCATCGCTTTATTCTGAGAGCTATAACTTTTTTTATTTTTCAGCTGATGGAGCTGTATGGAGCGTTTTTTTGCGGAACAAGATGACGTTTTCAGCGGTACCATTTTTATTTCCATTTTGCTTTTTGATCGCATTTTTTTCGACTCTTTGTTTGGCGATATGATGAAAAAGCATAGTTTTTTGCTCCGTTTTTTATTTATTTTTATTACGGTGTGCACAGGAGTTAATTAGTGTGACAGTTTTATAGATCGGGTTGTTTTGGACGCGGCGATACCAAATATGTGTACTTTTTTTGTTTTTGCATAAATATATGGATTTATTGGTTTAATATTTTATTTATTTATTTTTATTTATTTTGTGATTTTTTTTTTACATTTTTATTTAGTCCCTGTATGGGACATTAATTTTTATTTTTCTAATCACTGATCTCATCCAATGCAATAGATATGTTGAGCCTAGCAGGACACCGTATATGGCAGATCTGGAGGCGGTCATGTGACCTCCAGCTGCCATTTCAACGGCAGGTCCTGGAAGGTATCAGGGGGCCGTCGGAGAGGTAAGTGGACGATCCCCTCTCCTCTCACTATCTTCTATATGCCGCCATCACTATAGATTGCGGCATATAGAAGATAGCAAAGGGTTAACATCATTGGGACCTGATCCAATCAGGTCCCGATGATGTCCCCTGTCAGAGCTATCGCTCTGCACCGCACCCGCAGCGCTTGCAGGACCCTGGGGGTCCTGAGCACTGCGGGACCAACCACCGTTTTTAAACGTCGGCGCTGCACAGAGCCCAGGCAGCGCCGACATTTATATACAGTGGGCGGTCGGGAAGCAGTTAAGTACCGGGCAGGCCGCAATAATGCCAACGCCGATGCCCTGTCCAGGAGGCCTCACCAGTCGGACACTGAAGAGGAAGTGGATGACCTGGAGGAGATTGAGCTACCTGCCTTTCACCGTAATGGAATGGTCCAAGAGCAACGAGCCTCCAGTAGCCATCGCGGTAGGACGTTAAACCCTTTGCCTCACCACAGCTGGAAGGAGACCCAGGACAGTGACCCGGTTGTCAGTCGTATTAAGGAACTGATAACCCAGGAAGGTTCCTCCCTGGAGAAAGACGCGTCTCTACAAGCCAAGCAACTGTGGAATGAGAGAAGCCGGCTGTTCATCTATAGAGAGAAGCTGTGCCGGAGGTACGTCAACCCGAGGACCCATGAGATGGTATGGCCGATTGTAGTGCCCAGGATGGACATCCAGATGGTGTTGGAGGCCTACCACGATCAGGCGGGGCACTTTGGCTGGAAGAAGCTAGAAGCCCTGCTGAAGTGTCGGTTTTATTGGGTAGGAATGCGCAGTTCCATTGAGAGGTGGTGCCGGGACTGTGGACCCCGTAGCCTCAGGAGAAAAGACTACAGCAGCCAGAAGGCACCCCTGCAACCCATCAAGACGACTCGACCCTTGGAGATCGTGGCCCTGGATCATGTCAAGCTGTCACCCAGCAGGTCAGGATATTCCTATGCCCTGACTCTAACATACCTGGCGGCGTTCTTGCATAGGGCACCATCTCCCAATATGCAAGATCGCAAACTTGATCATCAGTCCAGTCTGCTAGCCTGGCTTCTTTCCATGCTGTCTGCTTGCCTCTGTTCTGGCTGCTTAGGGCGGCGGCCCGGTCACTTCCTGTTTCGTGTAGCTGCTGTGGGCACACCCCTAATGCATCCTCAGCCTATTGCTATCAGTCATTGGATATTTAAACCAGCTCCTCATACAAGCTGGTGCCTGAGCAATGCATTCCGTCAGATGGCTTTTCGCTGCTGATGTGCCAGGTCCTGTCTGAACTATATTCTAGCCTGTTGTCTGTCTGCCTATCCTGGAGGCTGTATTTCCAGGCCAGTGTGAACACGCTGCTAGCCTGTTCTTTCCGCCTTCTAGGGGCCGCATACCTAGACCCGCTCCTGTATCTAGCCTGTTCCTGTCTGAACACGCTCCTAGCCTGTTCTTTCCGCCTTCTAGGGGCTGCATACCTAGACCCGCTCCTGTATCTTGCCTGTTCCTGTCTGAACACGCTCCTAGCCTGTTCGTTCCGCCTTTTAGGGGCCGTATACCTAGACCCGCTCCTGTATCTTGCTGCTGTGTCTGTTCTTGTCTGAATACTCTCCTAGCCTGTTACCTGTTTTTCTCTATGTCCGTACCTTCCCTTTTCCTGCAGAGTCTGAACCCGTACCTAACTCCTACTCGTTGTCCCTGTACTCCCGTTTGTGAGTTTAGAGTCCACTCGCTATTTCATTGCAAGTATCTTGTGTGTATCTGGTTCTGCCTTTCCCTTCCAGTCTGTTCCGTGTGAACAGAGCCCTGTCCCCTCTGCTCTGCCTTTGCTCACCGCTCCGGCGGTTCTTGCCTGCTCTGCCTTGCTCACCGCTCCGGCGGTTCTTGCCTGCTCTGCCTTGCTCACCGCTCCAGGCCGTCTCGCTCTGCTCTGCCTTTGCTTGCCGCTCCAGGCCGTCTCGCTCTGCTCTGCCTTTGCTCGCCGCTCCAGGCGGTCTCGCTCTGCTCTGCCTTTGCTCGCCGCTCCAGGCGGTCTCGCTCTGCTCAGCTTGTCTACCGCATCTGCGGTTCTGTTCCTGAGTCCCAGTCTGTACTGGAACTTATCCAGTCTGTGCTCCAACCTGCTAGTGCCTCCCTGTCGGCACTCCAGCCGTGCTTGCCAGTACCCCCTGCCTGCATACCAGTCGTGCTTACCAGTGCCCGCCTGTCTGCATACCAGCCGTGCCTGCCTATACCCACCAGTCAGTGTGCCAGCCTAACCTGCCTGTTCCTGTATTCTCCGGTGTGGGTCAACAGCCGTGTCCGGGGTCTGACCTGGAGTAGCACCTGGTCCCTCTGCTCAGTTCCTCCCTGGTGCACTGGCGTCGTTAGCCGTCGTGCGACCTTGGTCGGATCGGGTAGATACTTAGTTACGCCCCTCCAGGCACTCTCCGGTTCTTGGTCCAGTGGGATCACTAAACACGCACACGCCAGTCAGTCCGGGCATGTGCATAACACTGACCATGGTGGATCACTACTCCCGGTTCCTGGTGGTCGCCCCCGCAAGGATCTGACGGCAGAAACCGTGGCAAAGACGTTTCAGGCGTACTTCAACAGGCCACATGGATACCCGGAGCAGGTGCTGACAGATCAAGGCTCAGCCTTTGAGGCCGAATTGTTCAAGGAGTTCTGCCATCTGTACGGGTGTAAAAAGATCCGGACTACACAGTACCACCCCCAAACCAACGGTCTCTGTGAAAAGATGAACAACATCATCATCGACCTGCTGAAGACCCTACCACTAGAGGAGAGAAATTAGTGGCCAGACCTACTACCTGACCTGGTAGATCTGTACAACCACATACCTGTGAGTTCCACCAATTGTACTCCAGCATATCTCATGCGAGCAAGACCCGGGAAGTTGCCCATGGACCTGGAGCTTGGTGTAGTAGAACCCGAAGCAGATATGTCCACTGAGGACTGGGACACGACCAGACAAGAGCAGTACAGAAGAGTACAGGCCTGTGTCGAAGACAGTCTCACTCGGGTGAGGGACAAACAGGAAGCCCACTACAATAGAAGTGCGCCCGCAGAACCCGTCACACCAGGAGAAGTGGTGTTAAAAAGAAAAAGGAGAAACCACAAACTTGATGACCAGTGGGAGAGAGAACCCTACACTGTGTTAAACTCAAGGTTTGATAACCGGAAGACCTGTTTAATAACTAAGGACGGAGGAAGAACGACTGCAACAGTATCCAGAGACCATCTGAAGTTGTGTCCAGGTCTGCTAAAGCCCCAGGAGGAAGTGCCTCTCACCGTACCAGAGGAGCCTAAAGAAGCAGTAATACATACTGAATTAGGAGATTTCCCGGCAGATTGGCCCCAACTAGGAGGAGCAGTAATCATACCTGTAATCACCTTCTACCCACAGCAAGAAGAACCTGTAGGTGCCCCAGAAGAGCCTGCTCAAGAAGAATCCCCGGAAGAAGGATCCCAGGTTGGAGCAGAGCAAGAAGGCCAACTAATGGTACACTTGCCAGTCCCGCAGAGAGGTCAAGGCAGTCTTGTAGCCCCTCCACACCTAGTGCTGACAGAATGGAAAGTAGTGCAACTACCAGTACCACAAGCATCCCAGTACCACGTAGGTCGACACGTAGCACCAAAGGTCAGACCCCTGTCAGATAGAGAGAATAGAAAGGAAACTCTGACAGTGTAGATAGTTGTCCCTGGGGTATGTTATTTGTATGTAATTTTCGTGTATTTCATTATTCATATGTGTTTTTGCCTTGCTAATGAACAATTCAAGTGATATGGACACTTAACTTGCATCTAGTGACCAGTAAGGGTATATACATAAAGAAGTTTGTGGAAGAGGACTGTGTGCAGCCCAAAAACTGTTTCCTGTAAATAATTGCGCTCCCTGGAGTGCCCCCTTTAGGTGACCTCAGAATAAAAACCTGTCTGGGTGGCAGAAGTGGAGGTCCAACTCAGAATCGCCATGCCTTGCAGCCACCCAAGGGCCTACGTGGAGGGTTTGCTTTGGACAGGTCCCTCAAGCTACCTTGTACTTTACCTGTGAGATGGACACCCTGTCAGGGGACCTCACCGGAACAGACTTAAATTCTGAGGACGCTCTATATTTGTATATATTTATTATGTTTTTACACCTGTAATGTTCAAGAGATGTGCCTCCCAAAAAGGGAAGAAATGTTATTATTGTTTAACCTGTTTTGCAAAATTGCTTCAGTCCGGGAGTACTGAGTTTTACTAGGGGGGAATGTGGTGCCCTGCTGCGCATGGTGCCACAGAACCCAGAAGGGGGCATGGCTGGATTTCTTCACAAGAGGCCCTCACTACTTTCATACACCTCCACTTTCCACCTCATACCACCAGAGGGAGCCCGGATAGGGATATATAAAGGGAAGGTGGAGCCAGGCAGCTCAGTCTTCAGAACAGATTAGTCTTCAGTCTGCAGTGAGTGAGTGTGCAGAGCAGTCAGACAGAAGGTGTCTGAGAGCGTGCCGACGCTCAGAGAGCGGTGAAGACGCAGTACACCAGCTGCCTTGTAGTGAAGGCCCCGAGCGTGGCCGACGGCGAGGAGATAAAGAGAGAGAAACCAAGTGGGCAGAGGAGCTCAGTAAGCTCACCCCGCTATATTTACCGGACACCGGGTCCGTGCCTACAGGGATCCATTACACCCAGTAGGAACAACCGGAATCCCAGGAGGACTACAAGTCCCTGGCAAACCTGAAGATAGACACGTACAGGACCAGGAACCCCGACGTCCAGGGAAAGTGGTTACCAACCGCAGGTCCTACCTCAGAGCAACAGGTTAAGAAAAAGCAGGACACATAAGCTAGGCCCAGTTGCAGGCTGGCCAGGAGCATACATAGAGACAGGAGGCCTTATACCCGCTCACTGGGGAGAAGTCCAAAAGTGTGCCCTTCACCTGGAGTACCCCGGACCGTACTTAACAGCTGTACCAGTAAAAGGTAACAAAGCAAACCCCCTGTCTCTGTCCGTTACTTCTGCTGCGCTATCGTCCTCTCCCTGCACCACAACGCCCAGCGCAACCTGCATCGTTCTATACTGCCCTGAGGCCCGCTCCATCTT
This sequence comes from Phyllobates terribilis, assembly GCF_046119375.1. Lineage (NCBI taxonomy): Eukaryota > Metazoa > Chordata > Amphibia > Anura > Dendrobatidae > Phyllobates > Phyllobates terribilis. Next base: position 1,553,107 of record NW_027362959.1, read on the forward strand.
AGCTGCCCTGACACCGGCCTCGGAGTACTGTTCGGCGCTGGTGACCTTAACCAGACACCACAGGTGGCGTTACGAATTCCCCAAACTTTTATTAGAATTTTATACCCCCTTTTTGTGTACTGACCGCCCTGGGCCAGCCAACGTGATATAACCCCGGCGATCAGCCACCGGCCCCCTGGGGGCGAGTCACCAGCGTGCCTATCCATGCAATAAGACCCCGATGCCAGCGCGGGTATCCCGACTGGCCATTACAGGTTGCAGATGGAAGTGCCATTGGGGGGGGATAGGCCAACCAAAGACAGCGGAAATCATGCAAAACGTCAAAAAATAACTTATCAGCATGCTGCCTACTGGAACAGTCCACCTAAAGTGGCCGACCGCTGTATTCCCTTTGTTACTAAAAATCTGGCACAAAATCCTTATCTACTTGCCAGTCTAATCACTAGCCAGTCTAATCACTGGCCAGTCTAATCACTAGCCAGTCTAATCACTAGCCAGTCTAATCAATAGCCAGTCTAATCACTAGCCAGTCTAATCACTGGCCAGTCTAATCACTAGCCAGTCTAATCACTAGCCAGTCTAATCACTAGCCAGTCTAATCACTAGCCAGTCTAATCACTGGCCAGTCTATAATCACTAGCCAGTCTAATCACTAGCCAGTCTAATCACTAGCCAGACTAATCACTAGCCAGTCTAATCACTAGCCAGTCTAATCACTAGCCAGACTAATCACTAGCCAGTCTAATCACTAGCCAGACTAATCACTAGCCAGTCTAATCACTGGCCAGTCTAATCACTAGCCAGTCTAATCACTAGCCTTGCGCCAAACTTCTAACAGAAATCTCCTATCAGAATCGCAAGAAAGGAATCAGCAGGCGATCTCTTAGACCAGTCTGAACTAGGACTAAGTAAAGGAGCTAATACAATATAAAGAGGTGAAACTGTTACCAAAGCCTTGTTATTCCGCTCACAGTAACGTCTGAGCCAGCGTCGCTGACACCTCTGCGGGCCGATTTATGCTTTTAGAAAAGTCACATGAGTATCACTACACATGAGACTTCTGCAGCCGGACAGGAGTCCTGCCCCGGCTTCTGCCCTCCGCCACGCGTCATCTACAAATATGACAGGCGGGTGGGAGACGCCACATCTCTACTTAGATAAATGTCCTGCTTTATCTCCTGTGCATTGGCACAAGGACGGGTATGTGCCTGCGGGCCGTCAGCATCTTCCCTGAGGAGAGCGGGCACCTTCCCGGCCGCCGCACACCGGAGATGCAGGTCCGGTGCAGGAATAACTGTGTTCCTTTGGCAGGATTGCCAGAACTTGTTCCCTCTACTTGTCGGCACCACCTGGACTAACTACACAGCAATAAATCTCCCCTCCTGGCAGTGATGTGGAGCAGGTTGCTCTGTAGCTGCACGCTCCGGCCCCCAGAGCCTGAGTAGTACAGACATACACTACATGGCTGCACAGACCACCAGAGGGAATAACGGACATAATAAAGGTGGACAGGATAGGGGAAAATAACCACATGGATGCAATTAAAGGGTTATTGCCAAAATAGAAAATCATCTCTTATCCAAAGGTTAGGGGATAACTTACTGATCACTGAGGGTCTGACTGCTGGAACCCCTAGCAAACCCAAGAACAGGCAGCATGCTCAGCCTCCCCTCCATTCACTGTCTATAGGACTGCCCAAAAATAGCCAAGAGCAGCGCTCCACTAGTTCTGGCAGTCCCACAGACGATGAATGGAGTGGTGGTTGAGTATACGCACTGCTCCGTTCATTCTTAATGGGAGTGCTGAAGACCAGCCGAGCACAGAGCTACAGTCGTCCCATAGAGAATGTATGGTGCAGCAATGATCGACCATCACATCAGTCACAAAGGACTCTTCAAATCCCCAGTTTTCAGGATTGGTGAGGCTCCCAGCAGTCAGACCCCATCCATCGGGACGTTATCCTATGGATAGGAGATATCTTTTAAACTTTGTACACCCCCTTTGAAGGTTTATTCAATCTAATTCTAAAGTCGGGGGATACTGACAGCCGCCCTCCACTAATCACACCATGTTGGCATATTGTAGTGATATCCCACCGCATTGTGATGGAAAGAAGAATATAACTGTATACAGAATAACATGGAGATGTTTGATAGAATCCAGCAGCCCGGAGGTTATGGGAGCGGCGCCAGCTTCTGTACCTCTGTACTAGATGGTATACAGCAGTGACCGTCCCTACACGGGACCCTGATCATCAGGAATATTGCCTCTTACACCCGAGCCCAGGGAATTCTAATTACTAGTGTACACGGTTATATCAGTTTATTATCACCTCCGGCCATGAAAGAATTGTCAAATTATTTATTTTATAGAATTTTGTCTAGCATGGAAGTTATGAAACCTTACAAATCCATGCTCAGTACTCTCTATATACATGTATAAATTAGATACATTGTAAATGAAAACATCATATATTTAGGAGTTTGTGAGCTACATATCCTTATATACTCCCTGCAACCACTTTGATGTTGCACTTTACTGCAATGCTGTGGCAGCCAAAAAAAACGTCATTCTGGCATTTTGATTTTTTCCCCATTACAATGTTTACTGATCAGATTAATTAGGAGACTTGGAGCGGCGATCGTCTGATCACTTGTGCTGTACATACACTGCAATCTATAGCAGAAATCACCATCTTCTATGAACGCCGGCCCATAGGAGGGTCATAATGACATGTATGGGAGGTCATCAGCAGACCCCCAGCTGTCATGACAACCCATCGGTGCCCCGCAATCATGTGGCAGGATGTATGACGCGCTTCCAGCCGACGTGCGTTAAATCCCGCTGTCAGTGATTGACAGCTGGATTTAACGGGTTAATAGCAGCAGGCGGAGCAACAGTACATCAGCAGCTATTAAAGGCAGATGATGGTTGATTAAATCAGTCATCATGTGCAGGGAAATATGTGGGCTCGGTGTGCGAGATCACATCAAAGGCAGGGACACGACCTTTGACATAAATATACGTCAAAGATGGTGAAGCGGTAGAGCAAAGCACAGGTTGCAGCCTCTTCTCTAATATTCAAAGACTGGCTAAAAATACTCCTGAAAAATACTATGAGGAGGATTTTTACTCTTCTGTAAAAAATGTAGAGCGACCTCTGCAATGCGGTATACATTTCTTTACAATGGGTCCCAATAGTGGACGGATGCCTCATCATCCATCCTGACAGTGGCCACTAGGGGGCCACACACCTTCTATGTGTATGCGCCCAACAATGGCCACAAACGTAATGTGCACCGAGCCCAACAGAGTCATCAGAGAATCCAAGAGTCCCACCCTCAGCCGGCATGCCCCATCGTCACTTCAGCAGAAATACTGCAGCAAGAAATATCTGTATTAGTAAAATGAACAGTTGCTCCATGATTCCTCAATGTTTTTGCGCATCTCATCATGTCGGAAGTGTGAGACATAATTCCCAGGTAAGTGTGCACTGTACGGATATAGGATGTAGGATGTGTGCAGCAAGCCATACCTGCAGAGCTTGTAGGAAGCCCAGCTCTTCATCCCTTATGCATCCCATAAACAGGACGCTGAATGTTTCAGGGCCAACGACACGGAATTTTTGTGCAATTTCCTATAAACCCAAGAAGACCATATTAGCTTGTTATTATCCAGCTCGCGACATCACTGCTTGAGTATTGCAAGAAAAATCTAACCAAAATCAAAATCTCAGGGAAAGCGTCACTTTGCCGTTCCCAGAACAGCCGGGTGGCCAGTGAAAAAAACAATGAAGGGGGCGCAGTGCTGCACCAGTGCCCAGGATCAGTGGGGTCCCTGTGCCCCCCTAACAGGTCACATACTAACTAGCTGAAAATTTACACCCCAGCACCATCTTCCTATCTCTTAAGCTGACAGTGGATGTGTTGGTAGCAGATAGTACAAAGCTGTCCACCTTTCTCAGATTTAGTAAGTGACCCCCTGGTCCCCACAGAAGAACTGAACTCTGGTGGTGCCTTCCGATGGCGGCTAAGTCCCCGGCCAGACATGGTGCACTGGTGATTCCCCGTGGAATGATTACAATGATGCTGTTCCCTCCCGGTTAATCTACGATACGGGCATCTTATAAGGACTCCATTGTGGGTGACCAGGACTGTGACCTTGACTTACCTTAAATAGCTCACAGCTCCCCTGCAGTCCTGAGCTCAGCGTGCAGACCTTCAGCGAGCTCCGGTAAGTGATGAGATTAAGCGCAATGTTCTTGTCCATCAATTCTTTCCGCAGCTTCAGTGCGTGCTGCAGACCCGAGTCTTTCCATGGCGACTCCGCGCAGGCGTTGAACAGGGCAGTATATGTGGCATCTGTGGGAACCAGACCTCGCTTTATCATCTAAATGATGTAACAAGAAATGAGTCTGTACTGTAAAAACTGTATGTAATAATAGCAATAATAATGTAAGTACATAATATACAGGGCATTATCAGATAATGTACAGGTACTTTACTGCATTACGTTATTGGTCCTCCCAATTAACAGAACAAATGGTCCATGGTGCTCACTGGGGCGCTGACGCCCCTTCACAGCAAGATCCATATAAGTGTGAGTGCCTGGTACTGCCGGCCTCGGCCAGATCCCCACAGCTTGTACACTGATGGACAGCGTACACAATAAATGTTATATTGAGGGCATAACAGTCATGTCAGATGGCTACTGCTATGTGTATATTCTATTCTGGCCCCTGTGTGTCCTGCAATTGTCACCAGTTCTCCCCTCTGCAGGCTCTAGCGCTAAGCTTCAGTTATCTCTCAGCTAGTGGGTAGAGAATGCTGCACTGTCTGCTCACGTACACATCGCACACAGGCGGGAGGGATTCCCGCTTTCCATTCAGCACATGTTCAGAAGCAGTGGCAGTGATATGGTTGTGTAGAAGTGCTCAGCACTGAAGTGAGATAAACTCCTTACTAGAATAAGCTGCAGCACGATCTGCCCGTGTCTCCCTCTGATTGTCCTATCACTGTGCTCCTGCTCCAGCCTAACCTGATTTCATTAATCAATAGTGCAAGTAAAGATAAGACACTTTGTAATATACATTATCAGATAAACCTTCTTCTTTTGTCACTTAAAAGACATTTTTTGGTCTCCTGCACTAATCATTCACTCTCAATATCTGCTAAATCTGTGGGAGAAGGGAAGGGAACCTGTCACGTGAACAAACGCTATCAACCTGTAGATATGGGGTTACTCTGCAGGTTAATAGCATTCTGAAACTGCCCGGTGCCGGCATTTAGACGCCCTCTGCCAGGAGGAAATGAACTTTATTGTACCTGGTAGTGACTCGCCCAGGGGGATATGGGGGAAACTCGGTACCCAGGCCTTGACCTTCTGTGGGCTGTCACGGCAGTCGGCTCCAGGGCCCATACCCTGAGGTCACTCTTTAAAAGGGGTTTGTTACATGAAGGGATGAATAACAGTTTTGTCTCGTGACGCCACCTGTGGTTCCTCGTAATGGGTACCAGCGCGCTGTAGACCTCCAGGGGTGATGGGATGGCAGCTGAGATGTTTCTGCTCCCCGCAGGCGGAGTGGGCCCCAGGGCAGGCTTGATGGAAGGGACGCAGGTGAGAGGTGGCCCAGCTGGGTCAGGGGAGAATAACAGGCACGCACACAGGGGATTCGCTTCAGTACCTTTACTGCTGTAAACGGCAGGTATGGTCCAGGGTACTTGATAGGAAGGGTGCACTTCTGAAATCTCCCCAGTGAGCAGGTAGTAGGACTCCTGATCGGTTTCTTCCTCTCTCTCTCTCTGAACCTCCTGACCAGCCTGGAACTAGACCTAGCATCTGTACTGTTTCACTCTCTCACCTGTCTGCTTGGTAGTAAGAACTTTTCTCTGGCTACCACTATCCCTGGACGCTGGGGCCTTCGTGGTTCCTATTTCTGTAGATGATTGTAGCTTCAGGTTGAAGAGGGGTCTGGAATCCTCCTGATATACAAGTTATTCCTACTGGGCATAGAGGACCCTATAGGCACGGACCCGGCGTCCGGCTTGTGTTCTGGGGTGAGCTTATGATGCTCCTCTGCCCCCTTAACTCCTCTCTTCTCTCCTTGCCTCCGGCCACGCTCTAGGCCCTCAGGCTTCAGCACGTGCTTAGGCCTTAGCTTACCCTCAGCACAGCAGCTCAACAGGTGCTGCCTCTTCACTGATCTCAAGTGCGAGCACACTCTCCCTACCTAACTCCACCCTCCAGTATATATATATCCCTAACAGGGCTCCTTCTGGTGGTATGAGGTGGAAGGGTGGAGGTGTCTGTGTGTAGTAAGGGCCTCTTGTGGAGAAGTCCGTCCATGCACCCTTTTGGGTCCTGTGGTACCTGTGGGTAGCAGGGTGCCACAGTAGTGTTTGGGTATCAGTCATGGGGGCGGCACTGGTTCAGTCACCGCTCTGTGTATAGAGAGTGACGGCTGTAACCGTGCCCCCAGCCCTGATTGACAGCCGGCCCTAATGCTGAGCTGCCATCAGTCACTACAGGGGTCGCAGTTACAGGCGCCACTTTCTATACACAGAGCAGTGCCACCCCGGTGACTGGAAGTCGAACGCTACCGGGAGGAACGCGACAGGTTCATTTCAACAAAAATGTCTGCGATGCCCCTATAAACCTATGGAAGGGGGAGCCGGAGGGATAAAAAGCAAAGCACAGAAAAGGTAAATGCTGAGGCTTATAATGTAGAGAAAAAATGCAGGATACCCATCATATAATGTACACTCCCCATACATTCATGTACACTCAGGAGTGTATAATGAGTGGCAATTATTCCTTATATAGTTCTCCTTATTCTAAAAAGTCATCTGAAAGTGCTGTTAAATCATAAGGGAATCTGCCACCCGGTTTTAGATGCCCCATCTGAGAGCAGCATGATATAAGGGGTGAGACCCTGATTACAGTGATATCTCACGCTTTTTGTTGCTTACTGCTATTTTGATAAAATCAGTGTTTTATCTGCTGCAGCTCTAGTAGTTCTCTGAATGCTGAGCTTTGTATAACCCCACCCACACCACTGATCAGCAGCTTTCCTCCAGTCAGTGGTGGGGATGGGGTTATACAGAGCACATGAATGCCCCGGACTACCTAGCAGAAGGCTTACTAGTCCTCTAGTGATAATCTCCTGCTGATAAAACTGTGATTTTATAAAAACTACAGCAAGCAGCCCAGTAAATGACACATCGCTGGAATCAGGGTCTCTGCCCATACATTATGCTACTGTCAGATTAGATAGCAAAAACCTGGTGACAGATTCACTTTAAGGGGGTTATCCTATTTCAGACAACCCCTATTCCAACACAGCATTTCTTTTTTTTAAGAAACAAACCGTGCTTCAAGCCACATATCCAAGCCCTTTCCACTTCCTGCCAACGTCAACTCAAAAACATCTCCCGGATCCGCACATTCCTCAACCACGAATCTGCAAAAACACTAGTGCACGCCCTCATCATCTCCCGCCTCGACTACTGCAACCTCCTGCTCTGTGGCCTCCCTTCCAACACTCTTGCACCCCTCCAATCTATCCTAAACTCGGCTACCTGACTAATCCACCTGCCCCCCCCGCTGTTCCCCGGCCTCTCCTCTCTGTCAATCCCTGCACTGGCTCCCATGTACCCAGAGACTCCAGTTCAAAACCCTAACCATGGCATACAAAGCCATTCACAACCTGTCTCCCCCATATATCTGTGTTTCAATGTTTTTTATTGAAATTTTTTATAAACCTTCATACATCTCTGACCTAGTCTCCCAGTACTTACCTGCACGCAGCCTCCGATCCTCACAAGATCTCCTTCTCTACTCCCCTCTTATCTCCTCTGCCCACAATTGCATACAAGATTTCTCCCGTGCTTCCCCCCTACTCTGGAACTCTCTACCCCAACATGTCAGACTCTCGCCTACCGTGGAAACCATCAAAAGGAACCTGAAGACCCACATCTTCCGACAAGCCTACAACCTGCAGTAACCACCGCTCCACCACACCGCTGCATGACTAGCTCTACCCTCACCTGCTGTACCCTAACCTATCCCTGGTAGACTGTGAGCCCTCGCGGGGAGGCCCTCTCTCCTTCTGTAACAGTTTGCCGTTGCATTTTTGTTCAAGATTATTGTACTTGTTGTTTGTTATGTATATCCCCTTTTTCACATGTTAAGCTCCATGGAATAAATGGCGCTATAATAATAAATAGTAATAATAATAATGCTTTGGTGTAAGTCATTGTCTGCAGCGCTGACGTGACGGTGAAAGCACTGCAGTCAGTCAGTGAGCTCTGAAGGTCGGCCCGAGTTAACGGCACGAGCCGCTGAGCGTAGCTACAGGCTGCAGAGCTGTAGATGTGTTGTCAGCGCTGCAGACAATAACAGACAGCGGGAGCAGCAGGAGAAACTTTGCGCTGGACCTGGGGAGGATGAATAGAGAACAGACTGTTTTTGTAATTTCTTTAAACAAACTGCAGCCAGGAACAGCGGTTTTGTGAAACAAGAAAGTCCCTTTAAAGGTTGTTTCACAGAGTAAATAAGATCATTTTAGTATTAAATCATTAAAAAGCTACAAACATGCCACAGTTAATGTGACCATTATCTGGGCTTTGTTATAAATATTTCAGAATAAGCTGCAACATGCTGTACAGATCTGACTAATGTGTCCAGGGCCTGATGAGCACAGCCACCACGGCATGGACCCCGGCTAATCCCATCCATGTGAACACAGGCAGAAGGACTTTACTGGCCACTCCTTGGAGCTTACCCAATGCTGCTTTATCATGGCTCATTATCAAGGGGTCACAGATCAACCTTATAAAGCCCGCCACACACATTAGATGGCTCTTGGATGAAAGACGGCCCGCGCTTAACAGTTGTCTGGCAGCCATCTCTCCCATACACTCCTGTGTTCTCTATGAGAGTCACCACCAGACATGTCTACTGGCACCTTATCTCCAGAACATAATGATCAGCCAAATTAAATGATCAGTTATGCTGGATCATTAACTCCCCCAAAAAATTGTCCGGGACCCCATACATATTAGACTGTCAGACAGAGCCGTCAATACGTTATATATAGGATATATCCAACTCTTCCGCAGCCTCCGATGAGAACAGTGTAGTTACTTTCCTCCGGCTGCAGCCGCTCCTCTTTCAGCATCTGTTCCTGGAAGAGGTCCAGGGCTTCGGCCAGCGGCACACAAGAGGGACATGTCTTCAGAGGAGAGCAATAGAAGTGCTAGAAGCAGAGCAGGATATACAGTTAGGTCCATATATATTTGGACAGAGACAACATTTTTCTAATTTTGGTTCTAGACATTACCACAATGAATTTTAAACAAAACAATTCAGATGCAGTTGAAGTTCAGACTTTCAGCTTTCATTTGAGGGTATCCACCTTAAAATTGGATGAAGGGTTTAGGAGTTTCAGCTCCTTAACATGTGACACCCTGCTTTTAAAGGGACCAAAAGTTATTGGACAATTGACTCCAAGGCTATTTCATGGACAGGTGAGGGCAATCCCTTCGTTATGTCATTCTCAATTAAGCAGATAAAAGGCCTGGAGTAGATTTGAGGTGTGGTGCTTGCATTTGGAAGGTTTTGCTGTGAAGTAAACATGCGGTCAAAGGAGCTCTCCATGCAGGTGAAACAAGCCATCCTTAACCTGCAAAAACAGAAAAAACCCATCCGAGAAATTGCTACAATATTATGAGTGGCAAAATCTTGAGTTTGGTACATCCTGAGAAAGAAAGAAAGCACTGGTGAACTCATCAATGCAAAAAGACCTGGGCGCCCACGGAAGACAACAGTGGTGGATGATCGCAGAATAATCTCCATGGTGAAGAGAAACCCCTTCACAACAGCCAACCAAGTGAACACCACTCTCCAGGAGGTAGGTGTATCAATATCCAAATCTACCATAAAGAGAAGACTGCATGAAAGTAAATACAGTGGGTTCACTGCACAGTGCAAGCCACTCATAAGCATCAGGAATAAAAAGGCTAGACTGGACTTTGCTAAAAAACATCTAAAAAAGCCAGCACAGTTCTGGAAGAACATTCTTTGGACAGATGAAACCAAGATCAACCTCTACCAGAATGATGGAAAGAGAAAAGTATGGCGAAGGCGTGGTACAGCTCATGATCCAAAGCATACCACATCATCTGTAAAACACGGCGGAGGCAGTGTGATGGCTTGGGCATGCATGGCTGCCAGTGGCACTGGCTCACTAGTGTTTATTGATGATGTGACACAGGACAGAAGCAGCCGAATGAATTCTGATGTATTCAGAGCCATACTGTGTGCTCAGATCCAGCCAAATGCAGCCAAACTGATTGGTCGTCATTTCATACTACAGATGGACAATGACCCAAAACATAAAGCCAAAGCAACCCAGGAGTTTATTAAAGCAAAGAAGTGGAATATTCTTGAATGGCCAAGTCAGTCACCTGATCTCAACCCAATTGAGCATGCATTTCACTTGTTAAAGACTAAACTTCAGACAGAAAGGCCCACAAACAAACAGCAACTGAAAACCCCCGCAGTGAAGGCCTGGCAGAGCATCAAAAAGGAGGAAACTCAGAGTCTGGTGATGTCCATGAGTTCAAGACTTCAGGCAGTCATTGCCAACAAAGGGTTTTCAACCAAGTACTAGAAATGAACATTTTATTTTCAATTATTTAATCTGTCCAATTACTATTGGTCCCTTTAAAAACAGGGTGTCACATGTTAAGGAGCTGAAACTCCTAAACCCTTCATCCAATTTTAATGTGGATACCCTCAAATGAAAGCTGAAAGTCTGAACTTCAACTGCATCTGAATTGTTTTGTTTAAAATTCATTGTGGTAATGTGTAGAACCAAAATTAGAAAAATGTTGTCTCTCTCCAAATATATATGGACCTAACTGTACAAGTAATCAGGACCCAGCACTTCACACTTATGTCCTTACTCACCTCCTCCCTCTTTACTCTACTAAATAAACAGATGAGACCCCAAGACAACTCTGACACATACAGACAGGTGTATGATTTTTTTAGGTGCATTTTCTAATGGTAAAATTTATAGAAAAAGCAAAGAAAGAAAAAAAATAAGTAAATCACGAAACTTAGAACATGCTGTGATTAGCAACAAAAGAAAAAACGTAAAAATGCACAGATGCAACAAAAGTAGCAAAAAGACAAAATAATGCAAAATAATGCAAACATAAAAAATGAAATAAATAATCCAAACAAAAAAAAACAGTAGCAATTTCTTAAAAACACATGTGAATATTTTTCTTTATTGCTCTTGGACATGACTTCCATAATCGTAGCAGAGCCGGGCTGTGTTGTGAAGACTGCAATAGTTTTACTGTGATTACAGACATTGCTTGAAAAAAGGAGAACAACATGGCACAAGGGCGACTTATGCAAATGCTATAACAGTCATGGCTATGATCCTAAAAAATAATGCTTCTCATCAATGGCTATCTCCTCCGTCCGGACACTTACCAGGCTTCACTGTGTTTCTTAGGTGCTAGTGGTGACTCTACCATCGTACCGTTAAGGTTACGATCAGCAAATACAATCATTTAGGACAATGTAATTGCATAATATTTGACACAATAGGAAATTATATGAGGATATATTATAGAAGGACATATATTGTCTGGTATGTGTAACGGGTCTGGGAGGCGGAACCTCTGAGCTACTATACAAGGGGGCGGTCCTTGTAAGGGAGCGGGTGGCGACCAGGGAAGACGGGCAGGAAGTCTCAGCAGGTGACCGGGACAGTCTCTGAGTGAACGGGCTGGAGGTCACGGCAAGTGACCGAGGCAGTCTCTGGATGAACGGGCTGGTGGTCACAGCAAGTGACCGGGGCAGTCTCTGAATGAACGGGCAGATGGTCACGGCAAGTGACCGGGGCAGTCTCTAGGTAAAGGGTTGGTACGACCTGTGGCGGCTGATGATAGACGTGAGCTCCCAGGTGAGCAGGCGAGAGTCTCTGGATGAACGGGTGGTCACAGCATGTGACGGCGGAGCCTCCGGGAAGACCAACAGACAGGCGGCAGATGAGCGCTCCCAGGTGAGCGGGCAGAAGTCTCTGGACAGGCGGGTGGTCACAGCACAAGACGGCAGAGCCTCCGGGTAGGCTAGCAGACAGGTAGCAGATGAGCGCTCCCAGGTGAGCGGGCAGGAGTCACTGGACAGGCAGGTGGTCACAGCACGTGACGGCGGAGCCTCCAGGTAGGCTAGCAGGCAGGTAGCAGATGTGCGCTCCCAGGTGAGCGGGCAAGCTGGTCCATAGACAGACTGACAGGAGTTGGAAGGCAGACCGTCGGACCTCAGGCAAGCAGGCAGGTGGCTGATGTGCGCTCCCAGGTGAGCGGGCAGGCTGGTCCTTAGACAGACTGACAGGAGTAGTAAGGCAGACCGTCGGACCTCAGACTAGCAGGCAGGTAGCAGATAATCAGGCAGGAATAAGTCAGCAGGCTGGCAGGAATCAGGCAGGTATCTGGCAGGTAACTGACAACGGGACCTGAGGGCTGAAGCAGAGTAGTGAACAGTGCAACAACATTGCTCGGGCACCTCCATTTTGGAGGAGGTGCCTTATATATGGTAAAGTCCTCCGGCCATTGGCCGGGGACTCCTTAGGACGGCGCGCGCGGCCCCTTTAAGAGGGAGGGAGAGCGCGCGCGCCCTAAGCACAGTGGCCGGGAAGGAGCGCGCGCTGCCAGCAGAGCGGGAGGAGGACGCCGGGCACGGAGCAGAGAGGTGAGGGGAACAGCGTCCTTGCCTAGCAGAGGGCAGGGACGCCGGCGCTACAGTACCCCCCCCTTTAGGCCCCCCTTCTTTAGGCCAGACAGAAATTTAGCAAGGATAAGAGGGGCATGGATGTTCTCCCGGGGCTCCCACGTTCTCTCCTCAGGACCAAACCCCTTCCAATCTACTAGAAAAAAGGTCTTTCCTCTTACCCTTTTGGTGGCAAGAATGTTCTCTACCTCAAACTCGTCCTCAGCAGAAACCGGAGCAGGAGGCGTACCTGTAGACTTGGAAAAAGAGTTAAGAACCACAGGTTTGAGGAGAGATACATGGAAGGAGTTAGGGATCCGTAAGTTGGCCGGGAGTTTCAATTTATAGGCCACCGGGTTGATCTGACTGATGACCTCCAGAGGGCCGATGAACCGAGGCCCTAACTTGTAAGAAGGTATCTTGAGTCGGACATATTTAGATGAGAGCCAGACTTTATCTCCAGGACGAAATTGTGGAGGATCCAGGCGTTTTTGGTCAGCGTGTCTTTTCATCCGTTCGGACGACTGAAGGAGTGCGGATCGGGTACTCTCCCAAATGGAGGAAAATTTGCTAACGAGAGATTCCGCAGCCGGGTTGTCCACAGAGGTGGAGACAGGAAAAGGAATCCGAGGATGCTGACCGAAGACTACAAAAAACGGGGATTTGGAGGAGGATTCGCTCTGGTGATTATTATAAGAGAACTCGGCCCATGGTAGGAGATCCACCCAGTCTGAATGATGGGCATTAACGAAGTGCTGGAGGTAACTGGTCAGGTTCTGATTGATCCGCTCCACTTGACCATTGGACTGTGGGTGGTAAGCGGAAGAGAAGTCCAGGGTGACGTCTAGCAGTTTACAAGTGGCTCTCCAGAAACGTGAGGTGAACTGTACCCCACGATCCGACACGATGTGGAGGGGCAGGCCATGAAGACGGAAGATGTGGCGGATAAAGTCTTTAGCCAGCTCGGGTGCAGACGGGAGGCCTGGCAGGGGAATAAAGTGAGCCATCTTGGAAAAGCGGTCAGCGACCACCCAAATGACCGTACAACCGGCAGAGACGGGGAGATCAGTTATGAAGTCCATAGCAATATGCTGCCAGGGGGCAGCAGGCACAGGAAGCGGAAGGAGGCGACCGGCTGGCAGGTGTCTCGGGACTTTGTTGCGGGCGCAGGACACACAGGTAGAAACAAAGTCTATTACGTCCTTGTGCAGGGTAGGCCACCAGTAGTGCCGGGCAATAAGCTGGAGGGTCTTTTTCTGACCGGCGTGGCCAGCTAGTTTAGACGAATGGCCCCAGTGTAGGATCTTCTCCCGATCAGGTACTGAAACAAACGTCTTACCGGGAGGGAGACGATTTAGACTCACGGGAGCCACCTGCATTACTCTGGCGGGATCGATGATATGTTTAGGTTCTTCCTCGAGATCGGACACCAGAAAAGATCGGGACAAGGCGTCTGCTTTGACGTTTTTGTCAGCCGGGCGAAAATGAAGAACAAAATCAAAGCGAGCAAAAAACAAGGACCACCGGGCTTGGCGCGGGTTAAGTCTCTGGGCATGCTGGAGGTAAGCCAAGTTCTTGTGGTCGGTGTAAATTATTACCGGGTGAAGAGCCCCCTCGAGCAGGTAACGCCACTCCTCCAATGCCAGTTTGATGGCCAATAACTCTCGGTCTCCTATGGAATAATTGCGCTCTGAGGAGGAGAAGAGTTTAGAGAAGAAGCCACAAGTTACCATTCTCCCGGAAGATGATTTTTGAGTAAGTACCGCTCCGGCTCCAGAGGAGGAGGCGTCAACTTCCAGGAAGAACTGCTTGTTGCCATCTGGGCGATGCAGCACCGGGGCGGAAGAGAAGGCCTGTTTTAGGGAAAGAAAGGCCTCCTCAGCTTCGGGTGGCCACTCTTTGGGATTAGTACCTTTACGGGTGAGCGCGGAAATTGGGGCAGTCCGGGAAGAGAAGTGTGGTATGAAGAGGCGGTAGTAGTTGGCGAAGCCCAGGAATCGCTGAATGGCCTTCAACCCCTCCGGTCGAGGCCATTTCTCGATGGCAGACAGTTTCTCTGGATCCATTTGTAGGCCGGTCTGAGAAATAATGTAGCCTAAAAACGGAAGCGAGGTCTGCTCAAAGAGGCACTTCTCGTATTTAGCGAAGAGGTGATTCTGCCTGAGCCTGAGCAGGACCTGACGAACGTCCCTCCGGTGAGTCTGGAGATCCGGAGAGAAGACCAAGATGTCATCCAGGTACACCACTACGCAGGAGTAGAGAAGGTCCCGGAAGATGTCATTGACCAACTCTTGAAAGACGGCAGGAGCGTTACAGAGGCCAAAGGGCATTACCAGATATTCATAGTGGCCGTCCCGGGTGTTGAATGCCGTCTTCCATTCATCCCCCTGACGGATACGAACCAGGTTGTACGCCCCACGGAGGTCCAGTTTGGTGAAGATTCTAGCCCCCCTCAGACGATCAAATAACTCCGGAATGAGCGGAAGGGGGTACTTATTCTTCACCGTGATCTGGTTAAGACCTCTATAGTCTATACAGGGACGGAGAGAGCCGTCCTTCTTTTTGACGAAAAAGAAGCCTGCTCCCGCCGGGGAGGTAGATTTCCGGATGAATCCTCTGGCCAGATTCTCCTCAATATATTCGGACATCGACCGGGTCTCAGCAGCGGATAAAGGATAAATACGCCCACGGGGAGGAGTAGTACCAAGTAACAGGTCGATAGGGCAGTCGTATGGTCTATGAGGGGGTAGTGTCTCTGCCTCCTTTTTATTAAAGACATCAGCATAAGACCAATAAGGAATCGGAAGTCCAGGTAGATTAGCTGGGGTAGGAGAAGGACGGACGGGATGGACGGGAACCAGACAGGTCTTATGGCAGTCCTGTCCCCAGCGAAGGACTTCTCCGGTCTGCCAGTCAAGCACGGGTGCATGTCTCTGGAGCCAAGGTAGGCCTAGCAAGAGGGCGTGAGAGAGTCCAGGCAGAACATGAAAGGAGATACTCTCAGAATGCAGCATTCCCACCTGCAGAGTAATGGATTCGGTGATGAGTTGGATGGGGCGTGGTAAGAGACCCCCATCCACGGCAGCAACAGACAAGGGTACAGCCAGAGGTTTGGTGGGGATGCGGTATTTCTCTACCAGGGACTGTGAAATAAGATTCCCGGCTGCTCCAGAGTCAAGTTGGGCTAGTTCGAAATAACGGTTCTCCCCGCAGACGATTGAGACTGACAACAGCAGAGATGGAGAGGATTTATTCTTGTCTAGGTCGACCTCTCTGAGCGAACCTAGACACAGGCGTTTCCCGACCTCTCCGGGCAGGCACGGATCCGGTGCTCCTTACTGCCACAGTAGAAGCAGCTCCCCTCGGCACGGCGTAAGTCCTGACGGGTTTTGAGCATCTTGGTCTGGTCGACCTGCATAGGCTCAGGAGAGTGTACCTGGGTAGAGACGGAGGGAGTGACGGGTTTCTGAAAAGTAGGAGCTAGACGTGGTAACCTCCTCTCACGGGTGACCTCTTTGGCACGCTCCTGGAACCGTAGGTCAATCCGGGTGGCAAGAGTTATTAGGTCATCGAGAGTGGTAGGAATGTCCCGACCGGCAAGTTCATCTTTAATACGGCCGGACAGACCCTCCCAGAAGACGGATACCAGAGCGTCGTTATCCCAGGCCAGCTCCGAGGCAAGGGTACGGAACCGTATGGCATATTGGCCCACGGTGAGACCTCCCTGACGGAGGCGTAGCAGTGATGATGCGGATGAGGTCCTCCGTCCGGGTTCGTCGAAGACTTTCCGGAAAGCCGTGAGAAAAGCAGGCAAGTTGGACACCAGGGGGTCTCCTCTCTCCCATAGAGGATTTAGCCAGGCCAGGGCCTCCTCGGTGAGATGGGACATGATGAATGCAATTTTGGCCCGGTCGGAGTTAAACTGGTGAGACAATAGTTCAAAGTGCAGGGTGCACTGATTTATGAAGCCCCGAGCCTGGGCGGAGTCGCCTCCGAAGCGAGGAGGTGCAGAAAGCCGGGGTCTGGGGTAAGATACCATGGTATTAGTGGGCAGCGGAGCTGCCGGATTGCGAGACATGGCACAGGCGGAGGTTGCTGGTGGAGCAGTCAGAGTGTCCAGGCGAGTATTGACATTCCGCAGGTGACCCAGGATGGACTCCTGTTGGGACCTTTGACGGGACAGTTCATGACACAGGTCCGAGAGCGAGGGAGCTTGGGTGCCACCGGGTTCCATGGCCCGAGCAAACTGTAACGGGTCTGGGAGGCGGAACCTCTGAGCTACTATACAAGGGGGCGGTCCTTGTAAGGGAGCGGGTGGCGACGGCGGAGCCTCCGGGTAGGCTAGCAGACAGGTAGCAGATGAGCGCTCCCAGGTGAGCGGGCAGGAGTCACTGGACAGGCAGGTGGTCACAGCACGTGACGGCAGAGCCTTCAGGTAGGCTAGCAGGCAGGTAGCAGATGTGCGCTCCCAGGTGAGCGGGCAAGCTGGTCCATAGACAGACTGACAGGAGTTGGAAGGCAGACCGTCGGACCTCAGGCAAGCAGGCAGGTGGCTGATGTGCGCTCCCAGGTGAGCGGGCAGGCTGGTCCTTAGACAGACTGACAGGAGTAGTAAGGCAGACCGTCGGACCTCAGACTAGCAGGCAGGTAGCAGATAATCAGGCAGGAATAAGTCAGCAGGCTGGCAGGAATCAGGCAGGTAACTGACAACGGGACCTGAGGGCTGAAGCAGAGTAGTGAACAGTGCAACAACATTGCTGGGCACCTCCATTTTGGAGGAGGTGCCTTATATATGGTGAAGTCCTCCGGCCATTGGCCGGGGACTCCTTAGGACGGCGCGCGCGGCCCCTTTAAGAGGGAGGGAGAGCGCGCGCGCGCGCCCTAAGCACAGTGGCCGGGAAGGAGCGCGCGCTGCCAGCAGAGCGGGAGGAGGACGCCGGGCACGGAGCAGAGAGGTGAGGGGAACAGCGTCCCTGCCTAGCAGAGGGCAGGGACGCCGGCGCTACAGTATGCCTCATTGTAAACTAGCATTGTGATGTATGATCCCTCCCCTGCGGATCCCCAGTAGAATAACAATATAGACATTCTTACCTTGCCCTCCTTTATATTGGCCTTACACTGGAGGAAGTACCAGTACGGAGTGTTTCTTCTTCCCCTGTACCTATTATGAGTGGGTTGTGTGCCCCCAGTAATGTCCTCACCCTCTTCATATCTCAAGTCCTGGACCTCTGGAGACGATTTCTTAAACACAGTTCTTGAGGAGTATGTCTTGGACAATGTCCCAAAGTTGTCCTCCTCTGATACCGGTGAATTATGACCACGACCGGCATGGTGGGAGATAGTCTTGAATCGCAGTACTCTCTGCTGGGATCACAGCCGATGCGTTGCTGGAGTCCGGTAAGGAGTCAGACAAATCTGTCTGCACATGGGTTGTACTGTTATTAACCATCCTGATGCCAGGGAGTAAGATGGCAACTTAGCGAGGATCTGCAGCATGCCCATGGTAGATGGCGAGCAATGGTCTTCAGGCAGCTGAAACAATTCACAAAAATAAAAATACATCAGCTCTAAAGAGCATGGCTGCTCCGTGGTCAGTAATGTCGCCTTACTGCACTGAAGTGGTGCAGACATACACAGTATATAGTGGGTGTACATATCCAGGCACAACCTAGAAGGAGGTAGATACATACAATCTACATACTGTATATATATATATAATTATA
Organism: Phyllobates terribilis; assembly: GCF_046119375.1. Lineage (NCBI taxonomy): Eukaryota > Metazoa > Chordata > Amphibia > Anura > Dendrobatidae > Phyllobates > Phyllobates terribilis. The sequence continues at coordinate 1,571,619 of NW_027362959.1, forward strand.
TACACAGTGGGGGAAATAATTATTTGATCCCCTGCTGTCTTTCTTAGTTTGCCCACTGACAAAGACAGGAACAGTCTATAATTTTATTGGTAGGTTAATTTTAACATTGATAGAATATCACAAAAAAAATCAAGAAAATCACATTGTATAAATTAGATACATTTTTTTGCATTTTGCAGTGAGAAATAAGTATTTGATCCCTCTGGAAAACAACACTTAATATTTGGTGGTAAAACACATGTTGGCAGCACAGCAGTCAGACGTTGTTTGTAGCTGATGATGAGGGTTGTGCACATGTCGGGAGGAATTTTGGTCCACTCCTCTTTGCAGATCATCTCTAAATCATTAAGATTTTGAGGCTGTTGCTTGGCAAATCGGAGATTTAACCCCCTCCATAAGTTTTCTATGGGATTAAGGCCTGGAGACTGGCTAGGCCACTCCATGACCTTACTGTAGTTCTTTTTGATCCACTCCTTTGTTGCCTTGGCTGTATGTTTTGGGTCATTGCCTTGCTGGGAAGACCTAGCCACGACCCATCTTCAATGCTTTTACCGAGGGAAGGAGGTTGTTGGCCAAAATCTCGCGATACATGACGCCATCCATCTTCCCTTCAATACGGTGCAGTCGTCATGTCCCCTTTGCAGAAAAGCACCCCCAAGGTATGTTTCCCCCACCATGCTTCACGGTTGGAATGAAGTTCTTAGGGTTGTACTTCCTTCTTCCTCCAAACACGGCCAATTGAGTTAATGCTAAAGAGCTCAATTTTTGTCTCATCTGACCACAGCACCTTCTCCCAATAACTCACAGAATCATCCAGGTATTCATTGCCAAACTTCAGATGGGCCTGCACATGTGCCTTCTTGAGCAGGGGGACCTTGAGGGCACTGCAGGATTTTTAACCTTTAAAGCGTAATGTGTTACCAATGGTTTGCTTGGTGACTGTGGTCCCAGCTGCCTGGAGATCATTAGCAAGTTCCCCCCGTGTAGTTTTAGACTGATCTCTCACCTTCCTCATCATCAAGGATACCCCACGAGGTGAGATTTTGCATGGTGCCCCAGATCAATGTCTATTGACAGTCATTTTGTATTTCTTTCATTTTCTTACAATCGCACCAACAGTTGTCTCCTTCTCACCCAGAGTCTTACTTATGGTTTTGTAGCCCATTCCAGCTTTGTGCAGGTCTATGATCTTGTCCCCGACATGCTTAGAAAGCTCTTTGGTCTTGCCCATGTGGTAGAGGTTAGAGTCTGACTGATTAATGGAGTCTGTGGACAAGAGTCTTTTATACAGGTGACTATGTAAGACAGCTGTCTTTACTGCAGGTAACGAGTTGATTAGGAGAGTCTAACTGGTCTGTAGCAGCCAGAACTCATAATGGTTTGTAGGGGATGAAATACTTATTTCTCACTGCAAAATGCAAAAAAAAATTATCTAATTTATACAATGTGATTTTCTTGATTTTTTATTTTTTTTTTGGGGGGGGGGGATATTCTATCTCTCAATGTTAAAATTACCCTTAAAATTATAGACTGTTCATGTCTTTGTCAGTGGGCAAACTTAGAAAAACAGCAAGGGATCAAATATTTATTTCCCCCACTGTGTGTGTGTATATATATATATCTGTAGCTTTGTCGCCATAAAAAGATGGGGGCTCGGACACATTTCTTGCACTTGGGCCCCAAGCTGTTAATGTCCACCCCTACTTTTTTCAACCTATGTAACTATGTAGAATGCACATTAGGAAAATGCTTGAAATGCAATTCCCAATAATATTATTTTACAAGTAATTTCCTCTTCTTTTTTTTTTCTTTGTAAAGTGCTAGTAATAAACCCAATCTCTGGATCTAGAAAGTGCAAAACACTCATGACAAACTTGCACGTTTAATTTGTAATCTGTATTTCTTATGGTGCCTAAGGGAAGCCATAATGATAAGGCCCCTGCTTGGTAACAAGTGCAGTTATCTGCCTCTATAACAATAGCAAATTACCAATGATGAAAGGGTTAATACTTGTGCCCTGCATCAGTAATAGACCCTGTAGTCACCATGACAACTGTTATGAGGTCATAAACCAGTGTCATAAAGAAGATTCCATAAAAGAATTCCGCGCTGCCACGATCAGCGCCATTACTGATGCGCCTGAGGACCTTGAGCTTGACCACCCACGTAATGTGCCAAACTTGGTGTAATTTGGAGGTTCTAGCAGGGAAAGGGGTTGTCTGCTTTAGACACCCCTAGGGCATGGGAAGGTAACAAAGGGGGGTCCCTAGACCAGGATCCCCTTCTGTTACCCTCTATATAGAGCAGCTCTCCTTTGGGAGTTCATGGACTGATCTATGACTTTAATGGGTGATAAATTGGGAGGGATTATTTATCCTATTAGGGATTAGGCATAACGAACTGTAACCAAATGTCCAATTTTTTGAGAGGCGGACCTGGATCTGTAAGGGAGAAATTATACATCCACCTGGCCAATCAGATCAACCAAATTCGCTCCATCAATCAATGTGGTGACAGATATTGCAGCCAGATCTCTCCCACATCCGCTTTATCACATTTATAGTCTGTATTTGTTATGTCATTCTCTGTAAATCTGGTAAAATGTACAAATTGTACAATTCTGCAGTTACATCTGTTATATATTGGCACAAACTCTCTAAGCCCAATGGAAGGGCAGCCCTCCATCCATGGTTCCATAGAGGTTTCCTCCACAGGGGGTTTTCCTCTCCTGAGTGCTGGAGGGTGACTCTTCGTGAGTCGGGGGTTGTGCTATTTTCGGTGTCATGTAAATTTAAATAAAATTTTGATCATTTGACACCTATTTGCAATGCTTCGTGTATTTATTTTGTGTGCTTCTGTCTGATTAATTTTGTTTGGGGGACGGGGTCTATCACATACGGCTGGACATCTGCCGGCTGCACAGATCCCAGTAAGCACATTTTGCCCCAGGGGTCGCCCCTGCTCTGATGATGATGGTGAAGAGGAGACAAACATTACAGCACAACTCCTGGACGCATGCTCTCATCATTGGATAAAAGAATTGTATTACAGCAGTATAAGCAGATTACTCATCTATTCGTGTAATTTCCGTAGTCTTCAATGGAGAAGGCTGCAAGCAAGATGGTCTATAGGAACAGAGGCTACACAGAATCTTCTTTATCCTGATAGGTGATGGTTCAGTGTCATGTAAATTTAAATAAAGTTGAGAACGTTTGACACCTAATTGCAATGCTTCATGTATTTATTTTGTATGCTTCTGTCTGATTTTGTTTGGGAGTCGGGCTCCATCACATATCACTGAGTGACACGTCTGACATCTGCCGGCCGCAGTTTTGCCCCAGGGGTCGCCCCTGCTCTGGGGAGTATGATGGAGCAGAGAAGATGAGCATTACAGCACAGCACCTGCAAGTGAGCGCTCATCCTCAGAATAAGGACTTATATTACAGTATTACAAGCAGCTTCCTCGCCTCATTCACACAGGGAGTATTTTGGGCAGTAATTTACATTAGTATTTGTAAGCTAAAAACCAGAGGGGAACAAACACAGAGAAAAATAATAACTGAACCACTCTCACCTCTTCTGTGTTTTGGATCCTCTCGTGGCGTCTGTTAACAAATACTGATGCAAAATATCGCCATGTAAAAGGGCCCTAAATCCTTACTGACTGATTGGACAATTCTTTACAAAAAAACAATATAAGCCTCACCATGCATTTAATCCATCCTGCTGCTCATATCTTCTGGGCTCAGACCCACAATGCCGTGACTCTCGGCCAGTGTACATAAGGAGAAAATGGGAAAAGTCTCCAATAAAAAATAATTCTCACTTTATTGGTGCAAAATATTAAAATATATAAAAGTCCATGATAGCGGAGACGCAATCTCGACGCGTTTCTGGTTACGCCCTTAGTCAGTGATCCTGTTGTCATGACAACCCGCGCCTCCAGGTATCCCAGCGACGGTGGCCTGCTTAGACCGAGCTAGGAGCATGGTCTCAGAGGCTTCTATCACTGTAACACTGACAGGTAGAATTCATTGCAATGCTTTATAACAGCGATTATACTAATAAAAGCTAGTCCCATAGAGGGACTAAATGAAAAAGTAAAAAAAAGAATGTGAAAAAATATAAAAAAAACCTAATCAAAAAATAAACAGAAAAGAAAATGAAAATAATGTTATATCAATAAATGGGTAAATTCATATAAAAACTAAAATAAACCAAAAAGGTCCACATATTTGTTATCATCACGTCCATGGCCTATAAAACGATCACACTACTTAACGCCTTCAGTGAACACTGTAAAAAAAAAAACTATTCTTTTTCATCTTACCACCAAACAAAGAGTGGAATAAAACACGATCAAAAAGTTGAATGGAAATAGAAATGGTATAGCTGAAAACTAGTGACGAGCAAGCGCTAAAATGCTCGGGTGCTCGCTGCTCAAGTCAAGCAAATTGGAATACTCAGGTGCTCGGTCCAAGTAACGAGCCCAATGTAAGTCTATGGGAAACTCCAGCATTCTTTTGGCGGCCCCCCCCCCCCCCCCGTGGTCTGCAGAGGGCCTAAAAATTGCCCAAATCGATGGGAACAGTACTAAAATGACATGGGAACAGCATGGGGAAGACTCCTGGAAGCATTTCTGACTCCCAGGTCAATAATATCAACAATGTTGTCAGAGGTATTACGCCACTTTTACAGACTCACAATAAAACATACAAAAACTAAACCAAAATGGATTTTCCTGGGAAATATGTTAAGGAACATTCTTTCCAGGGTAATGACTTGTATATAAGGCAAAATAAATAACCAAAAACAAAAATGCTCCTTCACACCTTGGGCTATGTTCACACATAGCGTTTTTGATGCGTTTTTTTGCATTTTTGCATTGCTTTCAACCGTGACAAATGCATTCACCGGGAAATGGCATTTTAACATTTTACAACCTTATCTGGCCATGTGGTGTGTGAAACATCATCAGACACATCCTGTTTCATTTATGAAGTAGGGATTGTGAAAGTCACAAACACTGTTTTTACTGCCTTACTATTCTTAAAGGGCCAGCAGTCGGCTATGCTTTGTTGTTCCCATTATTAAAGAGTGGGTCTCCTATACTGTTATTGCATATGCAGTGACTGCAAGGGCTGCCAAAAATTTGGACGCAACCCAATACCTCTTTGAAGAGACATAGAGGAGGGTCTCAGTAAAAAAAAAATATTCCCATTATAAAGGAGTGGGTCTCCTATAGTGGTAATACCCATGTTGTGACTGCAAGGGCTGCCAAAATTTGGGAAAAACCCCACTAACAATTTAAAGACACATAGAGCTGGGCCACAGTAATGACATGTTCCCATTAGAAAGGTTAAGGATCTGCTATACAGTTATAGGGTATGCAGTGAGTCCAACAGCCGCCAAAATTTGGGAAAAACCCCACTAACAATTTAAAGACACATAGAGCTGGACCACAGTAATGACATGTTCCCATTAGAAAGGAGAGGGTCTCCTATCCAGTTATAGGGTATGCAGTGAGTCCAACGGCTGCCAAAATTTAGAAAAAACCCTATTACCAATTTAAAGACACATGGAGCTGGGCTACAGTAATGAGTACGACATGTTCCCATTAAAAAGGAGTTGGTCTCCAATACTATTTGCCTATGCAGTGAATGCAAAGGCTGCCAAAAATTACGAGGCACTCCAATGCCCCTTGCAAGAGATGTAGAGGTTGGAGGGCCTCCTGAAAACAATGTTCCCATTATTAGGAAGTGGGTCTCCCATACTGTTTGCCTATGCAGTGAATGCAACGGCTGCCAAAAATTACGAGGCACTCCAATGCCCCTTGCAAGAGATGTAGAGGTTGGAGGGCCTCCAGAAAACAATGTTCCCATTATTAGGAAGTGGGTCTCCCATACTCTTTGCCTATGCAGTGAATGCAACGGCTGCCAAAAATTTGGAGGAACTCCAATGCCCCTTGCAAGAGACGTAGATACGGTGATATGGTAGTGATATGGAGGAGGATGTGAAGGATGAGGAGAAGGAGGAGGACAAGAGCAAATAGACAAAATCAGGAAGCGTATACCCATGTCTGGGTGTGAAGACAGAGCTGCATGGGAATACAGTTAGACCTCCCCAAAAAAGACACTGTATTTGAGTTTATGTTACGCTGCTATCATTCAGTGATGTTGAGAAGTCTGGCCCAAACCAGCCTTTGATAATTTTTATGAGTCAGCCTGTCAGCATTTTCAGTTGACAGCGGCAGGGCAGGCCAGGACCTCCAAGGTGTATAGAGCCAGTTCATGCCACGAGTCCAGCTTGGATACTCAATAATTATAAGGCACAGAGGAATCAAGGACTACGTTGGCACAGCCGGCAAGGTACTCCCTCACCATCTTCCGAAACTTTCCCCTCTTTGGGAGAGTACCCCGTGCCTCAGGACCTGTGCGGTGGGAGGGTCTGAGAAAACTGTCCCAGAACTTTGACAGTGTTCCCCTGCCTCTGCTGGATTGAATTTGTGTCTCTCTCGCCTGTACTCCTTGGTTGTCAAACGAACTGTGACCTCTGCCGCCAGCGTTTTCAGATGGGAATTTTTTAAATGATTCCGCAACAAGAGCCTTCTCGTACTGCACCATTTTATTAGGCCTCTCCTGCAAGGGAATAAGAGACAGAAAGTTCTCCTTGTAGCGTGGGTTTAGAAGTGTCACCAACCAGTAAGGACTGTCATCCAAAGTTTGGACAAAGCAAGGATCAGGGGAAAGGCAGTGTAACATAAACTCAGCCATGCGTGCCAGATTGCTAACAGGCAAGACTTCTGTGTCCTCATCAAAAGGATGACTGACCATGCTCTTCATGACTGGAAGCCATGGGATTTTATGAGCTGTCCCTGGCCAAGGGTATAGATTGAGAAAAGTAGGGGTCCTAGGACTGAACCTTGAGGGACTCCAACAGAGAGGTGGGGGGATGAGGAGGTAGTGTGGGAGTGGGAGACGCTAAATGTGCGGTTGGAAAGGTATGAGGAGATCCAGGATAGGGCAGGGTCTTTGACTCCAAAGGAAGAGACGATCTGCAGTAGGAGGCAGTGGTCAACTGTGTCAAAGGCAGAGGACAGGTCAAGAAGAAACAGTACAGTGAATTGTCTGTTAGCTTTGTCTGTAAGAAAGTCATTAGTAATTTTTGTAAGGGCAGTTTTGGTGGAATGGTGGTGGCGGAAACCAGATTGTTGGTTATTGAAGAGAGATAGATGAGAAGTGAGAGGAAAGTTCAGCGTGAACGTGTTGCTCAAGGAGTTTGGAGGCAAATGGGAGAAGCGATATGGGGCGGTAGCTGGACAAGGCGGTTGGGTTGAGAGATGGCTTTTTGAGAATGGGAGTGATTGTGGCATGTTTGAAGGCAGGGTGGAAGGTACCAGAAGTTAGTGATAGGTTGAAAAGATGGGTTAGGGATGGGATGAGTGTGGGGGTGAGGTTGGGGGGGATGGGATGGGGTCGAGTGCACAAGTGGTGAGATGTGATTTGGAAAGGAGACGAGTGAGGTCTCCTTCCATGATGTTGAAAAGGGAGGTTATGGGGGAAGGGCAATGGTCTGGGAAACAAAGGGGTTGTGGTGGTCGGATAGTAAAGATTTGCCGTGTTTGGTCAATCTTGTTTTTGAAGTGTGTGGCGAACTCCTCAGCAGAGATGACGGAGGTCGGAGGGGACAGTGGTGGGCGGAGGAGAGAGTTAAAAGTGTTGAATAACTGTTTGAGGTTGTAGGATAAGGAAGATATGAGGGTTGTGAAGTAGGCCTGCCTAACAGAGGCGAGGGCTGATTTGAATGCGAGTGTTGTTGTTTGAATGCAGTGAAGTCATCTTGCGATTGTTTTTTCTTCCAACGCCGTTCCGCAACCCTGGACGCTTGCCGAAGCGGTTTAGTGAGGGTGTTGTGTCAGGGTTGCCTATTAACTTGTCGCACTCTGCCATGCACAAGAGGGGCGACTGAGTCAATAGCTGATGCGAGAGTGGCATTGTAGAAAGCAGTGGTGCTGACAGTGTCGTGGAGTAAAGATATGGATGTCAGTGGTAGAACAGAGTCAGAGAGTGTGTGAGTGTCTAGATATGCAAGGTTTCTGAGGGGGTGTGCTAGTTGCTGGACATGTGTGACAGGTGAGGAGGACAGGGATGAGAAAGTGAGTAGACGGTGGTCAGATAGGGGTAGGGGTGAGGTTGTGAGGTTAGATAGGGAGCAGAGTTGGGTGAAGAAGATGAGGTCTAGTGTGTTCCGTCTGTGTGGGTGGCTGAGGAGGACCACTGAGTAAGTCCAAAGGATGAAGTAAGCGACAGGAATTTGGATGCTTTTGACTGGCGAGTGTCAGTGGGGATGTTGAAATCGCCCATGATGATTGTGCAATGTCAGCAGAGAGAAAGTAAAGAAGCCAGGTGGAGAATTGGTCAATAAAGGCAGTGACTGGGCCTGGAGGTCAGTATATGACAGCTACTTGGAAGGAGAGTAGATGAGGACAGAGTGGACTTCAAAAGAAGGGAGAGTAAGGGAGGGTAGAGGTGGGAAAGGGCTAAAGGTGCAGTTGGTAGAAAGGAGAAGACCCACTCCTTCGCCATGTCTATTACCAGGGCGAGGAGTGTGGGTGAAGTGGAGGCCACTGTAACACAGCGCAGCAGGGGAGGCAGTGTCGGAGGGTGTCAACCATGTCTCTGTGATGCCCAGGAAAAAGAGATAACGAGAGGTAAAGAGGTCGTGGACAAAATGGAGCTTGTTGCAGACATAGCGGGCGTTCCAGAGTGCTCCAAAGAGAGGGAGCAGGGTGGGTGGGCATCAGCGGCACGGGTTTTAAGTAGGAGAGGTTGCGGTAGTTTGCAGTTGGTTGGAAGCGATAGGAGGGGGTATTGGTGGGAGGTGTGAGCTGTTTGGGTCCAGGATTGGGAGATATGTCGCCAGCAGTGAGGAGAAGCAGAGAGAGGGAGAGCAGGTGGGAGAAGGAGAGTGTCTGGCTTGTTTTATGTTTTGTTAGGATAGATCTGAGCTTGAGGAGCAGGTCTGCAGATGAGGTCAGGTGGGGAGGTAAGAGGGAAGGAGAGATGATTATTTGGTTAGAGGGTGCTGGGGTTTGAGGACAGCGAAGGAGAGTAAGGTTTAGTGGTGCCAAGAAACTAAGGGCGTATGTAAGTATAATGAAGGTTTAAGTGTGAATGAGAAAGAGAAAGAAAAGAGGATCATATCTCATTAGACTACCATTCACTGGTGTACACCACCATAATTATATCGAGTATAGACTGGGAAGGGAAAAGAGGAAAAGATGTGAATGGAAAATAAAATATAACGTTTATTGAAAATTACTATTAAAATAGATACATTTGTGCAAAACGTGCATTAATAAATGCATACAGGGTCACCAGCTTCCAAATGGTGACCCACAAAACCCGGTCCGTAGTGAGGTGGATAAAATAGTATTAGAAATGCCTAACCCAGCCCCTAATTATTGGGTCATGGCTGTATATTATACACCTAAATTAGCCCAATGAGGCCCTTAGAAAAAGCCGGTATACCGGCGAAATGCGCGTCAGGGACCGAGTCCCGTGTTCTGATAGTATAGGTGGATAGGGAAATTGATTATACCAATGAATAACAGTGTAACATTCTGAGCAACTCTGATTAAAGCTTCTCTGGCTAACCTGTGATCCATATCCATCTTTTCCTCTTTTCCCTTCCCAATCTATATTTGATTGAGAAAGAGAAACTAAGCACAATTAGTAGATGGTCACTCGTACCTTCTGGTCACTTCTGGCCCATGTCTGGCTTATTTCTGATAAAAACCCTTAAGAGCTAGATGTGCAAAGCTGGTAGAGGCAGACCCCAAAAGACTTGCAGCAGTAATTGCAGCAAAAGGTGGTCCTACAAAGTATTGACTCAGGGGGGCTGAATACAAATGCACATCACAATATTCAGATTTATATTTTTAAAAGTAATTCAAAAACCATGTATCAATTCCTTTACACTTCACAAATACTTGCTACTTAGTGTTGGTAAATCACATAAAATCCCAATAAAATACTTTAAGTTCATGGGTGTAACATGAAAAAATGTGGGAAGGTTGACGGAAAGGTTCAGTGGAAAGGCGCTGTAAATGTTGTGGGGTGAAACATGAAAAAAAAAAGAAAAAAAGAACACACACAATTTGCCATTAATGCTTTGGTCTTGTTACGGCATTCACAGTGCAGTAGCAATGATATGTTAACTCCTTTCATGTCAGTACTAGTGATGAGCGAGTAGGTTTCATTAACTCTTTCTGTGAGCATGCTCGTGTGCTCGCCGAGTATTTTGGTGTGCTTAGCATTTCTTTTAATGTCGCTGCGCCTGCAAGTGTCACGGCTGTTAGACAGCTGTGATACATGCAGAGATTGCCTGTTTGACAGGCAATCTCTGCATTTGTCACAGCTGTGGGATAAATAATGTGATATTTTAAAATTATTTCGTCACTCTTGGGGCCTTGAACATGTAACTGATCCATTCAGTGAGTGTGCAGGTGTCGAAATAAAGTCATCCGTTTCGGACAGCCCCTTTATTCCTCCATCCTGTTATATATTTTTTGTTATATACAAATTGCTAGTCATTTTAAAGGGAATCATAAAATGAAGATAATCCAGCTCAACGAACCGTGAATAGGCTCTTTTTCACACAAAGTGCGTAACAGAGTACAAGGTCAGCATTACAGCCAGAAGGAATGCGACGTCAACGCGTTTCAGGTGACAGATCACCCTTAGTCATGACTTATCTGCAGACATCGGGCTAATCTCCAGGTTAATAGCGTTAGGAAGGTGACTGGCTGCCATCCCGAGAATGAGCACAAGGGAGAAAATTAACTTTATTCCTCCTGTGAGTCGCCAGCTTTCAGTCATGCAGGTGTGCCTTTTGTCACCAATCTGTACACAGTAAGCAATGGTTGTAAGCACGCCCCAGCCCTTTGACTGACAGCTAGCTCTACAGTGCATCAGTGCAGAGCCACCTGTCAGTGGAAGTTCCAGGGCGTGCTTACTGCCACTGCTCACATTGTATGGAGTGGTGAATAAAGGCACGCCCTGCATGACTGAAAGCCGGCGGCTCACGGGAGGAATAAAGTTCATTTACTTCCATGTGCTGCACATTCAGTATAGTGGCCAAGCACTTCCTAATGGTATTACCCTGCAGATTAACCCTACATCAGCAGGTTAATAGCGTTATCCAATGTGACAGGTTCCCTTTAACTTAAAGGATCATGTTCACAACAGGAAAAGTCTTCAAACGCTTGTTTCTAATCTATTACTAGTTATTGGCCTTCTTGGTTGATGGCGTGTGGTGTGGAGTATTTTTACCGAATACAAGTTTCCATTTTGATAAAAAACAACACATTTTTACCGACATGGAGGCGAATTCCCTCCTCTTCACCAGCCTCCATTATTGGTTTTATCAGATCGTATACTCACTTTATCAAAGTTTAGTGGGTACTGTGCTGCAGACTCCAGCTGACGGACCACCACTTCATTAGGAGCCACGTTTCTGTTCCTCATGTCCCGCAGAATATTGGTCAAGTAGATGTCATCTAACCTCTTTATGGCCGCATTAATCAATGTGCTGTATACATTGATATTTGGATGGAATCCACAAATCTGTAAAACAAGTTACCGATCAGATATGCAAAAAGATCCTTGTCACTTGTTTTCTATAAAAAGGCAAATCAGTTTAAAAATGACATTATTTTCTAGACTTTATCAAGTAGGAGTAAAAAAAAAAAAAGACACTAAATGAACTATGTAAACTAGCAATGTCATTACCGCCATGTCTTCCAGGAGCTGTAAACCATCTTTTTCTTTACGGCATGCCCTAGCGAGATTGCAAAAGGTATGGATGTTTGGTGCAATGCCTCTCTGTGCCATCATAGGCAACAGCTGCTGTAAAGAAACCATTCAGACGATCAGTTTTTACACTGTACGTGTGGCATGAAGTGTGGAAGAATCGGCACTAAGTTTCAGCATGTGTCAGTGTTCTCCATGACAGCCAACCAGATGCCACGTTTCATTTTACCAGGACAATAAAAGAAGAGCTCTGATTGGTTGTTATGGGTATCACTGTCCGTTTCGACAAAAAGTTTGTTTCTGCATGAGGCCCGACGCATTTTCAGAAAAAGAGAAATGCTAAAATCTGTATTAAACAGTATTCACACATAAAATATTGCTGCGTCCAACTGAATGTTGCATTTTGGCGGCAGCGCACAAAACGCCTTCATATAGGCTCAGTGCACAATTCCCTGCCGAAGTGCAAATTCACACAAGCACAATGCATTGTGTTCAGGGGAAAAAAAGGCCATTTTTGATCCGTACAGCGTCCATTTGTCATCCATAACTAAAAAAAAACCTAATAGAAGGCCAGACACACTTTCCTATGTAATCTATGCAGTGCGTCCGGTAAAACATACCTGCCACACGGATTGTGTCTGATTGTTGTGCATCTGTCTGTCTTTTTCCGATATCACAGATGAAAAGAGCCGATACAAGTCTATGGGTCTGTGCAAAAACATTCAGCACCCGGATGGCAAAGAATAGGAGAAGCTCTGTAATTCAAGGATTTATTTATCCATCCGTCAAACATTGATGGGAAAAACGGACCCACAGACCGAACACTGATGACACACGGAACAAACACTGCTGACACCAGGGCCATTTTTTCCATGTACGTGGTTAAATATGGACATGTAAATGAGAAAATTTGTCATACTTTAGACTCTTTTGCTGGCTTGCCTTGCATCACTTTTTTTGCCCCCCAATTTTCAAACAATTTAGTGCATGCTGTTGTATTTAAAGCCATGCCCCTTCTGTCAAAGCCATGCCCATCTTTCAAAGCCATGCCCCTTCTTTCAAATCCATGCACCTTCTTTCAAAGCCATGCCCCTTCTTTCAAAGCCATGCCCCTTCTTCAAAGCCATGCCCCTTCTTTCAAAGCCATGCCCCTTCTTTCAAAGCAATGCCCCTTCTTTCAAAGCCATGCCCCTTCTTCAAAGCCATGCCCCTTCTTTCAAAGCAATGCCCCTTCTTTCAAAGCCATGCCCCTTCTTCAAAGCCATGCCCCTTCTTCAAAGTCATGCCCCTTCTTTCAAAGCAATGCCCCTTCTTTCAAAGCCATGCCCCTTCCTCAAAGCCATGCCCCTTCTTTCAAAGCAATGCCCCTTCTTTCAAAGCCATGCCCCTTCTTTCAAAGCAATGTCCCTTCTTTCAAAGCAATGCCCCTTCTTTCAAAGCCATGCCCCTTCTTCAAAGCCATGCCCCTTCTTCAAAGTCATGCCCCTTCTTTCAAAGCAATGCCCCTTCTTTCAAAGCCATGCCCCTTCCTCAAAGCCATGCCGCTTCTTTCAAAGCAATGCCCCTTCTTTCAAAGCCATGCCCCTTCTTCAAAGCCATGCCCCTTCTTTCAAAGCAATGCCCCTTCTTTCAAAGCCATGCTTAGAAACAATTAGGCAGATATCTAAAAGTGTAGTTTCTATATGAATCGGTTGGAACTGTGGCGCCCCTGAGGGTTCAGTCGCCACATGGGTACTGCACCTCAGACTGAGGTGTGGTATCTCCTCTCCAAGGTAAGGATGGAGCACCACACGGGACCCAGCCTCAGAACTCAACACTACACCACTCCTGTCCTGTGGGGGGCTTATATGCACCAGGGTGCTGCCCCAGCCGGGATAGAGGAGATGGGGGGGAACCAAAGATAGGGGGAACCATGTAGTGGGTGAGGGTGGAGGACACACTTTTAGGTTACACTTACTGATACATCTATATATATATATAATCGTCTTATCCCGTCTGTCTGTCTGTCTTTCTGTCTGTCCTGGAAATCCCGCGTCGCTCATTGGTCTGGCAGCGGCCAATCAGCGCCGCGGGATTTCTGAAAAAAAGATGGCGGCCGTTAGCGGCTCATCTGCGGGACGGAGATGCAGCCGGGAGATGACCGGCGCGAGGCGCTCATCTCCCGGCCGGTAGCAGCAGAAGGATCCCAACCGCTGGCGCCGCTGACCTCCATGCGGAAGGGAGGACCGGGGAGCGGCGCTGCAGGTCGGGATACTTCTGCTGCGAGCAGTCGCTCATGTCCCGGGTTCTCGGAGCGGAAGTAGCCGCACAGGCAGCGACGCTCCCCGGTCCTCACCAATACGATTCGATGATTGGTCTTCGGCCGCGAACAATCACTGATCTTGCCGCTAAAGTTAAACACTGCTGTGCTGATTGGTTGCCAACGCTGCCCGCAGTGTTTAAATTTCTCTGCAAGATCTGTGATTGGTCGCGGCCGCTATTTAAATGTGGCACCCAAATCGGTGATTGGTCGCGGGCAGCGTCCGCAAACAATCAGCACAGCAGTGTTTAAATTTCTCTGCAAGATCTGTGATTGGTCGCGGCCGCTATTTAAATGTGGCGCCCAAATCGGTGATTGGTCGCGGGCAGCGTCCGCGAACAATCAGCACAGCAGTGTTTAAATTTCTCTGCAAGATCTGTGTTTGGTCGCGGCCGCTATTTAAATGTGGCGCCCAAATCGGTGATTGGTCGCGGGCAGCGCACGCGACCAATCAGAGATTTTTGACACAAATGCCCGGTCCTTAATAACACCATGGGGCTACTGTCGGGAGATCAGCGGCTAGGGTGTGAAGGGAGGACCGGGGAGCGGCGCTGCAGGTCGGGATACTTCTGCTGCGAGCAGTCGCTCATGTTACGGCATCTCGCAACGGAAGTATCCGCACAGGTAGCGACGCTGATATCCATGCGGAAGGGAGGACTGGGGAGCGGCGCTGACATCCATGCGGCTAGGGTGTGAAGGGAGGAACGGGGAGCGCCGCTGCGGGTCGGGATACTTCCGCTCCGAGAAGCCGGGACATGAGCGACTGTTCGCAGCAGAAGTAACCGCACAGGCAGCCGCTCCCTGGTCCTCACCAATACGATACGCTGATTGGTCGCGGCAGGAGGGCGCGACCAGAAATTCGCTGTCCGCTCCTTAGTAACATGGCACGCGAGATTTAAAACCCGCTTCTATGATTGGTCGCGGACGCCGCCCGCGACCAATCACAGATTTTCGCGCCAATTTTAAACACGCTCTCCGGCCAATTACCGCAACATTTCAAATAGCTACGCCACCTTCGGGAGATAGCAGGGCTAACTCCGCCCATGTGGTCATGTGACTCACAAACTGCTCATAACGTACTGAGCAGGTTTTCTCACTCACACTGTGCGAGGGACTTCAGTCACACTTTGCGAGGGACTTCAGTCACACTGTGCGAGGGACTTCAGTCACACTGTGCGAGGGACTTCAGTCACACTGTGCGAGGGACTTCAGTCAGGTTTACTGAACACGTTCTGCCAGTGACAGCGCGCTAAAGAGATACTTCTTTACACTTCCTGTTTTATAATGGGTCGTAAGCGAAAATACGCCACGGAGGAAGACAGAAAAGCAGCAGAAGCAGCAAGACAACGACAACGTCGAGAGCAACAGACACCACAACATACTGCCGCCAGACAAGCCCAGGATGCGGAATCTCACAGACAATGTCGGAAACGGGAGACACCGCAACACACTGCCGCCAGACAAGCTAAGGATACGGAAGCTCACCAAAAATGCCGGGAACAGGAGACACCGCAACACACTGCCGCCAGACAAGCCCAGGACGCGGAATCTCACCAAAAACGCAGGGAACAGGAGACACCGCAACACACTGCCGCCAGACAAGCCCAGGATGCGGAAGCTCACCAAAAACACCGGGAACAGGAGACACCGCAACACAATGCCGCCAGACAAGCCCACGATGCCGAAGCTCACCAAAAACGCCGGGAACAGGAGACACCGCAACACACTGCCTTCACACAAGCCCAGGATGCGGAAGCTCACCAAAAACGCCGGGAACAGGAGACACCGCAACACACAGCCGCCAGACAAGCCCAGGATGTGGAAGCTCACCAAAAACGCCGGGAACAGGAGACACCACAACACACTGCCGCCAGACAAGCCCAGGATGCGGAAGCTCACAGAAAACGTCGGAAACAGGAGACACCACAACACACTGTCGCCAGACAAGCCCAGGATGCGGAATGTCACAGACAACGTCGGGAACAAGAGACACCACAACACACTGGCGCCAGACATGCCCAGGATGCGGAATCTCACAGACAACGTCGGGAACGGGAAACACAGCAACACACTGCGGCTAGACAGGAACACGATGCGGAATCCCATAGACAATGTCGGCTTCATGAATCTCCAGAATCTAGGACAAACCGAGAACAACACGATCGACAAATTTATCAAAAAAGAATGCTCTACCAACTAAGGCAAACCCAGCAGAACATTCAAAAACTTGCACGTTACTTAACAGACAATGAAACTATAATTATTCAACGCTACTGTGGGAAGATGAATGTAGTTTGTTCAAAATGTGACTCTCTGAATTTCATAGAGGAAAAACCATCTGACAATCAGTTTACTCAATGCTACCAAAAAGGAAAAGTGATGCTACCAAGACGTCACTACTCAGATCTCTTTGAGCAGTTGATGAAAGGAACGCATGAACACAGTATAAATTTTATGGAAAATATCAGAAGTATCAACAGTTCTCATGCGTTTGCTTCATTTGGTGCCAACATTGCACCGCCCCCTGGATTAGGACTGAATTGTTTTAAAATTCATGGCCAGATCTACCACCGCACTGGAACACTTCACCCAGAACTAGGACAACCACCAACATTTGCACAATTATAC
Organism: Phyllobates terribilis; assembly: GCF_046119375.1. NCBI lineage: Eukaryota > Metazoa > Chordata > Amphibia > Anura > Dendrobatidae > Phyllobates > Phyllobates terribilis. The sequence goes on from NW_027362959.1 coordinate 1,588,359, forward strand.
ATCTTTGATCCAAATGAGGCTACAGAACAAAGGATGAACCGAAAAGAAAATGAAAAGTGTAATGCAGAACTGATGAACCTAATTGCCGCACATTTACAAACAATCAGCCCATTTGCTGCCGCATATCGCATGCTAAAAGACGTTGAAGCTGAGGAGGAACAGAGAGCTATACAAAATGGGACGGAAATGCCTTCTATTATCATGGCCATTAAACAAGAACGTCAACAAGATCCCCGATGTTACAACAAACCACGTGTAAGTGAGGTCGCAGTTGTTTTTCAAAACGATGATGGAGAGCCTCCTTTTCAAAGAGATATATTAGTCCATCTTAAGCCAGACAAAAACAACCCTTTCGTTCCTAAAACACAACGTATTAGCATTTTGCACAGCAACCTTGATGCTCTTCTGTATCCGCTATTCTTTCCAAGCGCTGATCAAGGGTGGCATGAAAACCTACACCAGCAAGGAACTTCAAGAAGAATTACACAACTACAGTACTACAGTTTTCTTCTGTCTGTGCAAAATTACTACAATCCTATTTTAAACGGTGGGAAACTGACACAACAGTACTTAGTCGACGCATACGTTAAAATTGAAGCTAATCGGCTCAATTTCATACGAATGAACCAAAAACAACTTAAAGTTGAAGACTACTGCGTTCTTCAAGAACATTTGCAAAAACAATCCATTCAAAAAGGAATTCCAATTGGAAAAACAGTAATTCTCCCGTCGTCCTTTGAAGGTAGCCCCCGCAACATGCAACAGCGTTATCAAGATGCAATGGCAATAGTAACAAAGTATGGAAGACCTGACATTTTTTTAACAATGACCTGTAATCCTAAATGGCCAGAAATAGCAGAAAATCTACAACCCTGGCAGCAAGTTGAACACAGGCCGGACTTAGTTGCACACGTATTTCGACTAAAACTCAGCAGTCTTTTTAAAGACATCAAAAATGGGCTTTTTGGAACAGTCGTAGCAATGGTACACGTCATAGAGTTTCAGAAACGAGGTCTCCAACATGCGCATAAACGAATTATTTTAGACGCGGATTCCAAGTTTCGCACGGAGGACGAAATTGACAACACAGTGTGGGCTGAAATTCCTAACCAAGAAAAGTATCCTGAATTGTATAATATTGTAATCTGTAATATGGTTCATGGCCCATGCGGTGTAGCAAATCCAAAAAGTCCATGCATGGAAAACGGAAAGTGTACAAAAGGGTTTCCAAAGCAGTTGAAACAGCACACTGTTAAAGATTTGGACGGCTACCCATCCTACCGGAGACAACTGATTGATAACATTGTACACAACAAAAAGATTATAAATAACTCATGGATAGTTCCATACAACCCGTACTTATTAAAAAGCTACAACTGTCACATCAACGTTGAAATCAGCGCTTCAATAAAAAGTGTTAAATATCTTTTCAAGTACATCTACAAGGGGCATGACAAAGCTAACGTTGAAATACAACAAAAAACAGTCAATCACGATGAATCATCACGGTTTGTTGACTCAAAATATGTCAGTGATCCAGAAGCTGCTTGGAGAATATTTGCGTTTCCCTTGCATTCACAGTCCCATGCCATTATACGTTTAGCTATTCATTTACCAAATCAACAGCAGCTTTATTTCTTTGAAAATGCTCAAGTCGAAGAAAAAAATTTAAGCACAACGTCAACATTAATGGAATGGTTTTTGCTGAACCAACGTGACGAAAACGCAAGGCAGTATTTGTATCGAGAGATTCCAGAGCATTACGTTTGGAATAAAACTTGGAAGCCAAGACAACGAGGACTTAGCAGAATAATTGGACTCATGTATACTGTTAGTGTCAAGGATCAAGAAAGATATTGCCTTCGGCTGTTACTACTGCATGTCAAAGGAGCTAGAAGTTACGAAGATTTGAAAACAGTTAATGGAGTATTGCACGATACATTTAAAGCTGCAGCTTTGGCTTTAGGACTTCTATTTGATGATACTATGTGGACACTTACTTTAGAAGACGCAGTTACCCTACATATGCCTAAGAAACTTTGTGAATTGTTCGCCTACATTTCTGTCTTTGGACCGCCTACAAATCCAGCTCAACTTTGGACAAATTTCAAAGAACATATAATTGAAGATTACTGCTTACGTCTTCACAACAAAAGTGGAAATTGTCAAAATTGCGAATCTTAAGCCATGCAAGATGTCCAAAATGTCCTACTACTGCATGGAAAAACGTTTTCAGACTTTATTTTGCCACAGCCTGCAAGTCAAGTTGCACAAATTCAAGAGTATGATGAAGCTTATGAATTATTGTTGGCAACAGAGAAGAAAAAATCCTTAAATCAACAACAACGGATTGCATATGACACTATTGTGAGCGCTTTAGAAAACCAAGCCGATCCAACGCCAAAAACGTCCTGGAGGCAGCGGTAAAACATACCTCTATGAAGTTTTAATGCATCACGTTAGAGGGTTGGGAAAAGTCGTATTGCCATCGGCTACAACAGGTATTGCAGTAAACCTTTTAAGAGGAGTTCGCACTATGCATTCACTCTTTGGGATACCAGTTCCAGTCAATGAAATCTCCGTTTCCAGAATCAAACAAGACACATTTGCAGGAAAACAGTTAAACAGTGCAAATCTTTTCATACTTGATGAGTGCACCATGGCACCCAAATATGCTTTGAGCTTAATTGACAGACTTCTGCATGAAGTTATGACTACAAATATTGCAGAAAAAATGAAATTTTTGTCCTTGGCGGAGATTTTAGGCAATGCCTTCCAGTTGTACCAAATGGAACAAGAACAAATATTATCGAGTCAACCTTAAAAATGTCAGACCTTTGGAAAGAGTTTAATAAACTCCAATTAATTAACAACATGCGATCTTCTGACCCAGAGTACAGCAACTGGCTTCTTAAACTTGGTAATGGTGAACTTAGCAATAAATATAACCTTGGAGAAGACATTATTGAAATACCAGAAGACATGTTGTGCACTGACTGCATCGTAAGTGATGTTTTTGGACAACGCGTTGAAATAGGTGTGAACGACCAAAGCAGTGTTGAGAGGGCCTCTTCCTATGTAATTCTCTGTCCCAAGAACGATGACGTAGCTCTGCTAAATTCACGTGTGATGGATAGAATGCCTGGAGAGTATAAATTGTACAAAAGTGATGATTCGGTGGATGTCGACAATGAAGATGAACGAGAGCATTATCCAGTTGAATTTTTAAATAGTGTTACGCCATCAGGAATGCCATCCCACGGACTACAACTTAAAGTTGGAGCAATCGTAATGTTGCTGCGGAATCTAAATACAAGAAATGGTCTATGTAATGGAACTCGCCTTATTGTTACTGGACTCCATTCCCACATAATTCAAGCAACAGTGATCACTGGATCTGCAAAAGGAGAGGAAGTGTTCATTCCACGCATTGATTTATGTCCTTCAGACACCGGTCTTCCATTTAGGCTTCGACGTCGACAGTTTCCAGTAAAACCAGCATTTGCCATGACAATAAACAAGTCACAAGGTCAAACTCTACACCGTGTTGGCATATATTTACCGGAGCCCGTTTTTGGTCATGGACAACTCTATGTTGCATTTTCAAGAGTTAAAATGACATCCAATGTCAAGGTGCAAGTTTTGGATACCCATTTACAAGGAAAGTTGCTTACAGATAGTCCAAAAGTATTCACCAAAAATCTTGAGTACAAAAATATTTTAGGTTGATATTGTTACGAAATATATTCTAGGGTCTTACTTCTTTTGTCCGATGATTTATTGTAAAATATTGTTACATATTCATGGAATAGTTTATATATTTTGATCATCTGTTTAATAATTTTGTTCCGTTGTATTAAGTTCTATAACCAATAATAGTTAATAATAAAGTATTATTTTCTGTATTCATTTTATTATTGTTAAATCTTCATAGCGACATCTGCAGCATGTGCTACTAAAGTGAATGCAGATTTGTGCCTCTCCACGCACTTAGTCCCGGCGTGGAAAGCAGCGAATCTACAGACAGCAGCTAATCACAGCAGTATCTGAGAGCGCGTGCTGCGCCTCCGATCCTGCGAGGAGCTGCTGAAAACAGGACAGACAGCGCTGGAGCACAGAAAAGGAAACAAGGGGAGGATTAGGGTTTAGTTTATTAACTGTGCTGTGGAGATGGGGGAATGAGTAGGTCATACAAAACCAGGATAAGGAGGCCATACAAGCTAAGATGAGGAAGGCGTACAATCCAAAATAAGTCAGCCATACAAACCAGGATTAGAGGAATGACGGAGCCATACAAACCATACTGACAGACCGCGCTGTGGATGCTGGATGTGACATGATGGGGGATAACCCCGGCCACAGCCCGTCATTCACTGTGGTGCGCGGAACAGCAGAAACCTGGCTGCAGCCACAAATAGTCGTGATGTAAGCGGAAGCAACAGCCGGCTGCAGGCGGGACAATTACGTGCTGGCTGTGTGTCGTCAGCGATGTTGTCACAAGCAGGATTGACAACATGACATAATGAGAAAATTCATTAGGGGCACCGAGGGGATACATTGTGAAGTTAATTAAAAGTAGTGCACAACCCATTTAAACACTGCTTTGCTGCTTAGTCGCGCCCGGTCAGCCGCATGCATATTCTAGAATACTCGATGCATTAGAATCGGGCCACCATCTAGTATTTAATATACGGCCATCTTAGGTTCAAGGTCTTTGATTGTGATCTTCCTCGCTGATAGTGGCTTTCTGCTGGAACCTGCAGCTTGTTGAAGATACACGGTCCTCGTACTCTGGCCTTGAGACGAGGAGCGGGTTAGAGTTAACCGCTGTCTCTACCCGGTCAAGGTTCCTACCTAAGAAGGCCTTGAGGGGAGCGGAGGAGTAAAGCTCCACAGTAGTGTTGAGCCACCCCCGTAGTGTTCGAGTTCGGTTCGGTTCGTCGAACACCCGTATGTTCGCCGAACTGTTCGTCGAACACCTTCGAACACCGTTAAAACCAATGGCAGGCAAACAAAAACACATAGAAACACATAGAAAACACCTTCAAAGGTGTCCAAAAGCTGACAAACTGCTCAGAAGACACAACTAACACATGGAAAAGTGACAAGTACATATAGTCATGCGAAAAGAAAAGAGGTGGAGGAGTAAAAGGAGGGGGAGACACAGATATAGGCATGTCATGTCCTTCTAAAATCAAAAAAGTGCAAAGCCGACACGGCCAGTCCGTTCCTGCCCGTGCGACCTTCGTGTCGCCGGGTTTGTGCCAGAGCCGCGGTGGACCCTGACGGCCAGCCCCCCTCTCCCAATACTGGTGCCTGTCCGCTGGTGGGTCGAGCGAGCCCCCCTGTGGTGGAGGCAGGTCTAAGCTTTTTAATTTAAATAGTCTCTCTAATTTGAATGAATACACTTTAAATCCATTTACAAGGATCTATTGGAGGGCAAGTCTCATGCAAGCAGCCACGTAATTCCAGCTCCAGTAGCGTCCACTAAAGCTACTGCAGTTAAAAAGCTTTTATAACGATCGAGCTCGGCGGTCCACCGCAAGGCGTCCTACCGCCAGTCCCAGCCCCTATGACTTGGGGTGCCTCCTGATGTTCTTCACTGAGTATCCCAGGGTCCGGAACCATTTCCTTTGAAAAAATTAAGTGTCCAAACTACAGGTGGTGTAGCTTGCTTAACAGCTGGGATAATCCGCTGACTAGCAGACACTGCTACTAGGCACAAAGTATTTCCTGGGCTAGATGCAGTTAAAAATTTGTAATTAGATACTCTCGTTGGATGCTGAGAAAGCATTCCAATATGCCCCTGAGATGGGCACGACAGTCCCTGTCCTGGCTGGAGTGGGGGGAGGGAACACCGAGGAAGGGCAACCCTGTAGTGCAGGAGCAGGGAGGAAGCAGTTCCTGGGTGCATTGAGAAGGGAGTATAAAAGGTGGGCACCATCTTAGTTCAGTGCAGAGAAGTCTGAGCAGAAGTGACAGGGAGCAGGGGCTCTGCATGAGCTCTGCTCCGGAGGCGGGCCTAGGAACAGAGGCCCAGGCCTGGAAGAGGGAGAAGGAAGGAAGAGGAGCGGAGAAGGCTCCAGGAACGAGGAACGAAGGGATCCTAGGGGTGCGGATGGGCGAGTCGCCACCGCACGCCCGAATCCACCTGCGTGGAGGGGTCAGGCCAAAGGGGGAGACCGGTCCCCGAAACCAGTGGAGGCGGGAAACGACCCTCAGCTAGAAACCGGAGGCTGTGACATTTTATGTGGCGTAGCCCCTCGCTACACCCGCTAAGAAGGCACCACATAGGGTCAGGGAAACTGGCGCCAAGTTTGCCAAGAGGAGGCCCGAGGCAGCCGGACAGAAGCGTTGATAAGAAAGGCCAGACAAAGGACACACAAAAGGGGTCATGTGAAGCGCTCCAAAGTTATCTGGGAGTTGTCTGAGCCCCTCACCTGGTGAGCACAGTATGACGTGGGCAGCCGTTACCTGCAGAAGTGGTCTGGATAATAAGAACTGTGAGTAAAGGCCCTGGACTGCATCACTGACTCCGTGTCGCTACTGCTGCTGCCCTGCACCATCACCCCCATCCTCCGCATACACTGCCCTGAGGCTATACTCCTCCCGTGTGGAGTTATACTACGCTCTGCTGCACCCACAACACCAGCCTCAGCGGTCTGCCCTGCAGCGGCGGTTCACTCTGACCGCAATCCACGGGTGGCGTAGTCGGATATTTAAACATCAAAACCACATATATAGTTCCGCCACTGGTTTGACCGCCCTGAGCCACGGAACCGGGTCGCCGCCACGGAGACTACAACCACCAGCATCCACCAAAAAGGGTCCGGCTCCGGGTGTCCCAAGGCCCAGGGGGCGCGTCAGAACATTTTCATCACCTTTCATAATCACCAATGGGACAAGGCAGGGATGTCCTCTGTCCCCTCTCTTATACATCCTAGTGACGGAGCACCTGCTCTCATCAATTCGCCATAACCCCAATATTAGGTGGATTGAGGTGGGAGGCACCGAGTACAAGTGCTCTCTATTTGCTGATGATGTCCTAGTATATATCACTCAATCACATATATCCATCCCTGCTGTTATGGCTGAAATAGATCACTTTGTTACATGGTCAAATTTTAAAATCAATGCAGCGAAGTCTGAGGCCCTCGATGTCTCCCTCCCCAAATCCATACAGGATTCCATCCAGTCCAACTTTCCCTTTGCCTGGCCCTCACAGGGTATCAAATACTTAGGAATTCCTATTCATAGAGACCTCTCCCGTCTATGTTATCTTAATTTTGGGCCCTTTATTGAACAACTCCATTCAGACCACGGTTGGCAAGTTAGAACTGTAAGATTCACTACGTGAACCACTGGTGTTTTGTGGAAAAGCACATGTACACTGCGTTCCAAATTATTATGCAAAAAGTGTTTAGGAGTGATAAGGGAAGAATTTGTTTGTTTGTCAGTTAAACTCATTGATGGTGATGTGTGTCAGGGCTCTTTATATCACTGTAAGCATAAATGTAAGATAAATTGACAGTCCTGCCTTCTATCCTTTGGAGAATTTAAGAATGAAAGTATGGATCCGATGATTGTGTTGTGGGTGTGTATCGGGATTGGTGTTTTTGGTCTGTTTTTCTGGTCGGCGTATAAGTCCTGGAAGGCTAGTAGTGGAATGGTTCAGAAACCTTTGTGGCCCATTGTCTAAGTGACCATTGTCTAAGTGACTGAGGAGTCTACTCTAAGTGAGGAGAACCCAAAAAAAAATGGGGAACCAAAATGCCAAGGAAGGCATTATAGCCAAAGACTTAGTGGTACGCAGAGAAGGGAAACAGGCACTGATTGGAATTGACAAAATATTATGTAAAGCGGGAATGAATGAGAATGGAGAGATGAATGGAGAGAAATGGAAATCCTTCTTTAACTGCTATCATGGATGGCTGAAAGATAAGGGTCTGTTGAAGACAGTGGATGTATGGATGAATGCATGTGCTCATTTTAAAGGAAAAATTGAAGAATTAGGAGACGGACGTTACAGACTGACAAAAACCGGAGTGACAGATTTTTCTCCCTGTCCGCTCCCGACGTCACCCAGCTCACCCTCACCCCAGTACCAGAATTCTCAGGAACCCAATTGTTGGGTTTGCCCCAGATGTGGACAGCAGAACCCCTTGACAGTAGACATCTGTGTGGCATGTGGAGGACCGAGACCCCACCCAGCTAGTCTATTCCCAATGAGGACGGTGGTTGTGCCAGGAGCACTGGGAGCAGCAGCAGCAGCAGCGGGGGGGGGATGCAGTTGTTCCAGGTCAGAATGCTCGCACAATGTTAATGTATAGACCATGGAGTCCTTCAGAGCAGTTGGCACTGATCTCCCAGCTGCCAGACCCATCCCAGTCCCCTATGGGTTTCGCTAGAATGATCACCACCATACAGGATAATACCATGCCACTAGAATTGATCTGCAAGGGGTAATTAAGGGGAAATTGGCAGATGAAGCTCGGTATGACAGACTGACGGACGAAACTTATAAACAATATGACAATAGAACGGGCCCTGATGTAGCGGAGGCTAATGATGCAGCAGCCGGGGTTCTGTATGTAAAAGCGTTGGTAAAAGCATGTAAAGATAGGCAAGCAGAAAAGCAAGTTACACTAGAAGATAGAGTGCAGGGGAAGGAGGAAGATCCTAAGGATTATTTCTATGCATTAAAGAAAACCTGGTCAGAAATGGGGTTCAACCCCGGAAATAAGACTAGTGAGAGGGTATTAGCAAGTGCTTTCATGAATGGACTAAAGAAGGAGATTGCAGAGAAGGTAAAAGCAAGTAGACCAGACTGGAGATCACTGAAGGCAGAAGATTTAGCTAGAATAGCTCAGGGGGCACAGCATGACATAGCGCAGGCAAAGAGAGCTGCCAGAATACATATAGCAGAGACGACCCCCAGAAACAACAGAGGCAGAGGACGGACTGAAGGAGGAGGACAGAAACTGTGTTATGGATGTAAAAAGCCAGGACATTTTAGAAAGGACTGTAGCACCAACCCGTATCCAAATGCTCAGAGTACGGGTCCTCCAGCCAACCAAACAACGCCCCCATAGGATGAGGGTGGCTTGCACATGAACCCCCTCATCTCCTTACCCCCAACTCTCAGTTGTATAGTGCAGGTGAACCTACCAGGGGGACATGAAATCGATTTCCAAGTAGATACGGGGGCCGACAATTCAGTAATTACGCAAGGTGATTGGCCATACACTGACACTGATTTTTCACATCATGTCATTGCCACCCCCTTCAATTCCCCGTCTATCCTGCTCCCTGTCACTAAGAGAATTCCCCTGCAAATTCAAGGAGCTACTGTACATAGCCAGCTCATAGTATCGCCCCAAGGCCAATGTAATCTATTGGGAAATGATGTGTTGTCCCAATTACAAGCACATATTGAGTATCATCCCGATGGCACTGTCACCATGACCCCAGGTTTAAAACCAAGTAGCCTTTGCAAAATTATGTCACTAGATATTGCCAGCATAGAAGAGAAAAATGAGTTTCCCCCGATTTTGGAGCATGCTGTACCACATGATTTTTGGGCCTCAGACAAAACAGATGTTGGTAGGTTAAGAGTTCAACCAGTAATGGTAAAATTAAAACCAGGAGCAATCTTGCCTCAACTGAAGCAGTATCCCCTTAGCTCGGCTCAGGAGAATGCCATAGCCCAGCAAGTCCAAAAATTACTACAGAGGGGAGTCCTAGTCAAAACCCAGTCCCCTTGCAACACTCCCCTGTTCCCAGTAAAGAAAAAGAGCGTGCCAGGACAACCAGCCGCATATAGAATGGTCCATGACCTCCGGTTGGTTAACAAAGCCACAGAACTTCTAACACCAGTTGTGCCCAACCCGCATACTCTTCTGTCACAGATTCCTTCTAACTCTCTTTGTTTTTCAGTGGTCGATTTGGCAAATCCATTCCAGAGACTGCAAATTGATTATATTCAGCTGCCAAAGTCAGGATCATGGGAATATGTGTTGGTCTGTATTGATTTGTTCTCAGGATGGCCAGAGGCTTTCCCGATTGCCGAAGCCACGGCTGCGGCAACCGCAAAGAAACTGCTTGCGGAGGTGGTCTGCAGGTATGGGGTACCAGAGGTAATTGAGAGTGACAGAGGTACACACTTCACAGGTGAAATAATGAATGAAGTCATGTCAGCTCTAGGAATTCAACAAGCATTCCACACCCCATATCACCCGCAAAGTAGTGGTAAAGTGGAAAGACTGAATGGGACATTGAAATAAAAAATTCAGAAAGCCATGGCTGAGACAGGAAGACCATGGCCGGATTGTTTACCGCTTGCTCTGTTTTCAGTAAGATACACGCCTAATAGAAAGACTGGACTCTCTCCATATGAGATATTGTTTGGCAACGTACCCAGCCTAGGGTGTTTCTATCCGCAAGCATTAGAAATGAACAACCATGTGCTAAGTTCCTACGTGAGGGCTTTACACAAAAAGATTAAGCAAATACATGATAATGTCTTCAGTTCTCTTCCAGATCCAGATCAAGACTCTAGCAGCCATACGCTGCAACCTGGAGACTGGGTGGTTATTAAAAGACACGTGAGGAAAAGCCTAGATCCACGGTTTGACGGACCCTTTCAAGTTCTGCTGACCACAAGTACAGCCGTTAAGCTAGAGGGAAAAGAGACCTGGATCCACGCATCCCATTGCAAAAAGATACTAGGAGAACCAGCGGACAAAGAATGATGACATTGTTTATACTTACCTGCATACTTACAACCATAGGTGCATGGACTAGGTTGAGCACCACAGATGGAGACAACAATAGATTCATTAAACACCATCTTGCTCTAATCGATGGACTAAAGGAGCAAAACCAGACCATTGCTAATTGTTGGATATGTACACATGCCCCTGTGATGTCCACTAGCATAACCTTTCTCGCTGTCCCAGTCTCATGGGAAGAGATAAACTTTTGGGTGAACTGTTCAGATACTTGGGCCAATAATGCCACACAGAGACTGTGGAATACCACTGTTGGGATTCCCGTAGTAGCATGGACAAAATTTCCCTGGTGGCAAGGGAACCTGACGGGTCAAATAATTCCCAGGTTGTATATAGCATTTAAAGGAGGGGAGTGGGTACCTCGTAACAAAACAAAAATTACTGATCTAGGGAAAATACCTGAACAAGGATTGAAAATATGTTTTAATGCCACTTCAGGAAGCAGTGATGCCTTTAAACCTTCCCTGTTGGAAAGATATCTACACACTTCTAATTGGGTGAATAATGTTTATTTTAAAAACGGGGCAAGTGATACCTGTGCCAAAATACCTGGAAATCTACAGTGTAATGTAATCAAGTTATCAGAAAGGTGCACCTACGTGTGGCAATCCTGATGCTGGCTATTGCTCCCCTATAGGTCAAGGGCCTGGGTGGTGTATGATGTCAAATGTCTCTAAGTTTGTTGATTTAGTTCACCGTCTAATACTGCAACATTCAGCATTATGGAATCTCCCCTTATCCATGTATTGGGTATGTGGAGACAAGGCTTTCAAGTGGCTCCCAGTAGGAGTAACAGGAACTTGTACCTTAGCCAGATTGACACCCGCAACTTATATTGTTACTCCAGACCAGCTAGATCCTTTGTCTATCCCAAAACATACACTGCATAAGCGATCAGCAGACAATAAAGAAAGACCAAGTGGGAGACCCCATATAGTTCAAATGGGAGGGGTAAACACATTTTTCAGTGCATTGTTTATATACCCTATGTTGACACAAATGTGGGATAAATTAGTAGAAGCTACAGACTATCTTGATGATCAGATTTGGGATATTTTAGAAGTAGTTAACGGATCTCTTGCAGTACAGAATCAATTGATTATTGTCACGAACCAACATACCCTTGTACTAGATTATTTAACAGCAGCACAAGGAGGGATGTGCCAGATAATAGGGCTCGCATGCTGTCATTATATAGACAATCCTAGTGTATTGACGCTGAAACATAAGTTAGAGGACGTTGTAAAATTGAGGAAGCTTTATGATGAGGCCAACCTCAAGAATCAGGATTCCTGGTGGGCAAACACCTTTTCCTTTCTAAATCCTGCTAATTGGTTTAAAGGTATCGGTGGTTGGTTGGCTGGTATAGTGTAAGCTATTTTTCAGATTTTGCTAATGTGTCTTGTGGTTTATTTGGTTTTTAAGCTTTTTCTAATGTGTATTTAGTGTTGTACTAAAAGAAAATATAGAGATTCATACTGATAAATGAAGGAACCAAAGGATGGAATGTTATAGCAGAAGATGAGGCCCCTTAAGTTCAAAGACCCCATCTATGCTATATAAGTCTGAAAGTTACTTTAGGTAAAAAAAAAAAACACCAGCTGTGAATGTTCCTTATTGAATCAATAATGCGTCCTTGCTAGTCATCAGAATGTATCTGATTAAATGTGTCTAATCAAATGTGTCCGATTGAATGTTTCAACACAAGCACGAGAATAGAAATCAGTCTTTGTGTGCTAAAATTGTATAATCAAACCATATATGGTAAATCCGTTTTCTGCCTTCAGGGTGAATATAAAACCCATGCTTTGTAATAAAGTTTAGAGCTTGTTTGACACACATCCTGTCCTGTGTCTCAGTCTCTCCGAGCTCGTAATCCAAAGGATAGAAGACTCAGAATGCAGTGACCACAACAGTGACTGGCTGGCAATCCCTGCATGTTCATTGGCTCTGTAAAGAGCGCCAAACATGCAGGGCGGAGACCCGATCTCCCGCCCGAGTAACGCGAAAATGCTCGGTGCTCGCCGAACATCCCGAATAGTGAGATGCTCGAGCGAGTACCGAGCAGTGTCGAGCATGCTCACTCAACACTATTTGCTCTTGTCCTCCTCCTTCTCCTGATCCTCCACCACCATATCACCAGGGTGACCGTGGTCCGTGATGCAACACCCACAGAATTTTTTTAAAGAGTGTTTATGATGCCCGTAAAATTTTTTTTTTATACAGTATGTTCATGTATACCCCCAGGACTAAATGTTGGTCAGCCCATACACTTAGTGCATGGGCATTACAAGTATAGGACGCCAGCTCCTTTCTAATGGAAATATTTTTTTATGAGGCCCTCCTCCACGACTCTTCCAAGGGGCATTGAAGTGCCTCCAAATTTTTGGCAGCCCTTGCATTCACTGCATAGGCCAACACTATGGGAGACTCTCTCCTTTCTAATGGGAATTTGTCGTTACTGTGGCCCTGCTCTATGTGTCTTTAATTTCTTAGTGGGGTTTTTCCCAAATTTGTTCAGCTGTTAGACTCTTGCATACCCTATAACTGTATAGCAGACCCTCTCCTTTCTAAGGGGAACATGTCGTACTCGTTACTGTGGCCCTGCTCTATGTGTCTTAAATTTCTTAGAAGGGTTTTTCTAAATTTGGTCAGCCGTTGGACTCATTGAATACCCTATAACTGTATAGCAGACCCTCTCCATTCTAATGGTAACAAGTCGTACTTGTTACTGTGCCCTGCTCTCTGTGTCTTTAATTTCTTAGTGGGGTTTTTCCTAAATTTGGTCAGCCGTTGGACTCAATGCATACCCTATAACTGTATAGCAGACTCTCTCCTTTCTAATGGGAATTTGTCGTTACTGTGGCCCTGCTCTATGTGTCTATAATTTCTTAGTGGGGTTTTTCTAAATTTGGTCAGCCGTTGGACTCATTGTATACCCTATGACTGTATAGCAGACGCTCTTCTTTATAATGGGAACATGTCGTACTTGTTACTGTGTCCCTGCTCTATGTGTCTTTAATTTCTTAGTGGGGTTTTTCCTATATTTTGTCAGCCGTTGGACTCACTGCATACCCTATAACTGTACAGCAGACTCTCTCCTTTCTAATGTGAACATGTCGTACTTGTTACTGTGTCCCTGCTCTATGTGTCTTTAATTTCTTAGTGGGGTTTTTCCTAAATTTGGTCAGCCGTTGGACTCACTGCATACCCTATAACTGTATAGCAGACTCTCTCCTTTCTAATGGGAATTTGTCGTTACTGTGGCCCTGCTCTATGTGTCTTTAATTTCTTAGTGGGGTTTTTCTAAATTTGGTCAGCCGTTGGACTTATTGCATACCCTATAACTGTATAGCAGACCCTTTCCTTTCTAATGGGAACATGTCGTACTTGTTAGTGTGTCCCTGCTCTATGTGTCTTTAATTTCTTAGTGGGGTTTTTCCTAAATTTGGTCAGCCGTTGGACTCACTGCATACCCTATAACTGTATAGCAGACTCTCTCCTTTCTAATGGGAATTTGTCGTTACTGTGGCCCTGCTCTATGTGTCTTTAATTTCTTAGTGGGGTTTTTCTAAATTTGGTCAGCCGTTGGACTCATTGCATACCCTATAACTGTATAGCAGACCCTTTCCTTTCTAATGGGAACATGTCGTACTTGTTAGTGTGGCCCTGCTCTATGTGTCTTTAATTTGTTAGTGGGGTTTTTCCTAAATTTGGTCAGCCGTTGGACTCACTGCATACCCTATAACTGTTTAGGAGACCCTCTCCTTTCTAATGGGAACATGTCGTACTTGTTACTGTGTCCCTGCTCTATGTGTCTTTAATTTCTTAGTGGGGTTTTCCTAAATTTGGTCAGCCGTTGGACTCACTGCATACCCTATAACTATATAGCAGACTTTCTCCTTTCTAATGGGAATTTGTCGTTACTGTGGCCCTGCTCTATGTGTCTTTAATTTCTTAGTTGCGTTTTTCCTAAATTTGGTCAGCAGATGGACTCACTGCATACCCTATAACTATATAGCAGACTCTCTCTAATGGGAATTAGTCATTACTGTGGCCCTGCTCTATGTGTCTTTAATTTCTTAGTGGGGTTTTTCCTAAATTTGGTCAGCCGTTGGACTCACTGCATACCCTATAACTGTATAGCAGACCCTCTCCATTTTAATGGTAACAAGTCGTACTTGTTACTGTGCCCTGCTCTCTGTGTCTTTAATTTCTTAGTGGGGTTTTTCCTAAGTTTGGTCAGCCGTTGGACTCAATGCATACCCTATAACTGTATAGCAGACTCTCTCCTTTCTAATGGGAATTTGTCGTTACTGTGGCCCTGCTCTATGTGTCTATAATTTCTTAGTGGGGTTTTTCTAAATTTGGTCAGCCGTTGGACTCATTGCATACCATATGACTGTATAGCAGACCCTCTTCTTTATAATGGGAACATGTCGTACTTGTTACTGTGTCCCTGCTCTATGTGTCTTTAATTTCTTAGTGGGGTTTTTCCTATATTTGGTCAGCCGTTGGACTCACTGCATACCCTATAACTGTACAGCAGACCCTTTCCTTTCTAATGTGAACATGTCGTACTTGTTACTGTGTCCCTGCTCTATGTGTCTTTAATTTCTTAGTGGGGTTTTTCCTAAATTTGGCAGCCGTTGGACTCACTGCATACCCTATAACTGTATAGCAGACTCTCTCCTTTCTAATGGGAATTTGTCGCTACTGTGGCCCTGCTCTATGTGTCTTTCATTTCTTAGTGGGGTTTTTCTAAATTTGGTCAGCCGTTGGACTCATTGCATACCCTATAACTGTATAGCAGACCCTTTCCTTTCTAATGGGAACATGTCGTACTTGTTAGTGTGGCTCTGCTCTATGTGTCTTTAATTTCTTAGTGTGGTTTTTCCTAAATTTGGTCAGCCGTTGGACTCACTGCATACCCTATAACTATATAGCAGACTCTCTCTTTTCTAATGGGAATCTGTTGTTACTGTGGCCCTGCTCTATGTGTCTTTAATTTCTTAGTTGGGTTTTTCCTAAATTTGGTCAGTCGTTGGACTCACTGCATACCCTATAACAGTATAGCAGACCCTCTCCTTTTTAATGGGAACAAGTCATACTCATTACTGTGACCCTGCTCTCTGTGTCTTTAATTTCTTAGTGGGGATTTTCCTAAATTTGGTCAGCCGTTGGATTCACTGCATGCCCTATAACTGTATAGCAGACCCTCTCCTTTCTAATGAGAACATGTCATACTTATTACTGTGGCCCTGCTCTATGTGTCATTCAGAGTCCCTCCATCATCAATGAAACAGGATGTGTCTGATGATGTGTCACACACCACATTGCCAGATATGGTTGTAGAATGTAAATATGACATTTCCCTGTAAATGCATTTGCCTTAAAAAATAACGTAAAACAAAACAGTAGGATCTTTCTTTAGTATAAAAACAAAGTCGCCAATGTAACCTCAATGTAATCACATTGTTCAGCTCCTGCACCTCCTCCTCCATCTCTGAAATTACCACATCAGTCACAAGCTGAAAGCACTGCAGCACTGCCTTGGCCAAGCGGCAACAGGCTGTGCTGAAGATAACATGCTTAATGCTTAGGTGACAAACCACCTAGCGCTGTAGAGATGTTGAAAGCTGTAACACAGCAGCTTGATGTGTTGCTCTCACCGCTGAACATACAGCCAGGCATGGTCGTGTGTGACAATGGGCGGAACCTGGTGACGCAGAAATGACAGCCGGAGTAGATACGGATTCCCTCTATGCCAGTCCTTTCACCGAGCTAAAGAATATGGCTGTGATGAAATACAACTCCCACTGAGAAGCTGTTTCAGATTGAAAAACATTGGGCCCACCAGAGGATTTGATTCTGAGGGTTCACCTTTCTCCCCCGCTCAAGAGCCCCATAGCAGCTGCAAAGTTAGCGCTATCATGAACTCTCCTGATGTAGAAGCCAGGGCACACCAGAGGATTCTTCGTGGGACCGTCCAACCCTGCCAAGAAGCAGTCCTGGCTAAAAAAAAGTGTGTGGGAAGATTCCCGGACACTCTATGGCTGCTTTTTTACTGAGGTGGAAACCCACGCAAACACGGGGAGAACATACAAAATTCTTGCAGATATTGTCCTTGCTGGGATTTGAACCCAGGATCCCAACGCTGCAAGGCTTCAGTGCTAACCACTGATCCAATGTGCTGCCGTTCACCCTCTGATATCTAACAGGCTGGGGAAACTTGCACCTACTGCCACTCTATCTTCAGCTCCTTTGTGAGAAACTAATGTATTTGGGCAGCCACTCAGTCTACCAAATAAAATTCCTGAGAAGGAAATTGTGGAAGGCTTCGCTACTGGTACTGGGACAGTGCTAATACCATGGTGTTGTACCATAGTTTACTGGAAATATTCCAGGCTGGTAGGAGGTAAGCAGATTCCCACAGAAAAGTACCAGCAGTAATGTTCAGGGACCCACGCTTGTAGAAGGCGGAGACAACACCGGGAGAAATAGTGACGACTGGGGACCGAGTATGGACACGAGGCATGAGGTTGTGAAAAGCTTCCGCCTTCACGGGCCTAAAAGGCCACATTTCAAGTGAAAGCAGCTTTAGAGGACTTCCTGGGAGAAATCACAGCTGGAGTAGATATGGTTTCCCAAGTCCTTTCACCAAGCTTAAGAATATGGCTATGGTGAAATACAACTCAGCAAAAGAAGCTGTGGACTGGCTCCATACCGTCCCTTGCCACATTCACTTGACCACGTGTTTGTGCGCAGGCGGTCCTTCCCAGTAAGTGCACTGGGAAGGGCACGGGTAATGTTGTGGGACCCGTGCTTGTGGAAGGCGGAGACGATACCGGGAGAAATAGTGGTTGCTGGGGACCGAGTATTGACGCCCGGACGCCGCCGGCATGAGGCTGTGAAAAGCTTCTGCCTCTACGAGCCTAAAAGGCTCCATTTCAAGTCCAAGCAGCTGCCCAGAAATCTGGCAGTTTGATATTGCAGCCAGTGGGTGGGTGGCTGGCTGCATACTTGCGCTTGCATTCCAAGTAACAGAAAAATAAGCAGATAGTGGCCTCTATCATTATCATGGCCTCACCTCGGCACTAAGAACTCTCCTGAAGGAGAAGCCAGGGCCCACCGGAGGAGTCTCCGGTTTTCAGGTGGGTCCGTCCAACCCTGCCGAGAAGCAGCCCTGGCTAAGAAAAGTGTGGGGGAAGATTCCCGGACACTCTATGGCTGTTTTTTTAATGTGGATTGGACGTGCTTGTGCATGTTATTTCTTAAACTGGATTGCAGATCAGGCCATTGCCCAACTCTGTAGTCCTGAAATTAAATGCGCAAAGAAAGATGTTTGTGTGTCAAAGCACCACCGAGAAGTGCTAGTTGATGTTAGATGGGCTGCCATTCCTTCTGCAAAAGCTGCTTCAGAGGACTTCCTGGGAGAAATGACACCCAGAGTAGATACGGTTTCCTTTTATGTCAGTCTTTTCACCGAGCTAAAGAATATGGCTGTGGTGAAATACAACTCAGCAAAAAAAGCTGTGGACTGGCTCCGTACCGTCCCTGGCCACATTCACCTGTCCACGTGTTTGTGGTTAGGCGGTCCTTCCCAGTAAGTGCACTGAGGAGGGCACGGGTAATGTTGTGGGACCCGTGATTGTGGAAGGCGGAGACGACACCGGGAGAAACAGTGGTGGTTGGGGACCGAGTAAGGACACCCGGCCGCCGCCGGCATTTGCTTATGAAAAGTTTCCGCCTCCACGAGCCTAAAAGGCCACATTTCCTGTGCAAACAGCTGTCAAAAATTTGGCAGTATAGTATTGCAGCCTGTGGGTTGGTGGGTGGCTGGCTGCATACTTGCGCTTGCATTCCAAGGAATGGTGTAGGGACAACTGAACGCTGCACTGGAACAAGGACGTGGACGGTGATTGTTGCAAGTCTGCAACGACAGGTGCATGGCGGGAGGCATCTACGCATGCGCCAAGGAACACTTATGATGGGTACACTTTTAGGCAGTGACCTGGGAGTCAGAGATGCTTCCAGAGGTCTTCCCCATGCTGTTCCCATGTCTTTTCAGCACTGTATGCATGTGTCTGATGATGTGTCACACACCACATGGCCAGATAAGGTTGTAAAATGTTAAAATGACATTTCCTGGTGAATGCATTTGTCTTGGTTGAAAGCAATGCAAAAGTGCAAAAACGCATCAAAAATGCTACGTGTGAACATAGCCCAAGGTGTGGAGGAGTATTTTTGGTTACTTATTTTGCCTTATATACAAGTCATTACCCTGGAAAGGATGTTCCTTAACATATTTCTCAGGAAAATCCATTTTGGTTTCGTTTTTGTATGTTTATGAGTCCGTAAAAGTGGCATAATACTCTGACATTGTTGTTGACAGCAGTGATATGAGAGTCAGAGATGCTTCCAGGGGTCTTCCCCATGCTGTTCCCATGTTACTTGAGCTCTGTTCCCATCGATTTGGGCAATTTTTAGGCCCTCTGCAGAGCGCCGGGAGGAGCAGCCTGAAAAATGCTCGAGATTCCCATAGACTTACATTGGGCTCGTTGCTCAGGTCGAGCACCCGAGTATTCCAATGTGCTCGACCCGAGCAACGAGTACCCGAGCATTTTAGTGCTCGCTCATCACTACTAGACACTTATAAGAAAGGGGAGTGTTTTTTCTTCCTTTAAATCTTCCATTTAAGAAGGGCCCACAAGTTCTCAATAGGGTTTAGGTCAGGTAAAGAAGGGGCCATATAATTATTCTGTAAGGCCTTTAGTTGAACCAAGCAGTGGAGACTGATGCTGCGATGGAGCATTGTCCAACAGAAGAATCATGATTTTCTTGAAAGATGCAGACTTTTTCCTGTACCTCAGCTTGAAGACAGTGTCTTCTAAAGACTGGCAGTAGAATTGGGAGTTTATTTTGAGTTAATTTTCTGCTCTAAAAAGTCCAACTAGCACATCTTTAATAATTCAAGATCAGAGCAGTGCCCACCTCAATCTTACTGGCATCCAAAGGGAGATCTGTACCCATTAAAGATCCAGTCACAGGCCCATCCATCTGGTCCGTGAAGAGTTACTTTCATCTCATCAGTCCATAAAACCTTTGAACAATCTGTCTTCAGATATTTCTTGGCCAAGTCTAGATGTTTCCATTTCTGTGTCTTGTTCAGTGGCGGCTGGGTTTCGGCCTCCTCACCTTGGTTATGTCTCTGAGCACCTTGTACTTCTGGTCCTCCAGGGAGGTTGCAGATCTGGAATATGACAGCACTGGAGGACAATTTCTTCTTTGTCCCTTCATGTTTGATTCTTCTCAAATATTTGGTAGTTAATGTGAGTCTTATTTTTCTCACCATGTTTTTTGTGTCCCTGTTGACTATTGGCAACAAAACTTTTGCTGGTTTTGTGATCGCACCTCAATATCTTAGCAATTTTAAGAGTGCTACATCCCTCTGTAAGACTTTTCAGTCAGTTAAATCTCTTTTTTTAGCCCATTTTGTCTGAGGAAAACAAGCTGCCTAATAATTCTGCACACCTTGATAATCGTATCCTTAGTCCGCACCCCCCTCATTACAGAAATACACATCACCCTGAGCCATAGTTTTTTTATTATGATGCAGGGTAAACCTGTATTTATTACCTTTGGGTGTTTCTTCTAAATATGCAATATACAAATGTTCCTATCCGAGAGTGGCTTCGTGATCCTGCCTTGCAAATGGAGGCAAAGTTGTTGCTTCAAGAGATGTAAATTTTGAATTAATAGTTCACATTTATTGAGACTCCAGAGATTAATTTTCTGTACATCAAAATGTTCATATGGTCACCTAAGCACCTTCAGCCCTGAATTGATTGAATGACCAAACACCATTGATCCTTTCCAACCATTGGATTTACTGTTGACATATGTTGGGAGCGGGCTCAGGATATGAACCTGCTCTGTACTCTGCAGGTGTCATCTGTGTTATACAGTCAGTGCCTGTGTGAACAGCAGCAACCAGAGCTAGCTTAGACTGCTGCTGATTTAACCATCTAAATGCCGCTGACACTCTCACACAGCTGTAGTAAAATATAACTTCTGTGGCGCAATCATCAGCAGATGATATAGGAGAGCATGTAGGAGGGACGCATATGTGGGTGTATTTAAATGGGTTGTCCAGTCAAAACTGATAAGTCTGTAATCACACAGAATGACGGCAGACTTATGAATTATGCAGGCACTGTGCGCTGTGGGGATTCGCCGGTTTCAGACTCGGGAACAGAGGGTATGTATGAGTTATACATGCCCTCGACCAGTGGGTGCAGCTTCGCTCTCCATACACTTGTATAGAGCCAAGGCCGCACCCCATCTAGTGACACGGATGGCCAATAAGCGTGTCCGACTAGAGGGGGCAGCCTTGCTCCTTACAAGTGTATGGAGAGCGACTCTGCGCCCACTGGCCAGGGGTATGTATATCTCATACATGCCGGTCTGAAACCAGCCAACCTGGGGGATTCATAAGTCTGCAGTCACACAGAGTAACTGCAGACTTATCTATTTTGACCAGACAACCCCTTAAAGTGAAAATTGCAGGTGTTGTGGGAAGAAGGCTGTTATAATTACTTTTTGGAGGCTCTTGTGACAATTCTGGGTAAGAGGCTGCTTGTAACCACCATGGGGTGGGTGGAGGTGGCTTTGGCTGCTTTGTTGGTGGGAATAGAAATTGCATCTAGTGACTAAGACCATTTTGTTATAGTGCTGCTGAGATTACCTAAGGGTAACTAACTTTTTGAGGAGTGGGATATACTACTGTGATATGAGGGTATCTGAAATTCCTCAGTGTGCATTATCAAGCACTACAAAAAAGAAAAAGGAAAAAATATAAGGCCCGGACACCTGAAGTGTTAAATTAATACACAGGTGCACAAATACGCTACACGGCCAATATACACACATATACTGTATATTTCTTCCATACGGCACTGTTGGTTTGGTATGAGTCGGACATATTTCTGTGTATAATACATGAACCATGAGACTGTTGTCTTTGTGGCAGCTCTAGCGTGATCTATATATACTAGTGTCTATCAATTATTTTTACAGATGGTTGTTGTGGAGGTCCTGCTATGTGGGATGTGCTCTTCTTTCTCTGACTGTTTTACATCTGCCACTATTGGTCATTTCTCTCACCTTAGCCACTTAGTGGACCGTATATATCTTTCTATTTTGTGGATAATAAATATATATTTTTATTAATAGCTCTATCTCTGGCAGTTTTTTTTAGATCAGTGCCATTTACAAATATTGTTTATATATTGGCTACAATTCTCTCTCCTTCGGTATTATATTCTGATAAGAGATAACTGTAATAGGTCTAAATGAGCCGGGAGAAGAGCTGAGTCGAGACGGGACGCAGGACAGTCCCGCCGAATACGGGACGGTTGGGGGCTATGGCTCCTGTCAGTCAGCTTTCCCAGACTCTGTAATATGAAATCTACCCAACTAAGCAGGTAATGTGAGGGGACGTGTCATTACACCATGTACTATTCAGGATGTATGAGAGCTTAGTGATGCCCCCTGTAAGAGCAGTAATGGCAGCCATATTGGTTGTCATCCTGCATTCCCAGATAGAGATACCTAGGGAATGAAACAATAACTGCTCCTATCATGTACCTCGCTGTGGACGCCTCTCTACAGGGGATTCTCCTTCTTCATGAATGTTCTCTGGAGGATCTGATCATGTGGCGTCCATGATATGTGGGGTCCTGACTGCAGGGGGCAACATTGTTGCAGATCCACCATCTCCCACTGAGCCACATCCAGCGTATCCAGTCCAGGCAATGCTCTGTGAGTTTCATAGTTCCCAGCTGCACTGACACATTGTAACAAACCCTCTCCCCTATTATATGAGCAGTGCAATTACTGTCTGGTTTAGAAAACCCATTCTTTCCAATGTCCTTTGAGGAACATCTGGGTAATTAATGGAGGAACCCAGCTCAGTGTTCTCATTTATTAGCCAAAATGGAGAAAGGTAACAGCATCTCCTGCTCCGGACCCAACACTCCCAGGAATCACAGCAATTAGCTGATTTATCACCATAGGATAGTAACGATATCAGGGGCGTTCGAGCAAATTTATTCTAATGTGTATTGGGCCTTAAGACATAAGGGGCAGCATAATAATGACTACATGGACGTCCAATGAAATAAAGACAAGCACAAAGATATAAGGGGGGTAAAAAGAAGATTTTATTTATAGATTGAATTATTTTATATTTTAGTATTATGTATATGTGAAAATTATTCATCTATCAGACTTAACCTATTTATGGGCCGTGTTGATCCAGAGGAAGGCGAAAACCCCTTGTGAGGAATAAGCCAATTGTCCTCGTATCAGGGGGGAAAATTCCTTCCTGACCCCAAATAAAGTATGGCGGTCAGAATATATCCCAGGATCAAAGGCTGATACCTAATGTAATGTAAATACAAATGAAAAAAAATATATAAATTATTTTTGTAGGTTTGGATTTGATTATTTCAATGTCTGAAATTACATATCTTTTCAACTAAAATTATTGTAATTTTATACCTTTTTTGTTCTGCTACTATAGTGTGAGTCTCCTTACTAACCTAGCATACTAAATGTATTATTATTTATTGTATTTATTTATTATTATTTATTACTTTTTGTATTTATTTATCAGACTTAACCTATTTATGGGCCGTGTTGATCCAGAGGAAGGCGAAAACCCCCTGTGAGGAATAAGCCAATTGTCCTCATATCAGGGGGGAAAATTCCTTCCTGACCCCAAATAAAGTATGGCGGTCAGAATATATCCCAGGATCAAAGGCTGATACCTAATGTAATGTAAATACAAATGAAAAAATATATAAATTATTTTTGTAGGTTTGGATTTGATTATTTCAATGTCTGAAATTACATATCTTTTCAACTAAAATTATTGTAATTTTATACCTTTTTTGTTCTGCTACTATAGTGTGAGTCTCCTTACTAACCTAGCATACTAAATGTATTATTATTTATTGTATTTATTTATTATTATTTATTACTTTTTGTATTTATTTATCAGACTTAACCTATTTATGGGCCGTGTTGATCCAGAGGAAGGCGAAAACCCCCTGTGAGGAATAAGCCAATTGTCCTCGTATCAGGGGGGAAAATTCCTTCCTGACCCCAAATATGGCGATCAGAATGAATCCCAAGATCAAAGGCTGATACCTAACCTGTGTAATGTACCTAACCTGTGTAATGTAAGTGTGATATATAAAAATCATTTTAGTTACTTAGACTAATTATCCTTTTTATTTTTGAGAACTAATTTTAATTGTCAACAAAGAAAATTTAAATTTTTCTAAAATTTCTCTTTTGCTACTAGTGTGTCAATCTACTTATTAATTTATGATACCAAACCTATTTAAGGCCGTGTAGATCCAGAGGAAGGCGAAAAACCCCTATGAGGAATGGGCCAATTGTCCTCATATTAAGGGGAAAAATTCCTTCCTGACCCCAAATATGGCGATCAGATTAAATCCCAGGATCAAAAGCCAATCTATGTCCTATATCTATGTGCGGAAATGTACGGTGTGCTATATGTATGCCTATAGTAGTGTGGGTGATGTGATGGGTGATGGGTGCGGTACTTACCAGGCCTGTGCTAAGGTGATAATGGCCGCTCTATACATTCTTCTGCTCAGCTGCCCAGGACTATTGCTTTTGAACACATCAGATGGAAACTTAGCACAGGCCATTCCTGGGGTAGAAGATCTTCTGGATGGAGGGATGTCAGTTGCCAGCCCAGTATTAGAGGAGGCCAAGTCAAGGGTCTGGGGCAGCAAAACAATGGCAGTGGTCCGGCATGAAGATGTTTTGGAGAGATATGATGTTGAAGGGCAGCCGAGGTGAAGTACACCAGCAGAGACGAGGTACGGGTCAGGAGGCATGAAGTTCTGGGCAGTTGGCAGGGGCTCATCCTGCAAGACAAAAAAGGAAGACATTGATTATTCTCTCTGCCAGATCTTCTGTTATATTAGGGGAATGGTCTTTATAATGAACCATTCCCCTATGTAACATCAGATACAATGTACTGATATCATAGGTGTCCTGTGTGAACAGAGGTCACTCACCAGATGGTCGTGGATTCTTTTACAGTCCAGATCTTTTCATCCACCTAAGAGAAACAGAGACATAAAGTCATTGTTAGAAAATGTGAAAAAAGACAAGATGAATGATGATGATTACCACAATGTGAGAACACCTGATGGGAGTTATCCCCAGATGAAGAGATCCTTACCGGGCCCAGCTTGGTGACATGTACGTAAATCTGTCCACGGGGTGAAGGACTGTATGCTCCGGCCACTGCAGATGATGGTTCTCCAGAACTTGCCTGAATGGTGAAAATGGTGGCTCTGCTCTCCTTTCCTCCAATTCCTCCCAGCCGATGGTGGTAAAGAATGGATGCTCCCGGATGTTCCCGCTCACACCCAGGCGTGTCTGAGGGTCTTTGCGCAGCAGCTTCTTAATGAGATGTTTCACATGAGCATCAAGCCAAGATGGAAATTTTGGCTTTTCATTGATGATAGCTTTGAAAGCCATTTGCTTGATGGGGCCGTTGTAAAATGGGAATCGTCCTGCTGCCATCCTGGAAACGACAATCCCCAGGCTCCACCAGTCCACTGCTGCGCCGTATCGTTTTCTACGAAACACCTCAGGGGCCATGTAGTGGAAAGTGCCCGTCACTCCAGAGATGTTTTTGGAGGAGGTAACGCCATCTTGGGCGAGCCCAAGGTCGATTATACGGATGTGGCCATCTGCATCCAACATGATGTTATCTGGCTTTATGTCTCTGTAATGAAAAAAAAAAAAGAGAAATCTGTCCAGTGATAAAAGAGATGGAAATTGAGTCATTGCAAGATCAGATAGAATAAGTGGCAGGACACAAGGAAAGCTGGGGGTCATATCTCTAGAATGTAAAGGGGACAGAGAGAAGGAGGAACGTCCTGCTTACCGGTGGACGATGTTGTGTCCATGGAGGAACTGGAGGCCACATACGATCTCTGCTGTGTAGAATCTGATGGAGAGAACAGAGTGTAGTATCAATGTCATCAAATCCTTCTCTAGCAATCCCCAAATACCATGGCACCCCACCTGCTGCATCCAGCACACTAAATACTGTATATGACCTGCCATTGCTACCTTAGCTACATCCTGACCCCAGATTTTTTTTCCATCTCCTTAGTTCTCTTTTACATACATTCTCCACTTTCTCACCTCACATTGCCGATGTTCAGGCAGCCGCACATCCTGATCAAATTCTCTAGGCTGCCACCGGACAGATACTCCGTGATGAAATATGCCCTCTGCAGAGACTGGTGTGCGGCATAGAGGTGGCATAAGAATGGGCAGTCTCTGGCAGCCAGGAGTATCTGCCGCTCTCTCATGATGGTGTCCTCATTGTCCTCTTTTTTGGTTATCATTTTGACAGCCATTTGGATGTTTCGGCCGGGGACTGATGCCAGGACCACCTAAGAGAGACAAATGGAGAATACTTAGAAGGCATCTGCAGGGAGTGGAAGTAATCTGGATTTTATAGCACACAAGGCACATGAGTAAACTGAATGGTCGCTCAGTCTGCTGGTAACCAGGTCTAGGTAGAGGAGCAAATCCATCTATCAGCATAATGCACTGCCTGCTCCATGGATGGGCTATGGAAAGGTCTTAAAGGGAACCTGTCATTCCCTGTGTAGAATCTAAACTGCTCCTATTGCGTTAGTAATACAATGTGTATCACTAACACGCTTTTTTCATTAAAATTGGCGCTAATATAATATGTAAAATCCACTTTATATGTTTGTATCATACCTGCTCTTTTAGTCATAGAGGTGCGATTCTTCGCATTTATTCAGGGTTTGTGCCGCCCACGTATTTAAATTCTGCTCCTGGCTTGTGCTGATGTAAGTATGGGGCGCTTGCGCAGTATGTCATGCCAGCAAAGCTTGTAGCGCTGGGAGCCGCACATGTGCTGTGACGAGCGTCTCCGGCCGCACACAGTGAAGCTGGGAACTACACAGCAGTGTCACTGTGCAAGCGCAGGGAGCCGCTAGTCACAGCGCATGTGCGGCTCCCAGCGCTACAAGCTTTACTGGCAAGACATACTGCGCAAGCGCCCCATACTTACATCAGCGCCAGCCGGGAGCAGAATTCAAATGCGTGGGTGGCACAAACCCTGAATAAATGCCAGGAATCGCACCTCTATGACTAAACGAACAGGCTCCTAGCCTTTCATCAATGAGAAGCAAAGGAGAACCAGGCTGAAGTTTACCAAGACCATAAGGATTGGATCATAGAGGACTGGAGTAAGGTAATCTTCTCTGATGAGTCTAATTTTCAGCTTTGCCCAACACCTGGTCGTCTAATGGTTAGATGGAGACCTGGAGAGGCATATAAGCCTCGGTGATCGGTGATGATCCGAGGATGGTTCAGCAAGGCTGGAATTGTGCAAGTTAATCTTTGCGAGGGACGTATGAATCAAACTGCATACAAGGTTATCCTTGACAAACACTTGCTTCCTTCTGTTCAGGCAATGTTCCCCAACTCTGAGGACTGTTTTTTCCAGCAGGACAATGCCCCATGCCACACAGCTAGGTCAATCAATGTGTGGATGAAGGAGCACCACATCAAGACCCTGTCATGGCCAGCCCAGTCTCCAGACCTGAACCCCATTGAAAACCTCTGGAATGTAATCAAGAGGAAGATGGATAGTCACAAGCCATCAAACAAAGAAGAACTGCTTACATTTTTGTGCCAGGAGTGGCATAAGGTCACCCAAAAGCAGTGTGAAAGACTGGTGGAAAGCAGCCAAGACGCATGAAAGCTGGGATTAAAAATCATGGTTATTCCACCAAATATTGATTTCTGAACTCTCCCTGAGATAAAACATGAGTGTTGTTGTTTCTAAATGAATAAGAACTTGTTTTCTTTGCATTATTTCAGGTCTGAAAGCACGGCTTCTTTTTTATTTTGACGATCTCTCATTTGCTACAAATAAATACAACATTTTTAGCTTTGAATTTTGGAGACATGTTGTCAGTAGTTTATAGAATAAAACAACAATGTACATTTTACTCAAAAATATACCTAGAAAGAGAAAAATCAGAGAAAATGAACATTTTGCAGTGGTCTCTTCATTTTTGCCAGAGCTGTATTATATTAGCGCCAATTTAAATGAAAAAAGCGTGTTAGTGATACACATTGCATCAATATCAACGCAATGGGGGCAGTTTACATAGTACACAGGACAAGACAGGTTCCCTTTAATGAATAATTATCATTTTAATTTGTATTTCATAAATCAATAGCACACATGAAAATAAGCAACTTTGCAATAAATCTTTTCAGAGAAATCTGTTTTTTCTCCGTCAGGACTGATTTTTAGCTTTCAAAATTCTCTATTTCATGGTAAAATCTATATTCAGTGAAGACAGATTGTTACATTACTGAGATAGGAGATGACAGTTGGTGCTGAAAATATTCTATGTAAGAGGGATGGGGGAGGAGGGGGAAAGTGGAGGGAGGAGTTCTGCATTTAGCTCCTCGATCTCCCTCCCTCCCCTTTACATGGAATACTATCAGCACCAACTGTCATGCTTTGAGTTGCCATTAGTGTGGTCAATATCAATGTCTATCTATATTTAATAAAAACACAGAGATCAATGTCATTCACAATATGGCAGCCTGATTGTAGCCTATATTGACAATGACGTGAAAAAAAACAATGTCCCATACCCCCTACAGCTGTGACCCCTGAGGAAAAACATCCAGCATAAAAAATACCATGTTACAGCAGCACTAGACCTAACTATGGTGATATCTTAAATGTAATCTCACAGAAGAACGCTACAATGACAAACAACAAAGCATGACATGGCTGACAGCAGAGAAGAATACATGGGGATATAATAAATACTTCAGATTTCAAATAAATAAAAAAAGATGCAGGACTTACTTTGCCAAAGGCGCCCCTACCCAAGACTTGGTGGATGTTGAAGCGGCTGATGTTAAGCCTGGCATAGGGGCTGGATGATCCACGGTCTCCGCTGCATCCAGGTGTTGGCTCGTCCAATCGCCTCTTCTTGAATCCGGTCACGCTGGGCTCTTCTCTCGCTCTCTTCCCTTCGTTCTCTTGTCCATGTCCAGTAGACGCCATTCTCATAATTATCTTCCCGCCTGCAGACCTCGGTCAGATCGCTTCAGTCGACAGTTGAAAGTAAATGGCAGTTGGTCGTGTGCAGGTGATGCTAGAGGTGACGGAACCCTCCTGTGCTACCTACCAGGCAGCGGCTCATGGCCTGCTCTGCCCTATACACTGATGTGGGCATCATGGGTGACAGTTTAGAGTCCAGAGGAACGGCAGAGAACTTCATGGCGACTGGTAGTGATTTTTTTTTTATATTTATTCCCATATACATCAGAAATAAAAAAAATCATATAAAAAATAATACTATTAATTTACTAGCTCTTCCCCTTACCAATATAATTATTCCATATTCCAGAATTTTTTTCTTCTTTTCATCTCATTATAAGATGCCACTTTTTATATGTCGTAGTTAGAGATTATTTTTCTATACACTATGCGGACAATTATTAGGCAATTTATATTTTTGATGATTACTTTTAATATTAAACAACTACAGTGCTGTCGGTCAATGCAAAAGGTTAATAAAAGTAAAACCTGAATATTTAAGAAAGTAAAAGTGCGGTTTTGTCTTTCTTTGGAGAACAATGTGTGCAGAATTATTGGGCAACTAAATAAAAAAATATATATTTTCCATCTCAATTACAGTGTACTTATTTTCATCTGTTAAAATAGAATAAGAACCAAACAGCTCAAAATGTACAAAATATATATCAGATGTTCAAAAATAATATCAGTGACCAATATATTAATATAGTCACCTTACGTCCTTGGAGTCTGTCAGTTTTTTAATCTGTTGATGATTAACTTCATAGGCGACACCAACCAGAGTTTTCTAGACACTAGTGATGAGCGAGCATGCTCGCTACTGCTCGGTGCTTGCCCGAACATCTCACTGCTCGAGATGCTCAGCGCTCGCCGAGTATTTCCGGGGTTGCTTGGCGGGAGCTCGGGTCCCCTTCCTGCATGTTTGGCGCCCTTTAGAGCGCCAATCAACATACAGTGATTGCCTGCCACTCTTTATAATGCCGCAGCCATGATGGTTGTGGCATTACAGTGATTGGCTGGCCGCACAGCGTCATCAGGTCTATATCAGACCTGGCGCCGCTGTGCTCGTCACAGTCACTCTGTAATCAGACAGTGTAGGGAGAGGTGCTGCTGCGTCACGGAGAGATTTGCTTGTGTATTAGGTAGTGTAGGGAGAAAAACCGTACATTACGCATATCCATCTTATCAAACAGTCATTTTGAGGACTAACTAATCCATCTGCAGAGATATCAGGCAGGCAGTGTATATAGGCAGGCAGGCAGGGTATATAGCAGACTGCAGTGCATATAGCACAAGAGGCTCCATTCCAATTCTGCGTCCTGCTGCTGTTAGATATTTCTATACTAAGGCCCAGGTCTCAGGGGCCAGGAATGCTTTTTTTGGATCTTAATCCTCATTATTTGCTTAAAAAGCAATCCAGGGAACACAATTTTTCTGTCCTTTCCATATTACAGCGCTAAAAATCCAGCTAATTAAAACTGTGGTTTCTCCGTCAAACGGATCACATATACGTTGTCAGAAAATACTGCCATTTCTGGCCTCCATTAAAAATTTCTTTCAGTGTGTCAGTGAAGCAATTCACAGCAGTTTGCTGTTCACACTACTTACCTACAGGCCAGGTATTTAAAACTGTGTTTTCTCTGTCACACGGATCACATATAAGTTCCCTCCAAACTCAGTCATTTGTAGTGAGCGTGGAAGATACTGTCCTCCATTTAAAATGGGCAAGGCACGTGCAAGGGACGGGGTACTGGATGTGATGGTGATGGTGCATGCAGAGGCCGAGGACAAGGCCGTGGGCAAGCTGAAATTGTGCCACAACAAACACCCACATCTTCTCGCCTGACCTTCCTGTCCCAATTTCTAGGGGACCGCAGCACACCACTATTGAACCCAGAGTAGTGTCAAAAGGTTGTTGGTTGGATAGCGGATAATGCTTCCAGTCACTTAGCCACCACCACCACCCTGTCTTCCACATGGTCAAGTCTCAGTAGCCGTGAGTCTGGACAGCATATTCCTCAACCTGATCCTCCTTCCTCCCACCTTGCCGAGTGCCCGGAGACAACTGATCCCACACTTGGACACTCTGAAGAGCTGTTTACTTTTACATTTATAGATTTGGGCCTCTCGCCCGGTCCACTTGAAGCGGGGCAAGAGGAGATCGCGTGTAGCGATGCCCAAATATTTGAGCAGCCACGGTCACACAAAGGCGACGGTGGGAAAGTGTCACAAGAGGTGGACGATGATGAGACACAATTGCCAGAAACTCAGGAGGAGGACCAGGGTGCGGAAGTGGAAGACGAGGTGGTGGATGATATAGTAACTGACCCAACCTGGCAGGAGGACATGCAGAGCGAGGACAGCAGCACACAGGGGGAGCGAGGCAGAGCACCCCAAAAGGCAGGAAGAAGCAGTGTGTTGGCCGCAGACAGAAGGCAGGCAACCGTTCCCCATAACACCAATATGAAGGAAGTTGCCAGTACAACTGTTAGGTCTTCCCAAGTCTGGTTGTTTTTAAAAGACTCTGCCGATAACCCCAAAAGGCCATTTGCACCACCAGCCAGGCCAGCATCAGCAAGGGTGGCAAAACGACCAGCCTGACCACCACCAGCATGATCAGGCACATGGCAGGAAAGCACCTGACTTTGTGGGCCGAACCCCAGAGTCCAGGAACAGTGTCTGCAGGTGACACCATTGCTTCTTCCACTCTTGTGCATTCAAGCCAATCCCCTGTCCATGGTGCATGCGAAGATGCCTCCTGCCCTGCACCATTCGTTGAGCACTCTCAAGTAGCAGCCTCAGTAAGCACGTCCATGTCCTTGTCCCAGCAGCGTGCGTTCAGTCGTCCATACCCCTGTCCTTGGAACGCAAGAGTAAATATGCAGCCAACGCCCCACAGGCCACACTACTAAATTCTCACATTTCATGACTGCTTGCGCTCGAAATGTTGCCTTTTACGCTCGTGGAGACGGAAGCGTTCCCCAACCTGATGGCGGCTGTCCCTCGGTACTCGGTCCCCAGCTGCCACTATTTCTCCTGGTGTGCCGTCCCCGCATTACACAAGCATGTGTCCCAAAACATTAGCTGTGCCCTCAAATACGCAGTTACTGGGAAAGTCCACCTAACCACGGACACGTGGACAAGTGCTTGAGGGCAGGGACGGTACATCTCGCTGACGGCACACCGGGTTAACATAGTGGAAGCCGGGACCCAGTTGGACCTTGGGATTAGAGATGAGCGGTGTTCGAATTGAACTGTTTGCCAATCTCAAATTCGAGCTGTTTTGGGCGGTGTTCGAGCCGTTCGACGAACCCGAAAGATTTGAAAAAAATCCGGCTGTTCGAGGTTATGTTCGATAACTGTTCGTGCACCAAAATCGTAACTGGATTTTTTCACAGTAATGCTGATAATCAATGTTAATACACAGTTTGAGTGTACAGCGGGGTGGGGGGAGGGGCATGGGATGGATCTCTGCAGAAATAATGAAGATCTCCATTTTTTTTTCTCTTTCCCGCATTTACAGTGGGGAGGTGCAGTCTGTCAGCCTATCAGCAGCGCACACACGGAGCAAAGTGCTTTTTTTCACACAAGCAAGGGCATGTGTCATTGGCTGTGTATGTCACATGTCCTTGCCCTATAAGACACAGCCATTTTCCCCGTCGCCACCATTTTCTCACTGCTGCAGCTGAGTGTTAGCCCGCACCGCTGCTGCTGTGTGCGCGCTATACAGTATAACTGTGAGAATTGCAAGCGAATTTTATCTGAAATAGACAGATAGCTTGGAAGTAGGGACTAGTTCTAATTGCAGCCCTATTGAGGGCTAGGTTACAGCATTTCCTACGACTTTTAGCAGGCAGGTCTGTGCTCTTAAATAGACAGATAGGTTGGGAGTAGTGACTAGTTGTAATTGCAGCACTTTTGAGGGCTAGGTTACATCAGTTCCTATCACTTTTTCCTAGGCAGGTCAGTTTTAGTGCTGTGCAAGTGTTTTTCACAGCATTTGGCTAAAACTAGCTAAGCAAATCCTTTAGGGCCTGTAATACACATTTTTTACTGCACGTAGCCAAGTAAAACCTTTTGGGCATATTAGCAGTGTGTGGTACTCATTCTATCAGGCCATCTATACTAAGCTCCACCAGCTTTCAAATTACTAATAATTTTTAGCTGCATCTTGCCTGGAAAATAATTTTGGGCCTGTAGCAGTGTGTGGTACTCATTCTATTAGGCCATCTATACTAAGCTCCACCAGCTTTCAAATTACTAATAATTTTTAGCTGCATCTTGCCTGTAAAATAATTTTGGGCATATTAGCAGTGTGTGGTACTCATTCTATTAGGCCAGTGATTTTCAACCAGTGTTCCGCGGCACACTAGTGTGCCGCGACACATGGTCGGGTGTGCCGCGGGGAAAGTTCCCCAAACTATGGTGCCCCCTGTGTTTTGTTTCCCGGCAATGCGCTCGATG
The DNA here is from genome assembly GCF_046119375.1 of Phyllobates terribilis. Taxonomy (NCBI): domain Eukaryota; kingdom Metazoa; phylum Chordata; class Amphibia; order Anura; family Dendrobatidae; genus Phyllobates; species Phyllobates terribilis. Next base: position 1,621,848 of record NW_027362959.1, read on the forward strand.
CGCAGTCACGCCTTCTTACAATGTAGGAGACGTGTACAATAACACATGCGCAAGCTTTGAACCTCGTGCGACTTAATGACGTCACCGAGGCCGGTGCGTCATCCTGAGAGCGGAGAGACTCTCGCATTTGCCCGCCGCCAAGGTAATGCCCGCCAATAATGCTGACTATATGAGCTTTTGCCTGAGTATATGAACTGTTGGCAGAATACTCAGCATATGAGCTGGTACTTTTAGTACTCCAGCAGTATACTGCATATAACAATGAGAAATGTAAAATGAGAAATACTATAGTCATGAGGCTGGAGTACTACAAGTACCAGCTCATATGCTGAGTATATGAGCTGGCACTTGTACTCTGGCCTCATGGCCATAGTACTTCTCATTGTACCCCTTTATATTGCAGTATATGAGCCACATAATAATCAGCACCATATACTGTGGCGCTGTACAGTGCACATCACCACAGTATATGATGCTGATAATCATGTGCTCATATACGTGGGACTGTATTTATGAGGTTACATGGGATTGAATATATGAGGGGGTTATCCTTTTTTATTTCACTTTTTTAAAATAAATAATTTATTGAAAGGACCTTTGCCAGGCATATTTCACTCTTGAGGGCTAAAAAAGTAGCTCTTGTGGTGGTAAGAAGCTGATTTAAAACCCCCAAGAGTGAACTCCGTGAGAGTTGTATGTATGGAATAATAAATGATATTAGTACCGTTCTTCAGCAGTCATGTCCTGCTTGAATTGACTCTAGTGGCGTAGCACTTGGCAGCCGGCTCTATTCTACTTATAGAGAAAGCTGAGTGCTACGTCACTAGTGTCAATTCAAGCAGGAAATGCAGACCGTAGTAATAGAAGTTATTATCACACACATACAGCTCTCGCGAAGTTCACTCTTGGGGGGTTTAAATCAGCTTCTTGTCACCACGAGAGCTGCTTTTTAAGCCCTCAGGAATGAAATATGCCTAGCAGAGGTCCTTTAAGTGTGGCAGATAATGTAATACTCTTCTATTTTAGTGTGTGGCTGCGCACACTATCTCAGCAGTGATGGAGAAGTATTTGAGAATGGAAAAGGCAAATGCCGAACAGGACCCTGGACACAATTCTAACCCAAATGAAGGCCCTAGTATGAGAGTTCGACAAAAGAAAAAAGACAAGACGGTGAGCTCAAGGCAATACAGTGAAAGCTATCTTTCATTTGGATTTACTTCCACTGGGGATGCGACAGCACCAACACCACTGTGCTTGGTGTGCGGTGAGAAGCTTTCCAATAGCGCTATGGTGCCAAGCAAACTTAAACGCCATCTCCAAACGAAACACCCTTCCGTTCAAAATAAACCGATGGAGTATTTTGTACGCTTACGTACAAACAATGAGAAAGGGGCAACTTTTTTGAGAAAAAGCACAAAGGTAAATGAGAGAGCCCTCAAAGCTAGCTACCTTGTTGCTGAACTCATAGCTAAATCAAAAAAGTCCCACACTGTGGCAGAAACATTAATACTACCAGCTTGTAAAGCTATTGTAAATGAGATGCTTGGCCCTGAAGCAGCTAAAGAGATAGCTAAAGTGCCTCTCTCTGATAACACAATTGCCAGACGGATTGATGACTTGTCTGCGGACATTGAAACAGTTGTTTTGGAAAAGGTGCGCATCAGTAAGAAATTTGCCTTGCAACTTGATGAGTCGACAGATATCAGTGGACATTGTCAGTTGTTGGCCAATGTGTGTTTTGTGGATGGTGAAGCCATTAGAGAAAACTTCCTATTTTGCAAGGCACTGACAGAAAAATCAACAGGAGAGGCAATATTCCAAGTCACATCGGAATATCTTGATAAAAGTGGACTTACATGGGAAAACTGCACAGGTGTCTGCACTGATGGAGCCGCAGCCATGGTCGGGCGCATCAAAGGCTTTGTAAGTAGGGTTAAAGAAAGAAACCCAGATGTTCTTGCTACCCACTGTTTCTTGCACCGTGAGGCCCTCGTTGCAAAGACCTTACCAGCAGATCTAGCTCCTGTGTTGGATGATGTTGTGCGCATAGTGAACTTTGTGAAGACGCGACCTTTGAGATGTCGCTTATTTGCGTCTTTGTGTACAGAAATGGGAGCGGAACATAAAATCTTATTGCTCCACACGGAGGTCAGGTGGCTGTCACGCGGCAAAGTGCTGGCCCGTGTGTATGAGTTGCGAGAGGAACTTAAAATATTTCTTACAAACGAGAGGTCCGATTATTCAAAGCTGCTTGCAAGTGATGAGTGGTGTGCAAAGCTGGCATACCTGGCTGATATATTTCAATATCTGAATGAACTAAACACACGGATGCAAGGTCGAAATGAAAACCTGCTTACAAGCACTGATAAAATGAACGGATTCCGTTTAAAGGTGCAGCTCTGGCAACAACATGTGCAGGATGGCAACCTTCAGATGTTCCCACTCACCGAGAAACTGCATGATGACAATACTGCTGCAATGTGCGAAGCGATTGGCAGACATTTGAAAACTCTTGAGGAGAAGTTATCGTTCTATTTCTCTTCAGCCTTCACAGAATGCCTTGACTGGGTTAGGGACCCATACAGCTCATTATCCATTGCTGGAAAGGACATGACTTTAAAGGAGCAAGAGGAACTTGTTGAACTGAAGCAAGATCGCGGTTTAAAGCTAAAGTTTGCTGATCTTCTTTTGGACAGTTTTTGGTTATCTGTTGCCAAGGAGTTCCCCATTCTGGCCAACAAAGCTATTTTGACATTGCTCCCATTTTCAACCACATATCTATGTGAGCTGGGCTTTTCAAGCTTGACTGCGATAAAAGCTAAAAACAGAGAGAAACTGAGAACTGTTGAGGAAGAGCTTCGTGTGTGTCTTTCCACCATTCCTGCCAGGATATCCCTTTTGTGTTTATCGAAACAGGCCCAGGTTTCACACTGAGTGAGTAAAATAAATTTAGAATCTATATTATTAACTATATGTATAATATGACTGTTTTAGTGTCATTTTGTGCCATTTTGTTTGGTGGTGTGCCCCAGGATTTTCTAAGTATAAAAAGTGTGCCGCGGCTCAAAAAAGGTTGAAAATCACTGTATTAGGCCATCTATACTAAGCTCCACCAACTTTAATATTACTAATAATTTTTAGCTGCATCTTGCCTGTAAAATAACTTTGGGCATATTAGCAGTATGTGGTACTCATTGTATTAGGCCATCTATACCAAGCTCCACCAGCTTTGAAATTAATAATAATTTTTAGCTGCATCTAGCCCGGAAAATAATTTTGGGCATAGTAGCAGTGTGTGTGGTACTCATTGTATTAGGCCATCTATACCAAGCTCCACCAGCTTTGAAATTAATAATAATTTTTAGCTGCATCCAGCTCGGAAAATAATTTTGGGCATAGTAGCAGTGTGCGGTACTCATTGTATTAGACCATCTATACCAAGCTCCACCAGCTTTGAAATTAATAATAATTTTTAGCTGCATCCAGCTCGGAAAATAATTTTGGGCATAGTAGCAGTGTGTGGTACTCATTGTATTAGGCCATCTATACCAAGCTCCACCAGCTTCGAAATTAATAATAATTTTTAGCTGCATCTAGCCCGGAAAATAATTTTTGTTCCCAATAGTGGTAGCAATAGAAATATGGGGCGCGCGCCTGGCTAACAAAAATATACGCTTCATAACAAAAAACACCAGCCTAGCGCACTGCATTAATAAGATGGCATCATCGTCTCTCCCCGTGCTAGGCCTACTACGCCGGCTAGCATTCCTGTGCCTAAAACACAATGTATGGGTCCGCGCTAGCCACGATGCTGAGGGGTCTAACCCTGCTGCTAACGCTTTATCACAGTTCAATTGGCAGATTTTCACAGAGCTCCCCCCCAACGCCCACCCATAGGGCAATAGTTACCCACCCTCCCTATGGGATCTAGTGGCGAATAGTTGATGCCATTAATCAGAGCGTCAGTTGCCCCGTTGACGTGGCAAGCATACGGTAAGGCATGGGAAGAGTGGACACGACTACTAGCAGGCAGACGGGTTGACCAATGTGAACAAGCCAGATTACAAGTCACCATAGAATTTCTCCACCAGCTAATGATGATGGGCTTATAAGGGGCGTGAGCACAGCGGTGTCTGACCGGAGTAGCATTTCACTTCCAACTACTGAATTGGGGAGATGTGACAAAGAGATTCATCATCAGACAATCCATAAAAGGGTGGAAAAGGGGTCAGCCAAGTCAGGAGTGTAGACGTCCCGTCTCGTGTCACTAAAACTGATTTCTCACATCATATCCCTAACACCATTAACATGACACTCACAATTTGAAGCAACACTACTGTCTACTGCATTTGTGATCGCCTTCTTTGGGGCTCTATGCATAAGCGAATTAGTCCCTCAATCCAAAATTACCACCAGTGGAAGCTTATTACAGCAGGACGTAGTCATAGCCAATAATGCGATACGTCTACGCATACGCAAATCGAAAACGGTTCCAGCGGACAGGGGCACTTGGGTACTTCTACAACCCACAAACGGTACACTGAGTCGGGTAACAATAGTAAAAACATATATAACCATCAGATCACAAGTAATTTCTTCCTATCACACATTGATGGAACGCCATTATCAAGATACCAGTTCCAAGCTATATTTAATAAATGCCTAACATCGGCAGGGAACCACCCGAAAGATTATGGGACACACTCATTGAGCATAGGCGCGGCCACGGAAGCAGCAAGAGCAGGACTGTCAGAAACGGAAGTTCAGAGGACAGGGACATGGCGATACACATGTTTGGCGAGGTACATAAGACCGGACTTGTTATCCTAACGTGGTTTGTTTCTTTTACAGGTGACGCTAAGCCAACAGTGTGGGTGATAGGCCACTCGTATTTATATTGGGCAGAAAAAAGGGCGAAAGTCCGCCCAGGTGGGAGGAAATTAGAATTTCATAACACATATTTCAACTGGAGAGGTATTAGAGGCCTGCAATGGCCACAGGTACTAATGGAGGTAATCAAGGTAGGGAGAGAGGCAAGAGGTCCGGTCATCTTAGTCATACAGGCCGGGGGAAACGACCTAGGTCATCACAAGAGCGCATAATTAATGGCAATAATGAAACTAGACACTGAGCGCTTCAGAGAATTTTTCACAAAACTAACTATAGTATGGTCAGAGATTGTGCCGATAGCGGTATGGCAAGGTGCGCAAAACATCACGGCCATCGAATGGACAAGGCGGGTAATAAATATTTGGATGGCAAAATTTAGAAGAGACAGAGGCGGTGTAGTGATACGACACCGACAACTGGAAGGAGATAAAGCAGGCCTCATAAGGCCCGATGGTGTTCACTTAATGGATATTGTACTGGACATATTCCTGTCAGGACTCCAGGACGGAGTGGAACAAGCGTTAAGAGTGATGGATGGGGGTCAGAGTCCTGCATACGAGTACGCAGGATCCTTCGTGGCCTGGAAATAGAAAGGACATGTTGGAGAGTTACACTTGTTGACCAACTTGCCCATGTGGAGACACAGGGCATGCTGCAACAAGCTGAATTATTTTAGAAATAAAATGCCTTTCTAATGGAATGAGTAAAAAGAGTTAATAAAGCTGTGACCGATCCTCACCCATCCAGTTGTAAGAGTTACATTATTGTATTGTCAAGGAAAGGGGGGCGGTAGGGGGGCTGAGCATCTGTATTTGGTCGGGGGTCCCCACAGTCTGCCTAGGCTAGATGCAGTTAAAAATTCTTATTAGATACACAGGCGGTGTAGCTTGCTTCAGAGCTGGGCTACTACGCTGACTAGCAGACACTGAAGCTTTGGAGCAGACATCTGAGTAAACAGTTCTTCAGACTCAACCATCTATGTTACCCCAAGCCATAGTGTATGTAGTTTCTTACGGTTAAAAGAGGGGGGCGACCCAACCCACCTGGAATTGACGATGCCAACGTCACGTAAAACACAGCAAGGGGACTCCAAAAAGAGTCTCCATTTTTTCCAAAAATTGTGGCACAGACACCACTTAAGTGGCATCAATTGCCCCAGAGTTGCTTAAAACGGTTGGTGAGGTGATTTTACCAAATCCTCAAGCTTTTAGTCTCCCCAGGATGACACAGGGGTAGAAAAGTCCTTGCGGATCCATGATTTGTTCATCTTTATGAACATGAGTCTGTCTACATTCTCAGGGGACAGCCCGATGCGCTTATCTGTCAGCACACCACCAGCAGCGCTGAACACACGTTCAGAGAGAACGCTGGCTGCAGTGAATGACTAGATCTCCAAAGCGTGAGTGGCGAGCTCCGGACATGTTTCCAGATTAGAAGCCCAAAATGAGCAAGGGTCCAGTGACACAGTCATGGCTTTGATGTTCACTTGGAGATACTCCTGTACCATCCTCTCTAGGCGTTGACTATGTGTCAGACTTCTTGTCTCCTGTGGCCTTGCAAAGGATGGTCTAAAAAAGTGGTGAAACGATTCCACAAAATTGCTGTTACCAGCAGATACTGTGATACTGTTACGGTTTGAGTGATGAAGACTTGACAGTCCCACGGTTTGCAAGTTAGAACTGTGAGATTCACTACGTGCACCACTGATGTTTTGTGGAAAAGCACATGTAAGATACTGCAACAGCCTCTGCTGATACTCCTGCATGCGTGAATCCCTTTCTATGGCAGGAATTATTTCGGCAAATTTACTTTTGTACCGGGGATCTAAGAGTGTGGCAACCCAGTAGTCGGGATTACTTCGAATTCTGACAATCCGAGTGTCATGTTGCAGGTAGTGCAGCAAGAAGGCACTCATGTGTCTTGCGCATCCAGGAGGAACAAGTCCTTGTTGTGTTGATAGCGAGGTAAGAATCATGCTTCCTTCCTCTGCCCTCTCCCCCCAACCTCGCACAACAGAGATGTGATCAAGGTCTCCCTCATCTGATGAGTCTTCCATGCCCATCGCCAGTTCGTCCTCCACTTCTTCCTCGGCTCCTGCACCTTCCTCAACAGTTTGGCTGCTACCTTGCGCCCTGGTTAATCCCTCTCTCCCACCCTCCCATGCCTGCCGCCTTGGTGCTGCCGACCGTCTGGACCTTGGAGATGTTATCCCTTCCGCATACGACTCCTCCTCTACTTCCTCCACCTCCTCTTGTCCCACCACCTGACTCCGAATTCTGTTTAACGTGTCCTCCAGCATGTAAATCACCGGAATAGTCATGCTGATAATGGCATCGTCAGCACTAAACATCTTCGTCGCATTTCAAAACTGTGCAGAAGGGTGCATAGGTCCCTGATCTGAGACCACTCCTGCAGCGTGATTTGCCCCACCTCTGGATCTCGTTTGCCCAGGCTATACGTCAGAACGTATTGCACCAGGGCTTGTCGGTGCTGCCACAGTCGCTGAAACATGTGCATTTCAGCCGGTGAACTGGCAGGCCCAACGACTTCTTTAGAGATGTAAGTTGTTGAGCTGCGAACGGCGGAAGTGAGCACACAGCGACCGTGCCCTCTGCAGAAAGCCATCTAGTCCGGGATAGTGGGCTAAAAATTGCTGGACAACCAGGTTCAACACATGAGCCATACAAGGCACGTGTGTGACATTGCCCCGGCGAAGGGCCGCACCCAGGTTTGCAGCATTGTCGCACACAGCCTTACCTGGTAGCAGGTCCAGTGGAGACAACCATTCATGAAACTGGGTCTACAGAGCTGACCACAACTCCTCAGCTGTGTGACTCACATTTCCCAGACATTTCAAAGTAAACACCACCTGATACCGTTGAGTCCTGCTGCCAGCATCGTAAGGAGGTGTGCAAGATTCCTTCTGCGCAGTTAGAAAGCGGGTGGCATTACCAGACAGGCTTTGGGTGCAGGTGGAGGACCGAGAGGAGGCTGAGGAGGCAGAAGCAGTGGAGGAACTTCTAGATAAAGAGGATTGACGCACAACTCGTGGGGACGGCAAGACTTGGACAGCAGCCCCTTGTCCTGCTGTCACCATAGTTACCCAGTGCCCTGTCAGCGACATGTAACGCCCCTGTCCATGCCTACTCGTCCAAGTGTCTGTGGTGAAATGCACCCTATCACACACAGAGTTTTTCAAAGAAGCAGTGATGTTGTGTGCGACATGCTGGTGTAGCGCAGGCACACCTTTCTTTGAGAAGTAGTGCCGACTGGGCATCTGGTACTGGGGCACTGCGACGGACATAAGGTCTCGAAAATCCTCTGTGTCCACCAGGCGGAAAGGCAGCATTTTTGTAGCCAACAGCTTGCAGATGGTGAAATTCAACCTCTTAGCTTTGTCATGGCTAGGAGGAAATGGTCTTTTACTTGTCCACATCTGAGGGACCGAGGGCTGGCTGTTGTGCATAGACTAGGTTGAGAAGGGTGTCCCCAGCAAACTGCCGGTCTGTGAGGAAGATGCAGGCAGAAAAGTTAGGTTGCCTTGATCCAAAGGTGGTGCTCTTGATGTCTGAGAGCGCTCAACACCAGCTGGTGTTTCCACTTCCAAATGAAATGATGACCTGCCAATCACACTGGCTGTTGCGGGTAAAGAGTTGGCAGGTCTGCGTCCAAAAACATGTGACTGCTGACCCCCCAGTCACAGATGATGAAGAGGCCGCGGATGCACAAGATGGGGCAGACGGTGGTTGGCCCAGCCCGCTAGGCTGCATTGTAGCACAGTGAGCTTCCCACTGCAACTTATGCTTCATATCCATTTGACTTTTCATGCATGAAGTACTCAAACTATGGATTTTTTGGCCTCTACTTAGCTTTTGGTGACAAATATTACAGATAACACGAGTTGGGTCATCCTTATCGATCTGAAAAAATGCCCAGGCTATGCAAGGCTTAGAGCCCATGCGACCTGAACAGCCACCACGACTTCTGGTCAGAGGCAGAGTTGTGGTTGAGGATGCAGTAGTTGACGTGCTTCCAGTACTCCGTCTCTGTCCAGTAAGGCGCAACCTAACCTCGTCGTCAATAGCATCTGTGACGCCCAGCTGCGCTTGGTATCACAGATCCTAAAAGAGTGCATTGATGGAATCCTCCACAAGAGGCCCCCATAAACATTCACACATCTCCACCTTCCACATCAGCCGAGCAGAGGAAGCCCGTTAGGGATATAAATAGGGAAGGTGGAGCTAGGCAGTTCAGTTCGTCTGAAGAGTTCCTGCAGTAGAGAAGCCTAAGAGAGGTCAGTGTGCAGTGGAGCTCAGTCCAGTCTAGAGAACTCAGTTAATAGTTCAGCAGTGGAGCACGAGGCTCCTGCTAGCTAGATTCAGGGAGCCCAGTTAGAGCTTAAGGTGTGCCGGTGCCATAAGATCGGTGAAGCGCGGCAAGCTGCCGTTAGTGTGTATAGCTTAGTGAGGGCCCGAGTAGGCCGAAGGCGAGTGGAGAGTTAGTACATAGGGGGCAGAGGAGCTTAACCAGCTCACCCCAAAGCTTTACCGGACACCGGATCCGAGTTTACCGGGATCTCTATGACCCAGTAAGGCATAACCGGAATCCCTGGAGAACTACAAGTCCCAGGATTGCTAAGGTGCTGATACGTAACAGAGCCAGGAGACGCTTAGGCCCCGCATACTGAGAGCGTGTACTCCAAGACAAGGCCCTACCACAAGGTCAGCCATCGCAGGACAGAGACAAAGTTAGGCCTAGCTCCAGGCAGGTCAGAAACTTACTACGCAGAGGCAAGAAACAGGAGGCCCTACACCCGCTCATTGGGTAGGATCCTGATATGCACCCTTCACCCTACAGTGCTCCCGGATGTGCCTGAATTTCCACCAGTAAAAGGTACTGAAGTGACTACCGTGTCCGTTCCCATTCTTGCTCTGACCCAGCTGGGTCTCGCCTGTCCGGCATTCCCCCTGCATAAGCTGCCCTGAGGCCTAGCTTAACCTGTGGGGAGCTATACCATCGAGCTGCCTTATCACCGGCCTCAGTGGACTGCTGCAGCGCTGGGGCTTCTCACCAGATACCACAGGTGGCGTCACGAACTCTTATAAAAGTAACAATTATCCACCCTTTTAAAGAGTGACCCCAGGGTACAGGCCCGGGAGCCGACCACCGCGACATCCCCAAGGCCAGGCAAAGGCCCGGGTACCGAGTCATCCCCATCCCTTGGGCTAGTCACATTCTCCTCCACCTCCTCTGCTGACCTCATCGACTGGCTGACTGTGGGTTGACAGTAAGTGGGATCTCCAACCTCGTCATCATCACCCTGTGTGTTGTCACACCCATCGTCCTCAGAGCCAACCTCTTCCTGCCCTGACCGAAAAGTCAAGTTGTCGCTCCAATCAGGTATTTGAGTCTCATCATCGTCTTCATCGCTGTCTCCACCAACAGGAGTTACAGTTTGGGAACGAGGGTCTACATTATGCTCAGAACCTTCTTCATCTGGTCCTGGATCCGACTCAAAGATTCTGGGCATCAGTGCAGATCATTTCCTCGTCTGGATTAATAGAAGCTCTGGAGCAGACCTCCGTTTCCCAGGCTATAGTATGAGTAAACAGCTGTGCAGACTCAACCATCTGTGTTACCCCATACTCAGATGGGCAGCTGGAGACTTGGGAGCTGTGAGGAAGCCAGTGCGATTGGGGTGACACCTCTGAGGACTGGAGTATTTGTGATGTTGAAGTTGAGGTGGAGGAGAGCCCACTTGAAGGAGCACTTGACATCCGTTGAAGCACCTGCTGTTTTTGTGCCTCATCTGGAATTTGTAGCGATGGGCGTGTCCATAAGAAAGGGATCGTACCACATTGTCCACGAAAAGAAGTAGACATCTTAGTTTGGCTGGAAGATGGTCTTTCTTCTGCAGATGTTACCATCCCCCACCGTGGTTGGGCTCGACCCACCAGCGGACAGACACCAGTATTGGGAGAGGGGGCTGGCTGTCAGGGTCCACCGCGGCTCTGGCACAAACCTGGGGACACGGAGGTCGCATGGGCAGGAACGGACTGGCCGTGTCGGCTTCGCACTCCAGCGTAGTCCCTCTGCCCGCTCGCTCCCGTAACCTCAAAGGGATGCGCAAGCGGCTTTTCTTCCCAGGGCTGTTCCCCGTCCAGCAGGAACGTGGGTGAGCTCAGGTCGGCCTTCCACTGTACTCCCTTACCTCCCTCGCCCTCTTTCCTTCTTTCATTCTCCATCTAACCCCTCGGCTCTGTGGTGTCCGCTCTCCCTCCAGCTCTCTCCTTCTCACAGGTGGACTACCACGTGTATTCACACTGTGGCAAATCTTTTGGGCCCAGACATAAGAAGTTGTCGAGGTAATGGATAATATGTGCCCCCTTAGAAACGTCCATTACAACCCATTCGAGGAAGCAACTAAACGCCTCCAATAGTGACCAGGATCTGGAGCACCCCATGGGCAAACAGCGATCTATATAGTATGCTCCTTCCCAGAAGCAGCCCAATAGGTGGACACTATTCGGAGGCACAGGTAGTAAGTAATCGGAACTCCGCATCTATGTCTGTTTTGGCCATTAGGGTGACCCTTCCCAACTTCTTGATCCGCCTGATTGCCTTGTCAAAGGATGTACAGTATATACTACTGTACTTGGTTCCGCGTCGATGTTGTCGTTTACGGACCTGCCCCTTGGATATGACAAATGGTGGATTAGTCCGAATGTATTGGGTTCTGTTTTTGGCACAACTCACAACGGGGATACCACTACGTCTTGTAAGGAAAGTGTTCTGAATGGAACCGCCATTCTACCTAAAGATATTTCTTTTTTAAATTTTCTTGTCACGACGTCTGGGTGTTGGTAGGCTGATTTTAAATTTTTTCTCCAGCCTTTCTTGATTTTAGAATGTCATGACATGCCTATATCTGTGTCTCCCCCTCCTTTTACTCCTCCACCTCTTTTCTTTTCGCATGACTATATGTACTTGTCACTTTTCCTTGTGTTAGTTGTGTCTTCTGAGCAGTTTGTCAGCTTTTGGACACCTTTGAAGTGTTTTCTATGTGTTTTCTATGTGTTTCTATGTGTTTTTGTTTGCCTGCCATTGGTTTTAACAGTGTTCGAAGGTGTTCGACGAACATACAGGGGTGGCTCAACACTACTTTGGATGGAACACATCCTCCCGACGCCAAGGATTGCGGGCCGTAGGTCAATCAGGGTTGCCCCCACGGTCTACAGCTCCTGCACCTCATCCTTCTTAGCCTCCTCCTCTTCAGCCTCCATCTCCGAAATGACCACATCAGTTGCAAGCTGGAAACACTGCAGCACTGCCTCGGCCAAGCGGCAATAGGCAATGCTGAAGCTAATATGCTTAGATGACAAACCGCACAATGCTGAAGAGTTGTGGACAGCTCTGAAAGACCAGGCAGATCTGTGGCTCACACCGCTGAACCTACAGCCAGGCATGGTCGTGTGTGACAATGGCCGGAACCTGGTGGCGGCTCTGAGACGAGATGAGCTCACACACGTACCATGCCTGGCCCATGTGCTTAACCTCATGGTTCAGCGGTTTCTCAAATCCTACCCGGAGCAGCTGGATCTGCTTGTTAAAGTACGCCGCCTTTGTGCCCATTTTAGAAAGTCAGCTACAGCTTCCGCCGCCCTTGCCGTGTTTCTGCAGCGTTTGCAGCTTCCGGCTCACAGACTGGTGTGTGATGTCCCCACGCGTTGGAACTCTACACTGCAGTTGTTGGGAAGGATATTTGAGCAGAAGAGGGCAGTTGTTGAGTACCAGCATCAATAAGGCCGTCAGTATTCAGTTCAGACTCCACACATAAGACCTCTGGAGTGGACCTGGATGTCAGACATATGTACCATCCTCCAAAACTTTGAGGACTCCACCACGATGGTGAGCGGAGATGACGCCATAATTAGTGTCACCATCCCGCTTCTCTGTCTTCTGAAATGCTCTCTGCTCACAATCAAAGAGGATGCATTGCAGGTGGAGCACAATGAGATGGAGCAAGGAACCATACAGGTTGATTACACACAGCCAAGCCTCATCTCATCCCAACGTGGATTGGGTGAAAATGAGGAAGAGGAGGAGGAGGAGGAAGGACAGGAGCTAGTTTCATGCACTATAGACTGTTCTACCTGCACAGCTGTCATACCGTCTGTTCAGCGTGGATGGCCAGAGGACAGAGAGGAGGATGAGGAGGAGAGCATGGTCAGTCATCCTCTTTGTGAGGACACGGAAGTCTTGCCTGTTAGTAGTCTGGCACGCATGGCTGAGTTTATGTTACGCTGCCTTTCCCATGACCCTTGCATTCTCAAAATTTTGGGTGACAGTCATTAATGGTTGGTGACACTTCTAGACCCACACAACAAGGAGAACTTTATATCTCTTATTCCTGAGGTGGACAGGCCTGCAAAAATGGGGCTGTACCAGAAGGCCTGTGTTGCGGCACTATTAAAAAAATTCCCATCTGAAAACGCTGGCAGCAGAGGGCACACTTCATTGGACAACCAAGGAGTACAAGCGAGAGAGACGCAACTTCAATCCAGCAGAGGCAGGGGAACACTGTCAAAGTTCTGGGAGAGTTTTCTCAGACCCTCCCATCGCAGAGGGCCTGAGGCGCGGGGTACTCTCACAAGGAGTTCAAAGTTTGGGAAGATGCTGAGGGAGTACCTTGCCGAACGTACCAACGTCCTCTGTGATTCCGCTGTGCCTTATAATTATTGGGTATCCAAGCTGGATATGTGGAATGAATTGGGTCTCTATGCCTTGGAGGTCCTGGTCTGCCCTGCCGCCAGCGTTTTATCAGAGCCGGTTTTTAGTGCCGCTGGTGGAATTATAACTGATAAGCGCATCCGCCTGTCAACTGAAAATGCTGACAGGCTGACTCTTATAAAAATGAACATGTGCTAGATTGGGCCAGACTTCTCAACACCACCGAATAATAGCAGCGTAACATAAACTCAAATCCAGTGTCTTTTCTTGGGAGGTGTATTCCCATGCACCTTTTCACACCCACACATGGGTATACACTTCCTGATTTTGACTATTTGCTCGTCCTCCTCCTTCTCCTCATCTTCCACCACCATATCACCAGGGTGACCGTGGTCCGTGATGCAACACCCACAGAATTTTTTTGAAGGAGTGTTTATGATGCCCGTAAAAAAAATGTTTTATACAGTATGTACATGTATACCCCCCAGGGGAGAATGTTTGTCAGCCCATACACTTAGTGCATGGACATTACAAGTATAGGAGGCCCGCTCCTTTCTCATGGGAACATTTTTTATGAGGTCCTCCTCCACGTCTCTTCCAAGGGGCATAGAAGTGCCTCCAAATTTTTGGCAGCCCTTGCATTCACTACATAGGCCAACACTATGGGAGACTCTCTCCTTTCTAATGGGAATTTGTCATTACTGTGGCCCTGCTGTATGTGTCTTTAATTTCTTAGTGAGGTTTTTCCTAAATATGGCCAGCCATTAGACTCAATGCTTAACCTATAACTGTATATGTGGCGCCCTGCTGCGCTTGGTGCCACAGAACCTAGAAGGGTGCATGATTGGATTTCTCCACAAGAGGCTCTCACTACATCCAAACACCTCCACCTTCCACCTCTTACCAGCAGAGGGAGCCCAGATAGGGATATATAAAGGGAAGGTGGAGCCAGGCAGCTCAGTCAGTAGTTAGAATCTAGCTAGAGTTGAGAGTTAGTGTTCAGACAGTGTCACCAATCTGTACACAGTAAGCAATGGTTGTAAGCACGCCCCAGCCCTTTGACTGACAGCTAGCTCTACAGTACATCAGTGCAGAGCCACCTGTCAGTGGCTCACGGGAGGAATAAAGTTAATTTACTCCCATGTGCTACACATTCAGTATAGTGGCCAAGCACTTCCTAATGGTATTACCCTGCAGATTAACCCTACATCAGCAGGTTAATAGCGTTATCCAATGTGACAGGTTCCCTTTAACTTAAAGGATCATGTTCACAACAGGAAAAGTCTTCAAACGCTTGTTTCTAATCTATTACTAGTTATTGGCCTTCTTGGTTGATGGCGTGTGGTGTGGAGTATTTTTACCGAATACAAGTTTCCATTTTGATAAAAAACAACACATTTTTACCGACATGGAGGCGAATTCCCTCCTCTTCACCAGCCTCCATTATTGGTTTTATCAGATCGTATACTCACTTTATCAAAGTTTAGTGGGTACTGTGCTGCAAACTCCAGCTGACGGACCACCACTTCATTAGGAGCCACGTTTCTGTTCCTCATGTCCCGCAGAATATTGGTCAAGTAGACGTCATCTAACCTCTTTATGGCCGCATTAATCAATGTGCTGTATACATTGATATTTGGATGGAATCCACAAATCTGTAAAACAAGTTACCGATCAGATATGCAAAAAGATCCTTGTCACTTGTTTTCTATAAAAAGGCAAATCAGTTTAAAAATGACATTATTTTCTAGACTTTATCAAGTAGGAGTAAAAAAAAAAAAAAGACACTAAATAAACTATGTAAACTAGCAATGTCATTACCGCCATGTCTTCCAGGAGCTGTAAACCATCTTTTTCTTTAAGGCATGCCCTAGCGAGATTGCAAAAGGTATGGATGTTTGGTGCAATGCCTCTCTGTGCCATCATAGGCAACAGCTGCTGTAAAGAAACCATTCAGACGATCAGTTTTTACACTGTACGTGTGGCATGAAGTGTGGAAGAATCGGCACTAAGTTTCAGAATGTGTCAGTGTTCTCCATGACAGCCAACCAGATGCCACGTTTCATTTTACCAGGGCAATAAAAGAAGAGCTCTGATTGGTTGTTATGGGTATCACTGTCCGTTTCGACAAAAAGTTTGTTTCTGCATGAGGCCCGACGCATTTGCAGAAAAAGGGAAATGCTAAAATCTGTATTAAACAGTATTCACACATAAAATATTGCTGCGTCCAACTGAATGTTGCATTTTGGCGGCAGCGCACAAAACGCCTTCATATAGGCTCAGGGCACAATTCCCTGCCGAAGCGCAAATTCACACAAGCACAATGCTTTGTGTTCAGGGGAAAAAAAGGCCATTTTTGATCCGTACAGCGTCCATTTGTCATCCATAACTAAAAAAAAACCTAATAGAAGGCCAGACACACTTTCCTATGTAATCTATGCAGTGCGTCCGGTAAAACATACCTGCCACACGGATTGTGTCTGATTGTTGTGCAGCCTTTGAAATCTACGGTTATATCTCATTTAAAAAACGGATGGATGAGATAAGCGCCTGTAGCCATTATTCCCCCACAGTCTGGTGGTCAATCCATTCATGTGGAATATTACACTGGGTGACATGGACATCACACAGACCAAAAACACAAATGGAGGAAATCTTCCTTGATGGTGCGGCCAGAAAAAGCAAAAGGCCTCATTCACACATCATGTTGCACGTGGAGGTTTATCCCTTTTTTTCATGGATACATCACATACCCAGTATAATCTATGGTGCTATTCACATGTCCGTCTGTCTGTCTTTTTCCGATATCACAGATGAAAAGAGCCGATACAAGTCTATGGGTCTGTGCAAAAACATTCAGCACCCGGATGGCAAAGAATAGGAGAAGCTCTGTAATTCAAGGATTTATTTATCCATCCGTCAAACATTGATGGGAAAAACGGACCCACAGTCCGAACACTGATGACACACGGAACAAACACTGCTGACACCAGGGACATTTTTTCCATGTACGTGGTTAAATATGGACATGTAAATGAGAAAATGTGTCATACTTTAGACTCTTTTGCTGGCTTGCCTTGCATCACTTTTTTTGCCCCCCAATTTTCAAACAATTTAGTGCATGCTGTTGTATTTAAAGCCATGCCCCTTCTGTCAAAGCCATGCCCATCTTTCAAAGCAATGTCCCTTCTTTCAAAACCATGCCCCTTCTTTCAAAGCCATGCCCCTTCTTCAAAGCCATGCCCCTTCTTTCAAAGCCATGCCCCTTCTTTCAAAGCAATGCCCCTTCTTTCAAAGCCATGCCCCTTCTTTCAAAGCAATGCCCCTTCTTTCAAAGCCATGCTTAGAAACAATTAGGCCGATATAAAAAAGTGTAGTTTCTATATGAATCGGTTGGAACTGTGGCGTCCCTGAGGGTTCAGTCGCCACAGGGGTACTGCACCTCAGATCGAGGTGTGGTATCTCCTCTCCGAGGTAAGGATGGAGCACCACACGGGACCCAGCCTCAGCACTCAACACTACACCACTCCTGTCCTGTGGGGGGCTTATATGCACCAGGGTGCTGCCCCAGCCAGGATAGAGGAGATGGGGGGGGAGACCAAAGATAGGGGGAACCATGTAGTGGGTGAGGGTGGAGGACACACTTTTAGGTTACACTTACTGATACATATTTAATACATGGCCATCTTAGGTTCAAGGTCTTTGATTGTGATCTTCATCGCTGATAGTGGCTTTCTGCTGGAACCTGCAGCTTGTTAAAGATACGCGGTCCTCGTACTCTGGGCTTGAGGTGAGGAGTGGGTTACAGTTAACCGCTGTCTCTACCTGGTCAAGGTCCCTACCTAAGAAGGCCTGGAGGGGAGCGGAGGAGTAAAGCTCCACAGGCAAAAGGATCCCAGGGGATACGGACGGAGCAGCATACACCACCTGTATTTCCTACTCTGGCTTAGTCAGAGGGATTCCTGCTGCAAGAGGGGTACCGGCCCCCGATATCTGACTCTGTTACTTCACGTCTCAGTCGGAAAAGCCCAGAGGCCTTCTGGATCCCTAAGGGGGATATGGACGGAGCGGAGTACGCCACCCGTATCCCTTAAACTGCGCTGATGCAGCGGGAACCGGCGTTTCACCAAGTTCATACCACACACACAGTCAGGAGGAGACTTAATGGGAGAACTCACCAAGGAGAGGAACATTCTGGTCCAGGGGTCTCGTTAAGTGCACCTAAACTACCCGGAGTGTGCTGAACCCCTTCCTGGTGGTCGCAGCGCGCCGTGAGGAGCAAGGAGAAGCTTTGTGCTTACTACTGAAACAACGTGAGTAAAGCTTGGAAGACTTCACCCCTTGCCTCTGTTATCCTGTCCTGCGCGGCACCGCACACACACCACCAACCTCCAGACTTTCCTCTCTCTCTGCCCTGAGGCCCTGCTCCGCCTGTGGGGAGTAGTACCAGCTGAGCTGCCACGACACCCGCCTCAGAGGACTGACGCAGCGCTGGTGGTCCGTGAAAAAAGGGAAAAGAGGTGTGCTATGAAGCAGTGATCACCCAGCAATACTTCAATAAATTATCAAACGTTATAATAAGTGACAATAAATTTTATTCATTACAAATATAAATACATACAAACAACGTAAAAAAAACCAAATTGCTAAAACACAAGTAAAATCAATATAGTGGGGTTACCCACTAATTTGAAGCCCACCTGCTCCAAAAAAAACATCCCTAGTTACAACAGAACAAGCAGTACCATAATACAAGTGCCAGTATTATCCCTGGTGATCAATATCGTACACATGCAAATTAGTTATGACTACCTGACATTAGTATACAAGGAGGTGTACTATAGTCCAGAAAGATGAAGAGGGAAATATGTGCCTACTACAGCAGAGTATATATTGAAAAATACAAAGAGTCCCAAACATAAATGAAGCCCATATAGAATATCTGAGCTAACAAATACTATATACTCACATACCACAAAAAGTACTATTCAGGGTATAAATAAATACAAAACCCTTTCATGCTGTAAGTATCCCTCCTGCACATAATAGCGCTACGATCAATCACCTCCCTGAGCACAAAATCCTATGCTGGGATGAAGCAGGCGGGCATTCAGTGCCCAAGCGCTGGTGGTAATCACCGGGAACCACAGGTGGCGTAGTCGACAAATAACCACTCATCTGCTAGCCCATATTTTTAATGTGTGCGCCCTGGGCACAGACCGGGTCAAGGCCGGGACTGCATCCCCCTCTTCCACCGGCCCATCGTCCAAGTACACCTTTCCCAGGGAGGGCTAACGCTACCTGAGTAGTAGTGGGTCACACAGAACCATTTGCTTTGGATCGTTATTAAGCCATAGTAAAAAAAAAAAAGGTATTCACTTTTAAGAAAAAAATATATATAAAAAGTCAGGCAGATCTGTCACACACTTTACAAATGATTTCATGCAGCAAATATAATCCCACAATGCGGTAACATCATTCACCTACTGTACCTCAGCCTCTTTACTGTCAGATAGCGTGGATCTTCTCACAAGCCGTGTTAATTATTTTATGATGGCTTTTTAACATTTAAATGATAAAATAAAAACCATTCCCTTACCAAAGCCGACTGCAGCTTCAGAGTTTTACTCCTCTTCAACACCAAAGTGTTAAAAAAGGTGAGATCTGGCTGTACTCCGTAGGCGTCCATAGTGGCCAGGACGGCAGATTCTGACCCCACTTCTGCTCTCATGACTGCCGCTAGGAGGGTGAAGGTCTTTATTGTAGGACAGACGTTGTCTTCTTTCATCTTCTGAAGAACGCCCCCTAAGTCGCCAATCACTGCCAATCGGTCAGATGGGGTATTGACATTTGCAAGTGACACAATTTTTCCCGTATTTACAGACAGGTCCAGGAGGTTTGGCACATTACTGGCATCAAAAGAGGGCACGCTGGGAAAATGGTCAGCTGTACTCACCACGGCCAGTGCCTGTGAGCCTGCCAAGTCCTCAGCTGTGCCATAGTTGCCACTTGGAATTGAGGAATGGCCCAGGAGCATGGGCTGCCCACCTCTCCAGGACTATCCTTTCTTTTCTTCACTTGCTGGCTTTTCCTGTCTTGCTTCTCTTTGCCTGCACTTAAAGTCAGGGCTGCCAGTTCCTTAGAGTGCGTGAGTAAATGTAGAGCGTCAGCGGTGTCTCCAATCCCACAGTCTCGGGGGGCACCAAGAAGCAGGTTATAGGTGATTACATCCGGCTTTACCCCCATGTGCCGCATCTGCCTCCAGACCTGAAGCACAAGATGGCGTATACAGTCATTATCCCCATTACATTCACGCAAATATGTACACCCCGTCACAGAGAAAGCAGTAACTGGACACGGACTAGCTGGCATGTAATGGCAGTACCCTATTATAATGATGCTCCCATATGTCAGAGGGTCACATTGGTAAAGCCGGTGCCCTCCAGGATGAAAAGCTTTGTGGAGGGCTTGGGCCATCTACTTATGTCATTTCCAAACGTGTGTCTACATAATAAATAGGCAACTCCTACTAGTAAATTCTGTGCTATTTTCTGTATCTGTGAAGCCTTGCCCACTGGTTTTCCCATTGTCTCCGAACAGCGCGCCTACCCGTGTAATAAGACCCCGATGCCAGTGCGCCTACCAGTATAATAAGACCCCGATGCCAGCGCGCCTACCCGTGTTATAAGACCCTGATGCCAGCGCTCCTACCCGTGTAATAAGACCCTGATGCCAGCACGCCTACCCCTGTAATAAGACCCAGATGCCAGCGCGCCTACCCGTGTAATAAGACCCCAATGCCACAGCGCCTACCCATGCAATAAGACCCCGATGCCAGCACGGGTATTCCGACTGGCCGTTACAGGTTGCAGATGGAAGTGCCGTTGGGGGGGGGGGGGGGATATGCCAACCGAAGACAGCGAAAATCCTGCAAAACGTCAAAAAATAACTTATCAGCATGCTGCCTACTGTAACAGTCCACCTAAAGTGGCCGACCGCTGTATTCCCTTTGTTACTAAAAATCTGGCACAAAATCCTTATCTACTAGCCAGTCTAATCACCGGCCAGTCTAACCACTAGTCAGTCTAATCACCAGCCAGTCTAATCACCAGCCAGTCTAATCACTAGCCAGTCTAATCACTAGCCAGTCTAATCACTAGCCAGACTAATCACTAGCCAGTCTAATCGCTAGCCAGTCTAATCGCTAGCCAGTCTAATCGCTAGCCAGTCTAATCACTAGCCAGTCTAATCACTAGCCAGTCTAATCACTAGCCAGTCTAATCACTAGCCAGTCTAATCACTAGCCAGTCTAATCACTAGCCAGTCTAATCACTAGCCTTGCGCCAAACTTCTAACAGAAATCTCCTATCAGAATCGCAAGAAAGGAATCAGCAGGCGATCTCTTAGACCAGTCTGAACTAGGACTAAGTAAAGGAGCTAATACAATATAAAGAGGTGAAACTGTTACCAAAGCCTTGTTATTCCGCTCACAGTAACGTCTGAGCCAGCGTCGCTGACACCTCTGCGGGCCGATTTATGCTTTTAGAAAAGTCACATGAGTATCACTACACATGAGACTTCTGCAGCCGGACAGGAGTCCTGCCCCGGCTTCTGCCCTCCGCCACGCGTCATCTACAAATATGACAGGCGGGTGGGAGACGCCACATCTCTACTTAGATAAATGTCCTGCTTTATCTCCTGTGCATTGGCACAAGGACGGGTATGTGCCTGCGGGCCGTCAGCATCTTCCCTGAGGAGAGCGGGCACCTTCCCGGCCGCCGCACACCGGAGATGCAGGTCCGGTGCAGGAATAACTGTGTTCCTTTGGCAGGATTGCCAGAACTTGTTCCCTCTACTTGTCGGCACCACCTGGACTAACTACACAGCAATAAATCTCCCCTCCTGGCAGTGATGTGGAGCAGGTTGCTCTGTAGCTGCACGCTCCGGCCCCCCAGAGCCTGAGTAGTACAGACATACACTACATGGCTGCACAGACCACCGGAGGGAATAACGGACATAATAAAGGTGGACAGGATAGGGGGAAAATAACCACATGGATGCAATTAAAGGGTTATTGCCAAAATAGAAAATCATCTCTTATCCAAAGGTTAGGGGATAACTTACTGATCACTGAGGGTCTGACTGCTGGAACCCCTAGCAAAGCCAAGAACAGGCAGCATGCTCAGCCTCCCCTCCATTCACTGTCTATAGGACTGCCCAAAATAGCCAAGAGCAGCGCTCCACTAGTTCTGGCAGTCCCACAGACGATGAGTACGACGCGCCCAGGGGATGGGGACGACTCGGTACCCGGGCCTTTGCCTGGTTTTGGGGATGTCGCGGTGGTCGGCTCCTGGGCCCGTACCCTGGGGTCACTCTTGAAAAAGGGGATTGCAACTTGGATAAAATAAATAAACAGTTTGTGACGCCACCTGTGGTACTTGGTAATGATTACCAGCGCTGCTTCAGACCTCCGGGGGGGTGATGGGATGGCAGCTGAGGTGTTTCTGCTCCCCACAGGTGCAGTGGGCCCCCGGGGCAGTGTGGAGTTTGGTGGGTGGTGATGCTGGGACTTGTAGTGCAGGCGGGATGGCGCAGCAGAAGTAACTGACAGAGACAGTGGATTCGCTTCAATACCTTTACTGGT
This sequence comes from Phyllobates terribilis, assembly GCF_046119375.1. Classification (NCBI taxonomy): domain Eukaryota; kingdom Metazoa; phylum Chordata; class Amphibia; order Anura; family Dendrobatidae; genus Phyllobates; species Phyllobates terribilis. The sequence goes on from NW_027362959.1 coordinate 1,644,112, forward strand.
GCGGATGTCAGGTACGGTCCAGGGTACTCAGCAGGATGGGTGCACTTCAGGACTTCTCCCCAGTGAGCGGGTATAAGGCCTCCTGGTCCGTGTCTGCCTCTCTGTATGCTCCTGGCCAGCCTGCAACTGGGCCTAGCTTATGTGTCGTGCTGTTCCTTCACCTGTCGCTCAGTAGTAGGACCTTCTGCTGGCAACCACTATCCCTGGTCGTCGGGGCCTTCATGGTTCCTGGTCCTGTAATGGGTCTAGCTTCAGGTCTGCCAGGGACTTGTAGTCCTCCTGGAATGCCGGTGGTCCCTACTGGGTATAAAGGACCCTGTAGGCGCGGACCCGGTGTCCGGTTTGTATCTTTGGGGTGAGCCTTGTGATGCTCCTCTGCCCCCTCAACTCCTCTCATCTCTCCTCTTTACCGTCGGCCACACTCGTGGCCCTCAGAACCCAGCAGCAGACGCGCCGCGTCTTCGCTGCTCTCAGCGTCAGCACGCTCTCAGACTCTCTCAGTCTGACTACTAACTCTGACTGAACTGCCTGGCTCCACCCTCCATATATATATATATCCCTAACGGGCTCCCTCTGGTGGTATGAGGTGGAAGGGTGGAGGTGTTTGTATGTAGTGAGGGCCTCTTGTGGAGAAGTCCATCCATGCACCCTGGGTCCTGTGGTACCTGTTGTAGCAGGGTGCCGCAAATGGAGTGGTGGTTGAGTATACGCACTGCTCCGTTCATTTTTAATGGGAGTGCTGAAGACCAGCCGAGCACAGAGCTTCAGTCGTCTCATAGAAAATGTATGGTGCAGCAATGATCGACCATCACATCAGTCACAAAGGACTCTTCAAATCCCCAGTTTTCAGGATTGGTGAGGCTCCCAGCAGTCAGACCCCATCCATCGGGAAGTTATCCTATGGATAGGAGATATCTTTTAAACTTTGTACACCCCCTTTGAAGGATTATTCAATCTAATTCTAAAGTCGGGGGATACTGACAGCCGCCCTCCACTAATCACACCATGTTGGCATATTGTAGTGATATCCCACCGCATTGTGATGGAAAGAAGAATATAACTGTATACAGAATAACATGGAGATGTTTGATAGAATACAGCAGCCCGGAGGTTATGGGAGCGCCGCCAGCTTCTGTACCTCTGTACTAGATGGTATACAGCAGTGACCGTCCCTACACGGGACCCTGATCATTAGGAATATTGCCTCTTACACCCGAGCCCAGGGAATTCTAATTACTAGTGTACACTGTTATATCAGTTTATTATCACCTCCGGCCATGAAAGAATTGTCAAATTATTTATTTTATAGAATTTTGTCTAGCATGGAAGTTATGAAACCTTACAAATCCATGCTCAGTACTCTCTATATACATGTATAAATTAGATACATTGTAAATGAAAACATCATATATTTAGGAGTTTGTGAGCTACATATCCATATACTAGATGGTGGCCCGATTCTAATGCATCGGGTATTCTAGAATAGGTATGCGGCCGACCGGGCGCAGTCAGCAGAGCTGTGTTTAAATTTTGCACCAAAATCGCTGATTGGTCACGGTTGCCGGCCTCGACCAATCAGCAAAGCGGTGTTTAAATTTTGCGCCAATACTGCTGATTGATCTCGACCGGCGGCCTCGACCAATCAACGATTTTGGCGCCAAATTTAAGCAACGCTCTGCTGATTGATCTCGGCCGGCGTCCTCGACCAATCAGCAGAGCGTTGCTTAAATATGGCGCCAAAATCGTTGATTGGTCGAGGCCGCCGGTCGCGACCAATCAGCGATTTTGGCGCAAAATTTAAACAACGCTCTGCATCGCTCTGCTCATTGGTCGCGGTCGCCGGTCTCGACCAATCAGCAGAGCGTTGTTTAAATTTGGCGCCAATCTCGCTGATTGGTCGCGGATGGCGGCCGCGACCAATCAGCAGAGCGGTGTTTACATTTTGCGCCAATACTGCTGATTGATCTCGGCCAGCGACCGCAATCAATCAGCAGAGCGCTGTTTAAATTTGGCGCCAATCTCACTAATTGGTCGCGGATGGTGTCCGCGACCAATCAGCAGAGCGTTGTTTAAATTTTGCGCCAAGCTCGCTGATTGGTCACGGCTGGTGTCCGCGACCAATTAGCACAGCAGTGTTTAAAAGTGGCGGTAAGATCGGTGATTGGTCGTGGCGGCTATTTAAATGTAGCGCCCAAATTGGTGATTGGCCGCGGGCAGCGGCCGCGACCAATCAGCAGAGCGGTGTTTAACTTTAGCGCCAAGATCACTGATTGGTCGCGCTCTCCGCACGCGACCAATCCGCAAATCGTATTGGTGAGGAGCAGGGAGCGTAATCGTATTAGTGAGGACCGGTGGACATGAGTGGGCGCTCGGAGCAGAAGTATCCCGACCCGCAGCGCAGCTCCCCGGTCCTCTCTTCACACCCTAGCCGCTGATGTCCCCACAGTATCCGCATGGTGTTACAGAGGTCCAGACATTTGTGTTAAAAATCGGTGATTGGTCGCGGGCAGCGTCGGCGACCAATCAGCACAGCGATGTTTAACTTTTGCGCTAAGATCAGTGATTGGTCGGGTCCGAAGACCGCGACCAATCATCGAATCGTCTTGGTGAGGACCGGCGCTGCCTCTGCGGCTACTTCCGCTGCGAGAACCCGGGACATAGCGGGCGCTCGCAGGAGAAGTATCCCGACCCGCAGCGCCGCTCCCCTGTCCTCCGTTCCGCATGGAGGTCAGAGGCGCCGGCGGTCCTTCCGCTGATACTGGCCGGGAGATGAGCGCCTCGCGCCGCTCATCTCCCGGCTGCATCTCCGTCCCGCAGATGGGTCCGGCGGTCGGGGTCATTCTGCTGGTACCGGCCGGGAGATGAGCACCTCGCGCCGGTCATCTCCCGGCTGCATCGCCGCTGAGCTCCGTCCCGCAGATGAGCTGCTAACGGCCGCCATCTTTTTTCAGAAATCCCGCGGCGCTGATTGGCCGCTGGCGGACCAATGAGCAATGCGGGATTTCCTGGACAGACAGACAGACGGGATAAGACGATTATATATATAGATACTCCCTGCAACCACTTTGATGTTGCACTTTACTGCAATGCTGTGGCAGCCAAAAAAACGTCATTCTGGCATTTTGATTTTTTCCCCATTACAATGTTTACTGATCAGATTAATTAGGAGACTTGAAGCGGCGATCGTCTGATCGCTTGTGCTGTACATACACTGCTATCTATAGCAGAAATCACCATCTTCTATGAACGCCGGCCCATAGGAGGGTCATAATGACATGTATGGGAGGTCATCAGCAGACCCCCAGCTGTCATGACAAACCATCGGTGCCCCACAATCACGTGGCAGGATGTATGACGCGCTTCCAGCCGATGTGCGTTAAATCCCGCTGTCAGTGATTGACAGCTGGATTTAACGGGTTAATAGCAGCAGGCGGAGCAACAGTACATCAGCAGCTATTAAAGGCAGATGATGGTTGATTAAATCAGTCATCATGTGCAGGGAAATATGTGGGCTCGGTGTGCAAGATCACATCAAAGGCAGGGACACGACCTTTGACGTAAATATACGTCAAAGATGGTGAAGCGGTAGAGCAAATCACAGGTTGCAGCCTCTTCTCTAATATTCAAAGACTGGCTAAAAATACTCCTGAAAAATACTATGAGGAGGATTTTTACTCTTCTGTAAAAAATGTAGAGCGACCTCTGCAATGCGGTATACATTTCTTTACAATGGGTCCCAATAGTGGACGGATGCCTCATCATCCATCCTGACAGTGGCCACTAGGGGCCACACACCTTCTATGTGTATGCGCCCAACAATGGCCACAAACGTAATGTGCACCTAGCCCAACAGAGTCATCAGAGAATCCAAGAGTCCCACCCTCAGCCGGCATGCCCCATCGTCACTTCAGCAGAAATACTGCAGCAAGAAATATCTGTATTAGTAAAATGAACAGTTGCTCCATGATTCCTCAATGTTTTTGCGCATCTCATCATGTCGGAAGTGTGAGACATAATTCCCAGGTAAGTGTGCACTGTACGGATATAGGATGTAGGATGTGTGCAGCAAGCCATACCTGCAGAGCTTGTAGGAAGCCCAGCTCTTCATCCCTTATGCATCCCATAAACAGGACGGTGAATGTTTCAGGGCCAACGACACGGAATTTTTGTGCAATTTCCTATAAACCCAAGAAGACCATATTAGCTTGTTATTATCCAGCTCGCGACATCACTGCTTGAGTATTGCAAGAGAAATCTAACCAAAATCAAAATCTCAGGAAAAGCGTCACTTTGCCGTTCCCAGAACAGCCGGGTGGCCAGTGAAAAACACAGTGAAGGGGGCGCAGTGCTGCACCAGTGCCCAGGATCAGTGGGGTCCAGCGCCGGACTGGAGTACCTGGGGCCCACCAGGAAAAAATCAATCTTGGGGCCCACCAGCACCATGCAGTTACCGTATATAGGAATAACATAAGTCCACAAACTCTTTCAAAATGAATCAACTTTATTAAGCAATAAATAACCAATATAACGAATAAATAACAAACTAAAGAAACACTCCTGGCGAAAGAGGAACACTGTTATCTTATTCACACCAGTGTGTGATAAAGTGCCATAACAGAACAATAACAAGAAATACTTTCAAGGTACATTCTCTTAAAGTATAAGTGCCACAAATTGAACCTGCATCCATCTGGCATCCCAGCAGCCGGCATCATTGTAGCAGCACCAAACTTGGCCGCTGGGAAAAGTAAAAGAATTCTGTAAGCATTTTGGAAGTTTGTATTGCACGATTTCCTCTCCTCTATAATACAATACCATTCAATTGTTAGTGAAAGGCCCAAAGCAACAAATAAACTCACACTAACAGTCAATCAGCAGCAAAGTTACAAACGTTTTTTTTCAGAACAGAAGATGACATTGCATACGTATTAATAATGTCATCATAGTCTAAGTTCCTTGAAATGTCTCACTCAATGTTCAACAGAAGGAGGGACTCTAAAAGCTCCTGTCCAATCGAAGCCCTCAGACGATTTTTTACAATTTTCAGCTTTGAGAACACTCTTTCACATGAAACCTGGGTGCAAGCAAGTGTAAGAAGGGTCTTGTAAACTGCAAAAATGTTTCCATAAGCAGCAGAATGTAAATTGTAGTCATATAAAAGTCTGTAGCAGCAGGAAAGACAGTTTTTTTGCGGGACGAGTTGTACTTTCAGATGCAATCATTTATTTTACCATATAGTGTACAGGGAAATGGCAACAAAAATTCCAAGTGCAGTAAAATTGCAAAAAAAGTGCAATTGCACGTTTGTTTATTGGGTTTTTTAGTCACCATGTTCACTATATGGAAAAACCGATGTGACAGGGTGATGCCTCGGGTCAGTACGAGTTTGTAGATACCAAACATGTATACCTTTACTGGTATCTAAGTGGTGAAAACAAATTCATAAGTTTGAAAAATCACACTTTTCACGCCATGTTCTGCGCACCGTAGTGTTCTCATTTTTTTGGGTCTGGGGCTTTGTGACGGCTTATTTTTTGCATCTTGAGCTGACGTGCATCTCTGCTGCTCTGTAGTAGTCACAACACAGGGACAGGTTAACCATCCAAGTATTTAATATGTATTGCAAATAAAGAATGTTCGCATTCTTAATATCCGAAAAAAGAAATGACTGACAACTATCCCTAGACTAATAATACCATATAGAAGAGAGAAATACCGCCACACCATGACCAGAACACATACCACCACATGGTGATCAAATACTACCAAGTACAAGGTATATATACTGCCACACCATGAGAAGACGACATATTACCACCACATAGTGACTGTCCGAATAATACCACATACAAGGGACAAATTCCGCCACACCATGACCATGGCACATAATGGCACCAGATAGTGACTGATAATGAAAATGTAAAAAAGCTCTGTATATAGAGTCAGTGTACAGATAATGTAGAGATTATCAGTGACATTATGCACAGGACTCCTGTGTATAGGGTCAGTGTAGAGGTAATACAGTGATCACCAGTGACATTACACACAGGAGCTCTGTATACAGTGTCAGTGTGTGTGTATAGGTAATACAGTGATCACCAGTGACATTACACACAGGAGCTCTGTATATAGTGTCAGTGTGTGTGTATAGGTAATATAGTGATCACCAGTGACATTACACACAGGAGCTCTGTGTATAGTATCAGTGTGTGTGTATAGGTAATACAGTGATCACCAGTGACATTACTCACAGGAGCTCTGTATATAGTGTCAGTATGTGTGTATAGGTAATACAGCAATCACCAGTGACATTACACACAGGAGCTCTGTGTATAGTGTCAGTGTGTGTGTATAGGTAATACAGTGATCACCAGTGACATTACACACGGGAGCTCCGTGTATAGTGTCAGTGTATGTGTATAGGATGTACAGAGATCACCAGTGACATTACACATTGGAGCTCTGTATATAGTGTCAGTGTGTGTGTATAGGTAATACAGTGATCACCAGTGACATTACACACAGGAACTCTGTATATAGTGTCAGTGTGTGTGTGTATAGGTAATACAGTGATCACCAGTGACATTACACACAGGAGCTCTATATATAGTGTCAGTGTGTGTGTACAGGTAATACAGTGATCACCAGTGACATTACTCACAGGAGCTCCGTGTATAGTGTCAGTGTGTGTGTATAGGTTGTACAGAGATCACCAGTGACATTACACACAGGAGCTCTGTATATAGTGTCAGTGTGTGTGTATAGGTAATACAGTGATCACCAGTGACATTACACACAGGAGCTCTGTATATAGTGTCAGTGTGTATGTATAGGTAATACAGTGATGACCAGTGACATTACACACAGGAGCTCTGTATATAGTGTCAGTGTGTGTGTATAGGTAACACACATACTCACCAGTGATGTCTCTAGGTGAAGTTCTTTATCTGCCGCAGACCGATATATCTCATCTTCTATGCAGGACTTATCTCTGCAGAAAATAACATAGTTCGCTATAACTGATCACTTCCGGAGCACAATCTACACTTTTCCCAAGATTTCTACACTGCATGAAATGACAAAAAAAGAAATCTAGTGCCGCACTACACAGTAACATTGCTCCGGTGTCATTCTGTGCCGGCTCATCTCTGTCAGCAGACATATTGTCAGATGGCAAAGATGCAGCAGAGCTGAAGACAGAAGACCTATGGATTACGTTGGATTGAGGATTTTTCTTTATTAAAGATGGAGTCCCTAAATGTGTTTTATTTTTAATAGAAAAAAAAAAATTCTGTCTTTTTTTTCTGTTTACTAGAAATTCATGGTGGCTATGTCTAATTTGGCGTGACACCATGAATTTCGGGCTTAGTACCAGCTGATAATACAAAGCTGGCCTGGTACTAACCCTATTCTTACCCAGGGTGCCACTCACCACCAGGGCCGCTGGAAGAGCCGGGTAAAGCACCTGGAAATGGTGCTATGATGAATGCGCCACTTTCAGGGGTGGCTGCGGGCTGCGATTTTCAGCGTGGGGGGCCAAGAACGCTTGGGCCTTACCATGCTGCGAATCCCAGCCCCCAGCTGCCTTGTTTTATCTGGCTGGCGATCAACATATGGCGGGAGCTGGGCAATGGGCATGATTATCAAATAATATATACCTGACAGGGGCCCATAGATTCTGCTGGCTCCAATAATATATACCTGACAAGAGCCCATACATTCTGCTGCCTCCAATAATATATATCTGACAGAAGCCCATACATTCTCCTGCCTCCAATAATATATACCTGTCAGGAGCCCATACATTCTGCTGCCTCCAATAATATATACCTGACAGGAGCCCATAGATTCTCCTGCCTCCAATAATATATACCTGACAGGAGCCCATACATTCTCCTGCCTCCAATAATATATACCTGACAGGGGCCCATACATTCTGCTGGCTCCAATAATATATACCTGACAGGAGCCCATAGATTCTCCTGCCTCCAATAATATATACCTGACAGGAGCCCATACATTCTGCTGCCTCCAATAATATATACCTGACAGGAGCCCATACATTCTCCTGCCTCCAATAATATATACCTAACAGGAGCCCATACATTCTGCTGCCTCCAATAATATATACCTGACAGGAGCCCATACATTCTGCTGGCTCCAATAATATATACCTGACAGGGGCCCATACATTCTGCTGGCTCCAATAATATATACCTGACAGGAGCCCATAGATTCTCCTGCCTCCAATAATATATACATGACAGGAGCCCATACATTCTGCTGCCTCCAATAATATATACCTGACAGGAGCCCATACATTCTCCTGCCTCCAATAATATATACCTAACAGGAGCCCATACATTCTGCTGCCTCCAATACTATATACCTGACAGGGGCCCATACATTCTGCTGGCTCCAATAATATATACCTGACAGGGGCCCATACATTCTGCTGCCTCCAATAATATATACCTGACAGGAGCCCATACATTCTCCTGCCTCCAATAATATATAACTAACAGGAGCCCATACATTCTGCTGGCTCCAATAATATATACCTGACAGGAGCCCATACATTCTGCTGCCTCCAATAATATATACCTGACAGGAGCCCATACATTCTCCTGCCTCCAATAATATATACCTGACAGGAGCCCATAGATTCTGCTGCCTCCAATAATATATACCTGACAGGAGCCCATACATTCTGCTGCCTCCAATAATATATACCTGGCAGGAGCCCATACATTCTGCTGCCTCCAATAATATATACCTGGCAGGAGCCCATACATTCTGCTGCCTCCAATAACATATACCTGACAGGAGCCCATAGATTCTCCTGCCTCCAATAATATATACCTGACAGGAGCCCATACATTCTCCTGCCTCCAATAATATATACCTGACAGGAGCCCATACATTCTCCTGCCTCCAATAATATATACCTGACAGGGGCCCATACATTCTGCTGGCTCCAATAATATATACCTGACAGGGGCCCATACATTCTGCTGGCTCCAATAATATATACCTGACAGGAGCTCATACATTCTCCTGCCTCCAATAATATATACCTGACAGGAGCCCATAGATTCTGCTGGCTCCAATAATATATACCTGACAGGAGCCCATACATTCTGCTGCCTCCAATAATATATACCTGACAGGAGCCCATACATTCTCCTGCCTCCAATAATATATACCTGACAGGGGCCCATACATTCTGCTGGCTCCAATAATATATACCTGACAGGAGCCCATACATTCTGCTGGCTCCAATAATATATACCTGACAGGAGCCAATACATTCTCCTGCCTCCAATAATATATACCTGACAGGAGCCCATAGATTCTGCTGGCTCCAATAATATATACCTGACAGGAGCCCATACATTCTGCTGCCTCCAATAATATATACCTGACAGGAGCCCATACATTCTCCTGCCTCCAATAATATATACCTGACAGGAGCCCATAGATTCTGCTGCCTCCAATAATATATACCTGACAGGAGCCCATACATTCTGCTGCCTCCAATAATATATACCTGGCAGGAGCCCATACATTCTGCTGCCTCCAATAATATATACCTGGCAGGAGCCCATACATTCTGCTGCCTCCAATAACATATACCTGACAGGAGCCCATAGATTCTCCTGCCTCCAATAATATATACCTGACAGGAGCCCATACATTCTCCTGCCTCCAATAATATATACCTGACAGGAGCCCATACATTCTCCTGCCTCCAATAATATATACCTGACAGGAGCCCATACATTCTCCTGCCTCCAATAATATATACCTGTCAGGAGCCCATACATTCGCTGCCTCCAATAATATATACCTGACAGGAGCCCATACATTCTGCTGCCTCCAATAATATATACCTGACAGGAGCCCATACATTCTCCTGCCTCCAATAATATATACCTGTCAGGAGCCCATACATTCTCCTGCCTCCAATAATATATACCTGTCAGGAGCCCATACATTCTGCTGCCTCCAATAATATATACCTGACAGGAGCCCATACATTCTCCTGCCTCCAATAATATATACCTGACAGGAGCCCATACATTCTCCTGCCTCCAATAATATATACCTGACAGGAGCCCATAGATTCTCCTGCCTCCAATAATATATACCTGACAGGAGCCCATACATTCTCCTGCCTCCAATAATATATACCTGACAGGAGCCCATACATTCTCCTGCCTCCAATAATATATACCTGACAGGAGCCCATACATTCTCCTGCCTCCAATAATATATACCTGACAGGAGCCCATACATTCTCCTGCCTCCAATAATATATACCTGACAAGAGCCCATACATTCTGCAGCCTCCAATAATATATACCTGACAGGAGCCCATACATTCTGCAGCCTCCAATAATATATACCTGACAGGAGCCCATAGATTCTCCTGCCTCCAATAATATATACCTGACAGGAGCCCATAGATTCTCCTGCCTCCAATAATATATACCTGACAGGAGCCCATACATTCTCCTGCCTCCAATAATATATACCTGACAGGAGCCCATACATTCTCCTGCCTCCAATAATATATACCTGAGAGGAGCCCATACATTCTTCTGCCTCCAATAATATATACCTGACAGGAGCCCATACATTCTGCAGCCTCCAATAATATATACCTGACAAGAGCCCATACATTCTGCAGCCTCCAATAATATATACCTGACAAGAGTCCATACATTCTGCAGCCTCCAATAATATATACCTGACAGGAGCTCATACATTATCATGCCTCCAATAATATATACCTGACAGGAGCCCATACATTCTGCTGCCTCCAATAATATATACCTGACAGGAGCCCATGCATTCTCCTGCCTCCAATAATATATACCTGACAGGAGCCCATAGATTCTGCAGCCTCCAATAAAATATACCTGACAGGAGCCCATACATTCTCCTGCCTCCAATAATATATACCTGACAGGAGCCCATACATTCTCCTGCCTCCAATAATATATACCTGACAGGAGCCCATACATTCTGCTGCCTCCAATAATATATACCCGACAGGAGCCCATAGATTCTGCTGCCTCCAATAATATATAGCTGACAGGAGCCCATAGATTCTGCTGCCTCCAATAATATATACCTGACAGGAGCTCATACATTCTGCTGCCTCCAATAATATATACCTGACAGGAGACCATAGATTCTGCTGACTCCAATAATATATACCTGACAGGAGCCCATACATTCTCCTGCCTCCAATAATATATACCTGACAGCAGTCCATACATTCTGCTGCCTCCAATAATATATACCCGACAGGAGCCCATAGATTCTGCTGCCTCCAATAATATATACCTGACAGGAGCCCATAGATTCTGCTGCCTCCAATAATATATACCTGACAGGAGCTCATAAATTCTGCTGCCTCCAATAATATATACCTGACAGGAGAACATAGATTCTGCTGACTCCAATAATATATACCTGACAGGAGCTCATACATTCTCCTGCCTCCAATAATATATACCTGACAGCAGTCCATACATTCTGCTGCCTCCAATAATATATACCTGACAGGAGCCCATAGATTCTGCTGCCTCCAATAATATATACCTGACAGGAGCCCATACATTCTCCTGCCTCCAATAATATATACCGGACAGCAGTCCATACATTCTGCTGCCTCCAATAATATATACCTGACAGGAGCCCATACATTCTGCTGCCTCCAATAATATATACCTGACAGGTGCCCATAGATTCTGCTGCCTCCAATAATATATACCTGGCAGGAGCCCATAGATTCTGCTGCCTCCAATAATATATACCTGACAGGAGCCCATACATTCTGCTGCCTCCAATAATATATACCTGACAGGAGCCCATACATTCTCCTGCCTCCAATAATATATACCTGACAGGAGCCCATACATTCTGCTGGCTCCAATAATATATACCTGACAGGAGCCCATACATTCTCCTGCCTCCAATAATATATACCTGACAGGAGCCCATACATTCTCCTGCCTCCAATAATATATACCTGACAGGAGCCCATACATTCTGCTGGCTCCAATAATATATACCTGACAGGAGACTATAGATTCTGCTGCCTCCAATAATATATACCTGTCAGGAGCCCATACATTCTCCTGCCTCCAATAATATATACCTGACAGGAGCCCATACATTCTCCTGCCTCCAATAATATATACCTGACAGGAGCCCATACATTCTGCTGGCTCCAATAATATATACCTGACAGGAGCCCATACATTCTCCTGCCTCCAATAATATATACCTGACAGGAGCCCATACATTCTCCTGTCTACAATAATATATACCTGGCAGGAGCCGATACATTATCATGCCTCCAATAATATATACCTGACAGGAGCCCAGAGATTCTGCAGCCTCCAATAACATATACCTGACAGGAGCCCATACATTCTCCTGCCTCCAATAATATATACCTGACAGGAGCCCATAGATTCTGCAGCCTCCAATAATATAAACCTGACAGGAGCCCATACATTCTGCTGCCTCCAATAATATATACCTGACAGGAGCCCATACATTCTCCTGCCTCCAATAATATATACCTGACAGGAGCCCATACATTCTCCTGCCTCCAATAATATATACCTGACAGGAGACCATAGATTCTGCTGCCTCCAATAATATATACCTGACAGGAGCCCATAGATTCTCCTGCCTCCAATAATATATACCTGACAGGAGCCCATACATTCTCCTGCCTCCAATAATATATACCTGACAGGAGCCCATACATTCTCCTGCCTCCAATAATATATACCTGACAGGAGCCCATACATTCTCCTGCCTCCAATAATATATACCTGACAGGAGCCCATAGATTCTGCTGCCTCCAATAATATATACCTGACAGGAGCCCATACATTCTGCTGCCTCCAATAATATATACCTGACAGGAGCCCATACATTCTCCTGCCTCCAATAATATATACCTGACAGGAGCCCATAGATTCTGCTGCCTCCAATAATATATACCTGACAGGAGCCCATACATTCTCCTGCCTCCAATAATATATACCTGACAGGAGCCCATACATTCTGCTGCCTCCAATAATATATACCTGACAGGAGCCAATACATTCTGCTGCCTCCAATAATATATACCTGACAGGAGCCCATACATTCTGCTGCCTCCAATAATATATACCTGACAGGAGCCCATACATTCTCCTGCCTCCAATAATATATACCTGACAGGAGCCCATACATTCTCCTGCCTCCAATAATATATACCTGACAGGAGCCCATACATTCTCCTGCCTCCAATACTATATACCTGACAGGAGCCCATAGATTCTGCTGCCTCCAATAATATATACCTGACAGGAGCCCATACATTCTCCTGCCTCCAATACTATATACCTGACAGGAGCCCATACATTCTCCCGCCTCCAATAATATATACCTGACAGGAGCCCATACATTCTCCTGCCTCCAATAATATATACCTGACAGGAGCCCATACATTCTGCTGCCTCCAATAATATATACCTGACAGGAGCCCATACATTCTGCTGCCTCCAATAATATATACCTGACAGGAGCCCATACATTCTGCTGCCTCCAATAATATATACCTGACAGGAGCCCATACATTCTCCTGCCTCCAATAATATATACCTGACAGGAGCCCATAGATTCTGCAGCCTCCAATAATATATACCTGACAGGAGCCCATACATTCTCCTGCCTCCAATAATATATACCTGACAGGAGCCCATACATTCTCCTGCCTCCAATAATATATACCTGACAGGAGCCCATACATTCTGCTGCCTCCAATAATATATACCCGACAGGAGCCCATAGATTCTGCTGCCTCCAATAATATATAGCTGACAGGAGCCCATAGATTCTGCTGCCTCCAATAATATATACCTGACAGGAGCTCATACATTCTGCTGCCTCCAATAATATATACCTGACAGGAGACCATAGATTCTGCTGACTCCAATAATATATACCTGACAGGAGCCCATACATTCTCCTGCCTCCAATAATATATACCTGACAGCAGTCCATACATTCTGCTGCCTCCAATAATATATACCCGACAGGAGCCCATAGATTCTGCTGCCTCCAATAATATATACCTGACAGGAGCCCATAGATTCTGCTGCCTCCAATAATATATACCTGACAGGAGCTCATACATTCTGCTGCCTCCAATAATATATACCTGACAGGAGACCATAGATTCTGCTGCCTCCAATAATATATACCTGACAGGAGCTCATACATTCTCCTGCCTCCAATAATATATACCTGACAGCAGTCCATACATTCTGCTGCCTCCAATAATATATACCTGACAGGAGCCCATAGATTCTGCTGCCTCCAATAATATATACCTGACAGGAGCCCATACATTCTCCTGCCTCCAATAATATATACCTGACAGCAGTCCATACATTCTGCTGCCTCCAATAATATATACCTGACAGGAGCCCATAGATTCTGCTGCCTCCAATAATATATACCTGACAGGAGCCCATAGATTCTGCTGCCTCCAATAATATATACCTGGCAGGAGCCCATAGATTCTGCTGCCTCCAATAATATATACCTGACAGGAGCCCATACATTCTGCTGCCTCCAATAATATATACCTGACAGGAGCCCATACATTCTCCTGCCTCCAATAATATATACCTGACAGGAGCCCATACATTCTGCTGCCTCCAATAATATATACCTGACAGGAGCCCATACATTCTCCTGCCTCCAATAATATATACCTGACAGGAGCCCATAGATTCTGCTGCCTCCAATAATATATACCTGACAGGAGCCCATACATTCTGCTGCCTCCAATAATATATACCTGACAGGAGCCCATACATTCTCCTGCCTCCAATAATATATACCTGACAGGAGCCCATACATTCTGCTGGCTCCAATAATATATACCTGACAGGAGCCCATACATTCTCCTGCCTCCAATAATATATACCTGACAGGAGCCCATACATTCTCCTGCCTCCAATAATATATACCTGACAGGAGCCCATACATTCTCCTGCCTCCAATAATATATACCTGACAGGAGCCCATACATTCTGCTGGCTCCAATAATATATACCTGACAGGAGACTATAGATTCTGCTGCCTCCAATAATATATACCTGACAGGAGCCCATACATTCTCCTGCCCCCAATAATATATACCTGACAGGAGCCCATACATTCTGCTGGCTCCAATAATATATACCTGACAGGAGCCCATACATTCTCCTGCCTCCAATAATATATACCTGACAGGAGCCCATACATTCTCCTGTCTACAATAATATATACCTGACAGGAGCCGATACATTATCATGCCTCCAATAATATATACCTGACAGGAGGCGAAAGGATCCCAGGAGGGTACGGACGGAGCGGAGTCGCCACCTGTATTCTTCACTCTGGCCTAGCAAGAGGGACTCCTGCCGCAAGAGGGGACCGGCCCCTGATATCTGACAGTGTACTTCACGTCATCGTTAGAAAAGCCTGGAGGCTTAGTGGATCCCAGGGGGATACGGACGCAGCGGAGTCGCCACCTGTATCTCTCAACCTGTGTATATCTAGTGGGACCCGGCCTTACTCCACGTTCACATCACATACCGTCAGGAGAGGACTCAGTGGGAGAATCTAGGAAAGAGACATACACCCCAGCGGGGTCTTGACAGGTGCTCCTGATCTACCTAGGAAGAGCTGAACCCCCTTCCTGGTGGACGCAGCGCGCCGCGAGAAGCAGAGAGAAGCTTTGCAGCTGCTACTTCATCAAAGTGAGTAAATCTTGGATGACTTCACATACTGCCTCCGTTTGCTCATTCCTGCGCGGCACTGCACCCACCACAACTCCCCAGATCCTCCAAACTGCCCTGAGGCTTACTCCACCTGTGGGGAGTAGTACCAACCAAGCTGTCAGAACATCAGCCTCAGAGGACTGCTGCAGCGCTGGTGGCCATCACCAGAAACCACAGGTGGCGTAGTCGAACATCCACTCATCCAATAGCCCATTCTTTTTATGTGACAGCCCTGGGCACGGACTGGGTCGCGGCCACGACGACACCCACATACCCCCACCATATATTGACCCAGCACCGAGTAACCCCACCGCTCAAGGAGGGTGTCGCAACGTGGCGTAGTCGGCAGGATCGCGTGCCCGCAGCAACGGAAGAAGATAATCCCATTGCCGCCGGGTACTGTGCGCCTTTCACAAAAGACTGTCGTTACACACTCAATGTGGTGCCCGCCCAAGAAGAATGGACACCATTAGGTGCCAAAACAACAGCAACTTAAGACCTCCTATCGTGGGCCAGGTTTCCCAATGGTGCGAAGAGCTAAGACCGCTCCTTGCATTAGAAACTGTCCGCATAGTTGTGTCCGTCAAAACGGATGGGACTTCCCAAGGAGTGCCCGTCAGCCAGCCGCCCGGGAGCCTCCCAAAAAGGAGGAGGCAAAAAAGGCCGCACCTTGCAGCAGAGATGGACGCAGCCAAGGAGATGTCCTCCGACGCTGGCCCACCAGCTGCCACCTCCCTCGGTATGGAGGGAATGTACCTGACCCAGGAGGAGGCCGAGTTCCTCCGCGGTGAAATCCAGGACCTGACCCGGAGGGTCGAAGAGGCCAAGCGACTGGCCGCTGCGGAGTGGAGAGAGGAGGTGCTGCAAAAGATCCAGGCCTGCCGCCAGAGCTTGTCATGCCTGTCTACAAAGGCCTCGGCCCAGGCGGAGGAAGCCCCGGAGGCCTTGTGCAGCACAAGAACGGGTAAGGAGGAAACCCCTCTCCCGGGCGCGGGACGCACCAAAGCCCTCCTCGATCTCCTGCCGGCACCCCTCTCCCTGGGTGCCATCGTTTGGGAGCAACTCTTGGCTCCGAAGGCTGAGACCCAAGCCACCGCCATCACTGGAGGCCTTATATGCCACACGACTCCCGGTCCAGAGATCCCTGCACTTTCTGGGGTGTCCACCTGCCCCAACCCGGACTGGTCCGCACCAGCAGAGGGCCACCCCTCCTGTCGCCGCTGCCCGCGCCTCTGGTCGCCTGCCCGGCGGCAGAAGAGTTTGCCTGGGACAACCAGGAGGGTGACCTGATGGGCTTCCCTCGGGAGACCCGGTCTGAAACGCGGAGGCGGGAGGAGTTCTGCCGCAGGGAGCTTCTCCAGCTCGAGAAGGAGCATCGACAGAGGGAGATCCGCTGCGAGCACCTGGAGGTGCGCGCCAAGGCCGCAAAGTCGCAGGCCCGCCAGGCAGAGGCCGCCCGTTCAAGCCCCCGGGAAGAAGGCCTTATTGTGCGCTTCCACCAGGAGGCCGGATGGGGCTTCATTCGCAGCCCACAGTTCCACTGGGACGTCTTTGTCAACCGGCGGGACGTTGAGCCGCGGCTGGAGCAGGGCCACTAATAATTTTTTTATGTACAATCAGGAATTTTATCTCCAATGTAGAGGAGTATCCATGGGATCTAGCTATTCTCCATCGCTAGCAAATATGGTAATGTCCCATTCGGAATATGTTGCACTGTACACTTTCGCTAATCCATGGGCCCGTGATGTTTTCTGGTATGGCAGATACATAGATGATTTGATCTTTATCTGGCGTGGGGATGTGTCTGCCATACCGGAATTCATCAAGTATTTAAATAACAATGAATTTAATCTTTCTTTCACTTACACCTCTGATTCTAAGTGTATATCATTTCTTGATCTAAAATTGGAGATTCTTGACGGTTCCATCACTACTTCCACATTTTCCAAACCCATATCTGGGAATACCATTCTACATGCCAAAAGCGGACATCCGCGCCATACTATAAAAGCTATACCTGTGGGGGAACTGACAAGAATCAAACGTAATTGTAACAATGCCAACAAATTGGATGAAGAATTCATCAGGTGTAAAAATACATTGAAATCTAGGGGTTATCCGGATTGGTCTCTAAAGAGAGCAGAAAAAATTGTGGACAGTAAAAATAGACTGGATCTGATTGATCTGTCTAGGACAAGGATTAATCGCAATGATATTACAGCACATAAAAATCGAAATGTTATTTCCTTTAGATATAGTTCACAATTTCAACTGATCAAAAATATAATACTGAAACCTCTTCCTATTTTATATGAGGATACTGTATTATCTAAAATTCTTGATTCTGGAGTTTTGGTGGTGGCAAAAAAAGCACAAACAATAGGGGGCTATTGGCATCTAGTCGCCCAAATAATCTACAAAAACGGCATACCTGGCTTAATTGTAAAGGGTTTTACAAGTGTGGTTACACCAGATGCGGCATTTGTCGCTATGTAAAAATCACTAAAAACTTCCTAATGCTGATTCTAGTGAAACACAATATAAAAAGCTGTCTGAATTGCAACAGTAATTCTGTGGTTTACATCATAAGATGTGCCAGTTGTGATCTGTTATATGTGGGATGCACCATAAGAAAACTAAAACAGCGAGTGGCAGAACATCTTTCTGATATTTTTAATGTCACTAATCAGAACATTTCTTGCGCCTCCAGACATTTTATTGAGCAGCATAATAGAGAGACATCCTCATTTCAGGTCTTTGGCATTGAAAAACTTACCTTTGATCCTCGAGGCAGGGATAATAGGAGACGCCTACTTGATCGAGAAGCATTTTGGATGTATCATCTGAACACTTGCCAACCAAATGGACTAAATTTACGGAGGGAACTGCTGTTCCATTACAGCGAGTAACTTTTCTATGCATATGTGATTTCTTCTTTGTCATGTGATTGTTTTTACTATGCATATACTTTGGAAATTGGTTTTATATTTCTGTATGCTAATTTATGCATCATGTGACTTCCATTTTGTATGTGATTGGTGAACAATGGTTTATATACCATGGGTATGCCATTTGCAAGCCAGTCTTGACAAAGAACGCATCTTTAGCGTTCGAAACGCGTTGCCCTGGCTACACTATGTGACTATGGAATCTGTTTTTAAAGAGCTTTTTTCACAATAAAGTAACCTAATTTTTGAACTATTCATGAAGCTGGTAATCCTTTCTCTTTATGCTTTGTTTGCACCCGGTTTATTTAGGATGACATTGTGCCTGCGGATGATGAGCAGTCTACAGACTGGATTGTGGATGGTTTGCACCTGTTTAGGTGATCACTATTGGTTTTATACAAAGCCATTTCTACCTCTGACCTCAGAAGTAAAACCTGTCTGGAGTGGCTCTCCTGGAGGTCCAACTCAGGATCTCCATGCCCTGCAGCCACCCAGGGCCTACGTTGAGGGTTTTGGGCAGGTCCCTCATGCTGCTGAACTGACACTTTTGTACAAGTATTCTATATCTATAATGTCTTCCTAATGTTTTATATGTTTATACTATATCTATATAACCTGCAACGTTAAAAGTATTTGAGCCTCCCATAAAGGGAAGATAGTTATTTGTTTAAAAAGCATTTAAAAAGTTTGAATGTCTGTACCAATCTTTTGCTCTATTGCAGCCCGCGGACGTGCTGTGTTTCACCAGGGGAGAATGTGGCGCCCCTGAGGGTTCAGTCGCCACAGGGGTACTGCACCTCAGAAAGAGGTGTGGTATCTCCTCTCTCAGGTAAGGATGGAGCATCACACAAGACCCTACTTCACACTCAACACTACACCACTTCTGTCCTGTAAGGGGCCTAAATGCACCAGGGTGCTTCCCCGGCCCAGGATAGAGGAGATGGGGGGGAACCAAAGATAGTGGGAACCATGTAGTGGGTGAGGGTGGAGGAAGCACTTTACTTTAGCACCTTAAGCATCATATATATACAGTGACCATCTTTATAACCTGGTCTTTAGTCGTGGTTCCTTGGGAAGGTCAGTCAGCACAAAGCTGCGGCCGGCTCAGGGGTCAGGGTTCCGGGTCTCAGGCCTCGAGACGGGGGTTGGGGCAGAGTTGAGTTATAGCTAGCTCTGTCCCCGGTCAGAGTCCAATCAAGAAAGCCCAGGAGGGGAGCAGAGGAGATAGGCTCCACAGGCGAAAGGATCCCAGGAGGGTACGGACGGAGCGGAGTCGCCACCTGTATTCTTCACTCTGGCCTAGCCAGAGGGACTCCTGCCGCAAGAGGGGACCGGCCCCCGATATCTGACAGTGTACTTTACGTCACCGCTAGAAAAGCCCGGAGGCTTAGTGGATCCCAGGGGAATACGGACGCAGCGGAGTCGCCACCTGTATCTCTCAACCTGTGTAAATCTAGTGGGACCCGGCCTTACTCCACGTTCACATCACATACCGTCAGGAGAGGACTCAGTGGGAGAATCTAGGAAAGAGAGGAAAACCCCAGCGGGGTCTTGACAGGTGCTCCTGATCTACCTAGGAAGTGCTGAACCCCTTCCTGGTGGCCGCAGCGCGCCACGAGAAGCAGAGAGAAGCTTTGCAGCTGCTACTTCATCAAAGTGAGTAAATCTTGGATGACTTCACATACTGCCTCCGTTTGCTCATTCCTGCGCGGCACTGCACCCACCACAACTCCCCAGATCCTCCATACTGCCCTGAGGCTTACTCCGCCTGTGGGGAGTAGTACCAACCAAGCTGTCAGAACATCAGCCTCAGAGGACTGCTGCAGCGCTGGTGGCCATGACCAGAAACCATAGGTGGCGTAGTCGAACATCCACTCATCCAATAGCCCATTCTTTTTATGTGACAGCCCTGGGCACGGACCGAGTCGCGGCCGCGACGACACTCCCATACCCCCACCATATATTGTCCGGCACCGAGTAACCCCACCGCTCAGGGAGGGCGCCGCAGTAGCAGATAGTACAAAGCTGTCCACCTTTCTCGAATTTAGTAAGTGACCCCCTGGTCCCCACAGAAGAACTGAACTCTGGTGGTGCCTTCTGATGGCTGCTAAGTCCCCGGCCAGACATGGTGCACTGGTGATTCCCCGTGGAATGATTACAATGATGCTGTTCCCTCCCGGTTAATCTACGATAGGGGCATCTTATAAGGACTCCATTGTGGGTGACCAGGACTGTGACCTTGACTTACCTTAAATAGCTCACAGCTCCCCTGCAGTCCTGAGCTCAGCGTGCAGACCTTCAGCGAGCTCCGGTAAGTGATGGGATTAAGCGCAATGTTCTTGTCCATCAATTCTTTCCGCAGCTTCAGTGCGTGCTGCAGACCCGAGTCTTTCCATGGCGACTCCGCGCAGGCGTTGAACAGGGCAGTATATGTGGCATCTGTGGCAACCAGACCTCGCTTTTTCATCTAAATGATGTAACAAGAAATGAGTCTGTACTGTAAAAACTGTATGTAATAATAGCAATAATAATCTAAGTACATAATATACAGGGCATTATCAGATAATGTACAGGTACTTTACTGCATTACGTTATTGGTCCTCCCAATTAACAGAACAAATGGTCCATGGTGCTCACTGGGGCGCTGACGCCCCTTCACAGCAAGATCCATATAAGTGTGTGTGCCTGGTACTGCCGGCCTCGGTCAGATCCCCACAGCTTGTACACTGATGGACAGCGTACACAATGAATGTTATATTGAGGGCATAACAGTCATGTCAGATGGCTACTGCTATGTGTATATTCTATTCTGGCCCCTGTGTGTCCTGCAATTGTCACCAGTTCTCCCCTCTGCAGGCTCTAGCGCTAAGCTTCAGTTATCTCTCAGCTAGTGGGTAGAGAATGCTGCACTGTCTGCTCACGTACACATCGCACACAGGCGGGAGGGATTCCCGCTTTCCATTCAGCACATGTTCAGAAGCAGTGGCAGTGATATGGTTGTGTAGAAGTGCTCAGCACTGAAGGGAGATAAACTCCTTACTAGAATAAGCTGCAGCACGATCTGCCCGTGTCTCCCTCTGATTGTCCTATCACTGTGCTCCTGCTCCAGCCTAACCTGATTTCATTCATCAATAGTGCAAGTAAAGATAAGACACTTTGTAATATACATTATCAGATAAACCTTCTTCTTTTGTCACTTAAAAGACATTTTTTGGTCTCCTGCACTAATCATTCACTCTCAATATCTGCTAAATCTGTGGGAGAAGGGAAGGGAACCGGTCACGTGAAAAAACGCTATCAACCTGTAGATATGGGGTTACTCTGCAGGTTAATAGCATTCTGAACCTGCCCGGTGCCGGCATTTAGACGCCCTCTGCCAGGAGGAAATGAACTTTATTGTATCTGGTAGCGTTTGGGTATCAGTCATGGGGGCGGCACTGGTTCAGTCACCGCTCTGTGTATAGAGAGTGACGGCTGTCACCGTGCCCCCAGCCCTGATTGACAGCCGGCCCTAATGCTGAGCTGCCATCAGTCACTACAGGGGTCGCAGTTACAGGCGCCACTTTCTATACACAGAGCAGTGCCACCCCGGTGACTGGAAGTCGAACGCTACCGGGAGGAACGCGACAGGTTCATTTCAACAAAAATGTCTGCGATGCCCCTATAAACCTATGGAAGAGGGAGCTGGAGGGAGCTGGAGGGAGGAAAAGCAGAGCACAGAAAAGGTAAATGCTGAGGCTTATAATGCAGAGAAAAAATGCAGGATACCCATCATATAATGTACAATCCCCATACATTCATGTACACTCAGGAGTGTATAATGAGTGGCAATTATTCCTTATATAGTACTCCTTATTATAAAAAGTCATCTGAAAGTGCTGTTAAATCGTAAGGGAATCTGCCACCCGGTTTTAGATGCCCCATCTGAGAGCAGCATGATATAAGGGGTGAGACCCTGTTTACAGTGATATCTCACGCTTTTTGCTGCTTACTGCTATTTTGATAAAATCAGTGTTTTATCTGCTGCAGCTCTAGTAGTTCTCTGAATGCTGAGCTTTGTATAACCCCACTCACACCACTGATCGGCAGCTTTCCTCCAGTCAGTGGTGGGGATGGGGTTATACAGAGCACATGAATACCGAGGCTTACTAGTCCTCTAGTGATAATCTCCTGCTGATAAAACTGTGATTTTATAAAAACTACAGCAAGCAGCCCAGTAAATGACACATCGCTGGAATCAGGGTCTCTGCCCATACATTATGTTGCTGTCAGATTAGATAACAAAAACCTGGTGACAGATTCACTTTAAGGGGGTTATCCTATTTCAGACAACCCCTATTCCAACACAGCATTTTTTCTTTTTAAGAAACAAACCGTGCTTCAAGCCACATATCCAAGCCCTTTCCACTTCCTGCCAACGTCAACTCAAAAACATCTCCCGGATCCGCACATTCCTCAACCACGAATCTGCAAAAACACTAGTGCACGCCCTCATCATCTCCCGCCTCGACTACTGCAACCTCCTGCTTTGTGGCCTCCCTTCCAACACTCTTGCACCCCTCCAATCTATCCTAAACTCGGCTACCTCACTAATCCCCCTGTCCCCCCGCTGTTCCCCGGCCTCTCCTCTCTGTCAATCCCTGCACTGGCTCCCATGTACCCAGAGACTCCAGTTCAAAACCCTAACCATGGCATACAAAGCCATTCACAACCTGTCTCCCCCATATATCTGTGTTTCAATGTTTTTTATTAATTTTTTTTTTATAAACCTTCATACATCTCTGACCTAGTCTCCCAGTACTTACCTGCACGCAGCCTCCGATCCTCACAAGATCTCCTTCTCTACTCCCCTCTTATCTCCTCTGCCCACAATTGCATACAAGATTTCTCCTGTGCTTCCCCCCTACTCTGGAACTCTCTACCCCAACATATCAGACTCTCGCCTACCGTGGAAACCATCAAAAGGAACCTGAAGACCCACATCTTCCGACAAGCCTACAACCTGCAGTAACCACCGCTCCACCACACCGCTGCATGACTAGCTCTACCCTCACCTGCTGTACCCTCACCTATCCCTGGTAGACTGTGAGCCCTCGCGGGGAGGCCCTCTCTCCTTCTGTACCAGTTTGCCGTTGCGTTTTTGTTCAGGATTATTGTACTTGTTGTTTGTTATGTATATCCCCTTTTTCACATGTTAAGCTCCATGGAATAAATGGCGCTATAATAATAAATAGTAATAATAATAATGCTTTGGTGTCAGTCATTGTCTGCAGCGCTGACGTGACGGTGAAAGCACTGCAGTCAGTCAGTGAGCTCTGAAGGTCGGCCCGAGTTAACGGCACGAGCCGCTGAGCGTAGCTACAGGCTGCAGAGCTGTAGATGTGTTGTCAGCGCTGCAGACAATAACAGACAGCGGGAGCAGCAGGAGAAACTTTGCGCTGGACCTGGGGAGGATGAATAGAGAACAGACGGTTTTTGTAATTTCTTTAAACAAACTGCAGCCAGGAACAGCGGTTTTGTGAAACAAGAAAGTCCCTTTAAAGGTTGTTTCACAGAGTAAATAAGATCATTTTAGTATTAAATCATTAAAAAGCTACAAACATGCCACAGTTAATGTGACCATTATCTGGGCTTTGTTATAAAGATTTCAGAATAAGCTGCAACATGCTGTACAGATCTGACTAATGTGTCCAGGGCCTGATGAGCACAGCCACCACGGCATGGACCCCGGCTAATCCCATCCATGTGAACACAGGCAGAAGGACTTTACTGGCCACTCCTTGTATCTTACCCAATGCTGCTTTATCATGGCTCATTATCAAGGGGTCACAGATCAACCTTATAAAGCCCGCCACACACATTAGATGGCTCTTGGATGAAAGACGGCCCGCGCTTAACAGTTGTCTGGCAGCCATCTCTCCCATACACTCCTGTGTTCTCTATGAGAGTCACCACCAGACATGTCTACTGGCACCTTATCTCCAGAACATAATGATCAGCCAAATTAAATGATCAGTTATGCTGGATCATTAACTCCCCCAAAAAATTGTCCGGGACCCCATACATATTAGACTGTCAGACAGAGCCGTCAATACGTTATATATACGATATATCCAACTCTTCCGCAGCCTCCGATGAGAACAGTGTAGTTACTTTCCTCCGGCTGCAGCCGCTCCTCTTTCAGCATCTGTTCCTGGAAGAGGTCCAGGGCTTCGGCCAGCTGCACACAAGAGGGACATGTCTTCAGAGGAGAGCAATAGAAGTGCTAGAAGCAGTGCAGGATATACAAGCAACCAGGACCCAGCACTTCACACTTATGTCCTCACTCACCTCCTCCCTCTTTACTCTACTAAATAAACAGATGAGACCCCAAGACAACTCTGACACATACAGACATGTGTATGATTTTTTAGGTGCATTTTCTAATGGTAAAATTTATAGAAAAAGCAAAGAAAGAAAAAAAATAAGTAAATCACGAAACTTAGAACATGCTGTGATTAGCAACAAAAGAAAAAACGTAAAAATGCACAGATGCAACAAAAGTAGCAAAAAGACAAAATAATGCAAAATAATGCAAACATAAAAAAAGAAATAAATAATCCAAACAAAAAAAAACAGTAGCAATTTCTTAAAAACACATGTGAATATTTTTCTTTATTGCTCTTGGACATGACTTCCATAATCGTAGCAGAGCCGGGCTGTGTTGTGAAGACTGCAATAGTTTTACTGTGATTACAGACATTGCTTGAAAAAAGGAGAACAACATGGCACAAGGGCGACTTATGCAAATGCTATAACAGTCATGGCTATGATCCTAAAAAATAATGCTTCTCATCAATGGCTATCTCCTCCGTCCGGACACTTACCAGGCTTCACTGTGTTTCTTAGGTGCTAGTGGTGATGTGGCACCCCAGGGGTCTGGTTACCACAGTAATAGAGATATTATGTCTGAGAGCAAGTGGGAGGTTTCTCTGGCCAGGAGCCCTAAGCATGCAACACGGTCCGCCCAGACCTGGGAGGGGAGGAATCTGCCCTTATAAACTGGGTCTGGTGCGGGATTAGTGAGTGAAGCTAGAGACAGAGCCTGCAGAACAAGCAGAGCAGTCAGAGCCTGGAGAGGGAAAGTGAGAACAGGAGCTCTGTAGGAGCAGCAGCTGAAGGCCAGGGGCTGTGAGCAGAGATATAGCTCGCCCTGGCTGAAGTTACTAAAACCGGACACAGGAGTCCGAGGCTGTGGGGACTGATATATACCCAGCAGCAGAAACCAACCGGCAGGGGATTCCAGGTCCTCTGGCCATAGAAGCCCGGAGGCTCAGTCACAAAGAAGGGACCAGCGCCGCCATCCAGGAGCGGAGGCTAACAGAAGGCCCCAAGTCACCAGCCATACGGGTGAGCACCACACGGTATACTCAGGGACGTGGGCTACTTGTAACCGCTGACATCAAGGTAGCCAGGAAGAGTGCAGATAAACGGGGAGGCCTACAACTCCACCTGGCCAGGGGAACTCCTGCTTGCTCGCAGACTGACCAGGCCCCTTATACTAGCCAGTACTCCCGGGAGGGTCTGCCTTGTACCATCAGTAAAGACCCTGAACTGCACCTCACGTCTCTGTGATTCCTTGCCGCACCAGCACCATTAGCACTGGGACCCTCACATCATCACTCCCATCATCTCTCACATTAGCTGCCCTGAGGCAATACTTCTCCCGTGGGGAGTTATCCCATACTCGGCTGCGCAAACAACATCAGCCTCAGCGGTCGGCAGCGCAGCGGCGGTCCCCACTGACCGCAATCCACGGGTGGCGTAGTCGGACATTTGCTATACATTAAGACTGCCACTGGTTTGACCACCCTGGGCACGGACCGGGTCACCGCCACACGGAGACTACAACCCCCAGCATTCTACAATAGGCCCGGTTCCGGGTTCCCCTGCACAACACAGGCCCAGGGGGCGCGTCAACTTTGGCGTAGTCGGCAGGATTTCGTGCCCGCAACCACCGGGTACTGCGTGCCTGAAAAAGAGACTTTTATACTTACCTGTGGTGAAGTTTCCCGCCGTCTGGAGTCGTTTCCCGCCATCCGGAGCCGATTCCCGCCATCAGACGCCATCTTGGATCGTTTCCCGCTGTCTTCTGCCTTTTTCCCGCCATCCGCAGCTGCTTCCCGCCTTCGGACGCCATCTTCGGGAAGCCGCACGGGAAGAAGAGGGGCGTGGACGCCGAAAGCGCGCGAGATCCGAAGCTCCGCCCCACGCTCTGACGCTGCGCAAGGTCCTGGAAGGGAGGAAGAGCGACGCTGACGTCATCGGAGCGCGACGCCAGGTCCTCAACCCCGACGATCGACTGCGGAGCCGCGGCCTACGGAAGAAGAGCATCGCAAGGTAGGCCACGGTCCACTAGGGGGGGAGGAGGATGCCGGATACCGAGGGGAGCTCCACTGCCACAGCCACCGCCAGTGCAACCGCTGCAGCAGTCATGCCATTCACCATGCCTTATATCCCGGGGGCAACCTGGCTACCCCAGTACTCAGGGGAGTCACATACTCTAAATGACTTTAGAGAAAGACTGGATAGCCTCTTCCAGGTGTACCCCCTCACAGAAGAGCAAAAAGTGAGCATCCTGGTGGCCCAATTAATCGGGGCAGCCCAAAGGGAGGTAAAGTCCTGGTCACCTGGGAGGAAGAGGACTGTCAGGGAAATACTAGCCCGGCTGAAAGACACATTTGATACCCGCACCTCAGCCGAAATAAAGCTCAGATTTTACGGGTGTAAACAACGGGCACATGAGAGTATAAGAGACTATGCTCTAAACCTACAAGAGGCCCTGAGAGCCATTAAGCAGGCAGACCCTGACAGCGTGGGAAATGAAGATAAGCTGTTGACTGAACAATTTATTGAGGGTCTACTGTGCAATGCCCACTGAACCCAGTTGCGGGCAATGGCCTTACAGGACCCTGACCTGGACTTTGCACAGTTCAAGGACAGAGCCATCCGGGTGCTCCGAGAACCGGCACCAGGTGGCGCTGTGACCCACAGGCCCCCTGCTATCACTTACCACCAGGAGACGGCGCCCTTGTCTGCAGGGCCTGTGGGAGCTGATGCGCAGGCTTTAAACAGTGACCCGGCTACAGACCTGCACCATCAGGTCCAAGAGCTGACTAAGAGCGTTGCCGCGCTAACCAGAACTGTGCAGTCTTTACAGGTCTCTTCTCCAGGAAAGATCCAGCTGGCATCCGGACTGGAGGACGTCCCGTGGCGCCGACTGAGGAGGACCCCACCGGCCAGAGGAAGACCCAGCGACAGATACAACGAGGACGGACGACCCATCTGCCGCCGCTGCAATCAACCCGGACATGTGGCAAGGTACTGTCATTTAAACGGGCACAACCTGGGGTAGAGGGCCAACCCCCAGGCATAAGACCATCAGGCCCATCAAACTGGCGTGATAAATACATAGGGGGACGTCCAATCTTGCCTGTGGTACTGGATGGCATTCCTATGAGTGCCCTACTAGACACTGGGTCACAGGTGATCACAATCCCGTACGTGCTCTTTAAACAGTACTGGAATGACTCGGACATAACCCGCTACCCAGATGACGACCTGAGTATCATCGCCAGCAATGGTCAGCCCGTGCCGCAATTGGGATTCAAAGAGGTGACCATTAAGATCAGTAAAGTCGAACTGGCGGTACAAGGACTGATTATAGTGGACATAGACCGTCATGAGAGTCACCCTAGAATAACCTTGGGAACTAATGTGATTGAAAATTGTCTTGCAGAGGTGATTCTCATTTTACAGCAGGTTGCCAAGAACGCCAGTTCCGGCCAGCAGCGTGTGCTCCAAAAAGAGATCCGGGCACTGATGAAGCGGCAACAGGTGGAACTATCTGGTGGTGAGATAGGTAGCGTGAGAATGTGTGACCCGTTCCCTATTGCCATGCCCCCAAAAAGTGAGATGATGATTTGGTGCCGGGCAGCTATTGGTCTAAGAGGTAGAGACTACCAAGCAATGGTAGAACAAGTCTACTCAGACAGTAGGCCCACCATTTTGACGGCACGAGGGGTGGTCGATGTACGCCATGGGAGGGAGCCCGTTCGCATCATAAATATCGGGGAGAGAGAAGTACACCTGCCCCGGTATGCCACGCTAGCCAAATTGTTCACCATAAAGCAGAATTCTGTACAGGCCGTGGAACCCTTGCCTCCATCTCAACCAGAGGAAGGTAACGGCTCTAAGAAACCAATGGAGGACTGGAGTCAGCAACTGCATTTGGGTACTGACTCCACTCCCTCACACCAGAAACAGGGAGTCTATCGGGTGGTTCAAGAGTACGAGAGAGTGTTTAGTAAACACCCGCTGGACTTCGGGCGAGTAACGGGGGTAGAACATCACATCCCCACGGGAGACCATCCTCCCATAAAGGAGAGATACCGACCCGTACCCCCTGCACACTACCAACACGCCAAGGGGATGCTAAAAGACATGAAGGAGGCTAGGGTAATTAGGGACAGCTGTAGCCCCTGGGCAGCTCCACTAGTCTTAGTGAAAAAGAAAGACAACACTATGAGAATGTGTGTAGACTACAGGAAGGTCAACCGTATCACACACAAAGATGCGTACCCGTTACCAAGGATAGAAGAGTCCTTAGCTGCATTAAAATCTGCTAACTTCTTCTCTACTTTGGATCTCACTAGCGGGTACTGGCAGGTTTCTGTAGCAGAGGCAGACCGGGAGAAGACCGCATTCACCACCCCGATGGGTCTCAGCGAATTTAACTGTATGCCGTTCGGGCTCTGCAACGCACCAGGAACCTTCCAACGGTTGATGGAATGCTGTCTGGGACACCGGAACTTCGAGACGGTCCTGTTGTACCTGGACGATGTCATCGTCTATTCCAAGACCTACGAGGACCACCTGAAACACCTGGCAGAAGTGTTTGAAGCTCTGGCAAACTACGGCCTAAAAGTGAAACCCTCCAAGTGTCACCTCCTGAAACCAAAAGGTGCAATACCTGGGACACGTGGTGAGTGCTGACAGAGTGGCTCCTGACCCTGATAAGATCACCGTGATTAAGGACTGGCCAAGACCCTCCAGCATAAAGGAAGTGCGGCAGTTCCTCGGGTTGGTAGGCTACTACCGAAGATTCATTCCCGGTTTCACCAAAATGGCAGCCATAGCAGGACCTCCTGATAGGTCAATCGCGGAAAGCCAAAAACCAGAAGCCGCCCTTTAGGTGGGAAAAGCTGGAAGAGGAGTCCTTCTGCCAGCTGAAGATGGCCCTCACGGGGGATGAAATCCTGGCATATCCAGACTACAGCCAGCCCTTTATCCTCCACACGGACGCAAGCAACATCGGGCTAGGAGCCGTACTGTCCCAGATCCAGCAAGGGAAAGAACGGGTAATCGCTTAAGCCAGCCGAAAGCTACGGCCCACGGAGAGGAACCCTGAGAATTATAGCTCATTCAAGCTGGAGTTCCTGGCAGTAGTGTGGGCAGTGACCGAAC
The DNA here is from genome assembly GCF_046119375.1 of Phyllobates terribilis. Classification (NCBI taxonomy): domain Eukaryota; kingdom Metazoa; phylum Chordata; class Amphibia; order Anura; family Dendrobatidae; genus Phyllobates; species Phyllobates terribilis. The sequence continues at coordinate 1,674,413 of NW_027362959.1, forward strand.
GTTTCAAGCATTACCTTGCCTCCTCCAAATTCACCGTGTACACGGATAACAACCCGTTGACACACCTGGACACTGCAAGGCTCGGTGCCCTGGAACAGAGATGGATGGCCCGCCTGTCCAACTTTGAATTCACCATCAAATACCGGGCAGGACGCTCAAATGCCAACGCGGATGCCCTGTCTAGAATGCCGAACTTACCGGACGTAGGGGAAGATCCAGAAGAAGTTGAGCTCCCTGCGTTCCACCGTCATGGGATTACCCTGTATTCCCACCGTGTGAAGGACAGGCGCTCCGTGACGTTCAATCCCTTGCCCCACTACAACTGGGCAGAGACGCAAGACAGTGATCCCGCAGTCCATTTGGTGAAGGAAATGCTGACCCAGGCCGATGCTCGTCTTGACCCAGATGCTCCGGAGGAGACCAAGCAACTGTGGAAGGAGAAAAGTAAGCTGTTCCTCTACAGGGAGAAGCTGTGCCGGAGAATGGTTAACTCTCGAACACATGAGTTGACCTGGCAGGTAGTGGTCCCAAGACGAGACGCGGCTATGGTTCTGGAGGCATACCACAACGGAGCAGGGCATTTCGGATGGAAGAAGCTGGAGTTCTTGTTGCGTGAACGGTTCTACTGGGTAGGCATGAGAGGAGCCATCGAGAGGTGGTGCAGAGACTGTGGCCCGTGCCACCTGAGAAGAAAAGACCGAGCCAGCCAGAAGACTCCCCTGCAGCCCATCATCACCAGACAGCCACTGGAACTGGTAGCCCTGGACCATGTGAAACTGGCTCCAAGCAGATCTGGGTATGTCTACGCCCTCACAATCGTAGATCATTACTCCCGGTTCCTGGTGGTGGTCCCGGTCAAGGACTTAACGGCTCAAACAGCAGCTAGAGCCTTCCAGCAGCACTTCTGCCGTCCACACGGGTACCCGGACCAAGTGTTGACAGACCAAGGACCAGCCTTCGAAGCGGAGGTCTTCCAGGAGTTCTGCAACCTGTATGGCTGCAAGAAGATAAGAACAACGCCCTATCACCCTCAAACCAATGGACTCTGCGAGAAGATGAACCAGGTGGTGATAGATCTGCTAAAAACATTGCCCCTGGAAGAACGCAGTCTGTGGCCTGAGAAACTGCCCGATCTGGTGGACCTGTATAACCACATCCCTGTAGGTTCCACCAACTGTACCCCGGCTTACCTAATGAGAGCAAGACCTGGTAAGCTGCCTATTGACCTGGATATGGGAGTCCTGACGCCTGAGGACACCTCGCCAGAGGCAGACTGGGATACAGAACGGCAGCAGCAGTATCGGAAAGTACAGGAGAGCGTCGAGCGAAGTCTGTCTCAAGCTAGAGAAAGGCAAGAGAAGGCTTATAACCAGTATGCTCCCGCTGTTCCCCTGGTACCTTGAGATCAGGTCTTGAAGAGGAAGAGGCGGCTCCACAAGTTGGACGACCAGTGGGAGAAGGACCCGTACACCGTACTGCCATCAAGCCATGAGAACCCAAAAATCTGCGTAATCAGTAAGGATGGAGGAGAAACCACAGCCATTGTCTCCAGAGACCACCTGAAGAAGTGTCCCGAGCAGCTGCAAAGCCCTGAAGAAGATCAAGGAAACCCTCAACCCGCAGAGGAAAGGGAAGAAATGATCAGTACCGTACTCGGAGACTTCCCCCGGTCTTGGACACAAGTAAACGGCGCTGTCGTGGTACCCGTCCTCACCTTTCTCCAGCCAGCCCCGCAAGTGCCTACAGAGGAACCAGTAGAGCTGGAAGAGCAGCCGGCCCAAGAGGCAGAAGAGTCCACACCAGCAGTACAGGAGGATCAACCCTCTGCTAGTAGTGAGCCTGCCGTGCCCCTAGTGAGCCAAAGAGTGCGCAGACAACTGCCCAGCTTACCCATAACACCTCCTACACCCTGTAGTGCAGAACCAGTTAGTGAGCTCCGTAGGTCAACTAGAGTCACTAGAGGTCAGATGCCCGCTCGCTGGAGAATCTAAACTAATGCACTGTGAATTTATCTGTTAACTGTTTATGGTTTATGTTTGTTGCCTGTTACTAATTATGTTTCTCAGTTACCCTGCAGATTTTTATGGACTAACAGGTTATGGACGCTGGATAACCGGAACAGTTTTGTAGATAGTTGCACCTTGGTGCCTCTTGCGAAGACGGCCGCGGAAGAGAAAACCTGTCTGGCGTGGCCTCCTTGCGGCCCAAAGTAGTTAGTCTACCCTTGCAGCCACACCAAAGGACAACGCAAGGGGTTTGCTTTGGACAGGTCCCCTACTTCGCTTAAAGCTTCACCTTGGGTGATATGGACACCCGGTTGCGGACACGCCGTGACCTTTAAAGAACTAAAGCTTCTTGTAAATATGTTATCGTATTATTGTTTATACCCTGTTATTATGTTTCTTTAAAAATGTGTTTAGTCCCGGAGTACTAAAATTTACTAGGGGGGAATGTGGCACCCCAGGGGTCTGGTTACCACAGTAATAGAGATATTATGTCTGAGAGCAAGTGGGAGGTTTCTCTGGCCAGGAGCCCTAAGCATGCAACACGGTCCGCCCAGACCTGGGAGGGGAGGAATCTGCCCTTATAAACTGGGTCTGGGGCGGGATTAGTGAGTGAAGCTAGAGACAGAGCCTGCAGAACAAGCAGAGCAGTCAGAGCCTGGAGAGGGAAAGTGAGAACAGGAGCTCTGTAGGAGCAGCAGCTGAAGGCCAGGGGCTGTGAGCAGAGATATAGCTCGCCCTGGCTGAAGTTACTAAAACCGGACACAGAAGTCCGAGGCTGTGGGGACTGATATATACCCAGCAGCAGAAACCAACCGGCAGGGGATTCCAGGTCCTCTGGCCATAGAAGCCCGGAGGCTCAGTCACAAAGAAGGGACCAGCGCCGCCATCCAGGAGCGGAGGCTAACAGAAGGCCCCAAGTCACCAGCCATACGGGTAAGCACCACACGGTATACTCAGGGACGTGGGCTACTTGTAACCGCTGACAGCAAGGTAGCCAGGAAGAGTGCAGATAAACAGGGAGGCCTACAACTCCACCTGGCCAGGGGAACTCCTGCTTGCTCGCAGACTGACCAGGCCCCTTATACTAGCCAGTACTCCCGGGAGGGTCTGCCTTGTACCATCAGTAAAGACCCTGAACTGCACCTCACGCCTCTGTGATTCCTTGCCGCACCAGCACCATTAGCACTGGGACCCTCACACCATCACTCCCATCATCTCTCACATTAGCTGCCCTGAGGCAATACTTCTCCCGTGGGGAGTTATCCCATACTCGGCTGCGCAAACAACATCAGCCTCAGCGGTCGGCAGTGCAGCGGCGGTCCCCACTGACTGCAATCCACGGGTGGCGTAGTCGGACATTTGCTATACATTAAAACTGCCACTGGTTTCACCACCCTGGGCACGGACCGGGTCACCGCCACACGGAGACTATAACCCCCAGCATTCTACAACAGGCCCGGTTCCGGGTTCCCCTGCACAACACAGGCCCAGGGGGCGCGTCAGTGACGCTACCATCATACCGTTAAGGTTACGATCAGCAAATACAATCATTTAGGACAATGTAATTGCATAATATTTGCCACAATAGGAAATTATATGAGGATATATTATAGAAGGACATATATTGTCTGGTATGCTTCATTGTAAACTAGCATTGTGATGTGCGATCCCTCCCCTGCGGATCCCCAGTAGAATAACAATATAGACATTCTTACCTTGCCCTCCTTTATTTTGGCCTTACACTGGAGGAAGTACCAGTACGGAGTGTTTCTTCTTCCCCTGTACCTATTATGAGCGGGTTGTGTGCCCCAGTAATGTCCTCACCCTCTTCATATTTCAAGTCCTGGACCTCTGGAGACTATTTCTTAAACACAGTTCTTGAGGAGTATGTCTTGGACAATGTCCCAAAGTTGTCCTCCTCTGGTACCGGTGAATTATGACCAGCACCGGCATGGTCGGAGATAGTCCTGAATCGCAGTACTCTCTGCTGGGATCACAGCCGATGGTTGCTGGAGTCCGGTAAGGAGTCAGACAAATCTGTCTGCACATGGGTTGTACTGTTATTAACCATCCTGATGCCAGGGAGTAAGATGGCAACTTAGCGAGGATCTGCAGCATGCCCATGGTAGATGGCGAGCAATGGTCTTCAGGCAGCTGAAACAATTCACAAAAATAAAAATACATCAGCTCTAAAGAGCACGGCTGCTCCGTGGTCAGTAATGTCGCCTTACTGCACTGAAGTGGTGCAGACATACACAGTATATAGTGGGTGTACATATCCAGGCACAACCTAGAAGGAGGTAGATACATACAATCTACATACTGTATATATATAATTATATACACAGTGGGGGAAATAATTATTTGATCCCCTGCTGTCTTTCTTAGTTTGCCCACTGACAAAGACAGGAACAGTCTATAATTTTAAGGGTAGGTTAATTTTAACATTGAGAGATAGAATATCCAAAAAAAAATCAAGAAAATCACATTGTATAAACTAGATAATTTTTTTGCATTTTGCAGTGAGAAATAAGTATTTGATCCCTCTGGAAAACAACACTTAATACTAGGTGGTAAAACACATGTTGGCAGCACAGCAGTCAGACGTTGTTTGTAGCTGATGATGAGGGTTGTGCACATGTCGGGAGGAATTTTGGTCCACTCCTCTTTGCAGATCATCTCTAAATCATTAAGATTTTGAGGCTGTTGCTTAGCAAATCGGAGCTTTAACTCCCTCCATAAGTTTTCTATGGGATTAAGGTCTGGAGACTGGCTAGGCCACTCCATGACCTTACTGTAGTTCTTTTAGATCCACTCCTTTGTTGCTTTGGCTGTATGTTTTGGGTCATTGCCTTGCTGCAAAGACCTAGCCACGACCCATCTTCAATGCTCTTACTGAGGGAAGGAGGTTGTTGGCCAAAATCTCGCGATACATGACGCCATCCATCTTCCCTTCAATACGGTGCAGTCGTCATGTCCCCTTAGCAGAAAAGCACCCCCAAAGTATGTTTCCCCCACCATGCTTCACGGTTGGAACGATGTTCTTAGGGTTGTACTTCCTTCTTCTTCCTCCAAACACGGCCAATTGAGTTAATGCTAAAGAGCTCAATTTTTGTCTCATCTGACCACAGCACCTTCTCCCAATAACTCACAGAATCATCCAGGTATTCATTGCCAAACTTCAGATGGGCCTGCACATGTGCCTTCTTGAGCAGGGGGACCTCGCGGGCACTGCAGGATTTTAACCTTTAAAGTGTAATGTGTTACCAATGGTTTGCTTGGTGACTGTGGTCCCAGCTGCCTGGAGATCATTAGCAAGTTCCCCCCGTGTAGTTTTAGGCTGATCTTTCACCTTCCTCATGATCAAGGATACCCCACGAGGTGAGATTTTGCATGGTGCCCCGATCGATGTCAATTGACAGTCATTTTGTATTTCTTTAATTTTCTTACAATTGCACCAACAGTTGTCTCCTTCTCACCCAGAGTCTTACTTATGGTTTTGTAGCCCATTCCAGCTTTGTGCAGGTCTATGATCTGGTCCCCGACATCCTTAGAAAGCTCTTTGGTCTTGCCCATGTGGTAGAGGTTAGAGTCTGACTGATTAATGGAGTCTGTGGACAAGAGTCTTTTATACAGGTGACTATGTAAGACAGCTGTCTTTACTGCAGGTAACGAGTTGATTAGGAGCTTCTAACTGGTCTGTAGCAGCCAGAACTCATAATGGTTTGTAGGGGATGAAATACTTATTTCTCACTGCAAAATGCAAAAACAAATATCTAATCTATACAATGTGATTTTCTTGATTCTTTTGGGCAGGGATATTCTCTCTCTCAATGTTAAAATTACCCTTAAAATTATAGACTGTTCATGTCTTTGTCAGTGGCCAAACTTAGAAAAACAGCAGGGGATCAAATATTTATTTCCCCTACTGTGTGTGTGTGTGTGTGTGTGTGTATATATATATCTGTAGCTTTGTCGCCATAAAAAGATGGGGGCTCGGACACATTTCTTGCACTTGGGCCCCAAGCTGTTAATGTCCACCCCTACTTTTTTCAACCTATGTAACTATGTAGAATGCACATTAGGAAAATGCTTGAAATGCAATTCCCAATAATATTATTTTACAAGTAATTTCCTCTTTTTTTTTTTTCTTTGTAAAGTGCTAGTAATAAACCCAATCTCTGGATCTAGAAAGTGCAAAACACTTATGACAAACTTGCACATTTAATATCTGTATTTCTTATGGTGCCTAAGGGAAGCCATAATGATAAGGCCCCTGCTTGGTAACAAGTGCAGTTATCTGCCTCTATAACAATAGCAAATTACCAATGATGAAAGGGTTAATACTTGTGCCCTGCATCAGTAATAGACCCTGTAGTCACCATGACAACTGTTATGAGGTCATAAACCAGTGTCATAAAGAAGATTCCATAAAAGAATTCCGCGCTGCCACGATCAGCGCCATTACTGATGCGCCTGAGGACCTTGAGCTTGACCACCCACGTAATGTGCCAAACTTGGTGTAATTTGGAGGTTCTAGCAGGGAAAGGGGTTGTCTGCTTTAGACACCCCTAGGGCATGGGAAGGTAACAAAGGGGGGTCCCTAGACCAGGATCCCCTTCTGTTACCCTCTATATAGAGCAGCTCTCCTTTGGGAGTTCATGGACTGATCTATGACTCTAATGGGTGATAAATTGGGAGGGATTATTTATCCTATTAGGGATTAGGCATAACGAACTGTAACCAAATGTCCAATTTTTTGAGAGGCGGACCTGGATCTGTAAGGGAGAAATTATACATCCACCTGGCCAATCAGATCAACCAAATTCGCTCCATCAATCAATGTGGTGACAGATATCGCAGCCAGATCTCTCCCACATCCGCTTTATCACATTTATAGTCTGTATTTGTTATGTCATTCTCTGTAAATCTGGTAAAATGTACAAATTGTACAATTCTGCAGTTACATCTGTTATATATTGGCACTAACTCTCTAAGCCCAATGGAAGGGCAGCCCTCCATCCATGGTTCCATAGAGGTTTCCTCCACAGGGGGTTTTCCTCTCCTGAGTGCTGGAGGGTGACTCTTCGTGAGTCGGGGGTTGTGCTATTTTCGGTGTCATGTAAATTTAAATAAAATTTTGACCATTTGACACCTAATTGCAATGCTTCGTGTATTTATTTTGTGTGCTTCTGTCTGATTAATTTTGTTTGGGGGTCGGGGTCTATCACATACGGCTGGACATGTGCCAGCTGCACAGAACCCAGTAAGCACATTTTGCCCCAGGGGTCGCCCCTGCTCCGATGATGATGGTGAAGAGGAGACAAACATTACAGCACAACTCCTGGACGCATGCTCTCATCATTGGATAAAAGAATTGTATTACAGCAGTATAAGCAGATTACTCATCTATTCCTGTAATTTCCGTAGTCTTCAATGGAGAAGGCTGCAAGCAAGATGGTCTATAGGAACAGAGGCTACACAGAATCTTCTTTATCCTGATAGGTGATGGTTCAGTGTCATGTAAATTTAAATAAAGTTGAGAACGTTTGACACCTAATTGCAATGCTTCATGTATTTATTTTGTATGCTTCTGTCTGATTTTGTTTGGGAGTCGGGCTCCATCACATATCACTGAGTGACACGTCTGACATCTGCCGGCCGCCGTTTTGCCCCAGGGGTCGCCCCTGCTCTGGGGAGTATGATGGAGCAGAGAAGATAAGCATTACAGCACAGCACCTGCAAGTGAGCGCTCATCCCCAGAATAAGGACTTATATTACAGGATTACAAGCAGCTTCCTCGCCTCATTCACACAGGGAGTATTTTGGGCAGTAATTTACATTAGTATTTGTAAGCTAAAAACCAGAGGGGAACAAACACAGAGAAAAATAATAACTGAACCACTCTCACCTCTTCTGTGTTTTGGATCCACTCCTGGCGTCTGTTAACAAATACTGGTGCAAAATATCGCCATGTAAAAGGGCCCTAAATCCTTACTGACTGATTGGACAATTCTTTACAAAAAAAACAATATATGCCTCACCATGCATTTAATCCATCCTGCTGCTCATATCTTCTGGGCTCAGACCCACAATGCCGTGACTCTCGGCCAGTGTACATAAGGAGAAAGTGGGAAAAGTCTCCAATAAAAAATAATTCTCACTTTATTGGTGCAAAATATTAAAATATATAAAAGTCCATGATAGTGGAGATGCAATCTCGACGCGTTTCTGGTTACGTCCTTAGTCAGTGATCCTGTTGTCATGACAACCCGCGCCTCCAGGTATCCCAGCGACGGAGGCCTGCTTAGACCAAGCTAGGAGCATGGTCTCAGAGGCTTCTATCACTGTAACACTGACAGGTAGAATTCATTGCAATGCTTTATAACAGCGATTATACTAATAAAAGCTAGTCCCATAGAGGGACTAAATGAAAAAGTAAAAAAAAGAACGTGAAAAAATATTTAAAAAAAAAAACCTAATCAAAAAATAAACTGAAAAGAAAATGAAAATAATGTTATATCAATAAATGGGTAAATTCATACAAAAACTAAAATAAACCAAAAAGGTCCACATATTTGTTATCATCACTTCCACGGCCTATAAAACGGTCACACTACTTAACGCCTTCAGTGAACATTGAAAAAAAAACTATTCTTTTTCATCTTACCACCAAACAAAGAGTGGAATAAAACACGATCAAAAAGTCTAATGGAAATAAAAATGGTATAGCTGAAAACTAGCGACGAGCGAGCGCTAAAATGCTCGGGTGCTCGCTGCTCGAGTCGAGCAAATCGGAATACTCGGGTGCTCGGTCCAAGTAACGAGCCCAATGTAAGTCTATGGGAAACTCCAGCATTCTTTCAGCGCCCCCCCCCCCCCCCCCCGGCGGTCTGCAGAGGGCCTAAAAATTGCCCAAATCGATGGGAACAGAACTCAAATGACAGGGGAACATCATGGGGAAGACTCCTGGAAGCATTTCTGACTCCCAGGTCAATGATGTCAACAATGTTGTCAGAGGTATTACGCCACTTTTACGGACTCACAATAAAACATACAAAAACTAAACTAAAATAGATTTTCCTGGGAATTATGTTCAGGAACATCCTTTCCAGGGTAATGAATTGTATACAAGGCAAAATAAATAACCAAAAACAAAAATGCTCCTTCACACCTTGGGCTATGTTCACACATAGCGTTTTTGATGCATTTTTGCATTGCTTTCAACCGTGACAAATGTATTCACCGGGAAATGGCATTTTAACATTTTACAACCTTATCTGGCCATGTGGTGTGTGAAACATCATCAGACACATCCTGTTTCATTTATGAAGGAGGGATTGTGAAAGTCACAAACACTGTTTTTACTGCCTTACTATTCTTAAAGGGCCAGCAGTCGGCTATGCTTTGTTGTTCCCATTATTAAAGAGTGGGTCTCCTATACTGTTATTGCATATGCAGTGACTGCAAGGGCTGCCAAAAATTTGGACGCAACCCAATACCTCTTTGAAGAGACATAGAGGAGGGTCTCCGTAAAAAAAAATATTCCCATTATAAAGGAGTGGGTCTCCTATAGTGGTAATGCCCATGCTGTGACTGCAAGGGCTGCCAAAATTTGGGAAAAACCCCACTAACAATTTAAAGACACATAGAGCTGGGCCACAGTAATGACATGTTCCCACTATAAAGGATAAGGATCTGCTATACAGTTATAGGGTATGCAGTGAGCCCAATAGCTGTAAAAATTTAGGAAAAACCCCACTAACAATTTAAAGACACATAGAGCTGGGCACAGTAACAACATGTTCCCATTAGAAAGGAGAGGGTCTCCTATCCAGTTATAGGGTATGCAGTGAGTCCAACGGCTGCCAAAATTTAGAAAAAACCCTATTAACAATTTAAAGACACATGGAGCTGGGCTACAGTAAGGAGTACGACATGCTCCCATTAAAAAGGAGTTGGTCTCCAATACTATTTGCGTATGCAGTGAATGCAACAGCTGCCAAAAATTACGAGGCACTCCAATGCCCCTTGCAAGAGATGTAGAGGTTGGAGGGCCTCCTGAAAACAATGTTCCCATATTTAGGAAGTGGGTCTCCCATACTGTTTGCCTATGCAGTGAATGCAACGGCTGCCAAAAATTTGGGGGCACTCCAATGCCCCTTGCAAGAGACATAGAGGTCGGAGGGCCTCCTGAAAATAATGTTCCCATTATTAGGAAGTGGGTCTCCCATACTCTTTGCCTATGCAGTGAATGCAACGGCTGCCAAAAATTTGGGGGCACTCCAATGCCCCTTGCAAGAGACATAGAGGTCGGAGGGCCTCCTGAAAACAATGTTCCCATTATTAGGAAGTGGGTCTCCCATACTCTTTGCCTATGCAGTGAATGCAACGGCTGCCAAAAATTTGGAGAAACTCCAATGCCCCTTGCAAGAGAAGTAGATATGGTGATATGGTAGATATGGTAGTGATATGGAGGAGGATGTGAAGGATGAGGAGGAGGAGGACAAGAGCAAATAGACAAAATCAGGAAGCGTATACCCATGTCTGGGTGTGAAGACAGAGGTGCATGGGAATACAGTTAGACCTCCCAAAAAAAAGACACTGTATTTGAGTTTATGTTACGCTGCTATCATTCAGTGGTGTTGAGAAGTCTTGCCCAAACCAGCCTTTGATCAATTTTGTATGAGTCAGCCTGTCAGCATTTTCAGTTGACAGCGGCAGGGCAGGCCAGGACCTCCAAGGTGTAGAGAGCCAGTTCATGCCACGTGTACAGCTTGGATACTCAATAATTATAAGGCACAGAGGAATCAAGGACTACGTTGGCACAGTTGGCAAGGTACTCCCTCACCATCTTCCGAAACTTTCCCCTCTTTGGGAGAGTACCCCGCGCCTCAGGACCTGTGCGATGGGAGGGTCTGAGAAAACTGTCCCAGAACTTTGACAGTGTTCCCCTGCCTCTGCTGGATTGAATTTGTGTCTCTCTCGCCTGTACTCCTTGGTTGTTCAACGAACTGTGACCTCTGTCGCCAGCATTTTCAGATGGGAATTTTTTAAATAATTCCGCAACAAAAGCCTTCTCGTACGGCACCATTTTAGAGGCCTGTCCTGCAAGGGAATAAGAGACAGAAAGTTCTCCTTGTAGCGTGGGTCTAGAAGTGTCACCAACCAGTAAGGACTGTCACCCAAAGTTTGGACAATGCAAGGATCAGGGGAAAGGCTGCGTAACATAAACTCAGCCATGCGTGCCAGATTGCTGACAGGCAAGACTTCTGTGTCCTCACCAAGAGGATGACTGACCATGCTCTTCATGACTGGAAGCCATGGGATTTTATGAGCTGTCCCAGGCCAAGGGTATAGATTGAGAAGAGTAGGGGTCCTAGTCCTAGGACAGAACCTTGAGGGACTCCAACAGAGAGGTGGCGGGATGAGGAGGTAGTGTGGGAGGGGGGAGGCTAAATGTGCGGTTGGAAAGGTATGAGGAGATCCAGGATAGGGCAGGGTCTTTGACTCCAAAGGAAGACAGGATCTGCAGTAGGAGGCAGTGGTCAACTGTGTCGAAGGCAGAGGACAGGTCAAGAAGAAGGAGTACAGTGAATTGTCTGTTAACTTTGTTGGTAAGTAAGTCATTAGTAATTTTGGTAAGGGCAGTTTTGGTGGAATGGTGGGGGCGGAAACCAGATTGTTGGTTATTGAAGAGAGAGATAGATGAAAAGTGAGAGGAAAGTTCAGCGTGAACGTGTTGCTCAAGGAGTTTGGAGGCAAATGGGAGAAGCGATATGGGTCGGTAGCTGGACAAGGCGGTTGGGTTGAGGGATGGCTTTTTGAGGATGGGAGTGATTGTGGCATGTTTGAAGGCAGAGGGGAAAGTACCAGAAGTTAGTGATAGGTTGAAAAGATGGGTTAGGGATGGGATGAGTGTGGGGGTGAGGTTGGGGGGGATGGGGTTGAGTGCACAAGTGGTGAGGTGTAATTTGGAAAGGAGACGAGTGAGTTCTCCTTCCATGATGTTGGAAAGGGAGGTTATGGGGGAAGAGCAATGGTCTGGGAAACAAAGGGGTTGTGGTGGTCGGACAGTAAAGATTTGCCGTGTTTGGTCAATCTTGTTTTTGAATTGTGTGGCAAACTCCTCAGCAGGGATGACGGAGTTTGGAGGGGGCAGTGGTGGGTGGAGGAGAGAGTTAAAAATGTTGAATAACGGTTTGGGGTTGTAGGATAAGAAAGATATGACGGTTGTGAAGTAGGCCAGCTTAACAGAGGCGAGGGTTGATTTGAATGCGAATGTTGTTGTTTGAATGCAGTGAAGACATCTTGCGAATGTGTTTTCCTCCAACGCCGTTCCGCAACCCTGGACGCTTGCTGAAGCGGTTTAGTGAGGGTGTTGTGCCAGGGTTGCCTATTGACTCGTCGCGCTCTGCCATGCACAAGAGGGGCGACCGAGTCAATAGCTGATGCGAGAGTGGTATTGTAGAAAGCAGTGGTGCTGTCAGTGTCGTGGAGTAAAGATGTCAGTGGTAGAACAGAGTCAGAGAGTGTGTGAGTGTCTAGATATGCAAGGTTTCTGAGGGGGTGTGCTAGTTGCTGGACATGTGTGACAGGTGAGGAGGATAGGGGTAGGGGGGAGGTTGTAAGGTTAGATAGGGAGCAGAGTTGGGTGAAGAAGATGAGGTCTAGTATGTGTCGGTCTGTGTGGGTGGCTGAGGAGGACCACTGAGTAAGTCCAAAGGATGAAGTAAGTGACAGGAATTTGGATGCTGTTGACTGGCGAGTGTCAGTGGGGATGTTGAAATCGCCCATGATGATTGTGCAACGTCAGCAGAGAGAAAGTAAAGAAGCCAGGTGGAGAATTGGTCAATATAGGCAGTGACTGGGCCTGGAGGTCGGTATATGACAGCTACTTGGAAGGAGAGTAGATGAGGACAGAGTGGACTTCAAAAGAAGGGAGAGTAAGGGAGGGTAGAGGTGGGATAGGGCTAAAGGAGCAGTTGGTAGAAAGGAGAAGACCCACTCCTTCACCATGTCTGTTACCAGGGCGAGGAGTGAGCGTGTGTGTGAAGTGGTGGCCACCGTAACACAGCGCAGCAGGGGAGGCAGTGTCGGAGGGTGTCAACCATGTCTCTGTGATGCCCAGGAAAAAGAGATGACGAGAGGTAAAGAGGTCGTGGACAAAATGGAGCTTGTTGCAGACATAGCAGGCGTTCCAGAGTGCTCCAAAGAGAGGGAGCAGGGTGGGTGGTCATCAGCGGCACGGGTTTTACATAGGAGAGGTTGCTGTAGTTTGCAGTTGGTTGGAAGCAATAGGAGGGGGTATTGGTGGGAGGTGTGAGCTGTTTGGGTCCAGGATAGGACTGGATAGGACTGTCGCCAGCAGTGAGGAGAAGCAGAGAAAGGGAGAGCAGGTGGGAGAAGGAGAGTGTCCGGCTTGTTTTATGTTTTGGTAGGATAGCTCTGAGTTTGAGGAGCAGGTCTGCAGATGAGGTCAGGTGGGGAGGTAAGAGGGAAGGAGAGATGATTATTTGGTTAGAGGGTGCTGGGGTTTGAGGACAGCAAAGGAGAGTAAGGTTTAGTGGTGCCAAGAAACTAAGGGCGTATGTAAGCATAATGAAGGTTTAAGCGTGAATGAGAAAGAGAAAGAAAAGAGGATCATATCTCATTAGACTACCATTCACTGGTGTACACCACCATAATTATATCGAGTATAGACTGGGAAGGGAAAAGAGGAAAAGATGTGAATGGAAAATAAAATATAATGTTTATTGAAAATTACTTTATTTACTTATTTTCTAGACTTTATCAAGTAAGGCTGAGTTCACACGATGCGTATTTCATGCGTTTCCGCGTTTTTGCAGTTGCGTAAACGCCACGGAAACGCATGAAAAACGCATGGTAGAAGGGAAGCAATGTTCCCCAATGGAAATCCGCATGTGCTGTGCCCATGATGCGGATTTTTCCGCAGCGTAAACGCTGCGCTCAAAAATCCGCAGCATGTCATTTAATCTTGCGTAAACGCGGCGTTTTCGCCGCCATTGACTTGCATTAGAACGCGCCAATACCGCAAGACTGCATCTGTACTTGTGTAGCACCCCGAGGACTCGGCTGCTACAGGGGTATTGCACCTCAAACCAGAGGTGTGGTATTCCACTCCCGGGTAAGGATGGAGTGTGGAACAGAGCTCAGATAGCTGCATGCACTACACTCACCCCATTTCCGGGGGACAGAACAATGGTACTCCCACCAGGTAGATGTGCAGGTACGACAGCGTCTGTCCCTGGCTGGAGTGGGGAGGAACATCCTAGTGGTGTAGGAGCAGATAGGGGAGGGACTCTGGGCATAGGTAGGAGCCCATTGGGTGCTAGTCACCTGGGCTCGGGTGTCAGAGGGAGTATATAAGGTGGGCACTATCTTAAGACAGGGTTCAGTTCAGCCTGGAGGAGTTGTGAGAGGAGCTCAGCCAGAGAGGGCTGACAGGGAGCTGTGGCTCCGTCTGGGCCCAGCTCCAGAGCCAGGCCTGAAGCCGAGAGAGAGAGAGAGAAGGAAGAAGAGGAACAGAGAGAAAGGCCCAGAGACGCAAGCATAGAGGGAACCCTGAGATCCCACGAGAGAACCAAAACGGGTGAAGGGTTGGCAGAGAAGGGTACCGGATCCCAAACTGGTGGAGGCCAATTATCCTTAGCCAGGAACCGGAGGTCGTGGTCAAGTTTTGGCACGACCCCTCACCACATCCACCAGGAAGGCACGCCACATAGGGTCAGGGAAACCGGAGAGAGGTTTTACCCCCATAAGGCCCGAGGAAGCCGGACAAAGGTGGGTCCCTGGTGGGGACGGCCAGTAGGAAGGAAGAGAGGGGAGCTCTGGACCACGCTCTGGAATTGCCTGGGAGTTGGCCGAGTCCCTGACCTGGTGGACGCAGCATGACTCGGGTGGTCCTACTGTGCACAAGGACCTGATAAAGAACTGTGAGTAAAGCTTTTGAAACTGCACTTCCCGCCTCCGTGTTCCGTCGTCACACCTGCACCATCGGCACTGGGACGCCCGCACCATCACTCCCATCATCATCTCTAGCATATCTGCCCTGAGGCCATACTCCTCCCGTGGGGAGTCATCTCATTCTCAGCTGCACAAACAACACCGGCCTCAGCGGTCTGCCGTGCAGCGGCGGTTTCGTAACCGCAATCCACGGGTGGCGTAGTCGAACATTCTAACATCTACTGCTAAATACTGCCACTCAGTTTGACTACCTGGGCACGGACCGGGTCACCGCCACGAGACTACTACCCCCATCTGATCCGGCTCCGGGTAAGCCCCCGTGCGCGCGATGCCGCACGACACAGGCCCAGGGGCGCGTCAACTTTGGCGTAGTCGGCAGGATTACGTGCCCGCAACCACCGGGTACTGCGTGCCTGAAGAAAAGTTCACATTTACCTCAAAAAGGAGTCTCCCGCCAATTCCGGAGGGTTCCCGCCATCGGACGCCATCTCGGATCGTTTCCCGCCGTTTGCCCGCCATCTGCAGCCTTTTCCCGCCATCCACGGAGTTTCCCGCCATAAGGAGACGATTCCCGCCATCTGAGACGATTCCCCACCCTGGCAGAGCGGACTCCATTATGGGCGTGCCAGAGGGTGGCAAGAAGCCACCTCCCATCGTGGGCCAGGTCCAAGAATGGCGCCAAAAGCGGAAACCGCCCCCGCCAGCAGAGACTGCAATGATAGAAATGTCCATCAGCGTGAGGGGGCTGCCCCTGGAACTGACTGTCACCAAGTTGCCCCGGGACCACCCTCAATGGGGGCGGATACCGAACAAAAGAGAGAAGATGGGTGCGGCCTGGAGGAGTCTGGACAGATTGCACCCGGAGATGGAGGAAGAGTCGATCAGCACCGACCCTGTGGTCCGGAACCTGTTGCAGGCTGCCACCCCAGAAGGCCTGGTGGAGATCCTGGCACAGCTCCCCAGAGATCGGGAGCGTGCACAGACCGCGCTGGAGGCCTTGGCCCGGAAGATGGCCCGGGTACAGTAAGAAGCGCTGGCCGAGTGGAGAAGAGAGATGGTCCAGCAGGCTGGAACCCGCCAGCAGAGGACGCCACCCGCAACGTGGAGCATGTCTACCCCTGAGGATGGTGCAGGAGGGACGAAGGCCGGAGACGACGCCGCGGAGGGAGCTGCAGGGATGGAAGCAGGTAATGGGGACGTCATCACCCCGTGCCCAGTAGCCGCAAGCCTGCCCCAGTTCCCCGTCGCAGAGCCCGAAGTTCCACTCACCGCGCCCGTTGCTGCACCGCCGCTGCTCCCGACTAGGCCTCAAGCGGCAGGAGCCGCGGTCGCGCCCTCTGTTACGCCACGCCCCTTGACCCAAAGCGCGGCAAAAGAGGAAGTACCCCCGGCCTGGTCGCAGGGCCGAGTAACCCCGGGCGCCGCAGTCTCCACAGCGCCCTCTACCTCCACAGTGCCACCGGCCTGGTCGCAAGGCCTAGGGAATCCGGGCGCCGCAGCCCCTCCAGCGCCCTCATTCCCAAAGGTGCCATACCTGGATCCAAAGAGGATGCCCACGGCCTGGACGCAAGGCCGAGTACCTCCGGGCGCCGCTGCCCCCACAGCGTCCTTAATTTCCACAGTGCTGCCCCTGGGTGAAGATCTGTTTGCGCAGCATACTTGCCCGGATGGACAGCCCTTCGTGTGGCCACCGGAGTACGTAAACCCCCGACTCCGGAAGGAATGGCCCCTGTGTGAGCCTCTGATCCCGGCTCCGGCACCCGCCAACATTGTCCCGCTCCCATTGGAAGAGGCCCAATTTGCATGGGACCCCACCGGTGAAAACCTCATGGGGTTCACCCAAGAGACCCGGGCGGCCGCAGCCCAGCGTGAGGAGTGTTGCCGTCAACAGCTGGAGGTCTTTGGGAGAGAACGGCGAGAGAGGCGGATCCGCGAGGAACAGCTGCAGGTCCAAAGCGCGGAGCAGAAACGCCGGGCCCGACGAAACCCCCGTACGGCCCACGGTCCCCGCGCCACCGGGACTGTGATAAAGTTTCAACTAGAGAACGGCTGGGGCTTTATCCGGGATCACCGAACCCCCGGCGACATCTTTGTTACCCGCAGGGATGTCGAGAGCCACCTACCGGAGGGACACCGTGGACGTGATCTCTACCCGGGTGACGTGGTCACCTTCACCCGGCACCAGTGTGCCAAGGGACCGTACGCCCTTCACGTACACCGGTTAACCGAGGAGGAGCTGCAGTACGAGGAAAGCCAAGAGGACCCGGACGGGTCTGAAGACTACCCTCAGGAGGGAGCACAGAGAGGACATAGCTACTGAAGGGAAGTAGCATGAACAAAGAACTGTATATAGTTACCCGTTGGGGTACCTAAGTTGCTGCTAATCGGAGTGTGGTCCCCGTTGGGACTAGTATGGAACTATTAAAGAACTGTTACCTGTGTGCCCCTAATCCCTTACCAGGCTGAGGACTGTGAGCAGCCATTCCCCTGTTACCACTGGCCGAGGACTGAGAGCGGCCATACCCTGTAAATAGTTGCGCTTCCTTAAGCGTCCCCTTCTGGTTTTATAAGAAACTGTTTTTCTCTAGTGACTGTTGCACCTTACCTGGTCACAAGTTGCACCGTGGCCAGAGGATCAAGAACGTTTTATATGGAAAAAGTTTTATATTGCAAGTTTACGCTGCTAAAATAATAATGTTTTCGTAATGTTTATACCTGTAACGTTCTAAGAGAAAAGTAACTCCCATAAAGGGATGAGTTTAATTAATGTTTTATATGTTAGTATATATTTTAAAATTTTGTATGTTTTATTATGTTTTGCTCTTTTCCAGCCCGAGGACGTGCTGTGGTTTACCGGGGGGGAATGTAGCACCCCGAGGACTCGGCTGCTACAGGGGTATTGCACCTCAAACCAGAGGTGTGGTATTCCACTCCCGGGTAAGGATGGAGTGTGGAACAGAGATCAGATAGCTGCATGCACTACACTCACCCCATTTCCGGGGGACAGAACAACGGTACTCCCACCAGGTAGATGTGCAGGTACGACAGCGTCTGTCCCTGGCTGGAGTGGGGAGGAACATCCTAGTGGTGTAGGAGCAGATAGGGGAGGGACTCTGGGCATAGGTAGGAGCCCATTGGGTGCTAGTCACCTGGGCTCGGGTGTCAGAGGGAGTATATAAGGTGGGCACCATCTTAAGACAGGGTTCAGTTCAGCCTGGAGGAGTTGTGAGAGGAGCTCAGCCAGAGAGGGCTGACAGGGAGCTGTGGCTCCGTCTGGGCCCAGCTCCAGAGCCAGGCCTGAAGCCGAGAGAGAGAGAGAGAAGGAAGAAGAGGAACAGAGAGAAAGGCCCAGAGACGCAAGCATAGAGGGAACCCTGAGATCCCACGAGAGAACCAAAACGGGTGAAGGGTTGGCAGAGAAGGGTACCGGATCCCAAACTGGTGGAGGCCAATTATCCTTAGCCAGGAACCGGAGGTCGTGGTCAAGTTTTGGCACGACCCCTCACCACATCCACCAGGAAGGCACGCCACATAGGGTCAGGGAAACCGGAGAGAGGTTTTACCCCCATAAGGCCCGAGGAAGCCGGACAAAGGTGGGTCCCTGGTGGGGACGGCCAGTAGGAAGGAAGAGAGGGGAGCTCTGGACCACGCTCTGGAATTGCCTGGGAGTTGGCCGAGTCCCTGACCTGGTGGACGCAGCATGACTCGGGTGGTCCTACTGTGCACAAGGACCTGATAAAGAACTGTGAGTAAAGCTTTTGAAACTGCACTTCCCGCCTCCGTGTTCCGTCGTCACACCTGCACCATCGGCACTGGGACGCCCGCACCATCACTCCCATCATCATCTCTAGCATATCTGCCCTGAGGCCATACTCCTCCCGTGGGGAGTCATCTCATTCTCAGCTGCACAAACAACACCGGCCTCAGCGGTCTGCCGTGCAGCGGCGGTTTCGTAACCGCAATCCACGGGTGGCGTAGTCGAACATTCTAACATCTACTGCTAAATACTGCCACTCAGTTTGACTACCTGGGCACGGACCGGGTCACCGCCACGAGACTACTACCCCCATCTGATCCTGCTCCGGGTAAGCCCCCGTGCGCGCGATGCCGCACGACACAGGCCCAGGGGCGCGTCACTTGCGTAATTGGTGCGTTCTAATGTGCGGATGGTACCCGGGTGTGGAGGAGAGGAGAGTCTCCTCCACACCCAGGTACCATTAAAAAAGCTGTAAAACAAGAATAAAATAAAAAATATATATATACTTACCATCTGTCGGCCCGCGCAGCGCTCCTGCTTGCTTCCCGGCACTTGCAGTGAGTTGTAGGACCTGCGGTGACGTCAGAGTCATGTGACGGGTCACGTGACGCTGACGTCGGCAGGTCTTTCAATTCAAAGTTGCCGGGAGAACGGAGTGTAAAGCAGGAGAGCGCGGGCCATCGGAAGTAAGTATATATACTCTCTCGGGTCACACTATATAAATTCATGCTGTTTGCATGGATTTATATACTGTGACCTAGTTGTCAAGCACTTTCCAGGTGTTTCTAAAATCGCCTGGAAAGCGCTTGTCAATCTGCATGCGGAAACGTATGTGAATCTGCATGTGGATCCGCATGTATTCTGCAGGAAAAACGCATGCACAATCTGCATGCATTTTTTCTGCCAGGGAGATGCAGAAATGATGCAGAAATTTTCTGCTTCATTTCTGCATCGTGTGCACATAGCCTTAGAGTAAAAAAAAAAAAGACACTAAATAAACTATGCAAAGTAGCAATGTCATTACCGCCATGTCTTCCAGGAGCTGTAAACCATCTTTTTCTTTAAGGCATGCCCTAGCGAGATTGCAAAAGGTATGGATGTTTGGTGCAATGCCTCTCTGTGCCATCATAGGCAACAGCTGCTGTAAAGACACCATTCAGACGATCAGTTTTTACACTGTACGTGTGGCATGAAGTGTGGAAGAATCTGCACTAAGTTTCAGCATGTGTCAGTGTTCTCCATGACAGCCAACCAGATGCCACGTTTCATTTTACCAGGGCAATAAAAGAAGAGCTCTGATTGGTTGTTATGGGTATCACTGTCCGTTTCGACAAAAAGTTTGTTTCTGCATGAGGCCCGACGCATTTTCAGAAAAAGGGAAATGCTAAAATCTGTATTAAACAGTATTCACACATAAAATATTGCTGCGTCCAACTGAATGTTGCATTTTGGCGGCAGCGCACAAAACGCCTTCATATAGGCTCAGGGCACAATTCCCTGCCGAAGCGCAAATTCACACAAGCACAATGCTTTGTGTTCAGGGGAAAAAAAGGCCATTTTTGATCCGTACAGCGTCCATTTGTCATCCATAACTAAAAAAAAAACCTAATAGAAGGCCAGACACACTTTCCTATGTAATCTATGCAGTGCGTCCGGTAAAACATACCTGCCACACGGATTGTGTCTGATTGTTGTGCAGCCTTTGAAATCTACGGTTATATCTCATTTAAAAAACGGATGGATGAGATAAGCGCCTGTAGCCATTATTCCCCCACAGTCTGGTGGTCAATCCATTCATGTGGAATATTACACTGGGTGACATGGACATCACACAGACCAAAAACACAAATGGAGGAAATCTTCCTTGATGGTGCGGCCAGAAAAAGCAAAAGGCCTCATTCACACATCATGCTGCACGTGGAGGTTTATCCCTTTTTTCATGGATACATCACATACCCAGTATAATCTATGGTGCTATTCACATGTCCGTCTGTCTGTCTTTTTCCGATATCACAGATGAAAAGAGCAGATACAAGTCTATGGGTCTGTGCAAAAACATTCAGCACCCGGATGGCAAAGAATAGGAGAAGCTCTGTAATTCAAGGATTTATTTATCCATCCGTCAAACATTGATGGGAAAAACGGACACACAGACCGAACACTGATGACACACGGAACAAACACTGCTGACACCAGGGCCATTTTTTCCATGTACGTGGTTAAATATGGACATGTAAATGAGAAAATGTGTCATACTTTAGACTCTTTTGCTGGCTTGCCTTGCATCACTTTTTTTGCCCCCCAATTTTCAAGCAATTTAGTGCATGCTGTTGTATTTAAAGCCATGCCCCTTCTGTCAAAGCCATGCACCTTCCTCAAAGCCATGCCCTATCTTTCAAAGCAATGTCCCTTCTTTCAAAGCCATGCCCCTTCTTTCAAAGCCATGCCCCTTCTTTCAAAGCCATGCCCCTTCTTTCAAAGCCATGCCCCTTCTTCAAAGCCATGCCCCTTCTTTCAAAGCAATGTCCCTTCTGTCAAAGCCATGCCCCATCTTTCAAAGCCATGCCCCTTCTTTCACAGCCATGCCCCTTCTTTCACAGCCATGCCCCTTCTTTCACAGCCATGCCCCTTCTTCAAAGCCATGCCCCTTCTTCAAAGCCATGCCCCTTCTTTCAAAGCCATGCCCCTTCTTTCAAAGCAATGCCCCTTCTTTCAAAGCAATGCCCCTTCCTTCAGAGCCATGCCCCTTAATTCAAAGCCATGCCCCTTCTTTCAAAGCCATGCTTAGAAACAATTAGGCAGATATCTAAAAGTGTAGTTTCTATATGAATCGGTTGGAACTGTGGCGTCCCTGAGGGTTCAGTCGCCACAGGGGTACTGCACCTCAGATCGAGGTGTGGTATCTCCTCTCCGAGGTAAGGATGGAGCACCACACGGGACCCAGCCTCAGCACTCAACACTACACCACTCCTGTCCTGTGGGGGGCTTATATGCACCAGGGTGCAAACCAGCCGGGATAGAGGAGATGGGGGGACGACCAAAGATAGGGGGAACCATGTAGTGGGTGAGGGTGGAGGACACACTTTTAGGTTACACTTACTGATACATATTTAATACACGGCCATCTTAGGTTCAAGGTCTTTGATTGTGATCTTTATCGCTGATAGTGGCTTTCTGCTGGAACCTGCAGCTTGTTGAAGATACACGGTCCTCGTACTCCTTGAGGTGAGGAGTGGGTTAGAGTTAACCGCTGTCTCTACCCGGTCAAGGTCCCTACCTAAGAAGGCCTGGAGGGGAGCGGAGGAGTAAAGCTCCACAGGCAAAAGGATCCCAGGGGATACGGACGGAGCAGCATACACCACCTGTATTTCTTACTCTGGCCTAGTCAGAGGGATTCCTGCTGCAAGAGGGGTACCGGCCCCCGATATCTGACTCTGTTACTTCACGTCTCAGTCGGAAAAGCCCAGAGGCCTTCTGGATCCCTAAGGGGGATATGGACGGAGCGGCGTACGCCACCCGTATCTCTTAAACTGCGCTGATGCAGCGGGAACCGGCCTTTCACCAAGTTCATACCACACACACAGTCAGGAGGAGACTTAATGGGAGAACTCACCAAGGAGAGGAACATTCTGGTCCAGGGGTCTCGTTAAGTGCACCTAAACTACCCGGAGTGTGCTGAACCCCTTCCTGGTGGTCGCAGCGCGCCGTGAGGAGCAAGGAGAAGCTTTGTGCTTACTACTGAAACAACGTGAGTAAAGCTTGGAAGACTTCACCCCTTGCCTCTGTTATCCTGTCCTGCGCGGCACCGCACACACACCACCAACCTCCAGACTTTCCTCTCTCTCTGCCCTGAGGCCCTGCTCCGCCTGTGGGGAGTAGTACCAGCTGAGCTGCCACGACACCCGCCTCAGAGGACTGCCGCAGCGCTGGTGGTAATCACCGGGAACCACATGTGGCGTAGTCGACAAATAACCACTCATCTGCTAGCCCATATTTTTAATGTGTGCGCCCTGGGCACGGACCGGGTCAAGGCCGCGACTGCATCCCCCTCTTCCACCGGCCCATCGTCCAAGTACACCTTTCCCAGGGAGGGCTAACGCTACCTGAGTAGTAGTGGGTCACACAGAACCATTTGCTTTGGATCGTTATTAAGCAATAGTAAAAAAAAAAAAAGGTATTCACTTTTAAGAAAAAAATATATATAAAAAGTCAGGCAGATCTGTCACACGCTTTACAAATGATTTCATGCAGCAAATATAATCCCACAATGCGGTAACATCATTCACCTACTGTACCTCAGCCTCTTTACTGTCAGATAGCGTGGATCTTCTCACAAGCCGTGTTAATTATTTTATGATGGCTTTTTAACATTTAAATGATAAAATAAAAACCATTCCCTTACCAAAGCCGACTGCAGCTTCAGAGTTTTACTCCTCTTCAACACCAAAGTGTTAAAAAAGGTGAGATCTGGCTGTACTCCGTAGGCGTCCATAGTGGCCCGGACGGCAGATTCTGACCCCACTTCTGCTCTCATGACTGCCGCTAGGAGGGTGAAGGTCTTTATTGTAGGACAGACGTTGTCTTCTTTCATCTTCTGAAGAACGCCCCCTAAGTCGCCAATCACTGCCAATCGGTCAGATGGGGTATTGACATTTGCAAGTGACACAATTTTTCCCGTATTTACAGACAGGTCCAGGAGGTTTGGCACATTACTGGCATCAAAAGAGGGCACGCTGGGAAAATGGTCAGCCGTACTCACCACGGCCAGTGCCTGTGAGCCTGCCAAGTCCTCAGCTGTGCCATAGTTGCCACTTGGAATTGAGGAATGGCCCAGGAGCATGGGCTGCCCACCTCTTCAGGACTATCCTTTCTTTTCTTCACTTGCTGGCTTTTCCTGTCTTGCTTCTCTTTGCCTGCACTTAAAGTCAGGGCTGCCAGTTCCTTAGAGTGCGTGAGTAAATGTAGAGCGTCAGCGGTGTCTCCAATCCCACAGTCTCGGGGGGCACAAAGAAGCAGGTTATAGGTGATTACATCCGGCTTTACCCCCATGTGCCGCATCTGCCTCCAGACCTGAAGCACAAGATGGCGTATACAGTCATTATCCCCATTACATTCACGCAAATATGTACACCCCGTCACAGAGAAAGCAGTAACTGGACACGGACTAGCTGGCATGTAATGGCAGTACCCTATTATAATGATGCTCCCATATGTCAGAGGGTCACATTGGTAAAGCCGGTGCCCTCCAGGATGAAAAGCTTTGTGGAGGGCTTGGGCCATCTACTTATATCATTTCCAAACGTGTGTCTACATAATAAATAGGCAACTTCTACTAGTAAATTCTGTGCTATTTTCTGTATCTGTGAAGCCTTGCCCACTGGTTTTCCCATTGTCTCCGAACAGCGCGCCTACCCGTGTAATAAAGACCTGATGCCAGCGCGCCTACCCGTGTAATAAGACCTGATGCCAGCGCGCCTACCCGTGTAATAAGGCCCCGATGCCAGCGCACCTACCCGTGTAATAAGACCCCGATGCCAGCGCGCCTACCTGTGTAATAAGACCCCGATGCCAGCGCGCCTACCCGTGTAATAAGACCCCGATGCCAGCAAGCCTACCCGTGTAATAAGACCCCGATGCCAGCAAGCCTACCCGTGTAATAAGACCCGATGCCAGCGCGCCTACCCGTGTAATAAGACCCCGATGCCAGCGCGCCTACCCATGTAATAAGACCCCGATGCCAGCAACCCTACCCGTGTAATAAGACCCCGATGCCAGCGCGCCTACCCATCTAATAAGACCCCGATGTCAGCGCGCCTACCCGTGTAATAAGACCCCGATGCCAGTGCGCCTACCAGTGTAATAAGACCCCGATGCCAGTGCGCCTACCCGTGTAATAAGACCCGATGCCAGCGCGCCTACCCGTGTAATAAGACCCGATGCCAGAGCGCCTACCCATGTAATAAGACCCCGATGTCAGCGCGCCTACCCGTGTAATAAGACCCCGATGCCAGTGCGCCTACCAGTGTAATAAGACCCCGATGCCAGTGCGCCTACCCATGTAATAAGACCCTGATGCCAGCATGCCTACCCCTGTAATAAGACCCCAATGCCACAGCGCCTACCCATGCAATAAGACCCTGATGCCAGCACGGGTACTCCGACTGGCCATTACAGGTTGCAGATGGAAGTGCCGTTGGGGGGGGGGGGGTATGCCAACCGAAGACAGCGAAAATCATGCAAAACGTCAAAAAATAACTTATCAGCATGCTGCCTACTGTAACAGTCTACCTAAAGTGGCCGACCGCGGTATTCCCTTTGTTACTAAAAATCTGGCACAAAATCCTTATCTACTAGCCAGTCTAATCACTAGCCAGTCTAATCACTAGCCAGTCTAATCACTAGCCAGTCTAATCACTGGCCAGTCTAATCACTGGCCAGTCTAATCACTGGCCAGTCTAATCACTGGCCAGTCTAATCACTGGCCAGTCTAATCACTAGCCAGTCTAATCACTGGCCAGTCTAATCACTGGCCAGTCTAATCACTGGCCAGTCTAATCACTAGCCAGTCTAATCACTAGCCAGTCTAATCACTAGCCAGTCTAATCACTAGCCAGTCTAATCACTAGCCAGTCTAATCACTAGCCAGTCTAATCACTAGCCAGTCTAATCACTAGCCTTGCGCCAAACTTCTGACAGAAATCTCCTATCAGAATCGCAAGAAAGGAATCAGCAGGCGATCTCTTAGACCAGTCTGAACTAGGACTAAGTAAAGGAGCTAATACAATATAAAGAGGTGAAACTGTTACCAAAGCCTTGTTATTCCGCTCACAGTAACGTCTGAGCCAGCGTCGCTGACACCTCTGCGGGCCGATTTATGCTTTTAGAAAAGTCACATGAGTATCACTACACATGAGACTTCTGCAGCCGGACAGGAGTCCTGCCCCGGCTTCTGCCCTCCGCCACGCGTCATCTACAAATATGACAGGCGGGTGGGAGACGCCACATCTCTACTTAGATAAATGTCCTGCTTTATCTCCTGTGCATTGGCACAAGGACGGGTATGTGCCTGCGGGCCGTCAGCATCTTCCCTGAGGAGAGCGGGCACCTTCCCGGCCGCCGCACACCGGAGATGCAGGTCCGGTGCAGGAATAACTGTGTTCCTTTGGCAGGATTGCCAGAACTTGTTCCCTCTACTTGTCGGCACCACCTGGACTAACTACACAGCAATAAATCTCCCCTCCTGGCAGTGATGTGGAGCAGGTTGCTCTGTAGCTGCACGCTCCGGCCCCCCAGAGCCTGAGTAGTACAGACATACACTACATGGCTGCACTGACCACCAGAGGGAATAACGGACATAATAAAGGTGGACAGGATAGGGGAAAATAACCACATGGATGCAATTAAAGGGTTATTGCCAAAATAGAAAATCATCTCTTATCCAAAGGTTAGGGGATAACTTACTGATCACTGAGGGTCTGACTGCTGGAACCCCTAGCAAACCCAAGAACAGGCAGCATGCTCAGCCTCCCCTCCATTCACTGTCTATAGGACTGCCCAAAATAGCCAAGAGCAGCGCTCCACTAGTTCAGGCAGTCCCACAGACGATGAGTACGACGCGCCCAGGGGATGGGGACGACTCGGTACCCGGGCCTTTGCCTGGTTTTGGGGATGTCGCGGTGGTCGGCTCCCGGGCCCGTACCCTGGGGTCACTCTTGAAAAAGGGGATTGAAACTTGGATAAAATAAATAAACAGTTTGTGACGCCACCTGTGGTACTTGGTAATGATTACCAGCGCGGCTTCAGACCTCCGGGGGGGTGATGGGATGGCAGCTGAGGTGTTTCTGCTCCCCACAGGTGGAGCGGGCCCCCGGGGCAGTGTGGAATTTGGTGGGAGGTGATGCTGGGACTTGTAGTGCAGGCGGGATGGCGCAGCAGGAGTAACTGACAGAGACAGGGGATTCGCTTCAATACCTTTACTGGTGTGGATGTCAGGTACGGTCCAGGGTACTCAGTAGGATGGGTGCACTTCAGGACTTCTCCCCAGTGAGCGGGTATAAGGCCTCCTGGTCCGTGTCTGCCTCTCTGGATGCTCCTGGCCAGCCTGCAACTGGGCCTAGTTTATGTGTCGTGCTGTTCCTTCACCTGTCGCTCGGTAGTAGGACCTTCTGCTGGCAACCACTATCCCTGGTAGTCGGGGCCATCGTGGTTCCTGGTCCTGTAATGGGTCTAGCTTCAGGTCTGCCAGGGACTTGTAGTCCTCCTGGAATGCCGGTTGTCCCTACTGGGTATAAAGGACCCTGTAGGCGCGGACCCGGTGTCCGGTTTGTATCTTCGGTGTGAGCCTTGTGATGCTCCTCTGCCCCCTCAACTCCTCTCATCTCTCCTCCTTACCGTCGGCCACACTCGTGGCCCTCAGAACCCAGCAGCAGACGCGCTGCGTCTTCGCTGCTCTCAGCGTCAGCACGCTCTCAGACTCTCTCTGTCTGACTACTAACTCTGACTGAACTGCCTGGCTCCACCCTCCATATATATATATCCCTAACGGGCTCCCTCTGGTGGTATGAGGAGGAAGGGTGGAGGTGTTTGTATGTAGTGAGGGCCTCTTGTGGAGAAGTCCATCCATGCACCCTGGGTCCTGTGGTACCTGTTGTAGCAGGGTGCCGCAAATGGAGTGGTGGTTGAGTATACTCACTGCTCTGTTCATTCTTAATGGGAGTGCTGAAGACCAGCCGAGCACAGAGCTTCAGTCGTCCCATAGAGAATGTATGGTGCAGCACTGATCGACCATCACATCAGTCACAAAGGACTCTTCAAATCCCCAGTTTTCAGGATTGGTGAGGCTCCCAGCAGTCAGACCCCATCCATCGGGAAGTTATCCTATGGATAGGAGATATCTTTTAAACTTTGTACACCCCCTTTGAAGGTTTATTCAATCTAATTCTAAAGTCGGGGGATACTGACAGCCGCCCTCCACTAATCACACCATGTTGGCATATTGTAGTGATATCCCACCGCATTGTGATGGAAAGAAGAATATAACTGTATACAGAATAACATGGAGATGTTTGATAGAATCCAGCAGCCCGGAGGTTATGGGAGCGCCGCCAGCTTCTGTACCTCTGTACTAGATGGTATACAGCAGTGACCGTCCCTACACGGGACCCTGATCATCAGGAATATTGCCTCTTACACCCGAGCCCAGGGAATTCTAATTACTAGTGTACACTGTTATATCAGTTTATTATCACCTCCGGCCATGAAAGAATTGTCACATTATTTATTTTATAGAATTTTGTCTAGCATGGAAGTTATGAAACCTTACAAATCCATGCTCAGTACTCTCTATATACATGTATAAATTAGATACATTGTAAATGAAAACATCATATATTTAGGAGTTTGTGAGCTACATATCCTTATATACTCCCTGCAACCACTTTGATGTTGCACTTTACTGCAATGCTGTGGCAGCCAAAAAAAACGTCATTCTGGCATTTTGATTTTTTCCCCCATTACAATGTTTACTGATCAGATTAATTAGGAGACTTGGAGCGGCGATCGTCTGATCGCTTGTGCTGTACATACACTGCTATCTATAGCAGAAATCACCATCTTCTATGAACGCCGGCCCATAGGAGGGTCATAATGACATGTATGGGAGGTCATCAGCAGACCCCCAGCTGTCATGACAACCCATCGGTGCCCCACAATCACGTGGCAGGATGTATGACGCGCTTCCAGCCGACGTGCGCTATATCCCGCTGTCAGCGATTGACAGCTGGATTTAACGGGTTAATAGCAGCAGGCGGAGCAACAGTACATCAGCAGCTATTAAAGGCACATGATGGTTGATTAAATCAGTCATCATGTGCAGGGAAATATGTGGACTCGGTGTGCGAGATCACATCAAAGGCAGGGACACGACCTTTGACGTAAATATACGTCAAAGATGGTGAAGCGGTAGAGCAAAGCACAGGTTGCAGCCTCTTCTCTAATATTCAAAGACTGGCTAAAAATACTCCTGAAAAATACTATGAGGAGGATTTTTACTCTTCTGTAAAAAATGTAGAGCGACCTCTGCAATGTGGTATACATTTCTTTACAATGGGTCCCAATAGTGGACGGATGCCTCATCATCCATCCTGACAGTGGCCACTAGGGGGCACACACCTTCTATGTGTATGCGCCCAACAATGTCCACAAACGTAATGTGCACCGAGCCCAACAGAGTCATCAGAGACTCCAAGAGTCCCACCCTCAGCCGGCATGCCCCATCGTCACTTCAGCAGAAATACTGCAGCAAGAAATATCTGTATTAGTAAAATGAACAGTTGCTCCATGATTCCTCAATGTTTTTGCGTATCTCATCATGTCGGAAGTGTGAGACATAATTCCCAGGTAAGTGTGCACTGTACGGATATAGGATGTAGGATGTGTGCAGCAAGCCATACCTGCAGAGCTTGTAGGAAGCCCAGCTCTTCATCCTTTATGCATCCCATAAACAGGACGGTGAATGTTTCAGGGCCAACGACACGGAATTTTTGTGCAATTTCCTATAAACCCAAGAAGACCATATTAGCTTGTGATTATCCAGCTCGCGACATCACTGCTTGAGTATTGCAAGAGAAATCTAACCAAAATCAAAATCTCAGGGAAAGCGTCACTTTGCCGTTCCCAGAACAGCCGGGTGGGCAGTGAAAAACACAGTGAAGGGGGCGCAGTGCTGCACCAGTGCCCAGGATCAGTGGGGTCCAGCGCCGGACTGGAGTACCTGGGGCCCACCAGGAAACAATCAATCTTGGGGCCCACCAGCACCATGCAGATACCGTATATAGGAATAACATAAGTCCACAAACTCATTCAAAATGAATCAACTTTATTAACCAATAAATAACCAATATAACGAATAAATAACAAACTAAAGAAACACTCCTGGGGAAAGAGGAACACTGTTATCTTATTCACACCAGTGTGTGATAAAGTGCCATAACAGAACAATAACAAGAAATACTTTCAAGGTACATTCTCTTAAAGTGTAAGTGCCACAAATTGAACCTGCATCCATCTGGCATCCCAGCAGCCGGCATCATTGTAGCAGCACCAAACTTGGCCGCTGGGAAAAGTAAAAGAATTCTGTAAGCATTTTGGAAGTTTGTATTGCACGATTTCCTCTCCTCTATAATACAATACCATTCAATTGTTAGTGAAAGGCCCAAAACAACAAATAAACTCACACTAACAGTCAATCAGCAGCAAAATTACAAACGTTTTTTTTCAGAACAGAAGATGACATTGCATACGTATTAATAATGTCATCATAGTCTAAGTTCCTTGAAATGTCTCACTCAATGTTCAACAGAAGGAGGGACTCTAAAAGCTCCTGTCCAATCGAAGCCCTCAGACGATTTTTTACAATTTTCAGCTTTGAGAACACTCTTTCACATGAAACCTGGGTGCAAGCAAGTGTAAGAAGGGTCTTGTAAACTGCAAAAATGTTTCCATAAGCAGCAGAATGTAAATTGTAGTCATATAAAAGTCTGTAGCAGCAGGAAAGACAGTTTTTTTGCGGGACGAGTTGTACTTTCAGATGCAATCATTTATTTTACCATATAGTGTACAGGGAAATGGCAACAAAAATTCCAAGTGCAGTAAAATTGCAAAAAAAGTGCAATTGCACGTTTGTTTATTGGGTTTTTTAGTCACCATGTTCACTATATGGAAAAACCGACGTGACAGGGTGATGCCTCGGGTCAGTACGAGTTTGTAGATACCAAACATGTATACCTTTACTGGTATCTAAGTGGTGAAAACAAATTCATAAGTTTGAAAAATCACACTTTTCACGCCATGTTCTGAGCACCGTAGTGTTCTCATTTTTTTGGATCTGGGGATTTGTGACGGCTTATTTTTTGCGTCTTGAGCTGACGTGCATCTCTGCTGCTCTGTACTAGTCACAACACAGGGAGAGGTTAACCATCCAAGTATTTAATATGTATTGCAAATAAAGAATGTTCCCATTCTTAATATCCGAAAAAACAAATGACTAACAACCATCACTAGACTAATAATACCATATAGAAGAGAGAAATACCGCCACACCATGACCAGAACACATACCACCACATAGTGATGAAATACTACCAAGTACAAGGTATATATACTGCCACACCATGAGAAGACCACATATTACCACCACATAGTGACTGTCCGAATAATACCACATACAAGGGACAAATTCCGCCACGCCATGACCATGGCACATAATGGCACCAGATAGTGACTGATAATGAAGATGTAAAAAAGCTCTGTATATAGAGTCAGTGTACAGATAATGTAGAGATTATCAGTGACATTATGCACAGGAGTCCTGTGTATAGGCTCAGTGTAGAGGTAATACAGTGATCACCAGTGACATTACACACAGGAGCTCTGTATACAGTGTCAGTGTGTGTGTATAGGTAATACAGTGATCACCAGTGACATTACACACAGGAGCTCTGTATATAGTGTCAGTGTGTGTGTATAGGTAATATAGTGATCACCAGTGACATTACACATTGGAGCTCTGTATATAGTGTCAGTGTGTGTGTATAGGTAATACAGTGATCACCAGTGACATTACACACAGGAGCTCTGTATATAGTGTCAGTGTGTGTGTGTGTGTATAGGTAATACAGTGATCACCAGTGACATTACACACAGGAGCTCTGTATACAGTGTCAGTGTGTGTGTATAGGTAGTACAGAGATCACCAGTGACATTACACACAGGAGCTCTGTATATAGTGTCAGTGTGTGTGTATAGGTAATACAGTGATCACCAGTGACATTACACACAGGAGATCTGTATACAGTGTCAGTGTGTGTGTATAGGTAATACAGTGATAACCAGTGACATTACACACAAGAGCTCTGTATATAGTGTCAGTGTGTGTGTATAGGTAATATAGTGATCACCAGTGACATTACACACAGGATCTCTGTGTATAGTGTCAGTGTGTGTGTATAGGTAATACAGTGATCACAAGTGACATTACACACAGGAGCTCTGTATATAGTGTCAGTGTGTGTGTACAGGTAATACAGTGATCACCAGTGACATTACACACAGGAGATCTGTATACAATGTCAGTGTGTGTGTACAGGTAATACAGTGATCACCAGTGACATTACACACAGGAGCTCTGTATACAGTGTCAGTGTGTGTGTATAGGTAATACAGTGATCACCAGTGACATTACACACAGGAGCTCTGTATATAGTGTCAGTGTGTGTGTATAGGTAATACAGTGATCACCAGTGACATTACACACAGGAGCTCTGTATATAGTGTCAGTGTGTGTGTGTATAGGTAATATAGTGATCACCAGTGACATTACACACAGGATCTCTGTGTATAGTGTCAGTGTGTGTGTATAGGTAATACAGTGATCACCAGTGACATTACACACAGGAGCTCTGTATATAGTGTCAGTGTGTCTGTATAGGATGTACAGAGATCACCAGTGACATTACACACAGGAGCTCTGTATATAGTGTCAGTGTGTGTGTATAGGTAATACAGTGATCACCAGTGACATTATGCACAGGAGCTCTGTATACAGTGTCAGAGTACAGGTAATACAGTGATCACCAGTGACATTACACAAGGCAGCTCCGTATATAGTGTCAGTGTGTTTGTATAGGATGTACAGAGATCACCAGTGACATTACACACAGGAACTTTGTATATAGTGTCAGTGTGTGTGTATAGGTAATACAGTGATCACCAGCGACATTACACACAGGAGCTCAGTATATAGTGTCAGTGTGTGTGTATAGGTAACACAGTGATCACCAGTGACATTATGCACAGGAGCTCTGTATACAGTGACAGAGTACAGGTAATACAGTGATCACCAGTGACATTACACACAGGAGCTCCGTGTATAGTGTCAGTGTGTGTGTATAGGTTGTACAGAGATTACCAGTGACATTACACATTGGAGCTCTGTATATAGTGTCAGTGTGTGTGTATAGGTAATACAGTGATTACCAGTGACATTACACACAGGAGCTCTGTATATAGTGTCAGTGTGTGTGTATAGGTAATACAGAAATCACCAGTGATATTACACACAGGAGCTCTGTATATAGTGTCAGTGTGTGTGTATAGGTAGTACATAGATCACCAGTGACATTACACACAGGAGCTCTGTATATAGTGTCAGTGTACAGGTAATACAGTGATCACCAGTGACATTACACACAGGAGCTCTGTATATAGTGTCAGTGTGTGTGTGTATAGGTAATACAGTGATCATCAGTGACATTACACACAGGAGCTCTGTATATAGTGTCAGTGTGTGTGTATAGGTAACACACATACTCACCAGTGACATTACACACAGGAGCTCTGTATATAGTGTCAGTGTGTGTGTATAGGTAGTACAGAGATCACCAGTGACATTACACACAGGAGCTCTGTATATAGTGTCAGTGTGTGTGTATAGGTAATACAGTGATCACCAGTGACATTACACACAGGAGCTCTGTATATAGTGTCAGTGTGTGTGTATAGGTAACACACATACTCACCAGTGATGTCTCTAGGTGAAGTTCTTTATCTGCCGCAGACCGATATATCACATCTTCTATGCAGGACTTATCTCTGCAGAAAATAACATAGTTAGCTATAACTGATCACTTCCAGAGCACAATCTACACTTTTCTCAAGATTTCTACACTGCATGAAATGACAAAAAAAGAAATCTAGTGCCGCACTACACAGTAACATTGCCCCAGTGTCATTCTGTGCCGGCTCATCTCTGTCAGTAGACATATTGTCAGATGGCAAAGATGCAGCAGAGCTGAAGACAGAAGACCTATGGATTACGTTGGAGTGAGGATTTTTCTTTATTAAAGATGGAGTCCCTAAATGAGTTTTATTTTTAATAAAAAAAAAAAATTTCTGTCTTTTTTTTCGGTTTACTAGAAATTCATGGTGGCTATGTCTAATTTGGCGTGACACCATGAATTTCGGGCTTAGTACCAGCTGATAATACAAAGCTGGCCTGGTACTAACCCTATTATTACCCAGGGTGCCACTCACCACCAGGGCCGCTGGAAGAGCCGGGTAAAGCACCTGGAAATGGTGCTATGAGGAATGCGCCATTTTCAGGGGTGGCTGCGGGCTGAGATTTTCAGCGTGGGGGGCCAAGAACGCTTGGGCCTTACCATGCTGCGAATCCCAGCCCCCAGCTGCCTTGTTTTATCTGGCTGGCGATCAACATATGGCGGGAGCTGGGCAATGGGCATGATTATCAAATAATATATACCTGACAGGGGCCCATACATTCTGCTGCCTCCAATAATAAATACCTGACAGGAGCCCATAGATTGTGCTGCCTCCAATAATATATACCTGACAGGAGCCCATAGATTCTGTGGCCTCCAATAATATATACCTGACAGGAGCCCATACATTCTGCTGCCTCCAATAATATATACCTGACAGGAGCCCATAGATTCTGTGGCCTCCAATAATATATACCTGACAGGAGCCCATAGATTCTGCTGCCTCCAATAATATATACCTGACAGGAGCCCATACATTCTGCTGCCTCCAATAATATATACCTGACAGGAGCTCATACATTCTGCTGCCTCCAATAATATATACCTGACAGGAGCCCATACATTCTGCTGCCCCCAATAATATATACCTGACAGGAGCCCATACATTCTCCTGCCTCCAATAATATATACCTGACAGGAGCCCATAGATTCTGCTGCCTCCAATAATATATACCTGACAGGAGCCCATACATTCTCCTGCCTCCAATAATATATACCTGACAGGAGCCCATAGATTCTGTGGCCTCCAATAATATATACCTGACAGGAGCCCATAGATTCTGCTGCCTCCAATAATATATACCTGACAGGAGCCCATACATTCTCCTGCCTCCAATAATATATACCTGACAGGAGCCCATACATTATCCTTCCTCCAATAGTATATACCTGACAGGAGCCCATACATTCTCCTGCCTCCAATAATATATACCTGACAGGAGCCCATACATTCTCCTGCCTCCAATAATATATACCTGACATGAGCCCATACATTCTCCTGCCTCCAATAATATATACCTGACAGGAGCCCATAGATTCTGTGGCCTCCAATAATATATACCTGACAGGAGCCCATACATTCTGCTGCCTTCAATAATATATACCTGACATGAGCCCATACATTCTCCTGCCTCCAATAATATATACCTGACATGAGCCCATACATTCTCCTGCCTCCAATAATATATACCTGACAGGAGCCCATAGATTCTGCTGCCTCCAATAATATATACCTGACAGGAGCCCATACATTCTCCTGCCTCCAATAATATATACCTGACAGGAGCCCATACATTCTCCTGCCTCCAATAATATATACCTGACAGGAGCCCATAGATTCTGTGGCCTCCAATAATATATACCTGACAGGAGCCCATACATTCTGCTGCCTTCAATAATATATACCTGACAGGAGCCCATAGATTCTCCTGCCTCCAATAATATATACCTGACAGGAGCCCATAGATTCTGCTGCCTCCAATAATATATACCTGACAGGAGCCCATACATTCTGCGGCCTCCAATAATATATACCTGACAGGAGCCCATAGATTCTGCTGCCTCCAATAATGTATACCTGTCAGGAGCCCATACATTCTGCTGCCTTCAATAATATATACCTGAAAGGGCCCATACATTCTCCTGCCTCCAATAATATATACCTGACAGGAGCCCATACATTCTCCTGCCTCCAATAATATATATCTGACAGGAGCCCATACATTCTGCGGCCTCCAATAATATATATCTGACAGGAGCCCATACATTCTGCTGCCTCCAATAATATATACCTGACAGGAGCCCATACATTCTCCTGCCTCCAATAATATATATCTGACAGGAGCCCATACATTCTGCGGCCTCCAATAATATATATCTGACAGGAGCCCATACATTCTGCTGCCTCCAATAATATATACCTGACAGGAGCCCATACATTCTCCTGCCTCCAAGAATATATATCTGACAGGAGCCCATACATTCTGCGGCCTCCAATAATATATACCTGACAGGAGCCCATAGATTCTGCTGCCTCCAATAATATATACGTGACAGGAGCCCATAGATTCTGCTGCCTCCAATAATATGTACCTGACAGGAGCCCATACATTCTGTGGCCTCCAATAATATATACCTGACAGGAGCCCATACATTCTGCTGGCTCCAATAATATATACCTGACAGGAGCCCATACATTCTGCTGCCTCCAATAATATATACCTGACAGGAGCCCATACATTCTGCTGCCTCCAATAATATATACCTGACAGGAGCCCATACATTCTGCGGCCTCCAATAATATATACCTGACAGGAGCCCATAGATTCTGCTGCCTCCAATAATGTATACCTGTCAGGAGCCCATACATTCTGCTGCCTTCAATAATATATACCTGACAGGAGCCCATACATTCTCCTGCCTCCAATAATATATACCTGACAGGAGCCCATACATTCTCCTGCCTCCAATAATATATACCTGACAGGAGCCCATACATTCTCCTGCCTCCAATAATATATACCTGACAGGAGCCCATACATTCTCCTGCCTCCAATAATATATACCTGACAGGGGCCCATAGATTCTGCTGCCTCCAATAATATATACCTGACAGGGGCCCATAGATTCTGCTGCCTCCAATAATATATACCTGACAGGAGCCCATACATTCTCATGCCTCCAATAATATATACTTGACAGGGGCCCATAGATTCTGCTGGCTCCAATAATATACACCTGACAGGAGCCCATACATTCTCCTGCCTCCAATAATATATACCTGGCAGGAGCCCATACATTCTGCTGCCTCCAATAATATATACCTGACAGGAGCCCATACATTCTGTGGCCTCCAATAATATATACCTGACAGGAGCCCATACATTCTGTGGCCTCCAATAATATATACCTGACAGGAGCCCATACATTCTGCTGCCTCCAATAATATATACCTGACAGGAGCCCATACATTCTGCTGCCTCCAATAATATATACCTGACAGGAGCCCATACATTCTGCTGCCTCCAATAATATATACCTGACAGGAGCCCATACATTCTGCTGCCTCCAATAATATATACCTGACAGGAGCCCATACATTCTGCAGCCTCCAATAATATATACCTGACAGGAGCCCATACATTCTGCAGCCTCCAATAATATATACCTGACAGGAGCCCATACATTCTGTGGCCTCCAATAATATATACCTGACAGGAGCCCATACATTATGCTGCCTCCAATAATATATACCTGACAGGAGCCCATACATTCTGCTGCCTCCAATAATATATACCTGACAGGAGCCCATACACTCTGCTGCCTCCAATAATATATACCTGACAGGAGCCCATACATTCTGTGGCCTCCAATAATATATACCTGACAGGAGCCCATACATTCTGTGGCCTCCAATAATATATACCTGACAGGAGCCCATACATTCTGCTGCCTCCAATAATATATACCTGACAGGAGCCCATACATTCTGCTGCCTCCAATAATATATACCTGACAGGAGCCCATAGATTCTGCTGCCTCCAATAATATATACCTGACAGGAGCCCATACATTCTGCTGCCTCCAATAATATATACCTGACAGGAGCCCATAGATTCTGCTGCCTCCAATAATATATACCTGACAGGAGCCCATAGATTCTGCTGCCTCCAATAATATATACCTGACAGGAGCCCATACATTCTGCTGCCTCCAATAATATATACCTGACAGGAGCCCGTACATTCTGCTGCCTCCAATAATATATACCTGACAGGAGCCCATACATTATGCTGCCTCCAATAATATATACCTGACAGGAGCCCATACATTCTGCTGCCTCCAATAATATATACCTGACAGGAGCCCATACACTCTGCTGCCTCCAATAATATATACCTGACAGGAGCCCATAGATTCTGCTGCCTCCAATAATATATACCTGACAGGAGCCCATAGATTCTGCTGCCTCCAATAATATATACCTGACAGGAGCCCATACATTCTCCTGCCTCCAATAATATATACCTGAGAGGAGCCCATACATTCTCCTGCCTT
This sequence comes from Phyllobates terribilis, assembly GCF_046119375.1. Lineage (NCBI taxonomy): Eukaryota > Metazoa > Chordata > Amphibia > Anura > Dendrobatidae > Phyllobates > Phyllobates terribilis. The sequence goes on from NW_027362959.1 coordinate 1,712,335, forward strand.
CAATAATATATACCTGAGAGGAGCCCATACATTTTCCTGCCTCCAATAATATATACCTGACAGGAGCCCATACATTCTGCTGCCTCCAATAATATATACCTGACAGGAGCCCATACATTCTCCTGCATCCAATAATATATACCTGACAGGAGCCCATACATTCTGCAGCCTCCAATAATATATACCTGTCAGGAGCCCATACATTCTGCTGCCTTCAATAATATATACCTGAAAGGGCCCATACATTCTCCTGCCTCCAATAATATATACCTGTCAGGAGCCCATACATTCTCCTGCCTCCAATAATATATACCTGACAGGAGCCCATACATTCTCCTGCCTCCAATAATATATACCTGACAGGAGCCCATACATTCTGCTGCCTTCAATAATATATACCTGACAGGAGCCCATAGATTCTGCTGGCTCCAATAATATATACCTGACAGGGGCCCATACATTCTGCTGCCTCCAATAATATATACCTGACAGGAGCCCATACATTCTCCTGCCTCCAATAATATATACCTGACAGGAGCCCATACATTCTCCTGCCTCCAATAATATATACCTGACAGGAGCCCTTAGATTCTGCTGGCTCCAATAATATATACCTGACAGGAGCCCATACATTCTGCTGCCTCCAATAATATATACCTGACAGGAGCCCATACATTCTGTGGCCTCCAATAATATATACCTGACAGGAGCCCATAGATTCTGCTGCCTCCAATAATGTATACCTGTCAGGAGCCCATACATTCTGCTGCCTTCAATAATATATACCTGACAGGAGCCCATACATTCTCCTGCCTCCAATAATATATACCTGACAGGAGCCCATACATTCTCCTGCCTCCAATAATATATACCTGACAGGAGCCCATACATTCTCCTGCCTCCAATAATATATACCTGACAGGGGCCCATAGATTCTGCTGCCTCCAATAATATATACCTGACAGGGGCCCATAGATTCTGCTGCCTCCAATAATATATACCTGACAGGAGCCCATACATTCTCATGCCTCCAATAATATATACTTGACAGGGGCCCATAGATTCTGCTGGCTCCAATAATATACACCTGACAGGAGCCCATACATTCTCCTGCCTCCAATAATATATACCTGGCAGGAGCCCATACATTCTGCTGCCTCCAATACTATATACCTGACAGGAACCCATACATTCTGCTGTCTCCAATAATATATACCTGACAGGAGCCCATACATTCTGCTGCCTCCAATAATATATACCTGACAGGAGCCCATACATTCTGCAGCCTCCAATAATATATACCTGACAGGAGCCCATACATTCTGCAGCCTCCAATAATATATACCTGACAGGAGCCCATACATTCTGCAGCCTCCAATAATATATACCTGACAGGAGCCCATACATTCTGTGGCCTCCAATAATATATACCTGACAGGAGCCCATACATTCTGTGGCCTCCAATAATATATACCTGACAGGAGCCCATACATTCTGCTGCCTCCAATAACATATACCTGACAGGAGCCCATACATTCTGCTGCCTCCAATAATATATACCTGACAGGAGCCCATACATTCTGCTGCCTCCAATAATATATACCTGACAGGAGCCCATACATTCTGCTGCCTCCAATAATATATACCTGACAGGAGCCCATACATTCTGCTGCCTCCAATAATATATACCTGACAGGAGCCCATACATTCTGCAGCCTCCAATAATATATACCTGACAGGAGCCCATACATTCTGCAGCCTCCAATAATATATACCTGACAGGAGCCCATACATTCTGTGGCCTCCAATAATATATACCTGACAGGAGCCCATACATTCTGCGGCCTCCAATAATATATACCTGACAGGAGCCCATACATTCTGCTGCCTCCAATAATATATACCTGACAGGAGCCCATACATTCTGCTGCCTCCAATAATATATACCTGACAGGAGCCCATAGATTCTGCTGCCTCCAATAATATATACCTGACAGGAGCCCATAGATTCTGCTGCCTCCAATAATATATACCTGACAGGAGCCCATAGATTCTGCTGCCTCCAATAATATATACCTGACAGGAGCCCATACATTCTGCTGCCTCCAATAATATATACCTGACAGGAGCCCATACATTATGCTGCCTCCAATAATATATACCTGACAGGAGCCCATACATTCTGCTGCCTCCAATAATATATACCTGACAGGAGCCCATACACTCTGCTGCCTCCAATAATATATACCTGACAGGAGCCCATACATTCTCCTGCCTCCAATAATATATACCTGACAGGAGCCCATAGATTCTGCTGCCTCCAATAATATATACCTGACAGGAGCCCATACATTCTCCTGCCTCCAATAATATATACCTGACAGGAGCCCATACATTCTCCTGCCTTCAATAATATATACCTGAGAGGAGCCCATACATTTTCCTGCCTCCAATAATATATACCTGACAGGAGCTCATACATTCTGCTGCCTCCAATAATATATACCTGACAGGAGCCCATACATTCTCCTGCCTCCAATAATATATACCTGACAGGAGCCCATACATTCTGCAGCCTCCAATAATATATACCTGTCAGGAGCCCATACATTCTGCTGCCTTCAATAATATATACCTGAAAGGGCCCATACATTCTCCTGCCTCCAATAATATATACCTGTCAGGAGCCCATACATTCTCCTGCCTCCAATAATATATACCTGACAGGAGCCCATACATTCTCCTGCCTCCAATAATATATACCTGACAGGAGCCCATACATTCTGCTGCCTTCAATAATATATACCTGACAGGAGCCCATAGATTCTGCTGGCTCCAATAATATATAACTGACAGGGGCCCATACATTCTGCTGCCTCCAATAATATATACCTGACAGGAGCCCATACATTCTCCTGCCTCCAATAATATATACCTGACAGGAGCCCTTAGATTCTGCTGGCTAAAATAATATATACCTGTCAGGAGCCCATACATTCTGCTGCCTTCAATAATATATACCTGAAAGGGCCCATACATTCTGCTGCCTTCAATAATATATACCTGACAGGAGCCCATACATTCTCCTGCCTCCAATAATATATACTTGACAGGATCCCATAGATTCTGCTGCCTCCAATAATATATACCTGACAGGAGCCCATACATTCTGCTGCCTCCAATAATATATACCTGACAGGAGCCCATATATTCTGCAGCCTCCAATAATATATACCTGTCAGGAGCCCATACATTCTGCTGCCTTCAATAATATATAGCTGTCAGGAGCCCATACATTCTGCAGCCTCCAATAATATATACCTGACAGGAGCCCATACATTCTGCTGCCTTCAATAATATATACCTGAAAGGGCCCATACATTCTCCTGCCTCCAATAATATATACCTGTCAGGAGCCCATACATTCTCCTGCCTCCAATAATATATACCTGACAGGAGCCCATACATTCTCCTGCCTCCAATAATATATACCTGACAGGAGCCCATACATTCTGCTGCCTTCAATAATATATACCTGACAGGAGCCCATAGATTCTGCTGGCTCCAATAATATATACCTGACAGGGGCCCATACATTCTGCTGCCTCCAATAATATATACCTGACAGGAGCCCATACATTCTCCTGCCTCCAATAATATATACCTGACAGGAGCCCATACATTCTCCTGCCTCCAATAATATATACCTGACAGGAGCCCTTAGATTCTGCTGGCTCCAATAATATATACCTGACAGGAGCCCATACATTCTGCTGCCTCCAATAATATATACCTGACAGGAGCCCATACATTCTGTGGCCTCCAATAATATATACCTGACAGGAGCCCATAGATTCTGCTGCCTCCAATAATGTATACCTGTCAGGAGCCCATACATTCTGCTGCCTTCAATAATATATACCTGACAGGAGCCCATACATTCTCCTGCCTCCAATAATATATACCTGACAGGAGCCCATACATTCTCCTGCCTCCAATAATATATACCTGACAGGAGCCCATACATTCTCCTGCCTCCAATAATATATACCTGACAGGGGCCCATAGATTCTGCTGCCTCCAATAATATATACCCGACAGGGGCCCATAGATTCTGCTGCCTCCAATAATATATACCTGACAGGAGCCCATACATTCTCATGCCTCCAATAATATATACTTGACAGGGGCCCATAGATTCTGCTGGCTCCAATAATATACACCTGACAGGAGCCCATACATTCTCCTGCCTCCAATAATATATACCTGGCAGGAGCCCATACATTCTGCTGCCTCCAATAATATATACCTGGCAGGAGTCCATACATTCTGCTGCCTCCAATACTATATACCTGACAGGAGCCCATACATTCTGCTGTCTCCAATAATATATACCTGACAGGAGCCCATACATTCTGCTGCCTCCAATAATATATACCTGACAGGAGCCCATACATTCTGCAGCCTCCAATAATATATACCTGACAGGAGCCCATACATTCTGCAGCCTCCAATAATATATACCTGACAGGAGCCCATACATTCTGCAGCCTCCAATAATATATACCTGACAGGAGCCCATACATTCTGTGGCCTCCAATAATATATACCTGACAGGAGCCCATACATTCTGTGGCCTCCAATAATATATACCTGACAGGAGCCCATACATTCTGCTGCCTCCAATAATATATACCTGACAGGAGCCCATACATTCTGCTGCCTCCAATAATATATACCTGACAGGAGCCCATACATTCGGCTGCCTCCAATAATATATACCTGACAGGAGCCCATACATTCTGCTGCCTCCAATAATATATACCTGACAGGAGCCCATACATTCTGCAGCCTCCAATAATATATACCTGACAGGAGCCCATACATTCTGCAGCCTCCAATAATATATACCTGACAGGAGCCCATACATTCTGCAGCCTCCAATAATATATACCTGACAGGAGCCCATACATTCTGCTGCCTCCAATAATATATACCTGACAGGAGCCCATACATTCTGCTGCCTCCAATAATATATACCTGACAGGAGCCCATACATTCTGCTGCCTCCAATAATATATACCTGACAGGAGCCCATAGATTCTGCTGCCTCCAATAATATATACCTGACAGGAGCCCATACATTCTGCTGCCTCCAATAATATATACCTGACAGGAGCCCATAGATTCTGCTGCCTCCAATAATATATACCTGACAGGAGCCCATACATTCTGCTGCCTCCAATAATATATACCTGACAGGAGCCCATACATTCTGCTGCCTCCAATAATATATACCTGACAGGAGCCCATACATTCTGCTGCCTCCAATAATATATACCTGACAGGAGCCCATACATTCTGCTGCCTCCAATAATATATACCTGACAGGAGCCCATACACTCTGCTGCCTCCAATAATATATACCTGACAGGAGCCCATACATTCTCCTGCCTCCAATAATATATACCTGACAGGAGCCCATAGATTCTGCTGCCTCCAATAATATATACCTGACAGGAGCCCATACATTCTCCTGCCTCCAATAATATATACCTGACCGAAGCCCATACATTCTCCTGCCTTCAATAATATATACCTGAGAGGAGCCCATACATTTTCCTGCCTCCAATAATATATACCTGACAGGAGCTCATACATTCTGCTGCCTCCAATAATATATACCTGACAGGAGCCCATACATTCTCCTGCCTCCAATAATATATACCTGACAGGAGCCCATACATTCTGCAGCCTCCAATAATATATACCTGTCAGGAGCCCATACATTCTGCTGCCTTCAATAATATATACCTGAAAGGGCCCATACATTCTCCTGCCTCCAATAATATATACCTGTCAGGAGCCCATACATTCTCCTGCCTCCAATAATATATACCTGTCAGGAGCCCATACATTCTCCTGCCTCCAATAATATATACCTGACAGGAGCCCATACATTCTCCTGCCTCCAATAATATATACCTGACAGGAGCCCATACATTCTGCTGCCTTCAATAATATATACCTGACAGGAGCCCATAGATTCTGCTGGCTCCAATAATATATACCTGACAGGGGCCCATACATTCTGCTGCCTCCAATAATATATACCTGACAGGAGCCCATACATTCTCCTGCCTCCAATAATATATACCTGACAGGAGCCCATACATTCTCCTGCCTCCAATAATATATACCTGACAGGAGCCCTTAGATTCTGCTGGCTAAAATAATATATACCTGTCAGGAGCCCATACATTCTGCTGCCTTCAATAATATATACCTGAAAGGGCCCATACATTCTGCTGCCTTCAATAATATATACCTGACAGGAGCCCATACATTCTCCTGCCTCCAATAATATATACCTGACAGGAGCCCATACATTCTGCTGGCTCCAATAATATATACCTGACAGGAGCCCATACATTCTCCTGACTCCAATAATATATACCTGACAGGAGCCCATATATTCTGCAGCCTCCAATAATATATACCTGTCAGGAGCCCATACATTCTGCTGCCTTCAATAATATATACCTGACAGGAGCCCATACATTCTCCTGCCTCCAATAATATATACCTGACAGGAGCCCTTAGATTCTGCTGGCTCCAATAATATATACCTGTCAGGAGCCCATACATTCTGCTGCCTCCAATAATATATACCTGAAAGGGCCCATACAGTGCTGCCAATATGATAAGCGAACCAGGGGGGCCCTCTGTTCTCTGTACAGGGCCCAGGGGGGGTAGGGGGCGGGGCTTGGGGGCGTGGCCAATGGGACCCAGGGCCCACCGGGGGATTTCCTGATCCTCCGGTGGGCCAGAACGCCCCTGGTGGGGTCCCTGTGCCCCCCTAACAGGTGACATACTAACTAGCTGAAAATTTACACCCCAGCACCATCTTTCTATCTCTTAAGCTGACAGTGAATGTGTTGGTAGTGTGGCGCCCCTGAGGGTTCAGTTGCCACAGGGGTACTGCACCTCAGAAAGAGGTGTGGTATCTCTTCTCTCAGGTAAGGATGGAGCATCACACAAGACCCTACTTCACACTCAACACTACACCACTCCTGTCCTGTAGGGCAGAGGTCCCCAACCTTTTTTGCACCAGGGACCGGCTTTAAGCAAGACCAGTTTTCCATGGCCCGGTGGGGGTGGGGGCGGGGCTTTGGTCATATGGGGGTGGGGTTATGGAGGGGTGGAGCTGTATGGGGAGGATGCTGGCGGGACCTCGGTGTACAGCGCTGCTAAGTAGCAGCATTGTACATTGAGCGTCAGTGTATACAGCGCTGCTGTTTAGCAGCGCTACACACTGAACACCGGTACCGGGAGCCGCGTCACTGAAGCCAGTCTGCTGCCCCAGCACGCCCCACATAACATGTTCTGCCGGGGGCGTGTCAGTGAGGAGAGCCTGCCGCCCCACCCCGTCAGGAACAGACCATGCTGTGCAGGAGGGCCGCGTCACTAAGACCCGCCCCGTGACGTACAACAGGTACCATGCTGTGCTGTGGAGGGCTGCGTCACTAAGACCCGCCCGACGCCCCACCCCGTCCTGCATAATGTTCTCTGCCGGGAGCTGCGAGCTGTCACGGCTATGGCAGAAAACATTATAAATCCACACAGAGCGAGTTCTGACCAGGCGCAGGGCCGCGGAGCTAGCTGTCAGCGGCAGGGCCGGCTCCAGGTTTTTCTGGGCCCCGGGCGAAAGAGTCTCAGTGGGCCCCTTTAACACATACCACGATTCATGATGCAGAGATACGGCGGAGAAAGATATATATATAGTACAATGCAAAGATTTCACTTCATGAGTGATATCTATTGTAAATTCTACAATAGCTCAGAAACCGGTGAATCGCTCCACACAGAATAGTGGCCCCCATATAAGGCTCCATACGGAATACTGGTCCCCATATAACGCCCATACGGAATACTGGCCCCCATATAACGCTTCATACGGAATACTGGCCCCCATATAAGGCCCCATACGGAATACTTGCCCCCATATAAGGCCCCATACGGAATACTTGCCCCCATATAAGGCCCCATACGGAATACTTGCCCCCATATAAGGCCCCATACGGAATACTTGCCCCCATATAAGGCCCCATACGGAATACTTGCCCCCATATAAGGCCCCATACGGAATACTGGCCCCCATATAAGACTCCATACGGAATACTGGCCCCCATATAAGGCTCCATACGGAATACTGGCCCCCATATAACGCTCCATACAGGATACCGGTCCCCATATAATGCTGCATGCAGGCTGTTACCCCCCACATAATGCCCCATACAGGCTGTCCCCCCCTTATAATGCTCCATGCAGGCTGTTACCCCCCACATAATGCCCCATACAGGCCCCTCCCTTTTAATGCTCCATGCAGGCTGTTACCCCCACATAATGCCCCATACAGGCTGCCCCCCCCCTTATAATGCTCCATGCAGGCTGTTCCCCCCCACATAATGCCCCATACAGGCCCCCCCCTTTTAATGCTCCATGCAGGCTGTTACCCCCCACATAATGCCCCATACAGGCTGCCCCCCCTCTTTATAATGCCCCATGCAGGCTGTCACCCCTCCTCTTTATACTGCCCCATGCAGGCTGTCACCCCTCCTCTTTATACTGCCCCATGCAGGCTGTCACCCCTCCTCTTTATACTGCCCCATGCAGGCTGTCACCCCCCCTCTTTATAATGCCCCATGCAGGCTGTCACCCCTCCTCTTTATAATGCTCCATGCAGGCTGTCACCCCTCCTCTTTATACTGCCCCATGTAGGCTGTCACCCCTCCTCTTTATACTGCCCCATGCAGGCTGTCACCCCTCCTCTTTATAATGCCCCATGCAGGCTGTCACCCCTCCTCTTTATAATGCTCCATGCAGGCTGTCACCCCTCCTCTTTATACTGCCCCATGTAGGCTGTCACCCCTCCTCTTTATACTGCCCCATGTAGGCTGTCACCCCTCCTCTTTATACTGCCCCATGTAGGCTGTCACCCCTCCTCTTTATACTGCCCCATGCAGGATGTCCCCCCCTCTCTTTATAATGCCCCGTGCAGGCTGTTCCCCACCTTATAATGCCCCATGCAGGCTGTTCCCCACCTTATAATGTCCCATGCAGGCTGGTCCCCACCTTATAATGCCCCATGCAGGCTGTCACCCCTCCTCATTATAATGCCCCAAGCAGGAATCCCCCCCTCTTTATAATGCCCCATGCAGGCTGTTCCCCACCTTATAATGCCCCATGCAGGCTGTCACCCCTCCTCTTTATAATGCCCCAAGCAGGATGCCCCCCCTCCCCTCTTTATACTGCCCCATGCCTCCATACATTAAAAAAAAAAATCAAATACTCACCTCCCTTCTCCTCACCTGCTACCTGCTGCCCGCCGCTCGCTGCTCGGCTCCGAACTCCAGCGTTGTCGTTTCTTCCCACTCAGCGCTCCCTGTGACGGCTCAGGGGAGGGCGCGGTGTAAAGACGTCACCGCGCCCTCTGACCTGAGACGTCACAGGGAGCGCAGAGCAGGAAGACAGCTGATCTGCGGAGGCACGGGGAGAGGTAAGTATCGGGCTGCCGGGGCCCTGAGCAAGCGGCGGAGAAGGGCGGGCGCTCACACCGCTCTCCTCTCCTCCGCCCATAGCCCAGCGGGGTGCGCGACCGCCAGTGGGCCCCTCTGCCTGCTCAGAGCCCCGGCATTTGCCCGGGTGCTGACGCCGGCCCTGGTCAGCGGCGCCGCGGACCGGCTGAAAAACCCCAACGGCCCGGTCCTGGTCCGCGGACCGGCGGTTGGGGACCTCTGCTGTAGGGGGCCTAAATGCACCAGGGTGCTGCCCCGGCCCGCGATAGAGGAGATGGGGAGGAACCAAAGATGGTGGGAACCATGTAGTGGGTGAGGGTGGAGGAAGCACTTTACTTTAGCATCATATATATACAGCGGCCATCTTTATAACCTAGTCTTTTGTCGTGGTTCCTTGGGAAGGTCAGTCAGCACAAAGCTGCGGCCGGCTCAGGGGTCACGGTTCCCGGTCTCAGGCCTCGAGACGGGGGGTTGGGGCAGAGTTGAGTTATAGCTAGCTCTGTCCCCGGTCAGAGTCCAATCAAGAAGGCCCAGGAGGGGAGCAGAGGAGATAGGCTCCACAGACGAAAGGATCCCAGGAGGGTACGGATGGAGCGGAGTCGCCACCTGTATTCTTCACTCTGGCCTAGCCTGAGGGACTCCTGCCGCAAGAGGGGACCGGCCCCCGATATCTGACAGTGTACTTCACGTCATCGTTAGAAAAGCCCGGAGGCTTAGTGGATCCCAGGGGGATACGGACGCAGCGGAGTCGCCACCTGTATCTCTCAACCTGTGTATATCTAGTGGGACCCGGCCTTACTCCACGTTTACATCACATACCGTCAGGAGAGGACTCAGTGGGAGAATCTAGGAAAGAAAGGAACACCCCAGCGGGGTCTTGACAGGTGCTCCTGATCTACCTAGGAAGTGCTGAACCCCTTCCTGGTGGCCGCAGCGCGCCACGAGAAGCAGAGAGAAGCTTTGCAGCTGCTACTTCATCAAAGTGAGTAAATCTTGGATGACTTCACATACTGCCTCCGTTTGCTCATTCCTGCGCGGCACTGCACCCACCACAACTCCCCAGATCCTCCAAACTGCCCTGAGGCCTACTCCACCTGTGGGGAGTAGTACCAACCAAGCTGTCAGAACATCAGCCTCAGAGGACTGCTGCAGCGCTGGTGGCCATCACCAGAAACCACAGGTGGCGTAGTCGAACATCCACTCATCCAATAGCCCATTCTTTTTATGTGACAGCCCTGGGCACGGACTGGGTCGCGGCCACGACGACACCCACATACCCCCACCATATATTGTCCGGCACCGAGTAACCCCACCGCTCAGGGAGGGCGTCGCAGTAGCAGATAGTTCAAAGCTGTCCACCTTTCTCGAATTTAGTAAGTGACCCCCTGGTCCCCACAGAAGAACTGAACTCTGGTGGTGCCTTCTGATGGCGGCTAAGTCCCCGGCCAGACATGGTGCACTGGTGATTCCCCGTGGAATGATTACAATGATGCTGTTCCCTCCCGGTTAATCTACGATAGGGGCATCTTATAAGGACTCCATTGTGGGTGACCAGGACTGTGACCTTGACTTACCTTAAATAGCTCACAGCTCCCCTGCAGTCCTGAGCTCAGCGTGCAGACCTTCAGCGAGCTCCGGTAAGTGATGGGATTAAGCTCAATGTTCTTGTCCATCAATTCTTTCCGCAGCTTCAGTGCGTGCTGCAGACCCGAGTCTTTCCATGGCGACTCCGCGCAGGCGTTGAACAGGGCAGTATATGTGGCATCTGTGGCAACCAGACCTCGCTTTTTCATCTAAATGATGTAACAAGAAATGAGTCTGTACTGTAAAAACTGTATGTAATAATAGCAATAATAATGTAAGTACATAATATACAGGGCATTATCAGATAATGTACAGGTACTTTACTGCATTACGTTATTGGTCCTCCCAATTAACAGAACAAATGGTCCATGGTGCTCACTGGGGCGCTGACGCCCCTTCACAGCAAGATCCATATAAGTGTGTGCGCCTGGTACTGCCGGCCTCGGCCAGATCCCCACAGCTTGTACACTGATGGACAGCGTACACAATGAATGTTATATTGAGGGCATAACAGTCATGTCAGATGGCTACTGCTATGTGTATATTCTATTCTGGCCCCTGTGTGTCCTGCAATTGTCACCAGTTCTCCCCTCTGCAGGCTCTAGCGCTAAGCTTCAGTTATCTCTCAGCTAGTGGGTAGAGAATGCTGCACTGACTGCTCACGTACACATCGCACACAGGCGGGAGGGATTCCCGCTTTCCATTCAGCACATGTTCAGAAGCAGTGGCAGTGATATGGTTGTGTAGAGATAAACTCCTTACTAGAATAAGCTGCAGCACGATCTGCCCGTGTCTCCCTCTGATTGTCCTATCACTGTGCTCCTGCTCCAGCCTAACCTGATTTCATTAATCAATAGTGCAAGTAAAGATAAGACACTTTGTAATATACATTATCAGATAAACCTTCTTCTTTTGTCACTTAAAACACATTTTTTGGTCTCCTGCACTAATCATTCACTCTCAATATCGGCTAAATCTGTGGGAGAAGGGAAGGGAACCTGTCACGTGAAAAAACGTTATCAACCTGTAGATATGGGGTTACTCTGCAGGTTAATAGCATTCTGAACCTGCCCGGTGCCGGCATTTAGACTCCCTCTGCCAGGAGGAAATGAACTTTATCGTACCTGGTAGCGTTTGGGTATCAGTCATGGGGGCGGCACTGGTTCAGTCACCGCTCTGTGTATAGAGAGTGACGGCTGTCACCGTGCCCCCAGCCCTGATTGACAGCCGGCCCTAATGCTGAGCTGCCATCAGTCACTACAGGGGTCGCAGTTACAGGCGCCACTTTCTATACACAGAGCAGTGCCGCCCCAGTGACTGGAAGTCGAACGCTACCGGGAGGAACGCGACAGGTTCATTTCAACAAAAATGTCTGCGATGCCCCTATAAACCTATGGAAGGGGGAGATGGAGGGAGAAAAAGCAGAGCACAGAAAAGGTAAATGCTGAGGCTTATAATGTAGAGAAAAAATGCAGGAGACCCATCATATAATGTACACTCCCCATACATTCATGTACACTCAGGAGTGTATAATGAGTGGCAATTATTCCTTATATAGTACTCCTTATTCTAAAAAGTCATCAGAAAGTGCTGTTAAATCGTAAGGGAATCTGCCACCCGGTTTTAGATGCCCCATCTGAGAGCAGCATGATATAAGGGGTGAGACCCTGATTACAGTGATATCTCACGCTTTTTGCTGCTTACTGCTATTTTGATAAAATCAGTGTTTTATCTGCTGCAGCTCTAGTAGTTCTCTGAATGCTGAGCTTTGTATAACCCCACTCACACCACTGATCGGCAGCTTTCCTCCAGTCAGTGGTGGGGATGGGGTTATACAGAGCACATGAATACCGAGGACTACCTAGCAGAATTTCATACAATTTGCCCAACAGAAGAAAATTCATATGTAAAAGAATACAACGACTATAATACTGCCCCCTATGTACAAGAATATAACTACGATAATACTGCTCCCTATGTACAAGAATACAACTACTATAATACTGCCCTCTATGTACAAGAATACAACTACTATAATACTGTTCCTATGTACAAGAATATAACTACTATAATACTGCCCCCTATGTACAAGAATATAACTGCTATAATACTGCTCCGTATGTACAAGAATACAACTACTATAATACTGCCCCTATATACAAGAATATAACTACTATAATACTGCTCCTATGTACAAGAATATAACTGCTATGATATTGCCCCTGTATAAGAATATAACTACTATAATACAGCTCTTATGTACAAGAATATAACTACTATAATACTGCTACTATGTACAAGAATATAACTGGTATAATACTGCCCCTGTATAAGAATACAACTACTATAATACTGCTACTATGTATAAGAATATAACTGCTATAATACTGCTCCAGTATAAGAATATAACTGCTATAATACTGCTACTATGTATAAGAATATAACTGCTATGATACTGCCCCTGTATAAGAATATAACTGCTATGATACTGCCCCTGTGTAAGAATATAACTGCTATGATACTGGTATGAGTGGCGGTATTGCCATCATTATTTGAGCTGTTTTTCTACTGCATTAACCCCTCCTCGTCTTAAACCTGTTTTGGGCTTAGATGAGGGCTCAGCTCTGGGCGCTTGTATGCGGTGACTTCTCTGGATGCCACATTTCCGGGCACTTGCTCTACAATGGCCTCCCTTCTGTTCCTGTATGGCCTCCGCTGGGTGCGGCCTCACTCGCTGGGAGGAGGTCAGTTACCGGCCTCTGGGCTTGGACCTGGTGCCCTGTAGGTAGCAGGTGTGACTTGGAGGACCCCTGCTATGACTGACTCCTGACAGTGTTCAGGGCCCATCCTGCCGCTATAGTGACTGGCAGACCCGGCCGTACAGGGTTACTGGGCGTTCGCCTCTGAGTGATGGAATCAGCGCGCAGACGATTATTGTCTCAGCCCGGAGCGGTGAGAGCCGGGGCCCTATAATCCGGCACATTCCAGCCGTTCATCCTAATCCGCCTACAGCGGCCGCTAATGTGCGCCCTCCAGGCAGGAGAGGAGGCGAGTCCCCACACCGGCCTCACATGGAGGCTCGCACCATGGGGATCGAAGCTTCAGCATCCCGCCCGCCGGAATAAACTGCACTCGCTTTCTTATATACCTTGCGTTTTTATTCTTCACCATTTACTTCGTCAGGAAATAAAAACATTTAAATAATTGTTACGGAAAACAGCGCCACCCTGACCCATGGGTTGTATTTGGTATTACAGCTCAGGGTCCTGCAATACCGGCTGTGAGCAGATGTGGCGCTGTTTCTGTACCAGAGCAGCCATGTTTTTCCACTCTGAGCAGGGCTGTGTCCAGGAAGTCTCTAACCATAGGGATCTGGTTTGAGCGGGCATTTCCCCTTTAAATGTTATGGTCACCTTTGGGGACTTTCTTTTGTATTTAAATGCATTTATTTTTGAGCCAAATATTTTTTGCAAATTGGTTCCATTAAAATTTTTCACAGTTTGGCTTTTACAGGCCTTTTAAGTGGCTGTGGAATGAGTCAACTGAGGACCTGTCAGTGAGCTCCCCTCACTGACACAAAGTTCTGCTCAGCTTTCATGTAGGCTCAGTAAAATGACAGCTTAAAAAAAAAAGCTGCAAGCTCACTGATAAATTCTCAGTTAACTCATTCCGCAGATGTCAGACGCAAAAAATTTAATAAATCCCATTTTTAATAAAATTAAAATATATGCATTTAAGAAAATGTAAAAAATGCCAGGTAAGTGTGAACGATGTCTTGTACGTGGCTAAGTGGATTGTCTGTACTTACTGTACAGGCAGGGGCGTACATAGGAATCATGGGGCCCCATAGCAGAAGCTCTAATTGGGCCCCCCCCCCCCAAAAAAAATGTAAATAATTGTCGGGGTCACCAAAGATCAGATCTCACAACTTTCTATCCTTTACATAGTAATTTTCCTCCTGCTGACGTCCTAGATCTCTCTTTCATTGCCCCATAAAGTGTGATGCCAAAAAAAGGGCCCCCCAAACACAGTATGAAACCCCCATGGTGAATTCCTCCATATGCACAGTATAATGACCCTACTGTACCCCAACTCAACTCCCAGGGTAAAGTATGCTGACCCCAACACAGTATGATCCCCCAACTGTGAGCCGCTAGAGAGGATGGTACATAATAAGGGACGGCTCTATACATAATGAGTACACTATATACTAAGGGACTGTGCTGTACATAATAAGGCTACATTCCTGCATCTGTGCGCAGTGTCGGTGTGCTGGCCTGTTTTACTGACGCATTGAGCATGTCCTATTCTAATCCTCAAAATCGGATCAGAACAGGACATTCTCTGCCCTCTTAGATCTCATTCTCAGATCCGTGATTTTCATGGATGTGTGAATGGATCTATAAAACTGTACGAGTCCGTGGACCATCCGATAAAAAGATCTGGCAGCACACGGACATTTCACACAAATGTGAGAATGCAGCCTAAGGGATTTTACAGATAACATCATCACTGCAAGTCACACAGTGCAGATACAGAATAATATTTACATCCAGGCACTTACCGCTGACGTCTCATCTGATCAGAGCCGGTTTCTGCTGCTTCTTCTCCATCTGGTCAGACCTTCATGTCGACATCTCCCAGCCACGATGATCAGTACAGCCCTAAAAATAACAAGGTCAGATATTGTCTGCATACACGTGTCTCCCCCGCTCTGCGTCCTCGAATACAGATATGTAACACCCCCCCATTAATATACTATTAGCCACTTAGTAATCAAAATATAAAGTGATAAGCAGCACTGTGCCCCCCATTAACTATAATCTGCACCGGCCAATAAAATAAATTATTCAGTCTCTGTGACTCTCCCCAATTAACTGTAAGGCTATGTGCACACGGAAAATATACAAGGCTTTACAGTACAAGCAAAGTGAAACCCCCATCATTGCTCTCTACCAGCACCCCATCATTACTCTCTCCCAGCATTGCTCTCTCCCACCACCTCCATCATTGCTCTCTCTCAGCACCCCCATCATTACTGTCTCCCAGCACCCCCATCATTGCTCTCTCCCACCACCTCCATCATTGCTCTCTCTCAGCACCCCCATCATTACTGTCTCCCAGCACCCCCATCATTGCTCTCTCCCACCACCTCCATCATTGCTCTCTCTCAGCACCCCCATCATTACTGTCTCCCAGCACCCCCGTCATTGCTCTGTCCCAGCACCCTCATCGTTGCGCTCTTCCAGCACCCCCATCAATTCGCTCTCCCAGCACTCCCATCATTGCGCTCTCTCAGCACCCGCATCATTGCTCTGTCCCACCACCCCCATCATTGCTCTCTCCCAGCACTCCCATCATTGCTCTGTCCCAGCACCCCATCATTGCTCTGTCCCAGCACCTCCATCAATGCTCTCTCCCAGCCCCCCCCATCATTGCTCTCTCCCAGCACCCCCATCATTGCGCTCTCCCAGCACCCCTATCATTGCTCTCTCCCAGCCCCGCATAATTGCTCTCTCCCAGGCCCCCACCATTGCTTTGTCCCAGCACCCTCATCATTGCTTGCTCCCAGCAACACGTCATTGCTCTCCCCTTCCCTACCATCCCCATCATTGCTCTCCCCAGCCCTATCAGCCCCATTATTGCTCTTCCCAGCCGCATCATTCCTCTCCCCAGCCCCATTATTGCTCTTCCCAGCCCCATCAGCCCCATTATTGCTCTTCCCAGCCCCATCATTCCTCTCCCTAGCCCCATCAGCCCCATTATTGCTCTCCCCAGCCCCATCATCCCATCATTCCTCTCCCCAGCTCCATCAACTCCATTATTCCTCTCCCCAGCCCCATCAACTCCATTATTGCTCACCCCAGCCCCACCATCCCATCATTGCTCTCCCCAGCCCCACCATCCCCATCATTGCTCCCCAAAGCCCCATCATTCCTCTCCGTAGCCATCCCCAGCCCCATCAATCCCATCATTCCTCTTCCCATCCCCATTATTGCTCTCCCCAGCCCCATCAACCCCATTATTCCTCTCCCCAGCCCCATCAACCCCATTATTCCTCTCCCCAGCCCCATCAACCCCATTATTGCTCTCCCCAGCCCCATCAACCCCATTATTGCTCTCCCCAGCCCCATCAACCCCACTATTCCTCTCCCCAGCCCCATCATTCCTCCACCCACCTCCCCTCCCCAGCATTTCAGTACAAAAAAAAAAGAACAACTTACCTCAGCTCGCTCGCCTGCAGCATCCTCCTGGTTGCCGGCAGCTTTCTTCCTGACCCAGGCGCGCGCTGCATGATGACGTCATCAAGCTGCGCGCGCCTGGGTCAGGGAGGAAGCAGAGGACGAACCCTCCAGCTCCGCGGCTATTCTCCTCCTGACAGCAGCGGAGCTGCAGGGATCGCTCCCTGACCGCCGCGTGCAGGGAGCAGCTGCATGGTGGAGACCCGGCGCTGCTGCACCGGCGGCGGTATGTCCACCCCTGGACTGCTATGGGGTCCCCCGGCTCACGGGCCCCATAGCAGTCGCG
Source organism: Phyllobates terribilis (assembly GCF_046119375.1). Classification (NCBI taxonomy): domain Eukaryota; kingdom Metazoa; phylum Chordata; class Amphibia; order Anura; family Dendrobatidae; genus Phyllobates; species Phyllobates terribilis. The sequence continues at coordinate 1,730,025 of NW_027362959.1, forward strand.
TGGTCTGCCGCCATTGGCGGTACGCCACTGCGTACAGGAGCTGGGAGCACTGGCTGTAGCCTCCTCCATCTCCTCGCACTTGTCTGCCGCCCTCTGTCGGTCGCTGTAGGTCATGGCGCACACGGCGGCTCCGGACTCCACCAGGAACTTACACACCTGGACGTTGTTGCAGGAGGCGGCGCAGTGCAGCGGGGTCCTGACAGCGACACCAAGCGGAGAAAACGACAGAAACCGCCACAGAAAACCCCCTCAAAAACTAGACCGTCTGTCCTCAATCACCCAGACCCTCGGGGGCTCAACTTTTCTATTTCTTGGGCCAAGATTTTTTTTTCTTTTTCTCCCATTGATGCAATCTGGCCGGGGGCTGAGTCACGTGCTGGCCGGGGGGGCGGGGTAGTGCTTAATAAGTGCTCTCAGGCCTCTAACAAGGGATGGGGGGTTTTCTGCCGACCCCTTTAATGCGAGCCGATATTCGGGGCAGCAGCCGGCGCTGTCTGCTGCGTTTACCTTCACTCCGAACTGGACGAGGAACTGGACGATCTCGGTGTGGGGGGCGCACACGGCGGTGTGGGGGGCTGTGAGACCCTCGTCGTTGGGCTGGCTGGGGTCTTCCACCTGCAGATGAGGGGGATGGAGAAGATACAACATTAGTGCTGGCAGAAATCCAGAGCGCGGGAGTCATCAGCACAATAAGCGAAGGAGCGGGACGGGCCGGAGAGACGAGCGCGGTAATGAGGGGGACAAGGGCCGCATTCAGCAGAGGAAAGGAATGAGGGGGGCTTCTAATTCTACCAATCAGAGGCGGATAATATCTGGCTGCAGGACAGGAATGACATCAGCGCCCAGCAGCTCTCAACACATTGCCCTCTGTTCACACCTGAGCTGTGTCCACAGTTTATAACTGAAGCAATAACTGTCATAAAGCCTCTGTAAATGGGACAGAAAATCTGCACCAAAATCTGTGCAAAACTTAACTGCAGATTTGGCCACAGATTTCACTCTTTGCAAACCATTAAGTGAAATTAGCAGTGACAATCCACACTGAGAACTTGTGTGGGCGCTATATGATGTGTGTTGTAGGTGCTGTATAGCGGTAATGTGTGGGCACTATATGATGTGTGTTGTAGGTACTGTATAGCGGTAATATGTGGGCGCTATATGATGTGTGTTGTAGGTACTGTATAGCGGTAATGTGTGGGCACTATATGATGTGTGTTGTAGGTACTGTATAGCGGTAATGTGTGGGCGCTATATGATGTATGTTGTAGGTACTGTATAGCGGTAATGTGTGGGCGCTATATGATGTGTGTTGTAGGTACTGTATAGCGGTTATGTGGGCACTATATGATGTGTGTTGTAGGCACTGTATAGCGGTTATGTGGGCACTATATGATGTGTGTTGTAGGTACTGTATAGCGGTAATGTGTGGGCGCTATATGATGTATGTTGTAGGTACTGTATAGCGGTTATGTGGGCACTATATGATGTGTGTTGTAGGCACTGTATAGCGGTAATGTGTGGGCGCTATATGATGTGTGTTGTAGGTACTGTATAGCGGTAATGTGTGGGCACTATATGATGTGTGTTGTAGGCGCTGTATAGCGGTAATGTGTGGGCGCTATATGATGTGTGTTGTAGGTACTGTATAGCGGTAATGTGTGGGCACTATATGATGTATGTTGTAGGTACTGTATAGCGGTAATGTGTGGGCATTATATGATGTGTGTTGTAGGTACTGTATAGCGGTAATGTGTGGGCACTATATGATGTATGTTGTAGGTACTGTATAGCGGTAATGTGTGGGCGCTATATGATGTGTGTTGTAGGTACTGTATAGCGGTAATGTGTGGGCGCTATATGATGTGTGTTGTAGGTACTGTATAGCGGTAATGTGTGGGCGCTATATGATGTGTGTTGTAGGTACTGTATAGAGGTAATGTGTGGACGCTATATGATGTGTGTTGTAGGTACTGTATAGAGGTAATGTGTGGGCGCTATATGATGTGTGTTGTAGGTACTGTATAGCGGTAATGTGTGGGCGCTATATGATGTGTGTTGTAGGTACTGTATAGCGGTAATGTGTGGGCGCTATATGATGTGTGTTGTAGGTACTGTATAGAGGTAATGTGTGGACGCTATATGATGTGTGTTGTAGGTACTGTATAGCGGTAATGTGTGGACGCTATATGATGTGTGTTGTAGGTACTGTATAGCGGTAATGTGTGGACGCTATATGATGTGTGTTGTAGGTACTGTATAGCGGTAATGTGTGGACGCTATATGATGTGTGTTGTAGGTACTGTATAGCGGTAATGTGTGGACGCTATATGATGTGTGTTGTAGGTACTGTATAGCGGTAATGTGTGGACGCTATATGATGTGTGTTGTAGGTACTGTATAGCGGTAATGTGTGGACGCTATATGATGTGTGTTGTAGGTACTGTATAGCGGTAATGTGTGGGCGCTATATGATGTGTGTTGTAGGTACTGTATAGCGGTAATGTGTGGGCGCTATATGATGTGTGTTGTAGGTACTGTATAGCGGTAATGTGTGGGCGCTATATGATGCGTGCTGTAGGTACTGTATAGCGGTAATGTGTGGTCGCTATATGATGTATGTTGTAGGTACTGTATAGCGGTAATGCTTGGGCACTGTGTGATGCATGTTGTAGGTACTGTATAGCAGTAATGTGTGGGCGCTATATGATGTGTGTTGTAGGTACTGTATAGCAGTAATGTGTGGGCGCTATATGAGGTATGTTGTAGGTACTGTATAGCGGTAATGTGTGGGCGCTATATGATGCGTGTTGTAGGCACTGTATAGCGGAAATATGTGGACGCTATATGATGTGTGTTGTAGGCACTGTATAGCGGTAATGCGTGGGCTCTGTGTGATGCGTGCTGTAGGCACTGTATAGCGGTAATGCGTGGGCACTATATGATGCGTGTTGTAGGTACTGTATAGCGGTAATGTGTGGGATCTATATGATGTGTGTTGTAGGTACTGTATAGCGGTAATGTGTGGGCGCTTTATGATGTGTGTTGTAGGTACTGTATAGCGGTAATGTGTGGGCGCTATATGATGCGTGTTGTAGGTACTGTATAGCGGTAATGTGGGTTCTATATGATGCGTGTTGTAGGTACTGTATAGCGATAATGTGTGGGCGCTATATGATGCGTGTTGTAGGTACTGTATAGCGGTAATGTGTCGGCACTATATTATATATGTTGTACTGTATAGCGGTAATGTGTGGGCACTATATGACGGCATTTTGTATACTTATACAAATAAATATTGGCATCCTGCTTTGCTTTTTGCTCACGGCCCCGTCGCCTTCTCTCCTCTGCCGGCGCCCCGTCGCCTTCTCTCCTCTGCCGGCGCCCCGTCGCCTTCTCTCCTCTGCCGGCGCCCCGTCGCCTTCTCTCCTCTGCCGGCGCCCCGTCGCCTTCTCTCCTCTGCCGGCGCCGTGCCCCTTCCTCACTAATGTTATTTGCTTTCCTTAGATTTGCTTTCTGACAACATTGTGCTTTCGCTGACCCACGCTGCAGCCGCAGAGGTCGTCTTGCAGATCATCTCGGAGTGTTACCCCCAGGTAATAATAAATACTATTAATTACAGCCCCATCTGTGATCTGAGCAGATCCACACTAGGCTATGCCACTGGAGATCCTTGGGGACCCTGCTGGGACCCCCACAATCTTTTTTGTCACTCTTGGGCTAATGATACATGGGGTAAGAACCAGCGCCCCCCTGTCCATAGGGTGTTTGTGAAATTCTCTATATATATTTTTGTAGCTTCAGTCTTTGGACCTGAGTTGTCGTCGTCTCTCCAAGCTGACTGGTTTTGCTCATCTCTTCTACCTGACCCGGCACCTGCAGAGTCTGAACCTCTCCTATAACGAGGTACGTCGCCTCCTTGCGCAGGGATCGGGTCTGCTGCCGTCGTGACGTCTTTTCCGATTACCCCGTATATGCCATCGATCGTGGGGTACCGGTGGGTAATAGTGGCAGTCAGTGGCCTCCTGAAGACCCCCGTCCTGCCATCTCTGTACATCTGTGTTCCCAGTATAGTACAAGAAATCAAACAGTCGCAGAGTCCAGGGCAAAAATAAGTAAAAATTTATTTAAAAATGAATAAATAAACTAAAACCCATAATTTTCATTTGTCTCGCTTTTCCCAATTAAAAACTAAAGAAATAAAAAAAAATAAATAAACAGAAAAATTGGTAAATCGAATCCGTAAAACTCCATCCTATGAAAATATAAAGAACCCAAATTGTAAACCTTTTAAAAAAATTAAAATCAAAATAATTGATTTTTCGATCGCTGCACTTCTCAAAAATGGAATAAAAAGCAATCGATCAAAATGGTATGAATAAAAATACAAAAAGACCCTCACCCAGCCCCAGCAACAGAAAAAGTTACAAGTCCCAAAAATGGAGGAATAGAAAGCCCATACTCATCCTGGGAAAAAAAAAACCCCAGGCCATATAGACGGAACAATAAAATGGTTTGTGGCTCTTGGAAGAAGGCGAGAAACAAACAAATCTCTGTGTTTTCTGGTGGTAGCTGGTGACGGGAACATGTTCTTTTTTCGCTTTGCAGAGTTGAAGAGCTGGATCTGATCCACAACCTGGAGCTGAGAGAGCTGTGGCTGGAGGGAAACCCTCTGCACGGGGCGGTGGAAAGCTTCTCCGCCTGCTACAGGTGCCCGCACCTCTCTGCTATCACATTATTATACAAATGCAAATCACCGATTCAATGCTTTTATTTTTCTTTTTTTGTGTTGCACAGATTGGTAACTTATTTTCCCACCATTGAAAAACTAGTAAGTATACACCTAGGAAGACTGTAAAGCATCAACTGTATCTTAAAAAAAGGGGTATTCCCATCTCCAAGATCCTATCCCACTATGTAGTAGGTGTAATAATAATATTAGCAAATACCTCCAATTAAAATTGTAGTATTGTTCTTCTGATTAGCTATGTCGCTTACCCCATGTGCACTGCATTGTAGTAGTTTAGGTATCCATGATTATGACCACTAACAACTGTCGCTATGAGTGGTCGTGACCATAGATACCCAAGCTACTACAATGCCCTGCACAAAGGGTAAGTGACATAGTGAATCAGAAGAACTATACTGTTTTCTAATTGGAGGTATTTTCGAATATTACTATTATTAGATCTACTACATATTGCGGTAGGATCTTGGAAATAGGCTGTATCTTTGCCTTTAAAAGGATAGTTCAATCTGTTGCATGGTGCGCTACCCCATGTACCCCAGCTTTATACCTTTCCCCCTGTGAGCCTTCCATCATACCAGTCACCTTTCCTGTCCTGTATTATATCCGCTGTCTCCATTCTTGCAGGACGGACAGTTTTTTAAAGAGAATCTATTTTTTGAGCCAGAAGAACCCCAACCTCTCCCACAGGCAAAGGTAAGTTGTATTCTTCTTTCACTTAAAGGGGTTGTCCAGAGCCGTTCACTTCCACATCGGATACTAGCGGTGCTGATGACGTTGCGATCCGCAGACCTACCGAGACGCTAGCATGATGGGCAGGTATCGTGCACCCGTCCAGTTCATTAGAATAGGACATGTGCCCAATATCTGAACACACGGGTCATAACGTCAGCAGCACCGCTCACTTCCAGGGCGTTGGTAAGCAATGCTGAAGTTCTTTTAATAAGCCCTTTAAAAGGTGTTCTCCCAATGGGATATTCTATGGATATACCTTAAAGGGGTTTTCCAGTTTTGGAAACTCCCTTTTCTTTTGGTTGCAGTTTGTTAAAAAAAAAAAAAAAAAAGCGCTTTACTCGCCAGCCCCAGGTCCAGCACTGAGTCTCCGCCGCTGCTCCAGATGTCTGTTATTGCCTGCAGCTCTGACGTCACGTCAATAGTGCTTGGCCCTGAGCGTATTGTGCCGCTACTGGCTGTGATGGCAGCACTACTGATAATGACACACTAAAAGGCGCAGCGGAGACTCAGTACCGGACCCAGTGAGGATGAGTACAGCACAGTTTCTTCAACAAAAAAAAATTGCAGAGGGGGAACAGGAGTTTTCCAAAGCTAGAAATCTCTTTAAATATCTGAGATGGACCAACCCTTTTATTGTCCCTTATATTATAGGTTAGATCTAAAGTAGTAAGGTGTTGGGGTGCCATCTTTAGTTGCCTCAATATGTAGGTTTGTGTATATAAATAAAGATATTTTTCTCTACGGCACAGTGCAAAAGTTTTAGTTGGAATAAATGCTGTAGAGTAAAGAATGCTTTCAGAAAGAGAAGTGCTAACGCCTTCACCCTCCAAACCTGTTTTCACCTTCATGACCCGGCCAATTTTTACACTTCTGCCCAGTGTCCCTCTGAGGTAATAACTCTGGAACGCTTCCACGGATCCCCCTGATTCTGAGACTGTTTTTTCCTGACATATTGTACTTCATGATAGTGATAAAAGTTGTTCAATATGACTTGCATTTATTTGTGAAAAAAACGGAAATTTGGTGAAAATTTAGCAATTTTCCAAGTTTTAATTCTTATGACCTTAAATCAGAGAGATGTCACACAAAATAGTTAATAACATTTCCCACATGTCTACTTTACATCTGCATCATTTTGGAAACATAATTTTATTTTTGTTAGGAAGTTATAAGGATTAAAAGTTGACCAGCAATTTCTCATTTTTCCAACAAAATTTACAAAACCATTTTTTTTAGGGAACAGATCACATTTGAAGTGACTTTGGGGGGCCTATATGACAGAAAATGCCCAAAAGTGACATAGTTCTAAAAACTGCACCCCTCAAGGTGCTTAAAACCACATTCAAGAAGTTTATTAACCCTTCAGGTGCTTCACAGGAATTAATGGAACGTGGATGGAAAAAATGAACATTTTACTTTTTTTTTCACAAAAATTTTACTTTATCCCCAATTTGTTTTATTTTCACAAGGGTTACAGGAGAAAATGGACCCTAAATTGTGTTGCGCAATTTCTCCTCAGTACACCGCTACCCCATTTGTGGAAGAAAACCACTGTTTGGGCGCACGGCAGGGCTCGGAAGGGAAGGAGCACAGTTTGACTTTTCAAACACAAAAATGGCTGGAATCGAGAGCTGCCGCCATGTCGCTTTTGGAGATCCCCGATGTGCGTAAACAGTGGAAACCTTCCACAAGTGACGCCGTTTTGGAAACTAGATCCCCCAAGGAATGTTAGCTGTGCGGGGTGCACCTTGTGCTCCCAGGTGCTTCACAGAAGCTTATAATGTAGAGCCGTGAAAATAAAAAGTTACATTTTTCCCACAAAAATGTTCATTTAGCCCCAAATTTTGCATTTTCACAATGGTAACAGGAGAAAATGCACTGTAAAATGTATTGTGCAATTTCTCCTGAGAACGCCAATACCCCATATGTGGATGAAAACTACTGTTTGGGCGCACGGCAAGGCTCGGTAGAAAAGGAGTGCCATTTGACTTTTTAAATGCAAAATTAGCTGGATCATTAGCCGACGCCATGTTGGGTTTGGAGAGCCCCTGATGTGCCTAAACAGTGGAAACCCCCTCAGAAGTGACACCATTTTAGAAATTATACCCCTTTGGGAATTTATCTGCAAGTGTAGTGAGTTTTCCAGATACAAGCAGCAGTGGATGTTGCTGAGTGAAAATTGCAAATCTGCATTGTAGTGACCAGTACGTTGTAGTCCTCAGTACGCTGTAGCCCCCAATACATTGTAGTGACCAGTACATTGTGTCCAGCCCACCTGTAATTTAGGCCGGCTGTCATCACTACAGAAAGGCCAAACATGTGGACGCTAAATGTGGTTTAGGCTCAGATGACTGCCTTCTGGACATCTGTCAAGTCAGCAGTCTTCCCTATGATTCTGGAGCCTACTGAAACAGACTAAGGTGCCTTTTTAAATGCTTCAGAAGCCTTTGCAGGTGTTTTTTGTTAATTATTCTAATTTACTGAGATAATGATTTTTGTGTTTTCATTGGATGTAACCCATAATCATCAACATTAACAGGAATAAACGCTTGAAATAGATCACTCTGTAATGACTCTATATAATATGAGTTTCACTTTTTGTATTGAAGAATTGAAATAAATTAACTTTTTGATGATATTCTAATTGTGTGAGAAGCACCTGTAAATGCGAGTATTATAACACTATTGCAATACTGCACCCCTGTATATTCCCCCTGGAGTTCACCAAATTCTGTACTATACATAGTAGACGAAACATAATAAATTCAGATACACGGCTGCTAGATATTAATTGAATTCTTTATTGGCTTCATACAAGATATCAAATGTAGAATTTCCCACCAGTCGTGTGGGGCAATAGTCATGTGGCCCTGATGATGATGGGCTCACGGAGAGTCGTCCGTCAGAACTCAGGAGAGGAAAAACCCCCGGTGGAGGAAACCTCTAGGGAACCATGTCTGAGGGCCTGCCCTTCCCTTGGGCGGTGCTGGATGATGGCAGCTTGTGTTGTAGATCGGGGTTGATGCAGCAGAAAATTCACTTATTCAGTGATTACATCTGACTGCAGAAAGTAATGAGAACAGAGACCGAGCCCGGAATCTGCCTCGTCCTGAAGTGCGGCTCCTCTGCTCCTGACATGGCGGCCGGCACATCATTTACTTCTTATAGCCGTCACCTCCAGCTGTACCCCGTCTTCTTAGTGGGACCCCAGCTCGCTTATAGTGATCTGTAGAAAGAGGGAACAGAACTGATCATGGAGCAGCCGAATATTTAATATCTGAGACGTTCACACGATTTACTCCCGGTCACTGCTGCTCAGTACACTCCTCTTACCTGGATTATATTTGGTCCATGGTGATGACAGAAACACCGACACTTGTTATAGCTGCGGGGGCCATTCTTGTTCTGGTTCACACCTCTGTGTACAAAATAACAGAAAACCCCTTATAATCCTGCTATAATTAATCTCTTAATACATCTTTATAGGGGCTGGAGCTAAGCTTTAATGATAAACGGCTCCAATAATGGCAGCGCCCCCCCCCCCCCCCCATCATATTTATACATTCACTATATTGAGGGTATTATGGAAAGTCCATGGTTACTTACTGGTGCAGGCTGGTCTGTGGTCCAGGGTCGTGTCCGGTTGAAGGTCAGGGCGATCTTGTGGACCGTCATTGACTCTACATGCCGTTTATAGGCATGGAGTCACTTCCTGACCTTTTTGGGAAATGCGCTGATCCTGCCGGTCTGCAGGCAGGATATCAGATGAGTCCTCATCAACCGATGCCGGAACTCTGCTCTGGGTTCACCGCCATCTGCTATAAGCTCGTAGGCAAACGCTATGGCGAATAAGCCACAGTCATAGCTGTTCCTCTGCTGATCCACATCGATAAATGTCAGATGTTTCAGGGGCTCTTCGACCACTTCACTGTACAGGTTGATAATCTGCTCACAGATGGACGGAGTCAGATTTCCGGAGTTGATGCTGTCGGCCACAAAGATTTGGCCATTTTTGTAGCAGGTGGTCAGCCAGTGCACCCTCTCCTCATCATAGTGGATTTGTACAGCATTCTTCAGTACACTGTACCCTGGCACTAGAAGAGCGCAGGGGGGCTGCAGGCCATCAAAACCCTCAAACTGACTCTGCAGCAGGTCCTGGGCCATCATGACGATCTCATCATCCAGGAAGCCTTCCTCCCCTTTGCTCAGCAGGATGGTTAACTGCTCTGGAGACAGGATGTCCTCCTGTTTCCCGATATCGGGCATCTCCACTTGTGGGGTCTCCATCTCCGGGGTTACCTCTCTCAGTAGATCAGAAAGGTTTTCTGTAGCAGCTCTCTTGGCCGGTGGCAGCATCTTGGGCTGACTGTCCTCGGAGGTTGGTGCTTTTCTTTTTAGATTGTCCCGGGGTCTTGTTTGTAGCAGCCCCTCGTGTGCACCTTGTGCACATTCTGGATCGGCAAGATCCTCTCCACTTTCTGCAATGCTGGCAGTGGATTCAGTATCACCTACTATGTAGGTTGGGCTCTTCTCACCGCTGTCTTGGCTGATGACTTGGTCTTTACGTCTGGTTATAGCAACTGACCTGAAGCGCCTGACTGCTGTAATGGTGGCAGATTTCGTGGCCAGGAAGGAATCCTGCAGCAGTGTTCTCCAATTGCGATGGGATTTCCTGAATCGGGTCAGAAGGCTAAAGCCAATTGACTTGCAGGAAGAGAGAGCCTTGACCAGCAGCCGCTGGCCATAACGGGGACGTCCATGAATCCTCATGATGGCGTCGCTTTCTTTCTCCTTCTTTCTCCTTTTATTCCTTTAGCTTTGTGTATCCAATAAAGAGTCACACAAAAGACAGCCCCGGCTCTGCGCTCAGGCATTCTATACACTTTACTCCCATTGTGATGTCATAGAGCCGATGATGACACCAGAGTTCCATGTAGATCGTGACATCACCGCCATGTAGATGATGACCTCACAGCTCCAGGCCCAGCTGCTAAGGGCTCCCCAGTAAGATTGATGGTGACTCTACAGCTACATGCAGTTATTTTCTAACCCTTGTTCACACATTTTCAGCCGCATTCTCCATATATTGGAATGAGGAGGTGCGTCTGTGTGTAGCCAAATCTCCACCGACGTATATAGAGATTGCAATAGGGGGGTATTGGTGGTTTATGGCACTTGCTGTAAAGAGTAAGTGCACAATATGACCCATGTTACATGTAGTTTTACCAGAAAGGTTTGCAATTGAACTTGTTAAAGGCGTCATGTTTTTACAGTATGTTCACACGTTGCGTTTTTGCTGCTGTTTTTTTCTGCAGCCAAAACTTGATGTCTTGATAGTAAAAAAGCTGCAGACAAAAAACAGTTTTTTATTGCGTCTTTTTGCTGCGTTCTTCAGGATCCCAAAGTTCAGCTTTGCTTCCACCATACAAGCATGAGCAATGCAAGGTGTTAGGCCACCAACAACAGACGGATGTGACACCAGAAAACATTTTGGGGAAAAGGGGCAATTTGATACAATTATTTAGTGGAACAAGATTTTTATGTCTGAAAAACTAGTGACTATTCATGAAAAAATACACAATTGGAAGTGTAAAAACAGCTAGGGGAATTGGTCAGTCATAGTTTACCCAAGACTTGGCGGTGCATTGAGATATCAGGTATTGTTTCCTTTTACACATATCACTAATTTAATTAAAATGTACTAATCCTATCTGCCATCTCGGGTGATGAAACCAAGACATTTAGGTTTAAATGCGGGAAAATCACAGAAATAAATGGGTTTCACGTCCAGCCATACCTGTGTTTTTTTTGTTTTTTGTTTTTTTTTTCACTAAAAGCGCTGCAAGAACTGTTGGCAACGTTTTCTGCTGCATTTCTGCTGCTTTTTTGCACTTACTTGTAACTTTCTATGAGTGAAAGAATTAACATGCATCAGTTTTCCAATTCAGTCAGGAAGAGTAAAACAAAAAATAAGCGTGAACCTGAGATTTCTGAAATCTCCTAGCTTTTGCCGACATTGTAAAAAGCAGCTTTTAATTTGCATAAAAACACAATGTGTGAACATAGCCTTAGGCTGCACTCACATGCTGCTTTCTCTAATCCCCTCCAGGACAGCACCAACAGGAGGTTGCCTCCCCATCCTAATTAGGGACAGGAACCAAGAGGTTAAATAGCCCTTCCCTTCCCTCTAACCTCAGTGTTTTTCTTGTCCCTAAGGGATGAAGAGGTTTCCTTCTGGTGCGGCTGTGGCCGGCAATCTACTTCCCCAAAAATCAGTACCTTTCAGCCGGGTAGCCGTGGATCGATCGCCCTGTGCCTTCCTTCCATGTCCGCTGCTCTTTCCTCCCGGCGGGACAGCACCTTCCTCCAGAGCTCATTCAATGCTGGATGGTGAGAAGATATTGGCTGGGGGCCTCCTGTAGCTCCCCAGCCAGTTGCGATGTCTCCCCCTCTCCCTGAGCGCAACACTCTCCTCCGGTGTATAGCTGGCCGCATGGAGAGCTCATAGGAAGTGACGCGCGCCGGTCCATTCAATGGCCGCGTCGTCACTTCTGGTTGCGTTCCAGGGTGGAATGCACTGCCATTTTGGAAATTTGAAATTTCAATTAAAAAAGTGCAATAATCAGGATTGGTGGACCTGATATCAGGAGAGGGGGGGGGCCTCATCCTATTGGATGAGGACAGCGCTGGATCTCAGTTCCTGTATAAAAGGACCCTGATGGAAGACACCATAAGGAAGGACTGAGGTTCTAAAGATGGATGTGTCTGCCCCTAAAGCTGCATCTGCAGAGCCCAGCACAAACTCTGGCCCAGTGAGTATGTCTGGTATGGGTAAGTCCGTCTCGGTGCAGGATCCATTCTTATGTTTTCCCCACCGCCAGGAGGAGCTGAACGATCACGAGTGCACCCTGCTGCTCCTTTCTGAATCTATGGATCGGCGATCTTTGTCCGTGCCGTGGACTTGGTATGTAGTGTCGGAGTGCATGTGTGACCAGTATGCTCCTCCTGGCGGTGGTCTTGCAGCCATTGAAGGGCAAAGGGCATGTGCGACTGGCCCCTCTGTTAACTCCTCCTGGCGGAGGCAGGGTGCATGTGTGGCTGACTGCTCTGTTAACTCCTCCTGACTTAGGCTGGGGGCATATGTGACCGGCCCCTCTGTTAACTCCTCCTGGCGGAGGCAGGGTGCATGTATGACCGGCCGCTCTGTTAACTCCTCCTGACTTAGGCAGGGGGCATATGTGACCGGCCCCTCTGTTAACTCCTCCTGGCAGAGGCAGGGTGCATGTATGACCGGCCGCTCTGTTAACTCCTCCTGGTGGTGGTCTTCTGGCTACAGGAATACTGAGGGCGCCAGTGGTGGTATCCGCTGCATACGTTATGATTGATCTCGTCTCTTCCAATCATCATCTAATTCACCAGATTTTTAATATACCGTATATACTCGAGTATAAGCCGAGTTTTTCAGCACATTTTTTGTTCTGATAAAGCCCCTCTCTGCTTATACTCTGGTATATACTCGAGTATATAGAAATTCTGGTGGTGTGTAGTGGTGGGGCAGGTTGTGACGGTGGAGGAGCGGGGCACACGCTGTAGCCGCTGCTGCAGCTACCACGTGTGCCCGCTGCTAAAGAGAAATTAATATTCCCTCTTCTCCACTCCCATGGAGAAGGATGAATATTCATTCTCTTTAGTAGCGGGCACAGAGAAGCGTTGAGCCGCAGTTCCTGCTGACAGTGCCCGCTACTAAAGAGAGTGCATATTCACTCTTCTCCACGCCCATAGTCCCGGCGTGGAGAGGAGTGAATGTGCCAGCAGCTCAGCGTCTGAGAGCGCATGGCAGTGACGTCATGCGCTGCTCAGATGCTGACATGAGCTGCTGCAGCAGAAAAGGAAGCAGAGCAGAGGTGAGGAAGGAAGGTGAGTATAAGGGTATGTGCACATGGGCGTTATTGGCAGCGCTTTGAACGCTGTGTACTTTATTGGGGATTGCGGATGAGGGGGCATGCATACCAGAATTGGGGGATGAGGGGTGCCATACATACCAGAATTGGGGGATGAGGGGTGCCATACATACCAGAATTGGGGGATGAGGGGTGCCATACATACCAGGATTGGGGATGAGGGGTGCCATATATACCAGGATTGGGGGATGAGGGCTGCCATTCATACCAGGATTGGGGATGAGGGGGCATGCATATCAGAATTGGGGGATGAGGGGTGCCATACATACCAGAATTGGGGGATGAGGGGTGCCATACATACCAGAATTGGGGGATGAGGGGTGCCATACATACCAGAATTGGGGGATGAGGGGTGCCATACATACCAGAATTGGGGGATGAGGGGTGCCATACATACCAGAATTGGGGGATGAGGGGTGCCATACATACCAGAATTGGGGGATGAGGGGTGCCATACATACCAGAATTGGGGGATGAGGGGTGCCATACATACCAGAATTGGGGGATGAGGGGTGCCATACATACCAGAATTGGGGGATGAGGGGTGCCATACATACCAGAATTGGGGGATGAGGGGTGCCATAAATACCAGGATTGGGGATGAGGGGTGCCATGCGTACCAGGATTGGGGATGAGGGGGCCATGCGTACCAGGATTGGGGATAAGGGGGCCTCCTCAGGACCAAGGGGTGAGACGCTGCTTCTCGAGAGGCCCTGACCTCCTCAAGACGAGGGGGTGAGATGCTGCTTCTCGAGAGGCCCCAACCTCCTTAAGACGAGGGGGTAAGACACTGCTTCTCGAGCCCCAACCTCCTTAAGACGAGGGGGTAAGACACTGCTTCTCGAGCCCCAACCTCCTTAAAACGAGGGGGTAAGATGCTGCTTCTCGAGAGACCCCCGACCACTTCAGGAAGAGGGGGTGAGACGCAGTGAAGACCTGCTACAGTATTTATTGTACAAGAATGAAGTATGAAAATTGTACAAAGTACCTTCGTCCTCGTCCTCGCTGGACTCGCTGACGTGCACGCTCACAGCCGTGTTTGGGGAGTCTGTCCATTCAAAGTAAACCCCAAAACCAATGTCAAAGTTATCTGTGGCAAACTCCCAGAAAAGATAGGAGCCTTCCTCGTATGTGGGGACCCGGACTGTGACCATCTCTCCTCTTCCGACGGTGATGACTGAGTCCGCGTCCTGCCGGATCTTCTCTTTGAAGTCTTTAATTTGGGGTCTTGTCCACGTGGATGGGGCAGCAATGACCGGCGTGGACTCTGTAGAGAGAAGGAAGTGGAAAAATAATGAGCAAACATAAACCATTAGCCAATGTCCAGGTATCGTCTGTTTGTCCACCCAACAGACCCCAACCCCACTGAGGTCAATAGGACGCACCTTTAGGCCCGTTCTCCAGCAGGTCTTCCAGCGGGGTCGGCCTCCAGTTCTTTCTCAGCATTGTCTATGTGTGGGTGGGTTTGTCCATTGACCGAGGGGGCTTCTCCGGAGCCGGTGATGCTTCCCATGTTCATCTTGGATGGAGAACTGACAGGGGAGCTGGTTCCAGCCGAAAGTGCCTCCTGCTGTTTCTGTAAGGCCGAGAGGGTAAGGAGAGGGTAACACCACGTCATTTATGAGCATTCTTCATTTCTTGTATGCTGCGAAGCAAAACTGCAGTGTAAAGCATGAGGGGAAGAACAAAGAAGCTTAACTTCTAATGAGGCAGCGTTTCAGACAACCACAGGCTCCAATAGACGCTGCACACAAATCCCACTGTCTTCCACTTATAAACGCTGCATCTAATCAACCAGCTACTCAGCGCACCGCCATCATCAAGAGCAAAACTCAGCCGCGCAATTTTTTTCTTACTAAAAACAATTAGTTAATTAGTTCAGGTTCCAGGGAGCGTAAAGTGCAGGGTTTATTTTCTACATCAAAACCCGCAATAGCAATCTACTCTGATTATCGTATTTTTACAGCTGTTTTTACCCCATTTATTGTTGAAGATCTGAAGGTTTTATTAATTCTGTACAAGAAGCGAGGGCATTTTTTCATGCATTTTTTCGACTCCACAGGAAAAAATAAACAAACCAAAAAAACACAAATTTCAGCAACGTCTTTAGATGCACAGCGGCCAGGAGTTTTCCGGGAAGCACAAGAAGTTTGCTCTAACTTTTAAACCAGTGTTTCCAAAACTCCAGTCCTCACGGCCCCCACAGGTCATGTTTCAGGATCTCCTTCGTATTACACAGGTGAGAGAATTCCTGATGCCTTGATAGTATTACACAGGTGATGGAAATACTAAGGAAATCCTGAAAACATGACCTATGGGGGCCGTGAGGACTGGAGTTTGGGAAACACCGTTTTAAACACAGGGGATTTTCTGCAAAAAAAAACAAACCCTGCAGCATTTATGCTACGTGGGAGCATGGTCCGACAGGTAAATGCAGCTCAGAGCAGTGAGGCTCGGGGGTCTGTGCGCTGCGTCTACCTGTTGCTGAGCGAGCTGCACTTGGTACAGCTGCTGCATGTACTGCTGGTAGTGCTGTTCCTGCAGCTGCCGGATCAGGAGCTGCTGTTGCTCGAAGTTCCCCGGGTACTGCTGCGCTGCGTACTGCTGAAACTGCACCGCTGTCTGCGAGTTCAGGGCGGCCATGATCTGCTGCCTGCAAAAAAAAAATAGAATTAAGATTTGAAACACAAATGCACGGTCCTGCCCTAATGACTGCTGCACCCGCCATTGCCTGTGGCCGGCAGAGCTTTAGTAATTTTCCATTAAAATGAATGTGACAGGGCTCCGTGGACCCCATTGTTGGTGACCCCAGCGCATGTACCCTCCAACCGGTCACCAGCATTGCATACAACAGACTGCTCCTTGCACTATGGCTCATACTACGAGGGTCCTGAATGAGTGACCCACCCAAAAATATCCTTTAAGAAGGATGAGTGACTTCCGATGGGAGTACTTACTTCTGCTGTTCCATTCTACACCGTTCATCCTCCGCTCGCATCCTCTCTTCCTCCTCTCTCCGCAGCCTCTGCTCCTCTTCTTTCCTCCGCTTCTCCTCCTCTCGCAGCAGCCGCTGCCGCTCCTCCTCTTCCGGCCGTCTCCGCTCCTCCTCTTCTCTCCTGTAAAGTCAGCAGATGACGCTTTACACTGAACTATGTCGGACATGATTTTTGCAGCAGCGTCAACCGTTCTCACTTCCTGGGACTTAAAGCAGAAGTCCGGTCCATGATCCCTCCGGTCTTACATACCGACTGCTCCGTAAATCCATAATCACCGACTCCAGCTACAGTGGTGGCCAAAAGTATTGGCACCCCTGCAATTCTGTCAGATAATACTCCGTTTCTTCCTGAAAATGATTGCAATCACAAATTCTTTGGTATTATTATCTTCATTTAATTTGTCTTCAATGAAAAAACACAAAAAGAATTGTCCTAAAGCCAAATTGGATACAATTCCACACCCAACCTAAAAAAGGGGGTGGACAAAAGTATTGGCACCGTTTGAAAAATCATGTGATGCTTCTCTAATACGTGTAATTAACAGCACCTGTAACTTACCTGTGGCACCTAACAGGTGTTGGCAATAACTAAATCACACTTGCAGCCAGTTAACATGGATTAAAGTTGACTCAACCTCTGTCCTGTGTCCTTGTGTGTACCACATTGAGCATGGAGAAAAGAAAGAAGACCAAAGAACTGTCTGAGGACTTGAGAAACCAAGTTGTGAGGAAGCATGAGCAATCTCAAGGCTACAAGTCCATCTCCAAAGACCTGAATGTTCCTGTGTCTTCCGTGCGCAGTGTCATCAAGAAGTTTAAAGCCCATGGCACTCTGACAGAATTGCAGGGGTGCCAATACTTTTGGCCACCACTGTATACTGCAATTTGTACTGGAGTAGAAGGTAACCTGAAAGATGCCTCATGTCCTATCAGTCTCATACTGCTGTTTTGTCCCCCATGCTTTACACTGCAGGTTGGATTCTATGTATTGAACTTAGTCAAAGTTTAAGAACTCCTGCGGCTTTAAGTTAGTGATATGATAGGGATTTGATACCACTTAAGGCAGTTGGAAATTTTACAAAATTGACCCATAAAAAACAAATATTTCTCGCCTGATGACTCCTTCACTTCTCCCGTGCTCACACTCTGGCGGCCATCACTTTTTTTCCTGCAGCGATGATGTTGTATATAATCCATGTGACTGCTGCAGTCGATCACTGGTTTCTACGGTCTCATGCTGTACTTGCCAGTGATTGGCTGCAGGAAACAGAAAGCTCCTTTAAACTAACAGACAACCCCTTTAAGTGTGGAAAAACGTGACCCAGATGTCGATCATCATCTATCTTGTGAGATAGCGACTGCTGTTAACCTCTGCTATAGACTGGAGCGGAAAGATTTGCAGGACCCTGGTCCGGCATCCATAGAAAACCGCTGCAAACCATCTCCTATCTATCAGCATCACCAGCGCCTCTTCTGGTAGAGTTGGGTGGGTTCACTGCACAATCTGCAGAGCGGTCCCTTTAAGAACGTCTCCAGTAACTATTAGTGCTGGAGTTGTTTTCAGGTACCTGTCTGCAGGTTGTGCGTCACCTTGCTGCTCAGCCCCATTCACTTTAATAGAACTGAGCTGCAATACCAGGCACAGCCTGTGGACACGTGTGGCGCTGTTTCGGGAGGAAACCAGCAGTTACCGTGCAGCACCGATGCCGGATGTACGGATTGTAGGGATTAGTACCTTTTTCTCTCCTGCTCTTCTTTCTCTATTTTATGGGATGTGACGTATGTGGAGAAGAGGTGGCAGCATCTGTTCAGGAGGGTGACAAACTCCGTCATGGCTTCCTGCTTGCTTAGGTTGCCCAGGGCCGTCCATTCTTTCCTGTGAGAAAGACGACAGTGTGTGAACGACGCTCAGAGGGAGCAAAGGCTTCTATGAAGAGGTTAAAAACGTATCGTCGCTCAGTTTTATGCAAGAAACAGTCTGCAGTTTTCTATTAAACTTTGCATTTCAATTCCTATTTTTTTTTTTGGACACATCAGATCGATGCATGCCCATGATGGAAAATCTGTTGCCGTTTTGCGTACACAGCTCCCATAAATGCTCATGGTAATGAGGTTCACCCTGCAGTCCCTGACTGCTACTTTAGTGGTGAAAAATATACAATGGCAGGATCAGACTACATATGTAGTGTAGTCTGTAACCATGGAGACACACAGATCTGCATCAGTGCTGTGTATACAAAACGATAAGAAAGCGTTAGGCTATTTACAAAGTGGCTACTTTTTTTATAGGAATGTGATACACAAACAAAGCACACGACGTTCGTTACCTCCTATCGTTGCCCAGGACATCGAAGAAGCCGACTTCGGGGCACGTGTCGGGGTTGTACGGTCCCAGGAGGACTTGTTTGTGCAGAGCCACCAGCCTCAGCTTCTCCTCGTAGGTTGGATGGAAAGCCTTCCCGTCCTTCTCTGTAAAAAAATACAGAAGGAAAATGGTTAGGAGACCCATCACATGTACCAAACTGCGTGTGCCGCCATATAATGCTCCACAAAAACTGTAATAAGACAGTGATAGGACCACTAAAGCCACCTGACCCCAGTGTGCAGTAATCAGACCCTGCAATACTGAGTAATATCTGTGCACAACACATAATACAATCCACTTTCCAGTAATTGGACCCAGAACGATAAAATTAAATTCTTACAGGGTGATTCCTTAAATACCTTGTAAAAGTCCCTGAGCTCCTCCGATTCTGCAGCTCTTTTCCGTTTTTTGCTGCGTCGCTCCATTGCAGAGATATTCACATTTGCGTTTTTTGGAGCGCTGCATGTGAAATCTCTGCTTGTAGTGCAACGGGCTGTTTCTTCTCTGCTTCCACAGATCAGGAGAAGATCTAGTAGTCGAGCATGTGATCATTGGCAGCGTCTTGGAGGGAGGGGTGAAAGTGCGCACTCCAAAATAAGACTAAAAAAATGCAAAGTTGTACTGCAAAGCAGAGATTTCACATACTGCACTCCGAAAGCAACAAATGTGAGTATCTCTGCAATGGAGCGACGCAGTGCAAAACGGCAGAAAAGCAGCAGGGTTCAGGAGGGCTCAGGGGTTTTTACCAGATATGTAACTAAATTTTTTGAGGCCGAGTGACAAAACCAAAAATATTTTTATATGCATCTCCAAAAGTACAGCCTAGTTTCCCTGCAGCCACATTAAATGTTGTGATACTGTACTGTGTGCCAAATGATAAAGGCAGCTCAGCTAAACCTGACTGTATGAATACAGTAGCCACCAAAAGTTTAGCATTTTTTTTTTAAATTGTGATTGCTTCTGTTTGGTTGTTGTGAGGCCATTTTTCTGGTGATTTTAGTTAACTGGAAGCAAATGATTGTCAGCTATCAGGACAAAAATTGTGTTGGACATTGTTTTATCCCTTTATGTGTTAGTTTTCAACATTTGCTGGAACAAATGTTTTGCATATTTTGTTATGGGCAGTCGAATTTTGCCTAAATTTTTTTTTTTTGCGTTTTTAGGTTAAAAACATGGCAGAGACAAAGCCAAATTTATCACCAGATGTCAGAAAGCTTTTTATTCTGGGAGTGAAGTCAGGGAAAAGCCATAAAGAGGCAGCTATGGAATTCACCTGTTCTCAGAGTCAAGTGTCAGATATATTAAAGAAAGAAAAAGAAGGTTCTGGAACAGCCGGCAAACCTAGAAGTGGACGACCAAGGAGAACTTCCTCCAGAGTTGATCACATTATAAAGAAAAAGTCAGTATCTGATGTCCACAAAATGAACAAAGAATATGGGGTCAAAGTGAGTCGCGACGACTAAGCAGTAGGGCTGAATGCACGAGTTCCAGTCAAGAAGCCTTTCATCTCTGCAAAGAACCGGAAGGTCCGACTTGTGTTTGCCAAAGAACACAGCCAACGGAAAGAGACAGATTGGTCTAAGGTGTTGGGGTCGGATGAATCCAAGTTCAATCTGTTTGGTAGTGATGGCAGCACTGTATATACTGCAGAATTGGAAAACGTAATGATGTAAGGTACCAAACGCCTACAGTGAAACATGGTGGCAATCTCATGGTTTTGGGCTGCTTTTCTGCATCGGCCATTGGCATAGAATTGATGGAAATATGAATGCTACCATGAACAAGGATACAGTTGTGCTCAAAAGTTTACATACCCCGGCAGAATTTTTCCTTTCTTGGTCTTGTTTCAGAGAATATGAATGAGAACAAAAAAACTTTTTCTCCACTCATGGTTATTGGTTGGGTGAAGCCATTTATTGTCAAACTACTGTGTTTTCTCTTTTTAAATCTTAATGGCAACCAAAAACATCCAAATGACCCTGATCAAAAGTTCACATACCCTGGTGATTTTGGCCTGATAACATGCACAGAATTTGACACAAATGGGATTGAATCAGGGCCGGCGTCAGCAAATGGAACGAAGCAAGATCCCTCAAGATGTCTTGAATACCCGAGTGGCTTCAATGCGGTGCGGCAGGAACTAAAGCAAGAGGTTATGTTACAAAATACTAAGTTATGGCATTGTAAAGAATGAATTACTCTCTATGTTGTGATCAATAAATAGTAGATGCAAAACTTTTGGCCGTCAGTTTTCTTTAATTAAAAGACCATTCCTATATTCAAAAGCATTTTGGTTACAATTAAGGTCTTGTATGATGACAACTTCATGCACTTTCAATTCCTCACCAGGGAAATGGCATCACAACAACCAGACAGAAGTCATCACATTTTAAAAAAAAAAAAAGCAAAACTTTTGGACTCTATTGTATAATCTATATGTGCGCTGTATCGGCCATAGTATCAGAGATAATGCGGTGTCTGACTATCTGTATGATCTGAATCTAAGTGAAGGAGGCAGGAAACATTTCCGCAAGAACGGTCCAGTCACGCTAAAATTCACAACGGAACTTTAATCATTGCATAATGGAATTTTCTGAACTTTCTAACACTGTTTCAAATGCTTCACATTTCTAGATCTCTGCTTTCCGGCAGTGAATGAAGACTCGTTCTGACCAAATACTTTTCACACTGGTACATTCTTACAGATCTTATCCTGGTACAATATATCAATACAGAAGGAAGAGGTTCAGTCTGATGGTTTAGAACAGATACAACTGTAGCAAACTCCCAGCTATTATTATTATTTATTTATATAGCGCCGTTGATTCCATGGCGCTGTACATAAGGGGTTACATACCAAGTAAAAATATCACTTACAGTAAACAAACTAACAATGATAGACTGGTAGAGAGGGAGGAGGACCCTGCCCTTGCGGGCTTACATTCTACAGGAGTGGGGAGGAGACAATAGGTTGGGGGTTGCAGTAGCTCCGGTGTTGTTGAGGAGGCAGCGGGGTCATTGCAGGCTGTAAGCTTTCTTGAAGAGATGGGTTTTCAGGTTCCGTCTGAAGGATCCGGATGTGGAGGATAATCGGACGTGTTGAGGCACAGAATTCCAGAAGATGGGGGATATTCGGGAGGAATCTTGGAGGTGATTGCGTGAGGAACGGATAAGTGTGGAGGAGAGAAGGAGGTCTTGGGAGGACTGGAGGTTACGTGAGGGAATATATCGGGAGATTAGTTCAGAGATATACGGAGGAGAGAGGTTATGGATGGCTTTGTAGGTCAGTGTTAGCAGTTTGAACTGGATATGCTGGGGGAATGGGAGCCAGTGAAGCAATTTGCAAAG
Source organism: Phyllobates terribilis (assembly GCF_046119375.1). Taxonomy (NCBI): domain Eukaryota; kingdom Metazoa; phylum Chordata; class Amphibia; order Anura; family Dendrobatidae; genus Phyllobates; species Phyllobates terribilis. The sequence goes on from NW_027362959.1 coordinate 1,752,173, forward strand.
GGGCTTAGCAGAGGAGTAGCGAGGCGAGAGATGAACAAGTCGTGCAGCAGAGTTGAGGATAGACTGGAGGAGTGCGAGAGTGTTAGCAGGGAGGTCACAGAGGAGGATGTTGCAATAGTCGAGGCGGGAGATGATGAGGGCGTGCACAAGCAGTTTAGTAGAGTTAGGGTTGAGGAAAGGACGGATTCTGGAAATATTTTTGAGCTGGAGGCGACAAGTGGTGGCGAGAGCTTGGATGTGGGGTTTGAAGGACAGGGCGGAGTCAAGGGTTACTCCGAGGCAGCAGAATGTCGGTACAGCGGAAAGAGTGATGTCATTTATTGTGATAGAATGATCAGGTGGGAAGGATATGCAAGGTGGTGGAAAGATAATGAGTTCAGTTTTGTCCACATTGAGCTTGAGGTAGCGGGAGGAGAAGAAGGAGGATATGGCTGATAGACATGCTGGGATTCTGGACAGCAGAGAGGTGACGTCTGGGCCAGAGAGGTAGATCTGGGTGTCGTCAGCGTACAGATGGTACTGGAAGCCATAGGATTTTATCAGCTGTCCCAGGCCAAGGGTATAGATTGAGAAGAGTAGGGAGTCCTAGGACAGAGCCTTGAGGGACTCCAACAGAGAGGGGGCAGGGTGAGGAGGTAGCGTGGGAGTGGGAGACGCTAAATGTGCGGTTAGAAAGGTATGAGGAGATCCAGGATAGGGCAAGGTCTTTGACGCCAAAGGAAGAGAGAATCTGTAGTAGGAGGCAGTGGTGTATCGAAAGCAGAGGACAGGTCAAGAAGAAGGAGTACAGAGAATTGTCTGTTAGCTTTGGCTGTGAGCAGGTCATTAGTAATTTTGGTAAGGGCAGTTTCGGTGGAATGGTGGGGGCGGAAGCCGGATTGTCGGTTGTCGAAGAGAGAGTTAGATGAAAAGTGGGAGGAAAGTTTGGCGTGAACGTGTTGCTCAAGGAGTTTGGAGGCAAATGGGAGCAGCGATATGGGGCGATTGCTGGACAGGGCGGATGGGTTGAGGGATGGCTTTTTGAGGATGGGCGTGATTGTGGCATGTTTGAAGGCAGCAGGGAAAGTACCAGAGGATAGTGATAGGTTGAAGAGATTGGTTAGGGATGAGACGAGTGTGGGGGTGAGATTGGGGAGGAGGTGGGATGGGATGTGGTCGAGTGCACATGTGGTGAGGTGTGATTTGGAGAGGAGATGAGTAAGGTCTCTTTCCGTGATGTTGGGAAGGGAGGTTATGGAGTTAGGGAAATGGTGTGGAAAACAAAGGGGTTGTGGTGGTCGGACAGTGAAGACTTGTCGTGTTTGGTCAATCTTGTTTTTGAAGTGTGTGGCAAACTCCTCGGCGGAGATGAGGGAGGTCGGAGGGGGCAGTGAAGGGTGGAGGAGAGAGTTAAAAGTGTTGAATAGCTGTTTGGGGTTGTAGGATAGGGAGGATATGAGGGTTGTGAAGTAGGCCTGTTTAGCAGAGGTGAGTGCTGAGTTGAATGCGAGCGTTGCTTGTTTGAATGCAGTGAAGTCTTCTTGAGTATGTGTTTTCTTCCAACGCCGCTCCGCAACCCTGGACGCTTGTCGAAGCTGTTTAGTGAGGTTGTTGTGCCAGGGTTGCCTGTTGGCTCGTCGCGCTCTGCCATGCATAAGAGGGGCGACCGAGTCAATAGTTGATGCGAGAGTGGCATTGTAGAAAGCAGTGGCGCTGTCTGTGTCATGGAGTGAGGATATGGATGTCAGTGGTAGAACAGAGTCAGAGAGTGTGTGAGTGTCTAGATGTGCAAGGTTTCTGCGGGCGTGTGCTAGCTGCCGGACATGGGTGACAGGTGAGGAGGACAGGGATCAGAAGGCGAGTAGATCGTGGTCAGATAGGGGTAGGGGGAGGTTTTGAGGTTAGATAGGGAGCAGAGTCGGGTGAAGATGAGGTCTAGTGTGTGTCCGTCTGTGTGGGTGGCTGAGGAGGACCACTGAGTAAGTCCAAAGGATGAAGTAAGCGACGACAAGAGTTTTGATGCTGCTGACTGGCGAGTGTCAGTGGGGATGTTGAAATCGCCCATGATGATTGTGGGAATGTCATCAGAGAGAAAGTAAAGAAGCCAGGTGGAGAATTGGTCGATAAAGGCAGTGATCGGGCCCGGGGGTCGGTATATGACAGCCACTTGGAGGTTGGAGGGAGAGTAAATGCGGACAGAGTGGACTTCAAAAGAAGGGAGAATAAGGGAGGGAAGAGGAGGAGTAGGGCTAAAGGTGCAATTGTTAGAGAGGAGAAGACCCACTCCTTCACCATGTCTGTTTCCAGGGCGAGGAATGTGGGTGAAGTGGAGGCCACCGTAACACAGCGCAGCAGGGGAGGCAGTGTCAGAGGGTGTTAGCCATGTCTCTGTGATGGCCAGGAAGGAGAGATGACGAGAGGTAAAGAGGTCGTGGACAAAATGGAGCTTGTTGCAGACAGAGCGTGCATTCCACAGTGCTCCAGAGAGAGGGAGCAGCGGGGTGGGCGTCAGGGGGACCGGTTTTGCATAGGAGGGGTTGCGGTAGTTTGCAGTTGGTTTGGTGTGACAGGTGGGGGAGTTGGTGGAGGGTGCAAGCTGTGGGGGTCCAGAATTGGGAGATATGTCGCCAGCAGTGAGGAGAAGCAGAGAGAGGGAGAGCAGGTGGGAGAAAGAGAGTGTCCGGCTTGTTTTATGTTTTGGGAGGATTGATCTGAGGTTGAGGAGCAGGTCTGCGGATGAGGTTAGGTGGGGAGGAAGGAGGGAAGGAGAGATGATGATTTGGTTAGAGGGTGCTGGGGTGAGGGGATAGCGAAGGAGAGTGAGGATTAGGGGGGCAAAAACAGTAAAAGCATATGTAAGCATGTTGAAAGTGTAAGGGAGAATGAGAAAGAGAATCTAAGTACAAGTAGTAAATAGTTCTTTGTACCTTCTGGTCACTTCTGGCCCATTTCAGGCCTATTTAATTTCTAGCCCCTTAAAAAGCGACCCTTTGTCTATGCCAGACCTGGCTCTCTTGATCTATGAGAAGGACAAAGTCTGCGTAAAAGTCAACCTGCAGAAAATAGAACTAAAGTTATTGCCTCCAATTTTTTGTGTCCTCTCCAAAATAAAAAAGGGAATAAAAAGGAATTTTGTGTATTAGCTAGTTAGCTCGACTCTATATAAAAAAAAATGTACAAAATGTTTCACATTGATAAAGAATTTAGAGATCACAAAATGTAAAATACAGATTTTGAATAAAAAAAAAAATAATTGTTAAAACCATTTCTGACTAATTTGCTCTTTATTATGGCCTAAATCCAGAAAACGAGCAGAGGAGCGATTATCTTTCAGTGTAAATACAACTTTAATTGGATCTCGGCAAAAAAACAAAAAGCTACAAACTATTATCACATCCGAATATTCCCACATTAATTCCTTCTGTCTCTGGGATGGACTAAACCTCCCCAACCAACCTCAGGAAATATATACAACCACATACATGGTGCACAAAATACATCTTCTACTGCCACATTAAAAGGGTTTATCAGAATTTCATACAATTTGCCCAACACACGAAAATTCATATGTAAAAGAAGACAACTACTATAATACTGCCGCTATGTACAAGAATACAACTACTATAATACGGCTCCTATGTACAAGAATATAACTACTATAATACGGCTCCTATGTACAAGAGTATAACTACTATAATACTGCCCCTATGCACAAGAATACAAATACTATAATACAGCTCCTATGTACAAGAATATAACTACTATAATACTGCCCCCTATGTACAAGAATACAAATACTATAATACAGCTCCTATGTACAAGAATATAACTACTATAATACTGCTCCTATGTACAAGAATATAACTACTATAATACGGCTCTTATGTACAAGAATATAACTACTATAATACGGCTCCTATGTACAAGAGTATAACTACTATAATACTGCCCCTATGCACAAGAATACAACTACTATAATACGGCTCCTATGTACAAGAATATAACTACTATAATACTGCCCCCTATGTACAAGAATACAAATACTATAATACAGCTCCTATGTACAAGAATATAACTACTATAATACTGCCCCCTATGTACAAGAATACAAATACTATAATACAGCTCCTATGTACAAGAATATAACTACTATAATACTGCCCCCTATGTACAAGAATACAACTACTATAATACTGCTCCTATGTACAAGAATATAACTACTATAATACTGCCCCCTATGTACAAGAATACAAATACTATAATACAGCTCCTATGTACAAGAATATAACTACTATAATACTGCCCCCTATGTACAAGAATACAAATACTATAATACAGCTCCTATGTACAAGAATATAACTACTATAATACTGCTCCTATGTACAAGAATATAACTACTATAATACGGCTCTTATGTACAAGAATATAACTACTATAATACGGCTCCTATGTACAAGAGTATAACTACTATAATACTGCCCCTATGCACAAGAATACAACTACTATAATACGGCTCCTATGTACAAGAATATAACTACTATAATACTGCTCCTATGTACAAGAATATAACTACTATAATACGGCTCCTATGTACAATAATATAACTACTATAATACTGCTCCTATGTACAAGAATATAACTACTATGATACTGCTCCTATGTATAAGAATATAACTGCTATGATACTGCCCCTGTATAAGAATATAACTACTATAATACTGCCCCTGTATAAGAATATAACTGCTATGATACTGCCCCTGTATAAGAATATAACTGCTATGATACTGCCCCTGTATAAGAATATAACTGCTATGATACTGCCCCTGTATAAGAATATAACTGCTATGATACTGCCCCTGTATAAGAATATAACTGCTGTAATACTGCCCCTGTATAAGAATATAACTGCTATGATACTGCCCCTGTATAAGAATATAACTGCTATGATACTGCCCCTGTATAAGAATATAACTGCTATAATACTGCCCCTGTATAAGAATATAACTGCTATAATACTGCCCCTGTATAAGAATATAACTGCTATGATACTGCCCCTGTATAAGAATATAACTGCTATAATACTGCCCCTGTATAAGAATATAACTGCTATAATACTGCCCCTGTATAAGAATATAACTGCTATGATACTGCCCCTGTATAAGAATATAACTGCTATGATACTGCCCCTGTATAAGAATATAACTGCTATGATACTGCCCCTGTATAAGAATATAACTGCTATAATACTGCCCCTGTATAAGAATATAACTGCTATGATACTGCCCCTGTATAAGAATATAACTGCTATGATACTGCCCCTGTATAAGAATATAACTGCTATGATACTGCCCCTGTATAAGAATATAACTGCTATGATACTGCCCCTGTATAAGAATATAACTGCTATGATACTGCCCCTGTATAAGAATATAACTGCTATGATACTGCCCCTGTATAAGAATATAACTGCTATAATACTGCCCCTGTATAAGAATATAACTGCTATGATACTGCCCCTGTATAAGAATATAACTGCTATAATACTGCCCCTGTATAAGAATATAACTGCTATAATACTGCCCCTGTATAAGAATATAACTGCTATGATACTGCCCCTGTATAAGAATATAACTGCTATGATACTGCCCCTGTATAAGAATATAACTGCTATGATACTGCCCCTGTATAAGAATATAACTGCTATGATACTGCCCCTGTATAAGAATATAACTGCTATGATACTGCCCCTGTATAAGAATATAACTGCTATATACTGCCCCTGTATAAGAATATAACTGCTATAATACTGCCCCTGTATAAGAATATAACTGCTATAATACTGCCCCTGTATAAGAATATAACTGCTATAATACTGCCCCTGTATAAGAATATAACTGCTATAATACTGCCCCTGTATAAGAATATAACTGCTATAATACTGCCCCTGTATAAGAATATAACTGCTATATACTGCCCCTGTATAAGAATATAACTGCTATGATACTGCCCCTGTATAAGAATATAACTGCTATAATACTGCCCCTGTATAAGAATATAATTGCTATGATACTGCCCCTGTATAAGAATATAACTGCTATGATACTGGTATGAGTGGCGGTATTGCCATCATTATTTGCGCTGTTTTTCTCCTGCATTAACCCCTCCTCGTCTTAAACCTGTTTTGGGCTTAGATGAGGGCTCAGCTCTGGGCGCTTGTATGCGGTGACTTCTCTGGGTGCCACATTTCCGGGCACTTGCTCTACAATGGCCTCACTTCTGTTCCTGTATGGCCTCCGCTGGGTGCGGCCTCACTCGCTGGAAGGAGGTCAGTTACCGGCCTCTGGGCTTGGACCTGGTGCCCTGTAGGTAGCAGCTGTGACTTGGAGGACCCCTGCTATGACTGACTCCTGACAGTGTTCAGGGCCCATTCTGCCGCTATAGTGACTGGCAGACCCGGCCGTACAGGGTTACTGGGCGTTCGCCTCTGAGTAATGGAATCAGCGCGCAGACGATTATTGTCTCAGCCCGGAGCGGTGAGAGCCGGGGCCCTATAATCCGGCACATTCCAGCCGTTCATCCTAATCCGCCTACAGCGGCCGCTAATGTGCGCCCTCCAGGCAGGAGAGGAGGCGAGTCCCCACACCGGCCTCACATGGAGGCTCGCACCATGGGGATCGAAGCTTCAGCATCCCGCCCGCCGGAATAAACTGAGGCGCTTTCTTATATACCTTGCGTTTTTATTCTTCACCATTTACTTCATCAGGGAATAAAAACATTTAAATAATTGTTACGGAAAACAGCGCCACCCTGACCCATGGGTTGTATTTGGTATTACAGCTCAGGGTCCTGCAATACCGCCTGTGAGCAGATGTGGCGCTGTTTCTGTACCAGAGCAGCCATGTTTTTCCACTCTGAGCAGGGCTGTGTCCAGGAAATCTCTAACCATAGGGATCTGGTTGGAGCGGGCATTTCCCCTTTAAATGTTATGGTCACCTTTGGGGACTTTCTTTTGTATTTAAATGCATTTATTTTTGAGCCAAATATTTTTTGCAATTTGGTTCCATTCAAATTTTTTCACAGTTTGGCTTTTACAGGCCTTTTAAGTGACTGTGGAATGAGTCAACTGAGGACCTGTCAGTGAGCTCCTCTCACTGACACAAAGTTCTGCTCAGCTTTCATGTAGGCTCAGTAAAATGACAGCTTAAAAAAAAAAGCTGCAAGCTCACTGATGAATTCTCAGTTAACTCATTCTGCAGATATCAGACGCAAAAATTTTAATAAATCCCATTTTTAATAAAATCAAAATATATGCATTTAAGAAAATGTAAAAAATGCCAGGTAAGTGTGAACGATGTCTTGTAGGTGGCCAGGTGGATTGTCTGTACTTACCGTACAGGAGCTGGGAGCACTGGCTGTAGCCTCCTCCATCTCCTCGCACTTGTCTGCCGCCCTCTGTCTGTCGCTGTAGGTCATGGCGCACACGACGGCTCCGGACTCCACCAGGAACTTACACACCTGGACGTTGTTGCAGGAGACGGCGCAGTGCAGCGGGGTTCTGACAGCGACACCAAGCGGAGAAAACGACAGAAACCGCCACAGAAAACCCCCTGAAAAACTAGACCGTCTGTCCTAAATCACCCAGACCCTCGGGGGCTCAACTTTTCTATTTCTTGGGCCAAGAATTTTTTTTCCTTTTCTCCCATTGATGCAATCTGGCCGGGGGCTGAGTCACGTGCTGGCCAGGGGGGCGGGGTAGTGCTTAATAAGTGCTCTCAGGCCTCTAACAAGGGATGGGGGGTTCTGTCGACCCCTTTAATGCGAGCCGATATTCGGGGCAGCAGCCGGCGCTGTCTGCTGCGTTTACCTTCACTCCGAACTGTACGAGGAACTGGACGATCTCGGTGTGGCCGGCGCACACGGCGGTGTGGGGGGCTGTGAGACCCTCGTCGTTGGGCTGGCTGGGGTCTTCCACCTGCCGATGAGGGGGATGGAGGAGATACAACATTAGTGCTGGCAGAAATCCAGAGCGCGGGAGTCATCAGCACAATAAGCGAAGGAGCGGGACGGGCCGAGGTGACGAGCACGGTAATGAGGGGGGACGAGCGCGGTAATGAGGGGGACAAGGGCCGCATTCAGCAGAGGAAAGGAATGAGGGGGGCTTCTAATTCTACCAATCAGAGGCGGATAATATCTGGCTGCAGGACAGGAATGACATCACCGCCCAGCAGCTCTCATCACATTGCCCTCTGTTCACACCTGAGCTGTGTCCACAGTTTATAACAGAAGCAATAACTGTCATAAAGCCTCTGTAAATGGGACAGAAAATCTGCACCAAAATCTGTGCAAAACTTAACTGCAGATTTGGCCACAGATTTCACTCTTTGCAAACCATTAAATGAAATTAGCAGTGACAATCCACACTGAGAACTTGTGTGGGCGCTATATGATGTGTGTTGTAGGTACTGTATAGCGGTAATGTGTGGGCGCTATATGATGTGTGTTGTAGGTGCTGTATAGCGGTAATGTGTGGGCGCTATATGATGCATGTTGTAGGTGCTGTATAGCGGTAATGTGTGGGCGCTATATGATGTGTGTTGTAGGTACTGTATAGCGGTAATGTGAGGGCACTATATGATGTGTGCTGTAGGTGCTGTATAGCTGTTATGTGTGGGCGCTATATGGTGTGTGCTGTAGGTGCTGTATAGCGGTTATGCGTGGGCACTATATGGTGTGTGCTGTATAGCGGTTATGCGTGGGCACTATATGGTGTGTGTTGTAGGTGCTGTATAGCGGTAATGTGTGGGCACTATATGATGTGTGTTGTAGGTACTGTATAGCGGTAATGTGTGGGCACTATATGATGTGTGCTGTAGGTGCTGTATAGCGGTTATGTGTGAGCACTATGGTGTGTGCTGTAGGTGCTGTATAGCGGTTATGTGTGAGCACTATATGGTGTGTGCTGTATAGCGGTTATGCGTGGGCACTATATGGTGTGTGCTGTATAGCGGTTATGCGTGGGCACTATATGGTGTGTGTTGTAGGTGCTGTATAGCGGTTATGCGTGGGCACTATATGGTGTGTGCTGTAGGTGCTGTATAGCCGTTATGTGTGGGCACTATATGGCGTGTGCTGTATAGCGGTTATGCGTGGGCGCTATATGGTGTGTGCTGTAGGCACTGTATAGCGGTAATGTGTGGGCACTATATGGTGTGTGTTGTAGGCACTGTATAGCGGTTATGCGTGGGCACTATATGGTGTGTGCTGTATAGCGGTTATGCGTGGGCACTATATGGTGTGTGCTGTATAGCGGTTATGCGTGGGCACTATATGGTGTGTGCTGTATAGCGGTTATGCGTGGGCACTATATGGTGTGTGCTGTATAGCGGTTATGCGTGGGCACTATATGATGTGTGCTGTATAGCGGTTATGCGTGGGCACTATATGGTGTGTGCTGTAGGTGCTGTATAGCGGTTATGCGTGGGCACTATATGGTGTGTGCTGTAGGTGCTGTATAGCGGTTATGCGTGGGCACTATATGGTGTGTGCTGTAGGTGCTGTATAGCGGTTATGCGTGGGCACTATATGGTGTGTGCTATAGGTGCTGTATAGCGGTTATGCGTGGGCACTATATGGTGTGTGCTGTATAGCGGTTATGTGTGGGCACTATATAGTGTGTGCTGTATAGCGGTTATGCGTGGGCACTATATGGTGTGTGCTGTAGGTACTGTATAGCGGTAATGCCTGGGCACTATATGGTGTGTGCTGTAGGTGCTGTATAGCGGTTATGCGTGGGCACTATATGGTGTGTGCTGTATAGCGGTTATGCGTGGGCACTATATGGCGTGTGCTGTAGGTGCTGTATAGCGGTTATGCGTGGGCACTATATGGCGTGTGCTGTATAGCGGTTATGCGTGGGCACTATATGGCGTGTGTTGTATCTGCTGTATAGTGGTTATGTGTGGGCACTATATGGCGTGTGTTGTAGGTGCTGTATAGCGGTTATGCGTGGGCACTATATGGCGTTTGCTGTATAGCGGTAATGCGTGGGTACTATATGGCGTGTGCTGTAGGTGCTGTATAGCGGTAATGCGTGGGCATGATATGGCGTGTGCTGTATAGCGGTTATGCGTGGGCACGATATGGCGTGTGCTGTATAGCGGTTATGCGCGGGCACGATATGGCGTGTGCTGTATAGCGGTTATGCGCGGGCACTATATGGTGTGTGCTGTAGGTGCTGTATAGCGGTTATGTGCGGGCACTATATGGTGTGTGCTGTAGGTACTGTATAGTGGTTATGCGCGGGCACTATATGGTGTGTGCTGTAGGTACTGTATAGCGGTTATGTGTGGGCACTATATGGTGTGTGCTGTAGGTACTGTATAGCGGTTATGTGGGCACTATATGGTGTGTGTTGTAGGTACTGTATAGCGGTTATGTGTGGGCACTATATGGTGTGTGTTGTAGGTACTGTATAGCGGTTATGTGTGGGCACTATATGGTGTGTGTTGTAGGTACTGTATAGCGGTTATGTGTGGGTATGCTTTGATTTTTGCTCACGGCCCCGTCGCCTTCTTTCCTCGGCCGGCGCCCCGTCGCCTTCTCTCCTCGGCCGGCGCCCCGTCGCCTTCTCTCCTCCGGCCACGCCCCGTCGCCTTCTCTCCTCCGGCCGCGCCCCGTCGCCTTCTCTCCTCTGCCTGCGCCCCGTCGCCTCCTCTCTTCTGCCCGCGCCCCGTCGCCTCCTCTGCCGGCGCCCCGTCGCCTCCTCTCCTCCGGCCGCGCCCCTTCGCCTTCTCTCCTCTGCCTGCGCCGTGCCCCTTCCTCACTAATGTTATTTGCTTTCCTTAGATTTGCTTTCTGACAACATTGTGCTTTCGCTGACCCACGCTGCAGCCGCAGAGGTCGTCCTGCAGATGATCTCGGAGTGTTGCCCCCAGGTAATAATAAATACTATTAATTACAGCCCCATCTGTGACCTGAGCAGGTCCACACTAGGCTATGCCACTAGAGATCCTTGGGGACCCCGCTGGGACCCCCACAATCTTTTTTGTCACTCTTGGGCTAATGATACATGGGGTAAGAACCAGCGCCCCCCTGTCCATAGGGTGTTTGTGAAATTCTCTATATATATTTTTGTAGCTTCAGTCTTTGGACCTGAGTTGTCGTCGTCTCTCCAAGCTGACTGGTTTTGCTCATCTCTTCTACCTGACCCGGCACCTGCAGAGTCTGAACCTCTCCTATAACGAGGTACGTCGCCTCCTTGCGCAGGGATCGGGTCTGCTGCCGTCGTGACGTCTTTTCCGATTACCCCGTATATGCCATCGATCGTGGGGTACCGGTGGGTAATAGTGGCAGTCAGTGGCCTCCTGAAGACCCCCGTCCTGCCATCTCTGTACATCTGTGTTCCCAGTATAGTACAAGCGATCAAACAGTCGCAGAGTCCAGGGCAAAAATAAGTAAAAATGTATTTAAAAATGAATAAATAAACTAAAACCCATAATTTTCATTTGTCTCGCTTTTCCCAATTAAAAAATAATGAAATTCAAAAAAAAAAAAAAAGAAAAATTGGTAAATCGAATCCGTAAAACTCCATCCTATGAAAATATAAAGAACCCAAATTGTAAACAGTTTAAAAAAATTAAAATCAAAATAATTGAATTTTCGATCGCTGCACTTCTCAAAAATGGAATAAAAAACAATCGATCAAAATGGTATGAATAAAAATACAAAAAGACCCTCACCCAGCCCCCGCAACAGAAAAAGTTACAAGTCCCAAAAATGGAGGAATAGAAAGCTCATACTCATCCTGGGGAAAAAAAACCCAGGCCATATAGACGGAACAATAAAATGGTTTGTGGCTCTTGGAAGAAGGCGAGAAACAAACAAATCTCTGTGTTTTCTGGTGGTAGCTGGTCACGGGAACATGTTCTTTTTTCGCTTTGCAGAGTTGAAGAGCTGGATCTGATCCACAACCTGGAGCTGAGAGAGCTGTGGCTGGAGGGAAACCCTCTGCACGGGGCGGTGGAAAGCTTCTCCGCCTGCTACAGGTGCCCGCACCTCTCTGCTATCACATTATTATACAAATGCAAATCACCGATTCAATGCTTTTTTTTTTTCTTTTTTTGTGTTGCACAGATTGGTAACTTATTTTCCCACCATTGATAAACTAGTAAGTATACACCTAGGAAGACTGTAAAGCATCAACTGTATCCTAAAAAAAGGGGTATTCCCATCTCCAAGATCCTATCCCACTATGTAGTAGGTGTAATAATAATATTAGCAAATACCTCCAATTAAAATTGTAGTATTGTTCTTCTGATTAGCTATGTCGCTTACCCCATGTGCACTGCATTGTAGTAGTTTAGGTATCCATGATTACGACCACTAACAACTGTCGCTATGAGTGGTCGTGACCATAGATACCTAAGCTACTACAATGCCCTGCACATAGGGTAAGTGACATAGTGAATCAGAAGAACTATACTGTTTTCTAATTGGAGGTATTTTCGAATATTACTATTATTAGATCTACTACATATTGCGGTAGGATCTTGGAAATAGGCTGTATCTTTGCCTTTAAAAGGATAGTTCAATCTGCTGCATGGTGCGCTACCCCATGTACCCCAGCTTTATAACTTTCCCCCTGTGAGCCTTCCATCATACCAGTCACCTTTCCTGTCCTGTATTATATCCGCTGTCTCCATTCTTGCAGGACGGACAGTTTTTTAAAGAGAATCTATTTTTTGAGCCAGAAGAACCCCAACTTCTCCCACAGGCAAAGGGAAGTTGTATTCTTCTTTCACTTAACCCCTTAAGCCCCGCGGGTGGTTTGCACGTTAATGACCCGGTCAATTTTTTCAATTCTGACCACTGTCACTTTATGAAGTAATTACTCTGGAACGCTTCCACGGATCCCCCTGATTCTGAGATTGTTTTTTCGTGACATATTGTGCTTCATGATTGTGTTAAAATTTCTTCGATATCACTTGCATTTATTTGTGAAAAAAACGGAAATTTGGCAAATTTTGAAAATTTAGCAATTTTCAAAATTTTAATTTTTATGCCCTTAAATCAGAGAGATATGTCACACAAAAGAGTTAATGAATAACATTTCCCACATGTCTGCTATACATCAGCACAATTTTGGAACCAAAATTTTTTTTTGTTAGGGAGCTATAAGGGTTAAAAGTTGACCAGCGATTTCTCATTTTTCCAACAAAATTTACAAAACCATTTTTTTAGGGACCACATCACATTTGAAGTCACTTTGAGAGGTCTTTATGACAGAAAATACCCAAAAGTGACACCATTCTAAAAACTGCACCCCTCAAGGTGCTCAAAACCACATTCAAGAACTTTATTAACCCTTCAGGTGCTTCACATGAATTTTTGGAATGTGGAAGAAAAAAAATGAACATTTAACTTTTTTCGCAAAAATGTTACTTTAGACCCAATTTTTTTTATTTTCGCAGGGGTAACAGGAAAAAAAGGACCCCAAAATTTGTTGTGCAATTTCCTCTGGGCACGCAGATACCCCATATGTGGGGAAAAACCACTGTTTGGGCGCACGGCAGGGCTCGGAAGTGAAGGAGCGCCATTTAACTTTTTGATTGTAAAATTTGCTTGAATAATTAGCGGATGCCATGTTGCGTTTGGAGAGCCCCTGATGTGCCTAAACAGTGGAAACCCCCCACAAGTGACCCCATTTTGGAAACTAGACCCCCCAAGGCACCTATCTAGATGCATAGTGAGCACTTGGAACCCCTAGGTGCTTCACAAATTGATTCGTAAAAATGAAAAAGTTTTTTTTTTCTCCACTTTCTAATTTTTACGAATCAATTTGTGAAGCACCTGGGGGTTCCAAGTGCTCACTATGCATCTAGATAGGTGCCTTGGGTGGTCTAGTTTCCAAAATGGAGTCACTTGTGGGGGAGCTACAATGTTTAGGCACACGGGCTCTCCAAACGCAACATGGTGTCCGCTAACAATTTGAGCTGATTTTCCATTCAATTTGTTAGCGGACACCATGTCGCGTTTGGAGAGCCCCTGATGTGCCTAAACTGTGAAGCTCCCCCACAAGTGACGCCATTTTGGAAACTATACCCCTCAAGGATTTTATTAAGGGGTATAGTGAACATTTGGAACCCAGAGGTACGACACAGAATTTGATAACATTAGGTCATCATATTGAATAAGTTGTCATTACTCTTGAGCGCAAGTGCTCGCTACTTGAGTTTGCATCGGGTACTCAGGTATGCACCATGTATCACGGGTGCTCAAGTGAAATGCTCGAGTCCCCGCCCGCATGTTTCACGGTTATTAGACACCCCAAAAAACCATGCGGGGATCGCTCGTGCATGGCAGGCCATCCCCGCGAGGTTTTTTTGGCCGTGAAGCATATTGGACGGAGACTCGAGCACCCGCAATACTCAGTGCATACCCGAGCAACCGATGCAAACTCAAGTAGCGAGCACTTGCGTTCAACACTAGTCGCCATATCGTCATCTTCTTTTTTTTTTTTTTTGTTTTTTTTTTTTTACTTTTGAAAAAAAAAAAAACATCCCCAGCCCTAGCGTTTATTTTTTACGCCGTTCCTCGTGCGGTATAAGTGATGAGATTACTTTATTCTTCGGGTCGGTGCGATTACAGCAATACCAGAATCATATCGGGTTTTTATGATTGACAGCTGTCACACACTAAAAAACACATATTTTGTAAAATCTAGTTTTTGCATCGCCAGATTTTGGCCGACAGAGTCATGTGACGGCTTGGTTTTTGCGGGATGAGTTGACGTTGTTATTGGTGCCATTTTCAGGCATGTGACATTTTTTGATCGCTTTCTATTCCAGCTTTTGGGAGGCAGAATGAACAAAAACCAACAATTCAGGATTTGTTTTTTTTGTTTTTTTTTATTCTGCTCCGGGTGTGGTAAAATTCATAAGGTAGCTTTATTCTTCGGGTCAGTAGGTTTACAGCGGTACCACATTTATATTGTTTTTTATGTTTTGGCGTTTTTACACAATAAAAGCCATTTTATAGAAAAAATTATTTTTTTGCATCGCTTTATTCTGAGAGCTGTAGCTTTTTGAATTTTCGGATGATGGAGCTGTATGGCGGCTTGTTTTTTGCGGGACAAGATGACGTTTTTAGCGGTACCATTTTTATTTATATTCGTCTTTTTGATCGCGTGTTATTCCATTTTTTGTTTGGCGGTATGATGATAAAGCATTGTTTTTTGCTTTGTTTTTTATTTTTATTTTTTTACCGTGTTCACTGAAGGGGTTAACTAGTGGAACAGTTTTATAGGCCTGGTCGTTACAGACGCGGCGATACCAAATATGTGTACTTTTATTGTTTTTTTTTTGTTTTTTTTCATAATAATATTTATTGATGGGTACATTATATTTTTATTTTTAGTGGATTATTATTTTTTTCTTTTTTTTTCACTTTCTGGGAGTTTTTACACTTTTTTACTTTGTCCCACTGTGGGACTTTCACTTTTTTTATTCTGATCGCCTGCACAGCATAGGGATGGAGCACCATCCCTGTGCCGTGCAGGCAGTCAGCGCTGGACAGGGAGAAGATAGTTTGATGATGCACTGCGCATGTCCAAACAATCTTCCTGCTGTCTGGTGACCCGGATGTTGTCATGACGACATCGGGTCGTCATGGCAACACCCGGGAAGCCGCGGCAGACAGCGCTGGAGGCCGGAAGAGGAGGTGAGTATACCGATCACCTCCCCTTGCCTCCGCAATGCTGTGATCGACTTCGATCGCAGCATTGCAGGGGTTAATGTGCTGGGGGCGGTGCGGGACCGCTCCCTGCACATAGTACCGGGTGTCAGCTGTGACAATCAGCTGACACCCGGCGGCGATCACGCCCGCACAACCTCTGTGCGCGCGCTATCGCTATGACGTACTAATATGGGTCAGGCTCTTAAATCCCAGGGCACAGACGCGTATTAGTACGTCATGGGCTTTAAAGGGGTTAAAGATGCATTTTTTTGTTCTTCATCATCTATGTGTTCTCCATTATAAGTGTATTGATTTTTGGCAATTATATGCAGTGTGTGCGTTAATGTTATGTTTCCCTTGTCGTAGTTTAGTCCTAGTCTGCATGGGGGTGGTCCCGCCTCTGTTCAAACGGGTGACGTTGCATACATATGTGTTATGTATACCTGGACCATGCACGCAGGGGCATCGTCGTCCCCACACGCTGTTTTCCCTTCGGCATCCATGGGCTATCAGCCGCGATGCCGTCGGAGTCCGGTGTCTGGGTAACGGCGATGCTCTCTGCGTCACTTCTGGTCCGTTGCGAGGCATCTCTGGGTAGCGTTGTGGTTCACATGGTGACAAGTCACATGATTAGTATCATCCACCCCCAGCGTCTCGCGGTGTTTACGCAAGACACTATTTAAATGACCATCTGTGATACTTGAGCAGTCCCCTTGAGAAAGGCACATAGCGCCGAAACGCGCGTTGGGGATACACACATGGAGTGTGCTCTTTTCCCCCTACAGAGGTAAAAAAAACTTTTTTGACTTGTATCCATCTATATATTGTGGTGATAGGGAATGTGACCATCGGTTCATGGTGATGATGCTGCTCTTCCTGACTGAACATAAATGTTCGTATGTATATTTGATTCATATAGCGCAGCATTTTGTCCATTTCAATTTACTTTAAATAACGGACACCTTCCATGTAATAGCCACACTTCGTGTGATGTAGTGCTTGATTTTAATGCTTTTATGCAATTGTGTATTGATCTATGCAACTATATGTGGATTTATGTGTATTTATCGTCTCCCCAGATTCTCTGATGTTTAATATTCAATAAAGTATTTTTGTATTTTTCTAACAATTGGGCTATTATCGTTGTTTGTGCTTTGCACTCCTTCTTTTTGCTATATGTTAACGATGGCCCCTATATAATCCGACTAGAAGATTGCAATAATGATAAATGTGGATATACCATATATTACTTAGTTACATAATAGTGGCAATTCTAAGTCTGATTCTAATTTCTTTCTCTCTACCACTGAATGATAGCAGCGTAACATAAACTCAAATACAGTGTCTTATTTTTGGGAGGTCTAACTGTATTCCCATGCACCTCTGTCTTCACACCCAGACATGGGTATAAGCTTCCTGATTTTGTCTATTTGTTCTTGTCCTCCACCTTCTCCTCATCCTTCACATCCTCCTCCATATCACTACCATATCTACCATATCACCATATCTACGTCTCTTGCAAGGGGCAGTGGAGTTCCTCCAAATTTTTGACAGCCGTTGCATTCACTGCATAGGCAAACAGTATGGGAGACCCACTTCCTAATAATGGGAAAATTGTTATCAGGAGGCCCTCCAACCTCTACATCTCTTGCAAGGTCATTGGAGTGCCTCGTAATTTTTGGCAGCCGTTGCATTCACTGCATAGGCAAATAGTATGGGAGACCAACTCTTTTTTAATGGGAACATGTCGTACTCATTACTGTAGCCCAGCTCCATGTGTCTTTAAATTGTTAATTGGGTTTTTTCTAAATTTTGGCAGCCGTTGGACTCACTGCATACCCTATAACTGGGTACATGTCGTTTGTAACCTCTCTGGCGGCGTGCTTGCATAGTGCACCACCTCCCACTATGCAAGACCACAATCTTACCTGTCAGTCCAGCCTGTAAACCGTGCTCCAGATTCTTGCTGTGTGCATGTCTCTTGACTGACTGCTTAGGGTGGCGGCCCGGTTACTTCCTGATTCTTATAGCTGCTGTGGTGCACCTCTATTGCGTCTCTAGCCTTTTGCTGTGAGTCTCTGGATATTTAAACCCCCTCCACCCAGTAGGAGGTGCCTGAGCAACACTAACATTCAGTGTGTGCTTTTCTCTGAAGTTGCCAGGTCCAGTTCTATTTCTGTCTGTCTCGCCACTCTGGGGGCTGCATTCCCAGACCTGTTATCTGTGACTTCTAGTCTGTTTCTGCCTCTGGGGGCCTTATACCCAGGCTCATTCCTGTAATTCGCTGCAGTAACAGTTCCTGTCTGAACTGTCTCCTAGCCTCTTATCTGTTTTGTCTCTATGTCCATTTCCTCCCTTTTTCTGCAGTGTCTGAACCAGCACTTGGCTATACCTAGGCTCGTTTCTGTATTTCGTTGCAGTAACAGTTCCTGTCTGAACTGTCTCCTAACCTGTTACCTGTTTTGTCTCTGTCCGTTTCCTCCCTTTTTCTGCAGTGTCTGAACCAGCACCTAGCTCCAACTCGTTGTCTCTGTACTTCTGTTTGTGAGTTTTGTGTCCACTCGCTACTTCATAGGAAGTACCTTGTGTGTATCTGGTTCTGCTTGTTCCCTTTGCCTTCTTTGGTATCTTTCTGTATTTTCCAGTCTGTTCCATGGGAACAGGGCTCTGTCCTTTCTGTCTTGTTCACTGTACGTGCGGTTTCGCTCTGCTCTTAATTGCCCACCGCTCCGGCGGTTCCCCTCTGCTCTGCCTTGCCCACCGCTCCGGCGGTTCCCCTCTGCTCTGCCTTGTTCACCGCTCCAGCGGTTCCTTTCTGCTCTGTCTTGCATACCGCACCAGCGGTTTTAGCTCTGCTCTGCTTGTTCACCGCGGTTGCTGGTTTCTGCTCTGCTTTGCTTGTCTACCGCTTCTGCGTTTTTTTGCTCTGCTCGGCTTGTCTACCGCATCTGCGGGTTTTGCTCTGCCCAGCTTGTCTACCGCATCTGCTGCTTTGTCTCTGTCTCCCAGTCTGTATTGGAGTCTATCCTGCTTGCGCTCCAACCTGCTAGTACCTGCCTGTTTGCACTCCAGCTGTGCTTGCCAGTATTTCCCTGTCTGTACACCAACCGTGCTTGCCAGTACCCCCCCTGTCTGCATACCAGCCGTGCTTGCCTATACCCACCTGTCTGTATGCCAGCCTGGCCTGCCTGTTCCTGCATTCCCCGGTGTGGGTCAACAGCTGTGACCGGGGTCTAACCTGGTGTAGCACCTGGTCCCTCTGCTCGGTTCCTCCTTGGTTCACGGAGTCGTTAGCCGCCGTGCGACCTTGGTCGGATCGGGTAGATACTTAGTTGCGCCCCTCCAGGCACTCCTCGGTTCATGGTACAGTGGGACCACTAATCACACTCACGCCAGACAGTCAGGCCGCGAGTGTAACATCGTTACTGTGCCCAGCTCTATGTGTCTTTAAATTGTTAGTGGGGTTTTTCCTAAATTTTGGCAGCTGTTGGACTCACTGCATACCCTATAACTGTATAGCAGATCCTTATCCTTTCTAATGGGAACATGTCATTACTGTGGCCCAGCTCTATGTGTCTTTAAATTGTTAGTGGGGTTTTTCCCAAATTTTGGCAGCCCTTGCAGTCACAGCATGGGCATTACCACTATAGGAGACCCACTCCTTTATAATGGGAATATTTTTTTTACTGAGACCCTCCTCTATGTCTCTTCAAAGGGGTATTGGGTTACGTCCAAATTTTTGGCAGCCCTTGCAGTCACTGCATACGCAATAACAGTATAGGAGACCCACTCTTTAATAATGGGAACAACAAAGCATAGCCGACTGCTGGCCCTTTAAGAATAGTAAGGCAGTAAAAATAGTGTTTGTGACTTTCACAATCCCTCCTTCATAAATGAAACAGGATGTGTCTGATGATGTTTCACACACCACATGGCCAGATAAGGTTGTAAAATGTTAAAATGCCATTTCCTGCTGAATGCATTTGTCACGGTTGAAAGAAATGCAAAAATGCATCAAAAACGCTGTGTGTGAACATAGCCCAAGGTGTGAAGGAGGATTTTTGTTTTTGGTTATTGATTTTGCCTTATATACAAGTCATTACCCTGGAAAGGATGTTCCTTAACCGGTTCCCGACCGCCCACTGTAGATAAACGTCGGCGCTTGCTGGGCTCTGTGCAGCGCCGACGTTTAAAAACGGTGGGTGGTCTCGCAGCGCTCAGGACCCCTAGGGTCCTGCAAGCGCTGCGATTCCGGTGCAGAGCGTTAGCTCTGACAGGGAACATCATCGGGACCTGATTAGATCAGGTCCCAGTGATGTTAACCCTTAGCTGTCTTCTATATGCTGTGATCTATAGTGATCACGGCATATAGGAGACAGCAGGAGGAGAGGGGGTCGTCAACTTACCTCTCCGAAGACCTCCGTGTCCTTCCAGGACCTGGGGTTGCTATGGCAGCTGGAGGTCACATGACCGCCTCCAGCTCTGCCATATATGGTGTCCTGTCTGGCTCAGCTGCAGCTGTAGCCAGACAGGAGACTCTGACTGAAACAGTCAGGGAAGATCTCATGTAATGTAATATATGTCTATTACATTACATGAGATCAGAGATCAGAAAAATAAAAATTAATGTCCCATACAGGGACTAAGAAAAAATGTGAAAAAAAGTAAAAAAAAAGTTTTTAAACTATTAATAAAAAAATCACAAAATAAATAAAAATAAATAAATAAAATATTAAACCAATAAATCCGTATATTTTTACAAAACCAAAAAAAGTACACATATTTCGTATCGCCGCGTCCGAAACAACCCGAGCTATAAAACTGTCACACTAATTAACTCCTTCTGTGCACACCGTAATAAAAATAAATAAAAAACGGAGCAAAAAAATATGCTTTTTCATCATATTGCCAAACAAAAAGTGGAAAAAAATGCGATCAAAAAACAAAATAGAAATAAAAATGGTACCACTGAAAACGTCATCTTGTTACGCAAAAAAAAGCCGCCATACAGCTCCATCAGCCGAAAAATAAAAAAGTTATAGCGCTCAGAATAAAGCAATGCAAAAAAAATATTTTTTTCTATAAAATAGTTTTATTGTGTAAAAACGCCAAAACATAAAAAAAATACAGTAAGTGTAGTATCGCTGTAAACGTACTGACCCGAAGAATAATGCTGCCTGATCACTTTTACCACACGCAGAACGGCATAAAAAAAAACCTCAAAAAACAATTCCTGAATTGTTTGTTTTTGTTAATTTTACCTCCCAAAAAACGGAATAGAAAGCGATCAAAAAATGTCACGTCCCCAAAAATGGTACCAATAAAAATGTCAACTCGTCCCGCAAAAAACAAGCCGTCACATGACTCTGTCAGCCGAAATATGGAAAAATTATAGCTCTCAAAATATGGTGATGCAAAAACTAGATTTTGCAAAAAAAGCGTCTTTTAGTGTGTGACAGCTGTCAATCATAAAAACCCGATATCAATCTGGTATCTCTGTAATCACACCGACCCGAAGAATAAAGTAATCTAATCAGTTATATCACACTAGGAACGGCGTAAAAAATAAATAAAACCAATTCTTCACCTGCTACTGATTTGTTTATTATGTCCCCAAAGATCCCAGTAAGGCTCTGCCCACATTTATCCTGTGCTCTGCGCTGAGCACTTACACCAGGGTTTCCGTGTAAATCTCTGAAATACATGATTCAGCCGGAACCCATGACGGAAGATTCCCTGTAATGAGACAGATATAGGCCACTGTGGACGCCGTCTAGCCTGGGATCCCACGGTGTCATTTGTTTTAGGCGTGCATAAAAGTGCGGTTGGCCACAGTTTTGTGCACTTCTGAAAAAAAGGACACCGCTACACAGAGGCCAGACGGTGTCCAGAGTAACTCTGCTGCCTCATTACAGTGAATGGATCCTGCAGGGGTTTCATCTGAATTACATCACTTGGAAATTTAGATGGAAACCCCGATGTAAGTGCTCAGCCTAGAGCGCCGGATAAATGTTACGTAAAATGTTCCCAATAAAAGCTTCAACTCAGTCCTCAAAAAAAGCTAGTCCCCACTCAGGTCCGTCATCTGTTAAAAATATAAGGGACTTCCAAGTTACTGGTAGTAGAAAGGCTCTGGAAAAGCAAAATGACCCTTGCCCCCCAAAAGAAATTCAGAAAATTTTGTGCTCCCAAATCCAAATGCCTATTCTACAATAATTTGTTCTCCAATTGTCAAATAGCACTCCGTCCCCCCCAGATCTCACCGTATGGCTAAGCGGTACGATACAGCCACATATGGGGTATTGACACTTTTAGAAGAAATTGTGTGACGCATTTCGGCACCATTTTTACCCATTGCCCTGTGTGAAAATGTAAAATCTGAGGGTAAAACATTTTTTTGTGGTAAAAATACAATTATGTTTTCTTCACTGCCCAATGGTATAAATTTAAAAATTAAAAAATACTCACTACTTCCCTAGATGAATTCCTTGAGAGGTGTAGTTTACAAAATGGGGTCATTTGTGGAGGTTTCTGCTGTTTTGGCATGTCAGCGACTCTTCAAATGTGACATGGTGTCTGCTGCCTATCCCAGCCAACATAGCGCTCCTTTCTCTTCCGAACCCTGCCGTACACCAAAGCAGTGGTTTTCCCCCACATATGGGGTATCGGCGTACTCAGGAGAAATTGTACAACAAATTTCATGGTGCAATTTCTCCGGTTATCCTTATGATAATGCAAAATTAGGGGATGAAAAACATTTTTTATGGGAAAAATGTGAAAATTTTATTTTCACGGCTCAATATTATAAACTTCTGTGAAGCAGCTGGGGGTGCGAGGTGCTCACCACACATCTAGATAAGTTCCCTAAGGGGTCTAGTTTCCAAAATGGTGGCACTTGTGGGGGGTTTCCGCTGTTTAGACACATTAGGGGCTCCACAAATGTGACATGGCGTCCGCTAATTATTCAAATAAATTTTACATTCAAAAAGTCAAATGGCGCTCCTTCCCTTTCAAACCCTGCCATGCGCCCAAACAGTGGTTTTCCCTCACATATGGGGTATCGGCGTGTTCAGGAGAAATTGCACAACAAACTTCATGGTGCAATTTATCCTGTTACCCTTATGATAATACAAAATTAGAGAATGAAAAAGATTTTTTGTGGGAAAAATGTGAAAATTTTATTTTTACGGCTCAATATTATAAACTTCTGTGAAGCAGCTGGGGGTGCGAGGTGCTCACCACACATCTAGATAAGTTCCCTAAGGGGTCTAGTTTCCAAAATGGTGGCACTTGTGGGGGGTTTCCACTGTTTAGTCACATTAGGGGCTCCCCAAATGCGACATGGCGTCTGCTAATTATTCAAACAAATTTTACATTCAAAAAGTCAAATGGCGCTCCTTCCCTTTCAAACCCTGCCATGCGCCCAAACAGTAATTTGCCTCCACATATGGGGTATCAGCGTGTTCAGGAGAAATTGCACAACAAATTTCATGGTGCAATTTATCCTATTACCCTTATGATAATGCAAAATTAAGGGATGAAAAACGGTTTTGTGGGAAAAATGTGAAAATTTTATTTTTACGGCTCAATATTATAAACTTCTGTGAAGCAGCTGGTGGTGCGAGGTGCTCACCACACATCTAGATAAGTTCCCTAAGGGGTCTAGTTTCCAAAATGGTGGCACTTGTGGGGGGTTTCCACTGTTTAGGCACATCAGGAGCTCTCCAAACGCAACATGGCGTCTGCTAATTATTCAGACAAATTTTACATTCAAAAAGTCTAATGGCGCTCCTTCCTTTCCGAGCCCTGCCGTGCGCCCAAACAGTGGTTTTCCCTCACATATGGGGTATCAGCACGCTCAAGAGAAATTGCACAAAAAATTTTGGGGTCCATTTTTTTCCTGTTACCCCTGTGAAAATAAAAAAAATTGGGTCTAAAGTAACATTTTTGTGAAAAAAGTTAAATGTTAATTTTTTTCTTCCACATTCCAAAAATTTCTGTGAAGCACCTGAAGGGTTAATAAAGTTCTTGAATGTGGTTTTGAGCACCTTGAGGGGTGCAGTTTTTAGAACGGTGTCACTTTTGGGTATTTTCTGTCATAAAGACCCCTCAAAGTGACTTCAAATATGATGTGGTCCCTAAAAAAATGTTTTTGTAAATTTTGTTGGAAAAATGAGAAATCGCTGGTCAACTTTTAACCCTTATAGCTCCCTAACAAAAAAAAATTTTGGTTCCAAAATTGTGCTGATGTAAAGTAGACATGTGGGAAATGTTATTTATTAAGTATTTTGTGTGACATATTTCTCTGATTTAAGGGCTTAAAAATTCAAAGTTTGAAAATTGCAAAATTTTCAAAATTTTCGCCAAATTTCCGATTTTTTCACAAATAAACGCATGTGATATCAAAGAAATTTTACCACTATCATGAAGTACAATATGTCACGAAAAAACAGTCTCAGAATCAGGGGGATCCGTTGAAGCGTTCCAGAGTAATTGCTTCATAAAGTGACAGTGGTCAGAATTGAAAAAATTGGCCCGGTCACGAAGGCAAAAACAGGCTCTGGTGCGAAGTGGTTAACATATTTCCCAGGAAAATCCATTTTGGTTTAGTTTTTGTATGTTTTATTGTGAGTCCGTAAAAGTGGCGTAATACCTCTGACAACATTGTTGACATCATTGACCTGGGAGTCAGAAATGCTTCCAGGAGTCTTCCCCATGCTGTTCCCATGTCATTTGAGTACTGTTCCCATCGATTTGGGCAATTTTTAGGCCCTCTGCAGACCGCCAGGGGGGGGGGGCGCCGAAAGAATGCTGGAGTTTCCCATAGACTTACATTGGGCTCGTTACTTGGACCGAGCAGCCGAGTATTCCAATTTGCTTGACTCGAGCAGCGAGCACCCGAGCATTTTAGTGCTCGCTCGTCACTAGTTTTCAGCTATACCATTTTTATTTCCATTAGACTTTTTCATCGTGTTTTATTCCACTCTTTGTTTGGTGGTAAGATGAAAAAGAATAGTTTTTTTTTTACAATGTTCACTGAAGGCGTTAAGTAGTGTGACCTTTTTATAGGCCGTGGACGTGATGATAACAAATATGTGGACCTTTTTGGTTTATTTTAGTTTTTGTATGAATTTACCCATTTATTGATATAACATTATTTTCATTTTTTTTTGTTTATTTTTTGATTAGGTTTTTTTTTTTATATTTTTTCACATTCTTTTTTTTACTTTTTCATTTAGTCCCTCTATGGGACTAGCTTTTATTAGTATAATCGCTGTTATAAAGCATTGCAATGAATTCTACCTGTCAGTGTTACAGTGATAGAAGCCTCTGAGACCATGCTCCTAGCTTGGTCTAAGCAGGCCACCGTCGCTGGGATACCTGGAGGCGCGGGTTGTCATGACAACAGGATCACTGACTAAGGGCGTAACCAGAAACGCGTCGAGATTGCATCTCCGCTATCATGGACTTTTATATATTTTAATATTTTGCACCAATAAAGTGAGAATTATTTTTTATTGGAGACTTTTCCCACTTTCTCCTTATGTACACTGGCCGAGAGTCACGGCATTGTGGGTCTGAGCCCAGAAGATATGAGCAGCAGGATGGATTAAATGCATGGTGAGGCATATATTGTTTTTTTTGTAAAGAATTGTCCAATCAGTCAGTAAGGATTTAGGGCCCTTTTACATGGCGATATTTTGCATCAGTATTTGTTAACAGACGCCAGGAGTGGATCCAAAACACAGAAGAGGTGAGAGTGGTTCAGTTATTATTTTTCTCTGTTTGTTCTACTCTGGTTTTTAGCTTACAAATACTAATGTAAATTACTGCCCAAAATACTCCCTGTGTGAATGAGGCGAGGAAGCTGCTTGTAATAGTGTAATATCAGTCCTTATTCTGAGGATGAGCGCTCACTTGCAGGTGCTGTGCTGTAATGCTTATCTTCTCTGCTCCATCATACTCCCCAGAGCAGGGGCGACCCCTGGGGCAAAACTGCAGCCGGCAGATGTCAGACGTGTCACTCAGTGATATGTGATGGAGCCCGACTCCCAAACAAAATCAGACAGAAGCATACAAAATAAATACATGAAGCATTGCAATTAGGTGTCAAACGTTCTCAACTTTATTTAAATTTACATGACACTGAACCATCACCTATCAGGATAAAGAAGATTCTGTGTAGCCTCTGTTCCTATAGACCATCTTGCTTGCAGCCTTCTCCATTGAAGACAACGGAAATTACAGGAATAGATGAGTAATCTGCTTATACTGCTGTAATACAATTCTTTTATCCAATGATGAGAGCATGCGTCCAGGAGTTGTGCTGTAATGTTTGTCTCCTCTTCACCATCATCATCAGATCAGGGGCGACCCCTGGGGCAAAATGTGCTTACTGGGTTCTGTGCAGCTGGCAGATGTCCAGCCGTATGTGATAGACCCCGTCCCCCAAACAAAATTAATCAGACAGAAGCACACAAAATAAATACACGAAGCATTGCAATTAGGTGTCAAATGGTCAAAATTTTATTTAAATTTACATGACACCGAAAATAGCACAACCCCCGACTCACGAAGAGTCACCCTCCAGCACTCAGGAGAGGAAAACCCCCTGTGGAGGAAACCTCTATGGAACCATGGATGGAGGGCTGCCCTTCCATTGGGCTTAGAGAGTTTGTGCCAATATATAACAGATGTAACTGCAGAATTGTACAATTTGTACATTTTACCAGATTTACAGAGAATGACATAACAAATACAGACTATAAATGTGATAAAGCGGATGTGGGAGAGATCTGGCTGCGATATCTGTCACCACATTGATTGATGGAGCGAATTTGGTTGATCTGATTGGCCAGGTGGATGTATAATTTCTCCCTTACAGATCCAGGTCCGCCTCTCAAAAAATTGGACATTTGGTTACAGTTCGTTATGCCTAATCCCTAATAGGATAAATGATCCCTCCCAATTTATCACCCATTAAAGTCATAGATCAGTCCATGAACTCCCAAAGGAGAGCTGCTCTATATAGAGGGTAACAGAAGGGGATCCTGGTCTAGGGACCCCCCTTTGTTACCTTCCCATGCCCTAGGGGTGTCTAAAGCAGACAACCCTTTTCCCTGCTAGAACCTCCAAATTACACCAAGTTTGGCACATTACGTGGGTGGTCAAGCTCAAGGTCCTCAGGCGCATCAGTAATGGCGCTGATCGTGGCAGCGCGGAATTCTTTTATGGAATCTTCTTTATGACACTGGTTTATGACCTCATAACAGTTGTCATGGTGACTACAGGGTCTATTACTGATGCAGGGCACAAGTATTAACCCTTTCATCATTGGTAATTTGCTATTGTTATAGAGGCAGATAACTGCACTTGTTACCAAGCAGGGGCCTTATCATTATGGCTTCCCTTAGGCACCATAAGAAATACAGATATTAAATGTGCAAGTTTGTCATGAGTGTTTTGCACTTTCTAGATCCAGAGATTGGGTTTATTACTAGCACTTTACAAAGAAAAAAAAAAAAGAGGAAATTACTTGTAAAATAATATTATTGGGAATTGCATTTCAAGCATTTTCCTAATGTGCATTCTACATAGTTACATAAGTTGAGAAAAGTAGGGGTGGACATTAACAGCTTGGGGCCCAAGTGCAAGAAATGTGTCCGAGCCCCCATCTTTTTATGGCGACAAAGCTACAGATATGTATATATATATACAGTGTGTGTGTGTGTGTGTGTGTGTATATATATATACACACACACACACACACATACACAAACACACACACATACACACACACACATACACACACACACACATACATACACACATACACACACATACATACACACACACATACACACACATACACACACACACATACACACACACACATAAACACACACACACATAAACACACACACATATACACACACACACACATACACACACATACACACACACATACACACACATACATACACATATACACACACCTGCCCACACACACACACACCTGCCCACACACACACACACCTGCCCACACACACACCTGCCCACACAGACACCTGCCCACAAACACACACCCATATACACACACTTGCCCACACACACACACACACACACCTGCCCACACAGACACCTGCCCACACAGACACCAGCTCACACACACACACACACACACACACATATACATATACACACACACACATATACACACACACACACCTGCCCACACAGACACCTGCCCCCACAGACACCTGCCCACAAACACACACACACCTGCCCACACACACACACATATACACACACACACACCTGCCCACACAGACACCTGCCCCCACAGACACCTGCCCACAAACACACACACACCTGCCCACACACACATCTGCCCACACACACACACACTCATCATCCCCCGGCTCAATTCCTCCTGCCTGCTCTCTCTCTTTTCCGGTGCAGCACTGCAGGCCGGGGCGCACTGCGTGACGTCACAGCTAGAAGACACAGCCGCGCACATGGCCATGTCTCCTAGCAGTGACGCGGCCGGGCCAGCACAGGGAAGTTAACTGCTGCAGTGCTGGCCCGGCCGATGAAGAAGTAGCGGCGGCCGCTGTTGGGGGAGCGGTCGGGCCCCCCCCTCCCGCGACTGCTACCGCTATGTGCTGCGGCGGCCCGCACATATAATGAGGGTAATCCGGCATTAGACACCCCGCCTGGAGCCGCGGGCCCTCTGCAGGCTCGGGCCCTGGGCGGTCGCCCGGATTGCCCTCATTATAATCCGCCTATGGATAAAGGGCATGGAAAACGGCATCACAGCTGCAGCGGCTACGCTGGTGGTAGAGGGTCCCTCCGCGTCCGACATCTTCCTGCCCCCTAGTTAACCGTGGCCTACCTTCTGGCGATCCTCTTCTGTAGGTCGCGGCTCCGCTCGCGATGCTCTGGGCGAGGACCTTGCGTTGCTCGGTGATGACGTCAACATCCGCTGGATCTCCTTCCAGGACCTTGCGCAGCGTCTCAGTGTAGGGCGGGACTTCAGGTCTCGCGCGTTTTTGTACGTCCATGCCCCTCTTCTTCCGGCGCGGCATCCCGAAGATGGCGCCCGATGGCGGGAAACGGCTCCGATTGGCGGGAAATGGCCCCGAATGGCGGGAAGCTTCACTCAGATATGTATAGAGTCTTTTCCAGGCACGCAATACCCGTTTGTGGCGGGTTGGTCACAATTCTGCCGACTACGCCAAAGCTGACTCGCCCCCTGGGCCGTGGGGTACCCGGAACCGGGCCTTCTAGTGTACGGTGCTGATGGTGGTAGTAGTGGCAACCCGATCCCATGGCTCAGGGTGGTCAGACCAAATGGTGGCAGTCTATTTATCAGTGTTTTGAATGTCCGACTACGCCACCCGTGGATTGCGGTTGGAGATAACCGCCGCTGCAAGGCAGACCGCTGAGGCTGGTGTTGGTGTGCAGCACAGGGGTAGGATAACTCCCCACGGGAAGAGTGTATCCTCAGGGCAGTGTAGGTGGATGTTGGGGGTGATAGTGCAGGCCGCAATAGTAAGAGTTCAGAGTCCGCTTCAAACAGTTCAGGGTCTTTATTGTAGATATTATTAATGACCCAACAGTACCGGTTAGGAATGGGCCTGGGTGTCTGAGAGCATTCGGGCGAGCCCCACTGGTCAGGGTGAGTGTGTAGGCCTACCGTTCTCTCTATGCTCTTTCTGACTATCCCCCTTTTTGTGGTGTAATAGCCCACGTCCCTGAGCTGGCCGTGTACTTCTCTCCTGTATGGCTTGCGACTCAGGCCTTGGGTACCTGTTGCTTGCTCCTCGATGTACTGGTCCCTCTGTGTGGCGGAGCCTCCAGGCTTCTTAGGCCAAGGGACCTGAAATCCCTCGCAGGTTGGTTCTCTGCTGCTGGGCTTGTAACCCTGACAGCCTCGGACCCCAATGTCCGGTAGATTGGTTCTCTGCCAGGACCGGCTCTCGTCGCCTCTGTCCCTGGCTTGCAGTTTCTCCTCTGCCTCACGGACTCCTCAGCTACAGCTGAACTGTCCCTCCTTCTCTGGGACTAGTCTCACTCCTGAGCTAGGTCTTCCAGTTCTCTCTAACCCTGCCCCCAGTTCCAGCTTTTATAGGGGCAGCCAGCTCCCCCTGCTGGCCTGGAACAGGAGGTGCTGTATTGTAATTGTTCCTAACCAGGGGACCTCCCTCCTGCTTTCAGAAACAGATTATTGTTTGTGGCATCCAGGCCTGGGGTGACACACACACACTGCTCTATATTTAGTATGATGCCCCCACTCCTCCATATATATAGCATGATGGTCCCACTGCTCCATATACAGGTGCATCTCACTAAATTAGAATAGCATCAAAAAGTTAATTTATTTCAGTTCTTCAATACAAAAAGCTGTCTTTCAGCTCATCTGCATTGTTGGGTCTGGTGTCTCTCATCTTTCTCTTGACAATACCCCATAGATTCTCTATAATAGATTCTCTATGGCAGGGGTCTCAAACACGCGGCCCGCGGGCCGCATGCGGCCCCTGAGGCTGCTTTATGCGGCCCGCAGGCACAGACCCCTTGATGATCCTGACCAGGTCCAGGAGGAGCCGCCGACAGCAGCGCTGAATTGCCACACAGAGACTGTTTCCCAGCACAGCATTTCCAATGACAGCCGCTGACCAATCAGAGGCCAGCAGCTGATATCTGCGTGTCGGCGCAGTGAGTATGACGTCATTGCCGTACGCTGATGTCAGCTGCTGGCCTCTGATTGGCCGGCGGCTGGCATTGGAAATGCTGTGCTGGGAGACAGTCTGTGTGCGGCAATGCAGCGCTGCTGTCGGCGGCTCCTCCTGGACCAGGTCGGGATCGTCAAGGGGTCTGACTCTGTGGTGCCTGCGGCCACATCTGCAGGAAGGACGCCGAGGGAACGGAGGACAGGAGAGAATCATCTTCTTTTTTTTTTATGTGTGTGAAGAACAGCACAGGGGGCACATAGCCACAAGAGGGGACCTGGATGGGGCACATAGCCAAAAGATGGGGACCTGGATGGGGCACATAGCCACAAGATGGGGACCTGGATGGGGCACATAGCCTCAAGATGTGGACCTGGATGGGGCACAGAGCCACTAGATGGGGACCTGGATGTGGCACATAGCCACAAGATGGGGACCTGGATGGGGCACATAGCCAAAAGATGGGGACCTGGATGGGGCACATAGCCACAAGATGGAGACCTGGATGGGGAACATAGCCACAGGATGGGGACCTGGATGGGGCACATAGCCACAAGATGGAGACCTGGATGGGACACAGAGCCACTAGATGGGGACCTGGATGTGGCACATAGCCACAAGATGGGGACCTGGATGGGGCACGTAGCCACAAGATGGGGACCTGGATGGGGCACAGAGCCACTAGATGGGGACCTGGATGTGGCACATAGCCACAAGATGGGGACCTGGATGGGGCACAGAGCCACTAGATGGGGACCTGGATGTGGCACATAGCCACAAGATGGAGACCTGGATGGGGAACATAGCCACAGGATGGGGACCTGGATGGGGCACATAGCCACAAGATGGAGACCTGGATGGGACACAGAGCCACAAGATGGGGACCTGGATGGGGCACATAGCCACTAGATGGGGACCTGGATGTGGCACATAGCCACAAGATGGGGACCTGGATGGGGCACATAGCCAAAAGATGGGGACCTGGATGGGGCACATAGCCACAAGATGGGGACCTGGATGGGGAACATAGCCACAGGATGGGGACCTGGATGGGGCACATAGCCACAAGATGGAGACCTGGATGGGACACATAGCCACTAGATGGGGACCTGGATCGGGAACATTGCCACAGGATGGGGATCTGGATGGGGCACATAGCCACAGGATGGGAACCTGGATGGGGCACATAGCCACAGGATGGGGACCTGGTTGGGGCACATTAGTACAAGATGGGGACATTACTACAAGATGTTTGCCATTATTACTATATGATGCTAATTGTAAGACAATTTTACTGTATGTGGCCAATTGGGGGAAACAAAATTGTAAAAATCAAAAAAATAAAAATAAAGCATGAAAAAATATTGGGCGCTAAAAATGCTGTTTTATATGTAAACTAAAGTAAACACAAAAAAGTACACGTTTATTATCGCCACATCCATAAGGACCCAAGCTATAAAAAAATAAACAGGGCAAAAATGTTCAAAAGGTGTATACAAAAAAAAATGGTATCACTAAAAATGTCACATTGAACAAAAAATGCGGCCCCCCAAATTCAAATTTTTTCCATTTGCGGCCCATATACCCAGCCGAGTTTGAGACCCCTGCTCTATGGGGTTAAGGTCAGGCGAGTTTGCTGCCAATCAAGCACAGTGATACTGTTGTGTGTAAACCAGGTATTGGTACTTTTGGCCGTGTGGACAGGGGCCAAGTCCTGCTGGAGAATGACATTTCCATCTCCAAAAAGCTTGTGGGCAGAGGGAAGCATGAAGTGCTGTAAAATGTCCTGGTAGACGGCTGTGCTGACTTTGGTCTTGATAAAACACAGTGGACCTACACCAGCAGATGACATGGCCCCCCAAACCATCACTGATTGTGGAGCCTTCACACTAGACCTCAAGCAGCTTGGATTGTGGACTCTCCACTCTTCCTCCAGACTCTGGGACCTTGATTTCCAAATGAAAATTGGAACTCTAGGACCTTGTGGAGTGTGTCAATGACTGCCTTCTGGACATCTGTCAAGTCAGCAGTCTTCCTCATGATTGTGGAGCATACTGAAACAGTATTGAAGAACTGGAATAAATTAACTTTTTGAAGATATTCTAATTTAGTGAGATGCACCTGTATATACTATGATGGTCCCACTGCCCCACATACATATAGTATAATGGCCCCACTACTCCATATGTAGTATGATGGACCCACTACTCCAGATATATAGTAGGATGGCTCCACTGCCCGATCATTTAAAAAAATAACGTTTATTCTCACTTAATCCTGATTCCCTACATCACGGCCTCTGTCTCCTCTTCCATGGCGGGACTGCAGAGCAGAGCGATGCAATGATGTCACCGAGCCACCTGCGTGAGTATGCTGACATCTCGTTAACCGCAGGCCTATGGCGATCTGTGGCATATGAAAGAGATAGTGATAGGGCAGGGAGCTTGTGTCTCACTGCTTTATCATGCGACGCCTCTGCATAAGAGACATTAGGGCTACATTAGCTACGTCACAGAAGACACTGGAGCTGGAGTATATAGAATAGGAGACACTGGGGCTGGCGTATATTCATCACAGGATACATTAGGGCTAGAGCATATACATCACAGAAGAAGCTGGAGTATATAGAATAGGAGACACTGGGGCTGGAGTATATAGAATAGGAGACACTGGGGCTGGCGTATATTCATCACAGGATACATTGGGGCTAGAGCATATACATCACAGAAGAAGCTGGAGTATATAGAATAGGAGACACTGGGGCTGGAGTACATAGAATAGGAGACACTGGGGCTGGAGTACATAGAATAGGAGACACTGGGGCTGGAGTACATAGAATAGGAGACACTGGGGCTGGCGCATATACAGTTCTGCTCAAAAGTTTACATACCCCGGCAGAATTTTTGCTTTCTTGGCCTTGTTTCAGAGAAAATGAATGATAACAAAAACACTTTTTCTCCACTCATGGTTATTGGTTGGGGGAAGCCATTTACTGTCACATTTCTGTGTTTTCTCTTTTTAAATCTTAATGACAACTAGTGATGAGCGAGCATGCTCGCTACTGCTCGGTGCTTGCCCGAGTATCTCACTGCTCGAGATGCTCTGCGCTCACCGAGTATTTCCGGGTTGGTCGGGCGGGAAGTCGGGTCCCCTCCCTGCATGTTTGGCGCTCTTTACAGAGCCAATGAACATGCAGGGATTGCCTGCCATGCACTGTAATGCCATAGCCATGTTGGTTGTGGGCATTACAGTGATTGGCTGGCCGCACAGCGTCATCAGGTGTATATCAGACCTGGCGCCGCCATGCTCATCACAGTCACTCCGGATCAGACAGTGTAGGGAGAGCTGCTGCTGCGTTAGGAAGAGATTTGATTGTGTATTAGGTAGTGTAGGGAGAAAAACCGCATATTACACATATCCATCTCAACAAACAGTCCTTTTGAGGACTAATCCATCTGCAGAGATATCAGGCAGGCAGTGTATATAGGCAGGCAGGGTATATAGCAGACTGCAGTGCATATAGCACAAGAGGTTCCATTCCAATTCTGCCTTCTGCTGCTGTTAGATATTTCTATACAAAGGCCCAGGTCTCAGGGGCGAGGAATACTTTTCTTTGGATCTTAATCCTCATTATTTGCTTATAAAGCAATCCAGAGAACACCGTTTTTCTGCGCCATTTGCTTGTTGGCACTGCAGAATATAGCCAGGTCCTTTCCATATTAGAGCGCTAGAAATCCAGCTATTTAAAACTGTGTTTTCTCCGTCACACGGATCACATATACGTTGTCAGAAAATACTGCCATTTCTGGCCTCCATTTTTTCAGTGTGTCAGTGAAGCAATTCACAGCAGTTTGCTGTTCACACTACTTACTTACAGGCCAGGTTTTTAAAACTCTGTTTTCTCCATCACCCCGATCACATATAACTTCGCTTCTAACTCAGTCATTTGTAGTGAGCGTGGAAGATACTATCCTCCATTTAAAATGGGCAAGGCACGTGGCAAGGGACGGGGAACTGGACGTGATGGTAATGGTGCATGCAGAGGCCGAGGACAAGGCCGTGGGCAAGCCGAAATTGTGCCACAACAAACACCCACATCTTCTCGCCTGACCTTCCTGTCCCAATTTCTAGGGGACTGCAGCACACCACTATTGAACCCAGATCAGTGTCAAAAGGTTGTTGGTTGGATAGCGGATAATGCTTCCAGTCACTTAGCCACCACCAGCACCACCCTGTCTTCCACACGGTCAAGTCTCAGTAGCCGTGAGTCTGGACCGCATATTCCTCACCCTGATCCTCCTTCCTCCCACCATGCCGAGTACCCAGAGACAACTTATCCCACACTTGGACAATCTGAAGAGCTGTTCACTTTTCCATTTATGGATTCGGGCCTCTCGCCCGGTCCACTTGAAGCGGGGCAAGAGGAGATCACGTGTAGCGATGCCCAAATATTTGAGCAGCCACGGTCACACGAAGGCGCCGGTGGGAAACTGTGACAAGAGGTGGACGATGTGAGACACAATTGGCAGAAAGTCAGGAATAGTACCAGGGTGCAGAAGTGGGAGACGAGGTGGTGGATGATATAGTAACTGACCCAACCTGGCAGGAGGACATGCAGAGCAAGGACAGCAGCACACAGGGGGAAGGAGGCAGAGCACCCCAACAGGCAGGAAGAAGCAGTGTGGTGGCCGCAGACAGAAGGCAGGCTACCGTTTCCCGTAACACCAACACGAAGGAAGTTGCCACTGCAACTGTTAGGTCTTCCCGAGTCTGGTTGTTTTTTAAAGACTCTGCCGATAGCTCCAAAAAGGCCATTTGCATCACGAGCCAGACCAGCATCAGCAGGGGTGTCAAAACGACCAGCCTGACCACCACCAGCATGATCAGGCACATGGCAGCAAAGCACTCGACTTTGTGGGCCGAACACCAGGGTCCAGGAACAGTGTCTACAGGTGGCACCATTGCTTCTTCTGCTGTTGTGCATGCAAGCCAATCCCCTGTCCATAGTGCATGCAAAGATACCTCCTGCCCTGCACCTGTCATTGCACACTCTCAAGTAGCAGCATCAGGAAGCACGTCCATGTCCTTGTCCCAGCGCAGCGTTCAGTTGTTCATACTCCAGTCCTTGGAATGCAAGCGCAAATATGCAGCCAACGTCCCACAGGCCACACTACTAAATTCTCACAATTCACGACTGCTTGGCTCGAAATGTTGCCTTTTAGGCTTGTGGAGACAGAAGCATTCCGCAACCTGATGGTGGCGGCCGTCCCTCGGTACTCTGTCCCCAGCCGCCACTATTTCTCCCAGTGTGCCGTCCCCACATTACACAAGCACGTGTCCCAAAACATTAGCCGTGACCTCAACAACGCAGTTACCGGTAAAGTCCACCTAACCACGGACACGTGGACAAGTGCTTGTGGGCAGGGACGGTACATCTCGCTGATAGCACACTGGGTTAAAATAGTGGAAACCGGGACCCAGTCGGACCTTGGGACGGAACACGTCCTCCCGACGCCAAGGATTGCAGGCCCTAGGTCAATCAGGGTTGCCCCCACGGTCTACAGCTCCTGCACCTCATGCTCCTCAGCCTCCTCCTCCTCCTCAGCCTCCATCTCCGCATCAGTCACAAGCTGGAAGCACTGCAGCACTGCCTCGGCCAAGAGGCAACAGGCTGTGCTGAAGCTAATATGCTTAGGTGAAAAAACACACAATGCTGAAGAGTTATGGACAGCTCTGAAAGAGCAGGCAGATCTGTGGCTCAAACCGCTGAACCTACAGCCAGGCATGGTCGTGTGTGACAATGGCCGGAACCTGGTGGCGGCTCTGAGGCGAGGCGGAGCACGATAAGATGGAGCAATTAACCATACAGGGTGATTACACACAGCCAAGCCTCATCTCATCCCAACGTGGATTGGGTGACAATGAGGAAGAGGAGGAGGAGGAAGGACAGGAACTAGTTTCATGCACTATAGACGGTGCTATCTGCACAGCTGTCATACCGTCTGTTCAGCGTGGATGGCCAGAGGACAGAGAGGAGGAGGAGGAGAGCATGGTCAGTCATCCTCTTGGTGAGGACACGGAAGTCTTGCCTGTTAGTAGTCTGGCACGCATGGCTGAGTTTATGTTATGCTGCCTTTCCCATGACCCTCGCATTCTCAAAATTTTAGGTCATTACTGGTTGGTGACACTTTTAGACCCACTCTACAAGGAGAACTTTATATCTCTTATTCCTGAGGCGGACAGGTGTACAAAAATGAGGCAGTACCAGAAGGCCCTTGTTGCGGAACTATTAAAAAAATTCCCATCTGAAAACGCTGGAGGCAGAGGGCACACTTCGTTCGACAACCAAGGCCCCCACTCTGTCACTTCTTCTCTCTGACTGAACACTGTTCTAAGATGGTGCCCTCTAGAACATGAGCCCAGGTGACCAGCAAACAATGGGCTCCTATCTACGCTCAGGAACCAACCCCTATCTGCTCCTACATCACTGGGTATTCCTACCCCCTCCCCACTCCAGCCAGGGACATGGTCTGTCGTGCCTGCATTTCTGTCTAATGGGAGCACCGTTGAGCTGTCCCTCGGAAATGGGGTGAGTGTGCTGTATGCAGCTAACTGAACCCTGGTCCATACTCCATCCTTACCCGGGAGTGGAATATCACACCTCTGGCAGAGGTGCAATACCCCTGTAGCGGCCGAGCCCTCGGGGCGCTACATTTTTATGATGCCCGAAAAAAAAATTTTTTATACAGTATGTTCATGTATACCCCCCAGGAGTAAATGTTTGTCAGCCCATACACTTAGTGCATGGCATTACAAGTATAGGAGGCCCGCTCCTTTCTAATGGTAAAAAAAATTTATGATGCGCTCCTCCACGTCTCTTCCAAGGGCCATTGAAGTGCCTCCAAATTTTTGGCAGCCCTTGCAGTCACTGCATAGTCCAACACTATGGGAGACTCTCTCCTTTCTAATGGGAATTTGTCATTACTGTGGCCTGGTCTATGTGTCTTTAAATTCTTAGTGGGTTTTTCCTAAACTTGGTCAGCCGTTGGACTCACTGCATACCCTATAACTGTATAGCAGACCCTCTCCTTTCTAATGGGAACATGTCATATCTTGTTACTGTGGCCCTGCTCTGTGTGTCTTTAAATTCTTAGTGGGGATTTTCCTAAAATCTGTCAGCCGTTGGACTCACTGCATACCCTATAACAGTATAGCCGACCCTAGAATTTCTAATGGGAATTTGTCGTTACTGTGACCCTGCTCTATGTGTCTTTAAATTCTTAGTCGTTTTTTTCCTAAAATTGGTCAGCCGTTGGACTCACTGCATACCCTATAACTGTATAGCAGATCCTGTCCTTTCTAATGGGAGCATGTCGTACCTTGTTACTGTGGCCCTGCTCTGTGTGTCTTTAAATTCTTATTGAGGTTTTTCATTAAAATTTGTCAGCCGTTGGATTCACTGCATACCCTATAACTGTATAGCAGACCCTCTACTTTCTAATGGGAACATGTCGTACCTTGTTACTGTGGCCCTGCTCTGTGTGTCCTTAAATTCTTAGTGGGGTTTTTCCTAAAATTTGTCAGCCGTTGGATTCACTGCATACCCTATAACTGTATAGCAGACCCTCTCCTTTCTAACGGGAACATGTCGTACCTTGTTACTGTGGCCATGCTCTTTGTGTCTTTAAATTGTTAGTGTTTTTTTTCAAAAATTTTGGCCACCCTTGCAGTCACAGCATGGGCATTACCACTATAGCAGACCCGCTCCTTTATAATGGGAACATTTTTTTTACTGAGACCCTCCTCTATGTCTCTTCAAAGGGGTATTAGGTTGCGTCCAAATTTTTGACAACCCTTGCAGTCACTGGATGCGCAATAACAGTATAGGAAACCCACTTGTTAATAATGGGAACAACAAAGCATAGCCCTCTGATGGCTCTCTAACAATAGCTAGGGCCGACTGCTGGCCTTTTAAGAATAGTAAGGGCCGTCTGATGTTCCTATAAAAATAGGCTTTATGACTTTCAGAGTCCCTCCATCATAAATAAAACAGGATGTGTCTGATGACACCACATTGCCAGATTAGGTTGTAAAATGTTAAAATGACTTTTCCCGGTGAATGCATTTTTCATAAAAAATAACATAAAAAAACATAACAATAGGATCTTTCTTTAGTATAAAAAACAGCATCACCAATTTAACCTCAATGTAATCACATTGTTCAGCTCATGTACCTCCTCCTCCATCTCCGAAATGACCACATCAGTCACAAGCTGACAGCACTGCAGCACTGCCTTGGCCAAACAGCAACAGGCTGTGCTGAAGATAACATGCTTAATGCTTAATTGACAAACCGCCCAGCGCTGCATAGTTGTTGAAAGCTGTAACACAGCAGCTTGATCTGTGGCTCTCACCGCTGAACATACAGCCAGGCATGGTCATGTGTTACAATGGGCGGAACCTGGTGACAGAGAAATGACAACCGGGGTAGATAAGGTTTCCTCTATGCCAGTCCTTTCACAGAGCTAAAGAATATGGCTGTGGTGAAATACAACTCCCACTGAGAAGCTGTTTCAGATTGAAAAACATTGTGCCCACCAGAGGATTTGTTTCTGAGAGCTAACCTTTCTCACCCGCTCAAGAGCCCCATAGCAGCTGCAAAGTTAGCGCTATCATGAACTCTCCTGAGGTAGAGGCCAAGGCACACCAGAGAATTCTCTGGTGGGACTGTCCAACCCTGCTGAGAAGCAGTCCTGGCTAAGAAAAGTGTGTGGGAAGATTCCAGGACACTCTATTTTTACTGAGGAGGAAACACATGCAAACATGGGGAGAACATACAAATTTCTTGCAGATGTTGTCCTTGCTGGGATTTGAACCCAGGATCCCAGTGCTGCAAGACTTCAGTGCTAACCACTGATCCAATGTGCTGCCGTTCACCCTCTAATATCTAACAGGCTGGAGAAACTTGAACCTACTGCCACTCTATCATCAGCTCCTTTGTGAGAAAATTTATTTGGGCAGCCACTCAGTCTACCAAATAAAATTCCAGAGAAGGAAATTGAGGATGGCTTCGCTACTGGTACTGGGGGCAGTGCTAATACCATGGTGTTGTACCATAGTTTGCTGGAAATATTCCAGGCTGGTAGGAGGCAAGAAAATTCCCACAGAAAAGTACCAGCAGTAATGTTCAGACCACATTTCAAGTGCAAGCAGCTTTAGAGGACTTCCTGGGAGAAATGACACGCAGGGTAGATACGGTTTCCCTCTATGCCAGTCCTTTCACTGAGCTAAATACAACTCTTATAAAAAAAAGTTGTGGACTGGCTCCGTACCGTCCCTGGCCACATTCACCTGTCCACGTGTTTGTGGTTAGGCAGCCCTTCTTAGTAAGTGCACTGGGTAGGGCATGGGTACTGTTGTGGGATCCGTGCTTGTGGAAGGCGAAGGCGATACCGGGAAAAATACTGGCGGCTGGGGACCGAGTATGGACACCCGGCCGCCGCCTGCATGAGGTTGTGAAAAGCTTCCATCTCCACAAGCTTAAAAGGCCATATTTCAAGTGCAAAGAGCTGCCCAGAAATCTGTCAGTTTAGTGTTGCGGTCTGTGGGTGGGTGGGTGGCTGGCTGCATACTTGCAATTGCATTCCAAGTAAAAGAAAACTAAGCAGATGATGGCCTCTATCATCATCATGGCCTCACCTCGGCACTATGAACTCTCCTGAAGGAGTAGCCAGGGCCCGCCGGAGGAGTCTCCGGTTCTCTGGTGGGCCCGTCCAACCCTGCCGAAAAGCAGCCCTGGCTAAGAAAAGTGTGGGGGAAGGTTCCCGGACACTCTATGGCTGCTTTTTTAATGCGGATCGGCCATGCTTATGCATGTTATTTCTCAAAACGCATTACGGATCAGGCCATTTTCCAACTCTGTATTCAAGAAATTAAATGCGCAAAGAAAGATGTGTGTGTGTCAAAGCACCATTGACAAGTGCAAGTTGATGTTGGATGGGCTGCCATTTCTTCTGCAACAAGCTCATTTACAGGATTTTCTGGGAGAAATGACACGCAGGGTAGATACGGTTTCCCTCTATGCCAGTCCTTTCACCGAGCTAAATACAACTCTTAGCAAAAAAAGTTGTGGACTGCCTCCGTACCGTCCCTGGCCACATTCACCTGTCCACGTGTTTGTGGTTAGGCGGTCCTTCCCAGTAAGTGCACTGGGGCGGGCACGGGTAATGTTATGGGACCCGTGATTGTGGAAGGCGGAGGCGATACCGGGAAATATAGTGGCGGCTGGGGACCGAGTATGGACACCCGGCCGCCGCCGGCATGAGGTTATGAAAAGCTTCCGCCTCCACGAGCCTAAAAGGCCACATTTCAAGTGCAAGCAGCTGTCAGAAATTTGGCAGTATAGTATTGCAGCCTGTGGGTGGGTGGCTGCCGGCATTCTTGTGCTTGCATTCCAAGGAATGGGGTAGGGACAACTGAACACTGCAGTGGGACAAGGACGTGGACGGTGATTGTTTCAAGTCTGCAACGACAGGTGCATGGCGGGAGGCATCTTCGCATGTGCCAAGGATCACTTATGATGGGCACACATTTAGGCAGTGACCTGGGAGTCAGAGATGTTTCCAGAGGTCTTCCCCTTGCTGCTCCCATGTCTTTTCAGCACTGTATGCATGTGTCTGATGATGTGTCACACACCACATGGCCAGATAAGGTTGTAAAATGTTAAAATGACATTTCCTGGTGAATGCATTTGTCTTGGTTGAAAGCAATGCAAAAGTGCAAAAACGTGTCAAAAATGCTACGTGTGTAGGAGTATTTTTGTTTTTGTTTATTTATTTTGCCTTATATACAAGTCATCACCCTGGAAAGGATGTTCCTTACGCCGTAAAAGTGGCGTAATACTCTGACGACGTTGTTGACAGCAGTGTTCTGGGAGTCAGAGATGCTTCCAGGGGTCTTCCCCATGTTGTTCCCATGTCATTTGAGCACAGTTCCCATCGATTTGGGTAATTTTTAGGCCTTCTGCAGACCGCCGTGGGGAGCCACCTGAAAAATGCTCAAGTTTCCCCTAGACTTATATTGGGCTCATTGCTCGGGTTGAGCACCCGA
The DNA here is from genome assembly GCF_046119375.1 of Phyllobates terribilis. Lineage (NCBI taxonomy): Eukaryota > Metazoa > Chordata > Amphibia > Anura > Dendrobatidae > Phyllobates > Phyllobates terribilis. The sequence continues at coordinate 1,793,725 of NW_027362959.1, forward strand.
GTATTTCAATTTGCTCGACCCGAGCAACGAGTACTCGAGCATTTTAGTGCTCGCTCATCACTAATGACAACCAAAAACATCCAAATAATCCTGATCAAAAAGTTCACATACCCTGGTGATTTTGGCCTGATAACATGCACAGAATTTGACACAAATGGGTTTGAATGGCTACTAAAGGTAACATCCTCACCTATGACCTGTTTGCTTGTAATCAGTGTGTGTGCATAAAGCTGAGTGAGTTTCTGGGATCCAGCCACTGACTTTTCTGGATTTTGAGATGGGGAAAGCAAAAGAATTATCAACGGATCTACGGGAAAAGGTAGTTGAACTGTATAACACAGGAAAGGGAGGCAAAAAGAGTATAACACAGGAAAGGGATACAAAAAGATATCCCAGGAATTGATAATGCCAGTCTGCAGTGTTCAAACTGTGATTAACAAATGGAAAATCAGATGCTCTGTAAAAACCAAACCACAGTCAGGTAGACCAACAAAAATTTCAGCCACAACTGCCAAGAAAATTGTTCGGGATGCAAAGAAAAACCAACAAATAACATCAGCTGAGAACACACTTAGGGGTGTACTCACTTTTGTTGCCAGCGGTTTAGACATTAATGGCTGTGTGTTGAGTTATTTTGCAGGCACACCAAATTTACAGTTAAACAAGCTGTACACTGACTACTGTACATTGTATCAAAGTGTCGCATCTTCAGTGTTGTCCCATCAAAAATATATATATGTATTCCGGCCCATTTTTGGAGTTTTGTGTGAAATTATGTCCAATTTGCCTTTTTTTTCTCAGTTTTTTTGTGTTGTTCCAATAAACACAAAGGAAATAAACATGCGTGTAATAAAACATGTGTAATTTTCTGAAACAATTTCAAGGGTGCCAGCACTTTCCGCCATGACTGTATATGCAAGTAGAGTCCTTAACCCCTTTACAACCCAAAGTGGTTTGCACGTTAATGAGAAGGCCAATTTTTACAATTCTGACCACTGTCACTTTATGAGGTAATTACTCTGGAACGCTTCAACGGATCCCCCTGGTTCTGAGAATATTTTTTCATGACATATTGTACTTTATGATTGTGGTAGAATTTCTTCGATATCACTTATGTTTATTTGTGAAAAAACAGATATTTGGCGAAAATGTTGAAAATTTTGCAATTTTCAAAATTTGAATTTTTATGCCCTTAAATCGGAGAGATATGTCACACAAAAAAAGTTAATAAATAACATTTCCCATATGTCTACTTTACATCAGCACAATTTTGGAACCCAAATTTATTTTTATTAGGGAGCTATAAGGGTTAAAATTGACCAGCGATTTCTCATTTTTCCAACAAAATTTACAAAACCATTTTATTAGGGACCGCATCACATTTGAAGTCACTTTGAGGGGTCTTTATGACTGAAAATACCCAAAAGTGACACCATTTTTAAAACTGCACCCCTCAGTGAATCGGGTCATCATGGCAACATCCGGGAAGCCGCGGCACACATTGCTGGAAACCGGCAGGAGAGGTGACTATCCCGATCACCTCCCCTTGCCCCCGCAATGCTGCGAACAACTTCGATCGCAGCATTGCGGGGGTTAATGTGCGGGACCTCTCCCAGCACATAGCACCGGGTGTCAGCTGTGACAATCAGTTGACACCCGGCGGCGATCACGCCCGCACAGCCTGTGTGCGGGCGCGATCGCAAAGATGTACTAATACATATCAGGCTCTTAAGTCCCAGGGCGCAGATACGTATCAGTACGTCTTGGGCTTTAACCCCTTAATAACATCTGACGTACTAATACGCGTCTGTGCCCTGGGACTTAAGAGCCAGACTCGTATTAGTACGTCATCGCGATCGCGCGCGCACATAGGCTGTGCGGGCGCGATCGCCGCCGGGTGTCAGCTGATTGTCACAGCTGACACCCGGTACTATGTGCAGGGAGCGGTCCTGCACCGCTCCCAGCACATTAACCCCCGCGATGCTGCGATCGAAGTCGATCGCGGCATTGCGGGGGCAAGGGGAGGTGATCGGCGATACTCACCTCCTCTTCCGGCTTCCAGCGCAGTCTGCAAAGGCTTCCCGGGTGTTGCCATGACGACCCGATGTCGTCATGACAACATCCGGGTCACCAGAGAGCAGGAAGATTGCTTGGACATGCGCAGTGCATCTCCAAGCAATCTTCACACTGTGCATTTCTGACAGCCTTCATGGCATAGGGATGGTGCTCCATTCCTGTGCCATGCAGGCGATCAGAAAAAAAAAAAGTGAAAGTCCCAGAGTGGGACAAAGTAATAAAGTGTATAAACTGTGTGAAAGTGGAAAAAAAAAAAAAAAAATGTGCAAAAATATTATAAAAAAATAAAAAAAATAATACACCAAAAATAAAAATATAATGTACCCATCAATAAATATTATTATAAAAAAAATATTTGGTATCGCCGCGTCCGGAAAAACCTGACCTATAAAACTGTCCCACTAGTTAACCCCTTCAGTGAACACGGTAAAAAAAAAAAAAAAAAAACGAAGCAAAAAGCAATGCTTTATCACCATACCGCCAAACAAAAAGTAGAATAACACGCGATCAAAAAGACGCATATAAATAAAAATGATACCGCTGAAAACATCATCTCGTCCCGCAAAAAACAAGCCGCCATACAGCTCCATCAGCCGAAAAATAAAAAAGTTATAGCTCTCAGAATAAAGCGATACTAAAAAATATTTTTTTCTATAAAATAGCTTTTATTGTGTATAAGCGCCAAAACATAGAAAAATGATACAAATGTGGTACCGCTGTAAACGTACTGACCCGAAGAATAAAGCTACCTCATCAATTTTACCACACGCGGAACAGAATAAAAAAAAAAAAAAAAAAACAATTCCTGAATTGTTGGTTTTTGTTTATTCTGCCTCCCAAAAATCGGAATAGAAAGCGATCAAAAAATGTCACGTGCCTGAAAATGGCACCAATAACAACGTCAAGTCATCCCGCAAAAAACGAGCCGTCACATGACTGTCTGCCAAAATCTGGAAAAATTATAGCTCTCAAAATATGGCGATGCAAAAACTAGATTTAAAAAAAAATGCGTCTTTTAGTGTGTGACAGCTGTCAGTCATAAAAACCCCATATGATTCTGGCATTGCTGTAATCACACCGACCCGAAGAATAAAGTCGTCTAATCACTTATACCGCACAAGGAACGGCGTCAAAAATAAACTCTTGGGTTAGGATTGGGCTAGGGTTAGGGCTGGGTTTGGGGCTAGGGTTGTGCTGGGGCTAGGGTTGTGCTGGGGCTAGGGTTGTGCTGGGGCTAGGGTTGTGCTAGGGTTAGGGCTGGGGTTGGGATTTTTTTCAAAAGTAAGAAAAAAAGATGACGATATGGCGACTAGTGTTGAGAGCAAGTGCTCGCTACTTGAGTTTGCATCGGGTGCTCTGGTATGCATTGAGTATCGTGGGTATTTGAGTGACATGCTCGAGTCTCTGCCCCATATGCTTCGCGGCCAAAAAACTTTACGGGGATTGCCTGCCATGCACGAGCGATCCCCACATGTTTTTTTTGGGGTGTCTAATAACCGTGAAACATGCGGAGCAGGGACTCGAGCATGTCACTCGAGCACACGCTGTACATGGTGCATACCTGAGTACCCGATGCAAACTCAAGTAGCGAGCACTTGCGCTCAAGAATAATGACAACTTATTCAATATGATGACCTAATGTAAACAAATTCTGTGCCGTACCTCTGGGTTCAAAATGTTCACTATACACCTTAATAAAATCCTTGAGGGGTATAGTTTCCAAAATGGGGACACTTGTGGGGGAGCTCCACTGTTTAGGCACATCACGGGCTCTCCAAACGCGACATGGTGTCCGCTAACAAATTGAATGGAAAATCGGCTCAAATTGTTAGCGGACGCCATGTTGCGTTTGGAGAGCCCCTGTGTGCCCAAACATTGGAGCTCCCCCACAAGTGACCCCATTTTGGAAACTAGACCCCCGAAGGCACCTATCTAGATGCATAGTGAGCACTTGGAATCCCCAGGTGCTTCACAAATTGATTCGTAAAAATGAAAAAGTGAAAAAAAAAAACACTTTTTCATTTTTATGAATCAATTTGTGAAGCACCTGGGGTTCCAAGTGCTCACTATGAATCTAGATAGGTGCCTTGGGGGGTCTAGTTTCCAAAATGGGGTCACTTGTGGGGGAGCTCCAATGTTTGGGCACGCAGGGACTCTCTAAATGCAACATGGTATCCGCTAACAAATTGAATGGAAAATCGGCTCAAATTGTTAGCGGATACCATGTAAAGTAGACATGTGGGAAATGTTATTTATTAACTCTTTTGTGTGACATATCGCTCTGATTTCAGGGCTTAAAAATTCAAATTTTGAAAATTGCAAAATTTTCTAAATTTTCGCCAAATTTCCGTTTTTTTCACAAATAAACGCAAGTGATATCGAAGAAATTTTTCCACAATCATGAAGTACAATATGTCACGAAAAAACAATCTCAGAATCAGGGGGATCCGTTGAAGCGTTCCAGAGTAATTACCTCATAAAGTGACAGTGGTCAGAATTGTAAAAATTGGCCCGGTCATTAACGTGCAAACCACCCGCGGGGCTTAAGGGGTTAAAGAAGTTAAAATTATGTGAAAATGGGAAAAGTCACAAAACTTTGCAACTTTTCAAGAGCTTTATGCCAGTTTTCTGGCAAAAACACTGGTGAATCGGGTTCATAATCTCTAATCCTTTCAGCTCCCTTTAATTAGACTACTTTCAACAAACTAATTATAAGTATTGGGTCTGTTTTTTTTTAATGCTTTTAAAATAATTGTAAATATTTTCAATCCCCTTTTGTTATAAGGATTTCCCAAAAATTAGCTAATCATAGGTTGTCCTGCATTCGTGACAGTGATTGACTGCGCGGTCACTTGGAAGTTTACATTGGCATCACTACAGGGCCGGTAAAGAAGGACTGTCAGGGACCCCCAGAGTGTGGTAAAATGCGCCAACTAATTCATAATTCATTTAATTCTCACACAATTTACTAAGTTAGTGTAAGTCTACAAAAAAGCAACAAAACTTGGTGCTAAAAAAATTGAGCATAACTTTTTGAAAAATGAACCAGGTTATGCCAAATCTTACATATTTTGTGACTTTGTGATCAGTTATCAACACAAATATTTTACTCAAATTACCAGATCGATGGATAAGCATTGGGACTTTTCCCTAAATCTCTCCAAAACATCACCGCTTATAGAAGACCACCCTCATATCCAGATCAGATTTTCTGTGAGAGATGCCCAGATTCATAATATAGTATGCATACTGGCCATCTATGAGAAGTCCACCCCAATGGAAGTCCAGTTATTAAAGGAGATTTTACTGTTTATATAAGGGGCAGACAATGACAGTGAAGGGCCCTTAATCAGGACTTCTGATCTGGGCCCCCCACCCTCCATCAGGCACCACCTACATATACATTTCCATGTATATTTATATTAGGCACACATATAAAATTTGCACATGCTAATACTCTATACACATTTTAACGTATGCATATACATAGTGCACACAAACATAAAATACAGACATACACATAAGATGCACATACACAGTATACAGTCCCGGTAGTCCTCATAGTTTTAAGCATGGACCCTGGCAAATTGTAGACGGACTTTTATTGTTCATGGGCTTTAAGGGAGAGAGGCTTCCTTTGTGGAGGACACTCATGAATGCCATTCATTTGCAGTGTACACCGTGTCGTGTTATGGAAAACACTCACCCTAGTTTGGCTTTCTACTTCTTCAGCTAATAGCAATGAATTTGCCTGTCGATTTTCTTCTCATCAGAAGATGCTTTTGTTTAGATGTTAACTTCCATCTGACTGATAAGAAAAGCTTTGCTGATCTTCTTGTAGACTTCACATTTTTTGTAAAGAAATTATTTTCTTTCTCAGAAATGTCTTGTGACATTTCTCTTCTATGTGGTGCCACTTACCCTTCTCATCAGAGGACGCTTTTGTTTAGGTGTTAACTTCCATAGTCGGCCTGGACGTCTCTGTAAGATGGTTGCAGTTCCATCTTTGTTATAGTTTTGCATCACTTTTGCTACAGTATTCTGACTGATAAGTAAAGTTTTGCTGATCTTCTTGTAGACTTCACATTTATTGCAAAGAAATTATTTTCTTTCTCAGGTTTTGTGACATTTCCCTTCTATGTGGTGCCATTGCTGATAGCATGAAATGGGAAGGAGTTTTCTTTATTAAGTAACTTCCTTTTACAGACACCTGTCTGCTGGACATCTGTTTAATGAATAATTACACTTACCTGTGGTTCAGTTCTTGTTAATTAGAATTTTGTTGTCTAAACTTAGCTTTTCTCTTAAGACTGTTACTGGGATGTTCTCATTTTTGAAACATGATCTTGAATGAGTTTGTTAAGAAAATTACTTTTTTGGGGTCTGCAAAATACCAAATCTTGTTTGCATTCAATGGCTCAAATTTGCGAGAGTATTTTGTAGTATGGTATCCCATATAAAATGATGATTCTGAAAGGAAACTACAGGTTTGCTGACAAATCTATTTGGGTGTACTGATTTATGCTAAACACTGTATATATATATATATATATATATATATATATAAACCTTATAAGTTTGGTATCACAGTAATCGTACTACTGACTCTGAATCATTTTGCCAGTTTGTTTTTACAACACAATACACACTGTAAAATGAAGGAGCCCAAACCTGGCATTTTTTCTCATTTTTCAACACATTATATGATAAAATGAATGGTGTTGTTCAAAACTACAACATTAAGCGTCAGCACACTGTGATTTGCTGATCTGTAAGATGCGTTCTTTGTGCTGTGAAAATACACAGCTGTGATATCTCACCAAATATTCATAGTGGGAACTTAAAATTATGTTTTTCTGCCATGATTAAGGATGGTTTGGATGTATGAAACATGTTGACCTTTTATTTCTATCTTTGTGGAATTAAGGCTGCATGAACCAGTCACCAACCATTATCTGTATATGTACAAATATTAAGTGCTACTGAGTGCTGTAGGAAAAACTTAGAATAGTGAGGTGATTTGATAGTCCTGCCACAAATAATCTGTTTCTACTGCACACTTAAAATCTCTGATAGTGGGAATGAACATGATTGCCTGCAGTAGTGCACTCCTGAGAGCTGGTGCAGCAGAGAAAATGTCTTGGACATGAGAGTGGGAGGTCCTGATTATGGAGGATGTTAATCTTAGCTCATTGGAGTATAGATATGGTAGAGATGCAGGACTGTGCAGCAGGGTGCAGAGGTTTGTGGATGAGTGTAATGACTGGTACAGGGTGGAGGCACCAGTGTAACTGCTGGACAGAAATATGAGACTGACTGCTGCATTAAGGATAATGAGAAATACATTTAGTGAGAAGAAGAGCAATTAGTGAGTTACAAGTATTTGTGAATTCAAGACAAAAAGGAATCAGAGCAACAGTAACAGATTTTACTTTTTTTTAATTAATAATGGGATGAATAAAATCGTGAACATTATCAAAAGACTAAATCAAAGTCAGGAAGATAGCCGAGGTCAGATACCAGGTGATCAGTAAATGACAAGTTAGACGAGCAGTATGAATACCGCGGAGCCCGATGACAGAGGCGTTACTGAAACTTGTCCAGGTTGACCAGTCAGAAGGCCACAGGTAGATATACAGCTCCAGCAGTGATGATGGATCTGCTGGACTTCAGGGCGCTAGATGCTTAGGTGTCCCGTCTTTTAGATGGTTTTAGGGCAACAGTGACAGCATGCAAATGCGCGAGCAGCCCTGGATAATCCACGCCGGCAGGATGATAAGATCCGGCGGAAGATGGAACCTATGACAAGAGAAATAAATATAATGTAAGTGATGGGACTCCATATTACATGATAATGCTGTGCAGTCACTGTGGCCGGACGGCAGAGGAATATTATCATACAGAGGTCAGGGGTCATTGTCAGCAATCATACATGTGAAAATCCCATCACTGACAGATGACATCTACTCCACATGAATTATTCTCACTGACATCACACAACATGGAGTTGATTCTCACACTTACCTCGTCTCTTTTTCCCATTTTTTCCATTTTCTGAGTTTTGTTGCTCCATACTCAGATTTATTGCCGATTTTCTTTCTTCATGAGATGGAAATTCTGATGAAAAATTAAAAAAAAAAATCAATAACAATATCTTCTTATAGGATCTGCTTTGTCATAATATGGATAACATAAGAGACCTATAGTATTGTATAAAACCATGTGGGAATATTTGAGCCTTGAAGTCAACATTCACATTGCTGGTGCTGTAGACATGTACATACCTGGCAATGGGGACGAGGGTGGCAAGATGGTAACAGCATCGTCTGTATTACATACAGGAACAGATACTTTCTGCCTGTTTGAAGAAGAAAAACATGTAAATCTCAAGTAAACTCCATATAAAAGGGGTTGTCTCACTAGAAGAACACCGACTATAAGGACTAGTAGGACATATGACTGTCATAGTGGGGAAGGTCTTCTGCTCAAGACTACCTTTTATAGATAGCTGAGAGGAAAACAACTACCAAGAATGGCCGGCATTTCATACTACATCTCTCCTACAGTGAGGGCAGCACTAAAAGTGCATGACCGGCCACAATTATGGGCTGTTATATCCAACAATTCCGAAAGCTGAAAGCACAATGACCCATAACCATGGGGCGGTGGATGCTGCATTTGATATTATGGTATTTATGTCCTATATTTGATGTTGTGCACATATATCAGCCTGGAGCTCCCAGTAATGACCCCATAATCTACTCACATTTCTGAGATGTTTGTGTTCGATTCTGGTGTACACTCTGGAGGGGCCTTGGGATCCTCGTTGTTCACCATCCCGTTAGTGGTGGTAGAGTGCTAAATGTGGATAACAATAAGTTATTAAATATATATACTTTTTAATTTTATAGATCCTTTTTTGTACATATTTTGGATTTATCGATCACATACTTACTTTAGAAAGCCTCTCAGAAGATGATGATGCAAATATTCGGAAGATAAAGTTCTCATCGTCCTCACTTGTGCCCTCCTTATCCTCTGAGATCAGATGGTTGTTTTCATCAGAGTGATCTACAAGACATAGGTAATGAAGGATTGTTAGAGGGTGTCGGTATAACACAGTCGCTATATCTCACTAGGTTAAAAGATGATGCAACGTAATATACAGAATACATGAAAAAAAACTCCTGTACAAAATTAAGGAAATAGGGATACAGTACGAACCCATGGTCAACATAGCTGAGATCCATGAAACATGGATAACATAGTAGACCAGAAAAACCATGTGGAAATATTTGAGCCTTGAAGTCAACATTCACATTGTTGGTGCTGTAGACATGTACATACCTAGCAATGGAGACGAGGGTGGCAAGATGGTAACAGCATAGTCTGTATTACATACAGGAACAGATTCTTTCTGCCTGTTTGAAGAAGAAAAACATGTAAATCGTAAGTAAACACAGTATAAAATGGGTTGTCTCACTATAAGAACACTGACTATAAGGCCTAATAGGACATATGACTGTCATAGTGGGGAAGGTTTTCTGCTCCAAACTACCTTCCATGGATCAGAACACAACTACCAAGAATGTCTGGCAAGTAATACTACAGCTCTCCTACAGAGTAGGCAGTGCTAAAAATGCATGACATGCCACAATTATGGGCTGTTATCTTCTGCATTTTCTGAAGCCAAAAGTACAATGACCGTTAACCATGAAACGGTGAATGCTGCATTTGATATTCTGTTATTTATGTCCTATATTTGGTGTTGTGTACATAGATCAGCCTGGAACTCCCAGTAATGAAGTAATGACCCTTTCTAATCTACTCACATTTCTGAGATGTTTGTGTTGGTTTCTTGTGTATACTCTGGAGGGGCATTGGGATCCTCATTGTTCACCATCCTGGTAGCGATGGTACAGAGCTAAATACGGATAAAAATAAGATATAAAATATTTTTTTATGTACTTTTAGAGTTTTTTTTCTTTTTTTTTACATATTTTGGATTTATTAATCACATACTTACTTTACAAAGCTTTTCAGAAGATGACGTAAAATTTTGGAAGTCAAGGCTCTCATTATTCTCACTTGTGCCTTCCTCATCCTTTGAGACCAGATGTTTGTTTATATCAGAATGATCTACAAGAAATAGGTAATGAAGTATTATTAGAGGTTGTCAGTATAACACAGTCACTATTTATCACTAATATTAATGGGAACAGATGATCACATATTGGGGAAGATGAGACAAACAGTCGCTTAGTCTAGATGACGTCTCCTTCTACTTACTGATAAATAAGCTGGTCTCTGCGTCTGAAACAAGCTGAGGAACATACTCCAGCTCCTGGCTCAGAATGTTGTCAAAGTCCAAGTCACTCAGGAATGGATGAACCTTGATCTCAAATGCTCCTCCTAGAAAAAGAAAAACAAAAGTGATGCGGACATAGTCAGGGATGGCTCCATATCTGAACAGTTTATCGTAATCTGAACTAATGACAAAACTGAGCCGACATGAAGGAAATAAACTGGAAGTCTTAGTGTGGAGAACTAGAAATACAGTAGATGAGCTGATAGAGAAATGCTGATCTTCATGGACATGAGCGATATGTCCTTGGTCTAATAAGGGAATATTAATACTAGTATATCTGTTACCTGTCCCAAGTCTACGCACAGGATTTCTTCTGAGCAGCTCAGTGATGAGATTCTGAGCATCCAGGGGTGGAGCGCGATCACAATTCCAAATTAGTTCTCCTGTTACATAGAAAATTACAGAAAATAAAACCTCTTTACTGGACTGTAACTTAGAGCAAAGGAAATAACTAAACAAATGTAACCAATCAACGCAATGATCGGATTATTCTACTCACCAATGACAACCCTTTTATAAAGCTCAGTGAGGGAATCAGAATCAAATGGTACACATCCCAGCAGGAATTTATACAGGATGATCCCCAATGACCACCAGTCAACAGGTCTTCCATAGCCTTCTTTCAGGATGATCTCTGGGGCTATGTAACATGGGGTGCCACAGAACTGGAAACCAACAGAACATAGAGATGAGAATCGATGAAACAATTATTATGACAAGATATCATCGTTAAAACACAATGCAGAAGATAAAATATTAGTGGAAAAGTTCTCTAGAAAGGAAGAACGTAGAGAAGAGACAATAGTGTGATGAGATTTGCAAATAACAAGCTAAGTTCTTGTAGGTGATGCTGACCTCACGGTCCTGGAACTCTCTGGAGATGTCCACTGCTAATTCCTTGTAGGTGTTGGTTTTCGGTATCATTAGACCAAGTTTTGAAATCCCAAAATCGGTAACTTTAATATGTCCAGTAGATGTAATCAGGAGGCTGCAAAAGAGAAGATGGTTTTAGCCTCACAGACTGAATGATAATAAATGACAACTTTCCCCACTTTATTATACTTCGGGGGCACTTACTTTTCCGGCTTCAGGTCTCTGTGCACCACACCGTAACTATGCAGGTATTCCACGGCAAGTACCGCCTCTGCAAAGTACAAGCGGGCCATGGGGACAGAGAAAGGACCCTTGGTGCTTAGAAGGGTCCCACAGTCTCCACCTATAGAAGAAAGGAAATATGACCGGTGAGGGGTTTATACAGAAGATAACCATGATATACCACGAGCAGATAACCATGATGTATAATGATCAGTGAGCGGAAACATCCTGGGGAGATCACACAGATAGTGGCGTACATAGAAATCACAAGACCCCATATCAAAAGTTGTAATTGCCCCCAACCCTAAAAAATAAAAAAGAAATATATTTATATCCCTGTTGAAGCAGCTTGGTGTTCTCACCAGCAATACAACTTTTATGGCCATTTTAGAGTATGATGCTCCCAAAAATGCCCACACCCACACTCAATGAGTATGGTATCCCCACAGTGAATCCTCCTAAGGAGGCCACCACTTAGAAGGAGGCCAGCCACAACCCCCTACTCGGTGTGATGGCACCCACAGCAACCCTCCCACTCATGATAATGGTTCCCACAGTCCCTCACACAATATAATGGTCCGCATAACTCCCCACTCAGTATGATGTCCCCACACAGAATGGGGGCCTCCATATAGAGTGAGGACCCCCACAGCACCCCACTTAATATGATGACCTCCACTCATCATTCACAGTCCCCCCATATCTAGTCATACGGCCCCCTTTCAGTATTTTGGCCCCTACTAGCCACCTACTCAGTATTTTTGCCCCCACCAACCCCACCTCCTTGAAGAAGCAAATACCGCTGAAATTGTGATGACAGGTGGAGGGATGCTGCCCACTGCCGAGCGTCGACAGACCCCCTCCGACTGATGAGCCCCATAGCGCCCCTGCACCAAGATCAATGAATTTACGAGCATCTTGGTAATAGATAACCTATAGTAAATGCTCTGTGGGGATGTAACCAACAATGTCCTAATGATATGAGCAGTGATAAGATGAAAGCAGACATGGGCTGAATATAATACAATAGATGTGTCTTACCTCCTACATACTCCATGACCATACACAGGTGAGATCTAGTTGGAAAGGAGCAGAGCATGGAGACCACAAAGGGACAATCAGCAAATGTTAAGATGTCCCTCTCCAGAAAGGCCCATTCCAATCTCTGTGCAGTATTTAGGTTCCGCTTAGCCATTTTCTTCATAGCAAAGGTCTGGTGTGAGTCTTTTTGATGCACTAAGTAGACGGCCCTGGAGAGAAGGAGAATCCATCGGTTATAATAAATCCTTATTAATAATCCATCTATAGAAATCATTATATGTTTAATACTGGTATCCAAGGGGTAACATTTCTCCTTGCGGAGAGTGAAATGTTAAGCTTGTCAAGGTGAGGAGACTTTTAAGCCTCAATGATCCTCTGGGAAATATGCAAATTGTCTCTTCAGAGAGGAAGAGAACTAGAACACTAGTGCCCCTTATAGGAAGTAGTAATCCTAAAAGTCAATATCGACCCTTTAACGAGCCTTATCATATGACATGGAATAATAGCCATAACCAAAAACTCAATTTTCGGACACTATGTTTTGGGGTACAAGCACTCATCAGTGCAAAGTGTGAGATATGGTTTGGCAGGGTGAGAGGCATCTGACCGGGATCCAAGCGGTAACGTTTCTCCTTGCGGAAAAAGCCATGTTAAGCATGTCAAGGTGAGGAGACTTTTAAGCTGCAATGCTCTTCTGGGAAATATGCAAATTGTCTCTTTTCAGAGAGGAAGAGAACTAGCACCCTAGTGCCACCTATAGGAAGTAGCAATCCTATTTCCCAGAGGAGCATTGTGGCTTAAAAGTCTCCTCATGTCCGCAAGGAGAAACGTCAACCCCTTGGATACCGGTCAGACACCTCTCACCCAGTCAAACCATATCTCACACTTTGCACTGAAGAGGGGCAGTACCCCAGAACGCAGTTCCTGCAAATTGAGATTTTGGTTTTGGCTATTATCCTAAGTCATGTGACAAGGCTTGTTAAAGGGTCGATATTGACTTTTAGGATTGCTACTTCCTATAGGTGGAGTTCTAGTTTGCTTCCTCTCTGAAGAGACAATTTGCATATGTATAATACTAAAAGTCTGGCCGCCACTATAAATGCACATCTAGAAATACATAAAATAGCACTACATAGATCACCTATTGGAGGTCTCCACAATGCCACTTCTGCCGGAGCCATCACCCAGGTCACATTATAGATACGAGAATCTATCGAAATTCTCTTTGGGCAGATTCGCTATAACTGACCAAATACAATTTAGTGCAAATAAAATTGGTCCAAAATGAATGTGCTCCAGGGCTCTCTTCTGCTGCTGAGGCCAGTGATTGGGCCCACATGGTCATGGTGGAGGGTGTAGATGTCATTGACGTCAATATGGTGTCACCCTTCAAGTGACCATGTGTAGCCAACTTCTCTGATCAGCTTCATAATGGAGCCCCCCCCATCAAAACAAAGATCAGAGTGGAGAGCAGAAAAGCTCAGGTGGAGGAGGCAGCATAAGAACAGATGAGGGTCTAGCACAGGCGAATGTAATAATATTATATTATTATATATTATATTATATGTAATTATATTATTTAAATCGCTTTCCTTACAGTTTGATTTGCTACAGATCACATAATTTCCCTATGATAACACTGAATGGCAGAGTGCAGGGGCAGAAGCATTGTCATAGGGAACCCTGAGAAATGTGGATTATGGCAACAGAAATCTCACCCAAAATTTCCACTGCTGATGAGTTTGGAAGTTTCATAGTCGCTCATATGCGGCTTTCTCGCCGGAACCAATGAATCGATCACGCTCTATAAAAGAATAAGAAATAATACTGATTTATTGAAGATGCAGGAAAAAAGTTACAGATGCAAAAACTTCTCCCCCCATATTATGTCCCAGATGATTTACACTGATATGATGTTGGGAGGATACAAACCGGACGCTGGGCAGACCTGGCGCTAGCACCCAGCACACCCAGGCAAGTGCCGGGGCCCTGAGTAGGCGAGGGGCCCACTTGCTGTCGGGCACCCTGGCGCGGTATGGGACCGGTGAGCAGAGGAGAGTGGTGCCAGCGCCAGCTAGTGGGCCTTGCTCCCCCCCCCAATGCTTGCTCAGGACCACGGCCGGCACAATACTTACCTCTCCACAGCTGGTGAGCAGTGAGGTGAGCATTTGATTTTTTTTTTTTATGTATGGAGGTATGGGGCATTATATGGGGGGAGAAGTGACATCCTGCATGGGGCATTGTATGGGGGGGAGGTAGGGACATCCTGCGTGGGGTATTATATGGGGGGGGAGAAGTGACATCCTGCATGGGGCATTATATGGGGGGAGTGACATCCTGCATGGGGCATTATATGGGGTGAGAGGTGACATCCTACATGAGGCATTATATGGGGGGGACATCCTGCATGGGGCATTATATAGGGGGGTGACATCCTGCATGGGGTATTATATGAGGGGGAGAAGTGACATCCTGCATGGGTCATTATATGGGGGGGGGAAGTGACATCCAGCATAGGGCTTTATATGGGGTGAGAGGTGACATTCTGCATGGGGCATTATATGGGGGGTGACATCCTGCATGGGGCATTATATGGGGGGAGTGACATTCTGCATGGGGTATTATATGGGGGGAGAAGTGACATCCTGCATGGGGCATTATATGGGGTGAGAGGTGACATCCTGCATGGGGCAATATATGGGGTGAGAGGTGACATCCTACATGGGGCAGTATGTGTTGGGGGGACATCCTGCATGGGGCATTATATGGGGGGGGTGATATTCTTCATGGGCATTATATGGGGGGTGACATCCTGTATGGGCCATTATGTGGGGTGGGACATCCTGCATGGAGCATTATGTGGGGGGGACATCCTGCATGGGGAATTATATGGGGGGTGACATCCTGCATGGGGCATTATGTGGGGGGGATATACTGCATGGGGCATTATGTGTGGGGGACATCCTGAATGGGGCATTATGTGGGGTGGGACATCCTGCATGGGGCATTATGTGGAGGGGACATCCTGCATGGGGAATTATATGGGGGGTGACATCCTGCATGGGCCATTATGTGGGGGGGCACAGCCTACATGGGGCATTATGTGGTGGGCACAGCCTGCATGGGACATTATGTGGGAGGGACATTCTGCATGGGGAATTATATGGGGGGTGACATCCTGCATGGGCCATTATGTGGGAGGGGGACATCCTGCATGGGGCATTATGTGGGGGGGGGCACAGCCTGCATGGGGCATTATGTGGGGGGTCAAAGCCTGCATGGGGCATTATGTGGGGGTCACAGCCTGCATGGAGCATTATGTGGGGGGTCAAAGCCTGCATGGGGCATTATGTGGGGGGCCAGCCTGCATGGGGCATTATGTGTGGGGTCACAGCCTGCTTGGGGCATTATATGGGGGCACAGCCTGCGTGGAGCATTTTATGGGGTCCATTATTCTATATGGAGCAATATATGGAGCTCATAATACGGTATAGAGGACTATGTGGTGCCATTATACTGTGTGGAGGACATTACTGTCCGGTCTGCACTGTGAGCTGTGAGGATTCGCCGCTTTCTGAGTTATTGTGGAATTTACAATAGATATCGCTCATGTAATGTAAGAAGTGAAATCTTCGGCCTTGTACTATATATATATATATATATATATATATATATATATATATATATATATTTATTTATCTGCGGTATCTGTGCATCATGAATCGTGGTATGTGTTAAAGGGGCCACTGAGACTCTTTCGCCCAGGGCCCACGAAATCCTGGAGCCGCCCTGCAACGGTCATCATACATTACTATAACATTCTGGATAATGTGGGAGATCACACAGAGGAGGACTTACAGGTAATCTGTCACCAGGTGTTTGCTATGTATTCTGAAAGCACCATGATGTAGGGGCAGAGACCCTGATTCCAGTGATGTGTTACTTACTAGGCTGTGTGTGGCTGTTTCAATAAAATCAGTAGATTATCACTAGAAGACTATCTGTCTAGCCAGGTAGTCCTATTGCTCTGTACCCCTGCCTCCACCACTGATTAGCAGCTTTCTGCCTATGCACAGTGTACACAGAAAGCTGCCAATCAATGGTGTGGGCGGGGTTATACAAGACTCAGCATTCAGAGCTCTGCAGCAGAAATAAATAGTGATTTTATCACAACTACTCCACCGAGTAAAGTAATCAACACATGGAATCAGGGTCTCTGTCCCTGCATCATGCTTCTCTCAGACCAAATAGCATAAACCTGGTGACAGATTCCCTGTAATTCAAATGTAATTAACACCATAGGGTCATCTACACTTAGAATAGAGACGTCCCATGGTTGTATGGGGGATAATACTGGACGA
The DNA here is from genome assembly GCF_046119375.1 of Phyllobates terribilis. NCBI lineage: Eukaryota > Metazoa > Chordata > Amphibia > Anura > Dendrobatidae > Phyllobates > Phyllobates terribilis. The sequence goes on from NW_027362959.1 coordinate 1,810,666, forward strand.
GTCATTCACACCCCATGATCTGATGATACACACGCATCCCCCTCTATGATACTTACGGATTCTTGGATCTCCGGGATCTCACTAATTCCATTGTTAGGATTCGACAGCTCAGTTGTTTCTAAAATAATGATGAAGAAATGAAATGTATTAGAGGATATTATTCCTACATAGATAATACAGCAATATAACGGAGAAATGACAAGATGTCTGTAAATGGGATTAATACTCGTTATATGGGGATTCTAAATATGAGAATATACGGGGAATCCATAGATAAATGTAATGTAAATGATGGAGAAACCCCTTCATAAATAACAAAAGACTGACCATCACTTCCGAAAAGAAAATGGGTGTGAACAGGTGCATACTAAGAGTAGCCATCCAAATATATAACTAACAAAGTTGCACTCTGTAACGCTATAGCATGTAAACATGAAATAAATTAAATTTGAATTGCATTACTGCTGTAGAAAATAGGATAAAAGGAAGATACTTAGCACATAATTTGGCCAATTCATGCATGGCCAGCAGCCACGGCAAGGCGACCTTCTTTTTCTGGGTGCATGCCAAGTAGCCACGGCAAGGTGACCCTTTTTTTTGCTGGGTGCATGCCCAGCAGTCACGGCAAGACGACCTTCTTTTGCTGGGTGCATGCCTAGCAGTCACGGCAAGGCGACCTTTTTTGCTGGGAACCTATCTCCACACATCAGCCCGGGGTGGTTTTAATTACAACAGGATCCTACCTACCCATATAAATGTAGGCTTCAGCCTAGGAGAGGATTCACATTAGGAGAGGATTCCAACAAAAAGATCGCCTTGTCATTGGCTGCTGGGCATTCATGAATTGGCCAAATTATGTGCTCAGTATCTTAGTTTTTTCCCATTTTCTAGAGCAGTAATGCAATTTAAATTTAATTTATTTCATGTTACTTGCTATAGCACTGCAGAATGGACCCTCCATCACATGAATGAGGAAGCCCCCACCCACGCTGCACATACGAGTGATGGTAAGAGAGCTGAAACATAGGAGAGATTTGCAAATTAGCCTGGAAGTGCACTGGGGGCGTGTCACTGCACTTGGATTTCTTCTTTCACGCCCCCAGCGCACTTCCATTCTGATTTGTATATGGTGTCTACTTTACATTTCTCCTGACTAGCACATTGGATTTCTACAAACAATTATTATTAGGGGACAATGGCCTATACCGTCACACCACTACTTCTATATGTAACAATGTGCTGCCAGGTTCCCATTACACAGAGTAGAGAGTAAATCTAACATTATCCTCCGTCCTCTGTAATATCTGGACATTCCTTGTAGAAGGTCGGGTGATCGCTCACCTGTAATCAGATCGCTGTTCAGCTCCGGCTGACTCCTATTAGGGTCAGGGATTTTCGGGCTCACATTTTGCCCATATTTGGCGTCGCCTCCTGTTGTTTCCTGATAGATATAATATATATAATTAATATGTGGAAGATTTTACTAAATCACCAAATACATAAATCATGAAGGACTAAACCAACATTTACAGATGCACCAATTGTAACGATACAAATCCCGCGCCATCTTCAGACCTTTTCTCAGAAAGTCTCCTCAGATACAGTGGATTAAGATACGTCTATTAATATTGATCCTTACCGGGCGTTCCAATGAGCGTTCTAGTATAGACAGGACTTTTTCGGCCAGTTCTTTAAAGACAGCCAAATCTTCAGTCTGAGATCTTTCTTCAGCCTATAAAGAAGGAAAAATGGAAAAGAGAATTTTCAGATGAAAGCGGTCAGAATGGAGGCGGAAATTGTATGTGACATCGGTTCTCTGTCTGCAGATACAATGACTACATACTGTATTTGGGGACTCGTTGTGTTTTACCGTATTTTATGGACTATAAGATCCTTTTTTTTCCAAAATTTTTGACCTCCCTTCTAACACTCTCGCACCCCTCCAATCTATCCTAAACTCTGCTGTCTGACTAATCCACCTGTCCCCCCGCTATTCCCTGGCTTTTCCCCTCGCTCCGCCAATCCCTTCACTGGCTCCACATTACCCAGAGACTCCAGTTCAAGACCCTAACCTTGGCATGCAAAGCCACCCACAACCTGTCTCCTCCATATATCTGTGACCTAGTCTCCCGGTACTTACCTGTACGCAACCTCCGATCCTCACAAGATCTTCTTCTCTACTCCCCTCTTATCTCCTCTTCCCACAATCGCATACAAGATTTCTCCCGTGCATCCCCCCTACTCTGGAGCTCTCCACCCCAGCATATCAGACAGATTATTAATAATAATAATTGTCTGAATGTAGCTTACCAGGGGGGTGGCTGTGGTGGAGTGAGGTCACAGGAGGCGGGGTCACTGCTGCAGGAAGCCGGCAGTAGAAATGGGGCGCTCCTGCGGGCCAGCGGGGTGTCCAGGACGTGCGAGGCTGCGGGCCCTGGGCTTCAAGGAAATGTTAGCGGTGATTTAGGAGGGGAGTCCCCGCTCTGCCCATTGATTTTCTGGCGGTGGGCTTCAGGCAAATGGCCGCTGGAGGCAGTGCATGTGCAGATTTAGATCTCGGCTCAATGACGAGCTGAGATCTCAATTTGTGTATTGGCCATCTCCAGCAGCCTACTTCTTGAAGCCCACTGCAGAGAAATCAATAAGCAGAGCAGGGCCTCCCCTCCTGAATTACCGCTAACATTTCCTTGAAGCCCAGGGCCCGCAGCCTCGCACCTTCTGGACACCCCGCTCCTCCCAGCTTGGGGCCCACAGCAGCGCCCCACTCCTACTGCCGACTTCCTGCAGCAGCGACTCTGCCTCCTGTGACCTCGCTCCACTGCCACCACCCCCCTCAGTAAGAAACCGAAAATTCGGACTATAAGACAGGACTATAAGACAGACCCCCATTTTATTATAATAAATGTTTTTCCTATTTACCTCCCAAAAATTTTTGGTACGTCTTATGGTCTGCAAAATACGATATATTAGAAGAAAAAGCTTCTATCCCTCCATTATTATCTATTAATATTGAGATGTTCTGTGCAGAGTGTCCGCCACTTACCTGGTGTAGTAATGTCCTGATGTTCTGAAGTAAATCCGTCAGATAGTCTGACGTTAGACGACGTTGTCGGTGTTTGGTCACGCAATCCTTTACTAGCTCCATCACCAGCCGGTGAGTGAAGCTGAGGACGCCATCGGGTGGTAGAAGCACACTGTTAGGACGATTGATCATAAGGATCAACAATAGTGCTTTTACCTGAGAAATGTCCAAAACAATTCCAGCCATAGTGAAAAACTGCAAGTGCTATCAGTCACTATAGAGCCAAGAAAGGCACGGGTGAGCCTATGTGCATTGTATATATAGCGACTGTGAGCAGTGATGTCACCATCACCTGTGATGTCATCACGGAATCTTGTGATAGAATCTTCACGGAGCAGCTCTGCGCAAATAGAATGCGGCCTGGTAATATATAAAGTGAAAACACCATACAATTAACTACCCATGTTATCATGGCCGTTCTATTTTATATCCAATTAGAACACAACCAGGATAAAGGTGTGTTCACAAGTTGGATTTTGGCAGCATTTTTTTTCTGCCTCAAAAATCAAAGGAGGCAGGAAAAACGCTGCTTAAAATTCAGGTGTTTTTACTTGTGTTTATTTTTCCATTCATTTGAATGGGTGAAAAATGCTGCAAAACCTCTGAAAGACTTGACAAGCTGCAGATTTAAAAAAAATGCAAAAAAACAGCATGTGAATGAGATTTCAGAAATGTCATTCACTAAGATGGTGCTGTAAAACACAGCATTTTTGCTGCAGAAGAAAAAACAGTGAATACACCCTAAAGATATCCTCAGTCATATTATGGGAAATATTGTATATTTCGCATTTATTATCTCACGTGTTTTTCTTCACCATAGAACTTTTAAGGCTGTGTGCCCACTATGCGTTTCTTAGGCGTTTCTGCAGCGTAACTTCCGCCGCGGAAACACTTAAAAAACGCTTGGTGATAGGTCTGCAATGGTTCCCAATGATAATCCGCATGTGCTGTGCACATGCTGCAGAGATTTCCGCTGCGGATTATCATTGCGGAAAAATCCGCAGCACGTCCTTTAATTTTGCAGAGTCGCTGCGATTTAGCCGCCATTGACTTGCATTGGAACGCATAACATCCGAATGACTAAAAATACACATGTGGATACTATACGACTCAATGCATGGATGGTACCCGGGTCAGGAGATGAAGAGACTCTCCTCCAGACCCGGGTACCATAGTACCTGTAGTTAAAATAGAATTAAAATAAAAAATAAACATATACTTACCTTCTGATGGCCCCTGTCTGCTCCCGGCGGTGCTGCTGGCTCTTCGGCTGCTCGCGGTGGTAAAATGACCTTCCATGATGCCATTTAGTCATGTGACAGGTCACGCGACCGCTGACATCGGCGGTCGCGTGACCTGTCACATGACTAAATGACGTCATGGAAGGTCCTTTTACAGCACCGTGATCCGCCGAAGACACCGGACGCACCGGAGAAGAAGATCGAGGACCATCGGAAGATGAGTATAATGGTTTTTTTTTATTTTTCACCATTATTATTCTTTTTTTTTATTATTGATGCTGCATTTGCAGCATTGTAACTTGGTCACACTATATAAATCCATGCCGGTTGCATGGAATTATATAGTGTGACCAAGTTGTCAAGCACTTTTCCAAGTGATGCTAAAATCACTTGGCAAAGCGCTTGACAATCCAGGGAGATGCAGAAACGCTTAGGAAAAATCCGCAGCATTTCTGCATCGTGGTCATATATCCTAACTCATTGGCGAACTGTTATACAAGGCTATATTCACACTAGACGTTTTTTTAGTGGGCTTTTTTATGCAAATTTTCAGCTGCGTTTTACAGTACCAACAAAGTCTATGAGATTTCCGAAATCTCATGCACAAAGCTTGCTTATTTGTCCTCAGTATTTTGTGCTTTCCATGGCTTTTTGCAATAGAGTATGTCACTTGTTTCAGCGTTTTTCACCCATTAAAAAAAAGGGTGGTGGAAAAAAATGCTGAAAAAAAGCCTAGTGTGAACATTTTGCTGCGTTTTTAGTGAAAAAAGCAAGTATGTGACACACATTTACTTTTGTGATTTTCCCAAGTTTAAACCATCTTGTCTTGGTCACCTGATATAGCAGCTTGGATTATTACAGTTTAATTAAATTAGTGATGCCTACAAAGTAAACATTGGTTGAGCTAGGTGTGAGATTGAACAACACGTGTGGCCCAGGGAGGTGTGAAAATGAACAATGCCTGAGCAACTCAATGGCAAACCATAATGTGAAAGTAAATAGTGTCCTACAAATTCAATGCACTGCCAGGGTCTTAGATAAACTATTCCAGACCAATTCACCCCCCCCTATTACATTTGTAATGTGTACTTTTTCATGAACATATGTCTTGCAATGGTGACCTGTTTTCATGTGTCTATGGTGGAAGCAAAGCTGAACTTTGGGATCCTGAAAAACGCACCAAAAATGCACCAAGAACCACTGCAAAAAAACACACCAAAACCTGCGTTTTTGACGCTACTTCTTTCCTGCCAAGAGATTATGTTTTGCTGCAGAAAAAAAACACCTAGTGTGAATATAGCCTAAGACTTACTCTGCCAGCATTAATAGTCAATATTCTGTATACAAATAGGACTCCAATCCATGTATTCAGTTTATCATAAACAAGCCTGAGTTAATCTGCCAAATACACATAGTATGCTTTCTCATAGGTGAAATATAAATCCTGTTAAAGGTCCAAGTTGCAGCAGTTAAGTAGAACAAAACAGACCTCTTCATTCTTTGTAGGTGGAAAAACTTTCGAAATTTTCAGTGTATCAAGTACTTATACTCCTGACTGTATATAGTATAATTGCCGCACTGCTACATACAGGTGCTTCTCAGAAAATTAGAATATCATCAAAAAGTGAATTTATTTCAGTTCTTCAATCCTAAAAAATGAAACTCATATATTATACAGAGTCATTACAAACAGAGTGATCTGTTTTAAGTGTTTATTTCTGCTAATGTTGATGATTATGGCTTACAGCCAATGAAAACACAAAAGTCATTATCTCAGTAAATTAGAATTAACAAGAAACACCTGCAAAGGCTTCCTAAGCATTTAAAAAGGTCCCTTAGTCAGTTTCAGTAGGCTCCACAATCATGGGCAAGACTGCTGACTTGACAGATGTCCAGAAGGCAGTCATTGACACACTCCTCAAGGAGGGTAAGCCACAAAAGGTCATTGCTAAAGAAGCAGCTGTTCACAGAGTGCTGTATCTGAGCATATTAATGGACTTGGAAGGAAAAAGTGTGGTAGAAAAAGGTGCACAAGCAACTGGGATAACCGCAGCCTTGAAAGGATTGCTAAGAAAAGGCCATTCAAAAATTTGGGGGAGATTCACAAGGAGTGGACTGCTGCTGGAGTCACTGCTTCAAGAGCCACCACACACAGACGTATCCAGGACATGGGCTACAAGTGTCGCATTGCTTGTGTCAAGCCCCTCATGACCAATAGACAACGCCAGAAGCGTCTTACCTGGGCCAAAGAGAAAAAGACCTGGACTGATGCTCAGTGGCCCAAGGTGTTGTTTTCAGATGAAAAGTAAATTTTGCATTTCATTTGGAAATCAAGGTCCCAGAGTCTGGAGGAAGAGTGGAGAGGCCACAATCCAAGCTGCTGGAGGTCTAGTGTGAAGTCTCCACAATCAGTGATGGTTTGGGGAGCTATGTCATCTGCTGGTGGAGGTCCACTGTGTTTTATCAAGACCAAAGTCAGCGCAGCCGTCTACCAGGACATTTTACAGCACTTCATGCTTCCCTCTGCCCACAAGCTTTATGGAGATGGAAATGTCATTCTCCAGCAGGACTTGGCCCCTGTCCACACTGCCAAAAGTACCAATACCTGGTTTACACACAACAGTATCACTGTGCTTGATTGGCAGCAAACTCGCCTGACCTTTACCCCATAGAGAATCTATTATAGAGAATCTATGGGGTATTGTCAAGAGGAAGATGAGACCCCAGACCCCACAATACAGATGAGCTGAAGGCTGCTATCAAAGCCACCTGGGCTTCCATAACACCTCAGCAGTGCCACAGGCTGATCCCTCCATGCCACATTGCCGCATTGATGCAGTAATTGATGCACAAGGAGCCCGAACAACTATTGAGGGCATTTACTAAACATACATTTCAGTAGGCCAGCTTTTCGGATTTTAAAAACATTTTTCAAGCTGTTGTTATGAAGTATTCTAATTTACTGAGATAATGACGTTTGTGTTTTCATTGGCTGTAAGCTATAATCATCAACATTAACAGAAATAAACACTTAAAATAGATCCCTCTGTGTGTAATGACTCTATATAATAGATCCCTCTGTGTGTAATGACTCTATATAATAGATCCCTCTGTGTGTAATGACTCTATATAATAGATCCCTCTGTGTGTAATGACTCTATATAATAGATCCCTCTGTGTGTAATGACTCTATATAATAGATCCCTCTGTGTGTAATGACTGTATATAATAGATCCCTCTGTGTGTAATGACTCTATATAATAGATCACTCTGTGTGTAATGACTCTGTATAATAGATCCCTCTTTGTGTAATGACTCTATATAATAGATCCCTCTGTGTGTAATTACTCTATATAATAGATCCCTCTGTGTAATGACTCTATATAATAGATCCCTCTGTGTGTAATGACTCTATATAATAGATCCCTCTGTGTAATGACTCTATATAATAGATCACTCTGTGTGTAATGACTCTATATAATATAGGAGTTTCACTTTTTGCATTGAAGAAATGAAATAAACTAACTTTTGATGATATTCTAATTTTGTGAGAAGCACCTGTATATAGTATGAAGCCCCACTGCCCCATATCTGTATGTATAATTTGATGCACATGACTCGCCCCCTGGGCCGTGGGGTACACGGAACCGGGCCTTCTAGTGTACGGTGCTGATGGGGGTAGTAGTGGTAACCCGATCCCGTGGCTCAGGGTGGTCAGACCAAATGGTGGCAGTCTATTTATCAGTGTTTTGAATGTCCGACTACGCCACCCGTGGATTGCGGTCAGGGATAACCGCCGCTGCGAGGCAGACTGATGAGGCTGGTGTTGGTGTGCAGCACAGGTGTAGGATAACTCGCCACGGGAAGAGTGTAGCCTCAGGGCAGTGTAGGTGGATGTTGGGGGTGATAGTGCAGGCCGCAATAGTAAGAGTTCAGAGTCCGCTTCAAACAGTTCAGGGTCTTTATTGTAGATATTATTAATGACCCAACAGTACCGGTTAGGAATGGGCCTGGGTGTCTGAGAGCATTCGGGCGAGCCCCACTGGTCAGGGTGAGTGTGTAGGCCTACCGTTCTCTCTATGCTCTTTCTGACTATCCCCCTTTTCGTGGTGTAATAGCCCACGTCCCTGAACTGGCCGTGTACTTCTCGCCTGTATGGCATGCGACTAGGGCCTTGGGTACCTGTTGCTTGCTCCTCGCTGTACTGGTCCCTCTGTGTGGCGGAGCCTCCAGGATTCTTAGGCCAAGGGACCTGAAATCCCTCGCAGGTTGGTTCTCTGCTGCTGGGCTTGTAACCCTGACAGCCCCGGACCCCAATGCCCGGTAGATTGGTTCTCTTCCAGGACCGGCTCTCGTCGCCTCTGTCCCTGGCTTGCAGTTTCTCCTCTGCCTCACGGACTCCTCAGCTACAGCTGAACTGTCCCTCCTTCTCTGGGACTAGTCTCACTCCTGAGCTAGGTCTTCCAGTTCTCTCTAACCCTGCCCCCAGTTCCAGCTTTTATAGGGGCAGCCAGCTCCCCCTGCTGGCCTGGGACAGGAGGTGCTGTATGCTAATTGTCCCTAACCAGTGGACCTCCCTCCTGCTCTCAGACACAGATTATTGTTTGTGGCATCCAGGCCTGGGGTGACACATTCTCCCCTAGTAAAATTTAGTACTTCGGACTAAACAGGAACCACAAATACAGGGTATAAATGACAACATAACATATACACAAGTATATTTTGTCCTTGAGGTCACAGCGCTTCCGTGACCGGGTGTCCATGTCACCCAACAAGGTGAAGTTTTCCACGGTGTGGGGACCTGTTTCCATAAACCCCAAGTTCCTGGCCTTGGGCGTGGCGACAAGGCTGAGCTCTCTACTTTGGGCCACAAGGAGGCCACACCGGACAGATTTTTCTTCCGTGGCCATCTTCGAAAGAGGGCACCAAGTGCAACTATCTACAAGACAGTTCCGGTTATTCAGCGTCCATAACCTGTTAGTCCATGAACTAGAAAGACTGGAAAAACATAATTAGCAACCAGGCAACAAACATAAAACATTTACAATATACAGCATTTAGATCTTCCAGCGAGCTGGTATTTGCCCCCTAGTGCTCCGGGTTGACCTGCGTAACCCACTGTCTGGTGGTGGTCTAACCTGACTTTCCCCACTAGCATTCAGGGTACAGCTTCTAGCTGGGTTTACAGGCAGTGCAGGCAGCTATCTGCGGGTCCTTTGGCTTACCGCAGGTATGGCAGGCTCACTGTCAGCAGAGGGTTGACTCTCTTGGGCTGCTGGCATGGGTTCTTCTGCCTCTAGGGCTGCTTGGTCTTCTAATTCCTCCTGCTCTCCTGTAGGTTCCTGCTGGGTTGGTTGAAGGAAGTGTAGGACGGGTACCACTATTGCATCATTTATCCGAGTCCAGGACCGGGGGAACTCTCCAAGAACTGTGCTGATCATTTCTTTCTTGTCTTCTGCGGGTTCAAGGTCATCTTGATCTTCTCCTGCACTCTGTAGTTGCTTGGGGCACCTTTTTAGGTGGTCTCTGGAGACGGTGCTAGTGGTTTCTCCTCCATCCTTGGTAATTACACATACCTTCGGGTTGTTGTGGTTGGACTGCAGTACTGTGTACGGGTCGCTCTCCCACTGGTCATCTAGCTTGTGAAGCCTTCTCTTCCGCTTCAGGACCTGCTCACCAGGTTCCAGGGGACCAGCAGGGGCGTGTTGGTTGAAGAGCCTCTCTTGCTTTTCTCTCGCTTGAGCCAGACTCCTCTCCACACTCTCCTGTACCTTCTTGTACTGTAGCCGCCGTTCCGTATCCCAGTCCGCGTCTGGGGAGGTGTCCTCGGGGGTCAGGACTCCCATCTCCAGGTCTATCGGCAGCTTACCTGGTCTTGCCCTCATCAGGTAAGCCGGGGTGCAATTTGTAGCATTCACCAGGATATGGTTGTATAAGTCTATCAGGTCTGGCAGCTTCTCCGGCCACAGGCTGCGTTCTTCCAGGGGCAACGTTTTGAGGAGATCAATGACGATATTATTCATTTTCTCACATAGCCCGTTGGTTTGTGGGTGGTAAGACGTTGTCCGAATCTTCTTACAGCCGTAGAGGTTGCAGAACTCCTGGAAGATTTCAGCCTCAAACCCTGGACCTTGATCTGTCAAGACCTGTTCCGGATACCCGTGTGGACGGCAGAAGTGTTGTTGGAAGGCTCTGGCCGCTGTTTGGGCTGTCAAGTCTTTAACAGGAACCACCGCCAGGAACCGGGAATAGTGGTCCACTATTGTCAGGGCATAGACGTAGCCCAACCGGCTTGGAGCCAGTTTCACATGGTCCAGAGCTACCAGCTCAAGAGGCTGCCTGGTGATGATGGGCATCAAGGGCATCTTCTGGCTGGTACCGTCCTTCCTTCTGAGGTTACATGGGCCGCAGTCCCTGCACCACTTCTCTATGGCCCCTCTCATTCCAACCCAGTAGAACCGCTCTCTCAGTAGGAACTCCAGTTTCTTCCACCCGAAGTGTCCCGCTCTGTCATGGTAGGCCTCCAGGACCATTGCTGCATCTCGTCTCGGGACCACTACCTGCCAGGTCAGCTCGTGCGTCCGGTGGTTGACAAGCCTTCTGCACAGCTTACCTTCGTAGAGGAATAGCCTGCTTTTCTCCTTCCATAACTGCTTGGCTTCCTCTGGAGCGTCCGAGCCAGGGCTAGCGTCTGCCTGGGTCAACAGGTCTTTCACCAGGCGAATTGCAGGGTCACTATCTTGCGTTTCAGCCCAGCCGTGGTGAGGTAAGGGATTGAACATGACAGTGGTCAAGTCTTTGTCTCTTACACGGTGGGAGTACTGAGTGGCCCCGTACCGGTGGAATGCAGGGAGCTCTATTTCCTCCAACTCGTCTGGATCTTCTCCCTCATCAGGCAAGTGGGGAATTCTCGATAGGGCATCTGCATTGGCATTGTCTCGGCCTGCCCGGTACTTGATGGTGAAGTCATAGTTTGCTAGCCGGGCCATCCACCGCTGCTCTAGGGCACCAAGTCTCGCATTGTCCAGATGTGTCTACGGATTGTTGTCCGTGTACACAGTGAACTTCACAGAGGCCAGGTAATGCTTGAAACGTTCTGTTACGTCCCACACCACTGCCAAGGACTCCAGCTTAAAGGAGCTGTAATTCTCCGGGTTTCTCTCGGTGGGCCTCAGCTTCCGGCTGGCGTACGCGATCACCCTTTCTCTGCCCTGTTGGTTCTGTGACAGTACGGCTCCCAGCCCCACATTACTGGCGTCTGTGTGGAGGATAAAAGGCTGGCCATAATCAGGGTAGGCCAGGATCTCATCCCCCGTGAGGGCCATCTTCAGCTGGCGGAAGGACTCCTCTTCCGGCTTGTCTCACTTGAAGGGTGGCTTTTGGCTTCTGGTCTTAGATTGTCCTATAAGGAGGTCCTGCATAGGGGCTGCCATCTTGGTGAACCTGGGGATGAACCTTTGGTAGTAGCCTACCAACCCGAGGAACTGCCTCACTTCTTTTATGTTAGAGGGGCTTGGCCAGTTCTTTATTGCCGTGATTTTGTCAGGGTCGGGGGCTACTCCTTCTGCACTCACCACATGTCCCAGGTACTGTACCTTCGGCTTTAACAGATGGCACTTGGAGGGTTTCACTTTCATGCCAAAGCCTGCCAGGGCATCGAACACCTCGGCCAGGTGCTTTAGATGGTCCTCGTAAGTCTTCGAATAGACAATCACGTCGTCCAGGTAAAGTAGGACCGTCTCAAAGTTTCGGTGCCCTAGACAGCATTCCATCAGCCTCTGGAAGGTCCCGGGTGCGTTGCAGAGCCCGAACGGCATATAGTTGAATTCACTTAATCCCATCGGGGTGGTGAAGGCGGTCTTCTCCTTATCAGCCTCTGCCACAGGAACCTGCCAGTACCCACTAGTAAGGTCCAAAGTAGAGAAGAAATTAGCTGATTTTAGTGCGACCAAAGACTCCTCTATTCTAGGCAACGGGTATGCGTCTTTATGGGTGATACGATTGACTTCTCTATAGTCCACGCACATTCTCATAGTACAGTCTTTCTTTTTAACCAGAACCAAGGGGGCTGCCCAGGGGCTACAACTGTCTCTAATGACCCCGGCTTCCTTCATTTCTCTCAGCATGCCCTTTGCGTTCTGATAGTGTGCGGGGTGGTACAGATCTGTATCTTTCTTTTATTGGTGGGTGGCTCCCCATGGGGATGTGGTGTTCTACCCCTTTCACTCTGCCGAAGTCTAGCGGGTGCTTACTAAAGATTCTCTCGTACTCTTGAACCACCCGGTAGACTCCTTGTTTTTGGTGCAAAGGAGTGGAGTCAGCACCCACGTGGAGTTTCTGGCACCAGTCCTCCTTGGGTTTCTGGGAACCATTACCCTCTGCTTGGGGAGATGGAGGCAAGGGTTCCATGGCCCTGACAGCATTGTGTTCAACAGTATACAATTTGGCTAGTGTAGCGTACCAAGGCAAGTGTACTTCCCTTTCCCCAATGTTTAAGATCCAGACGGGCACCCTTCCATGGCGGACATCGACCACCCCCTGGGCTGTCAAAATGGTGGGCCTGCTGTCTGAGTACACGGGTTCTACCATGGCTTGGTAGTCTCTCCCTCTTAACCCGATTGCATTCCGACACCAGATCATTTCACTTTTGGGGGGCATGGCAATGGGGAACGGGTCGCTCATCCATTCCTCACGCTACCGATCTCACCACCAGACAGTTCTACCTGTTGCCATCTCATCAGGGCTCTTATCTCCTTCTGGAGGACCCTCTGCTGGCTGGAGCTCACATTCATCGCCACCTGCTGCAAAATTACAATTGCTTCTGAAAGACAATTTTCAATCACATTAGTACCCAAGGTTATTTTAGGGTGACTTTCTCGACGGTCAATGTCCACAATGATCACTCCCTGTGCCGGCAGTTCAACTTTACCAATCTTAATGGTCATCTCTCTGAACCCCACCTGCGGCACGGGTTGACCATTGCTGGCGATGATGCTCAAGTCATCATCTGGATAACGAGTTATATCAGTGTCACTCCAGTACTGCTTGAAAAGTACATATTGGATGGTAGTCACTTGGGACCCGGTGTCCAGCAGTGCACTCATGGGGATACCGTCCAGCACTACGGGTAAAACCGGGCGTTCCCCTACCTACTTACCACGCCAATTAGATGGGCCTGATGACCTTATACCTGGGGGTTGGCCCTTTGCCCCAGGTCGGACCCATTTAAAGTACAGTACCTGGCTACGTGTCCCGGCTGGCTGCAACGGCGGCAAATCGGCTGTCCATCCTCAGTGTAATGATCGGCGGGCCTCCCTCTGAACGACGGGATCCTCCTCCGTCGACGCCACGGGACATCCTCCGGACTGGAAGCCAGCTTGATTGGTCCTGACGGGTCCATCTGTAACGACTGTACGGTCCTGGACAATGCAGCAACACTCTTTGTTAGTTCTTGGACCTGATGGTGCAGGTTTGCAGGCGGGGATGGATTTAGGGCCTGCGCATCAGCCCCCACAAGGTCTGCGGGATAGGGTGCCGCCCCCTGGTGGTAAGGGATGGCAGGGCGCCGGGAAGCTACAGCGCCACCCGGTGCAGGTTCTCGGAGCACCCGGATGGCCCTATCGTTGAACTGTGCAAAAGTCAAATCGGGGTTCTGTAGGGCCATGAGGCGCAGCTGGGTTCTGTGGGCGCTGGACAGCAGACCTTCTATGAACTGGTCAGTCAATAGTTTATCTGTATCCTGCACGCTGCCAGGGTCAGCTTGCTTAATTGCCCCCAAGGCTTCCTGTAAATTTAGGGCATAATCTCGGATGCTATCTTGAGCTCGCTGCTTACATCCATAGAACCGCATTTTGATTTCTGCTGAGGTACGGGTATCAAAGGTGTCCCGTAGACGGGTCAGAACCCCCCTTACAGTCCTTTTCTCCTCAGCTGTCCAAGACTTTACCTCCCGCTGGGCCGCACCAGTTAACTGCCCTATCAGTATGCTTACCTTCTGTTCTTCTGTCAGGGGATAAACTTTGAACAGGCTATACAGCCTTTCTTTAAAGTCACCCAAGGTATGCGACTCGCCGGCATACTGGGCATCCAGGCCGCTCCGGGGATATAGGCAGGGGTGGATTAAGAGTAGCAAGGGCCCCGGGCAGTTTAGAAGGCGCGGGCCCCCTCCACACACCTGATTTATCACGTGACATGTCACATGATCCCCTGTGATAGATCATGTGATAGTTCATGGGAAATTAATTTGGCATAATATTAATTGTGCTGCCTCATCTGAGAGCAGCACAATATTGGGGCAGATACCCTGATTCCAGCAATGTGTCACTTTTTCAGCTGCTTGTTGCCATTTTGAGAAAATCACAGTTTTATCTGCTGCAGATCTAGCAGCTCTCTGAATGCTGCGCTCTGTATAGCCCCACCCACACCACTGATTGGCAGCTTTCTGCCCATGCTCAGTGTACACAGAAATCTACTGATCAGTGATGGGGGTGGGGTCCTACAGAACTTACTAGTCATCTAGTGATAATTACCTTCTGACAAATCAATGATTTTATCAAAACAACACTAAACAGCCCAGTAAGTGACACATTACTGGAATCAGTGCCTCTAACCCTACATTATGCTGCTCTCAGATTAGGTGGCAAAAACCTGATGACAGATTCCCTTTAAAAGAGCTGTAAAGACAAAAAAGTTTGTATTAAAAAAATACAAGCCATTTGTTAAATTAACTTTTTTTCATTGTTAATTCACATTAGACTGTATCTTCAACACTTTTGTCAGCAGGTCTTATTACAGACTCTGAATAGGGCAGCTCTCTCCCTCTCCCTCAGCAGAAAGTCACAGCATGGTTAAAAAACTGGATCTTTTATGATTTTCTCATAATAAATAAAAAGGACATGCAAGTCCTCCAAACTATTTTTCGTTTCTCTATAGGGGAGGTCCTAAATCTTTCTTGCTCTTTAGTTGATCACATGTCAAAAATGCAAAGCATTTACTATGAACTCGCCTAAAAAAATATACACTTGGAGAGTAATATCATCATCTGCATGTAAATATTCCTTGACTCTAAGGGCTCGCTCACACTGTCGTATAACACGGCCGAATGCTATGTGATGTTTTATCGGATAGGACTCGGCTCTATGTTATACTATGGGACAGTGCGATTATTGGCATGAGAAAATAATCTCATTCGATATTCGGACCATGTGCACCCATACAAGTCTATGGGTGCACGTAAAACATTGGACTGCACTCGGATGTCATCCAAGTGCAGTCCGATGAACACTCACAGAGACTATGGAGAAAGTAAGTTCTCCATCTTCTCCATATCTGTGCTGCGAGAGAATCGGATCACACTCAGTTGAAGCTCTGACAGAGTTTGAGCCGAGTGTCATTAGCTTAATTGGCCCTATTCTCTTGCATGAGAGAATATATGGCTTAGTGAGTGGACCCTAAAACTGAATAGTAGTGACGGACAGGCACCTCACAAGCGGGATCCATGTAGCTCTCAGATGTCATGTAGGTAGGGCTTCATTCCATGGGGTAGAGCTTAATTTCAAGGTATATAAAAAAATGGACTTCAAATAAAAATTAAATAAACACAAAAAGCACTAATTGAATTATTTTTTTCATATTTATGTTTGCAGCCCCTTTAAAAACCCTTTGAGGACCAAGGCACATATATGTCCCATAGTTTTAAACTGGAAAAAAAATTGATTGAATAAAATTTAAGGTCCTCAAAGGTTTAAGTAGGTCATAAATTCATATGAATACTTGTTCATACAATTGCACATGCCAAAAGATGAAGAAGAACAGAATCAAAAATATGACATTAAGTGGAGCACTTACAGGTATTCAAGGTGAAAGAGACCAGCAAAGGCATCGTCTCGAATGACAGTAAATGAGTTAGAATTCAGCAAGCTGAAAATGAAGACAGCAGGTTAGAAGCGAACCAGACTTTATGGTGCTCAGAATTAGTCAAGCAGAATTTATTGACTGCTCTTGCAAAACACTGAGACTCCCGCTGTGTATAGATGGCTCCGTGCGGCCTCCCGCTGTGTATAGATGGCGCCGTGCGAACTCCCACTGTGTATAGATGGCGCCGTGCGGCCTCCCGCTGTGTATAGATGGCACCGTATAGATGGCTACGTGCGGCCTCCTGCTGAGTATACGTGTATAGCTGGCTACGGTCGGCCTCCTGCTGAGTATAGATGCCGCACGGCGCTCCCCCCAGAGACAGCAGGAGGCCGCACAGCGCCATCTATACTCAGCGGGAGACCGCACGTAGCGATCTATACACAGCAGGAGGCCGCACGGCGACATCTATACTCAGCGGGGGGCCGCACGTAGCCATCTATACACAGCGGGGGGCGCACGTAGCCATCTATACACAGCGGGGGGGCGCACGGCGCCGTCTATAAACAGCGAGGGGCCGCACGTAGCCATCTATACACAGCGGGAGGCTGCACGGAGCCCCCCCAGAGACATCAGGAGGCCGCACGGCGCCAACTATACTCAGCAGGAGGCCGCATGCAGTCATACACACACACAAACATATACAGACACGCATAAACACATTTGAAACACAAAAATACATACAAACAGGCATCACACAATGACATCTGCCCACACACACACACACACACACACAAACAGACAGACATCACACACACACACACCTGCCCACACACACACCTGCCCACACACACACACCTGCCCACATACACATCTGTGTGTGTGTATGTATAGTGTGTGTGTGTGTGTGTATAATGTGTGTGTATGTATACTGTGTGTGTATGTATAGTGTGTGTGTGTGTGTGTATATAATTTGTGTGTGTGTATTTTTTTTTTAAGTTAAAAACAAGTAAAATGCTTGTGGCATCAATATCAAGACTCCAGATATAAGGGCCTATTCACACTGAATTTTGCAATGCATTCATCTCCTCTTTCCAGGCTTCTATCTAAATCCCTGAAAAATGGCATTCAGATGTGCCTTGACATAGCCATTGATTTGAACAAAGGCAAACCGAGGCTAAAGTCTGAATCTTTAGGCTCCATTTTCTCTGCTTTCAGATGTCTCATTTCAGACAGCACAATCCTGAATTTCAGGGATTCAGTTGTAAGCCTTGTGTAAAGACCTGAATGCAGCGCTGAATGTAGTGTGAATAGGTCCTTACATCCTACACCACCTCAGGGGATTGTTGTTATGGAGTATTGCCCCTGGGTGGCCGCAGTTATGACCACCACCAGGGCTCGCGGTCACCCACCCTAACTTTGGTATTCTGGGGAGCTGGTATAATGAATATCTGAGAAGAGCCCTAGAGAAGCAAGAACATTGGACAACCAAGAGGTGGTGGGCTCAAGTCAGGTGTAGTGTTCAACAGGGCAAGACTTTCTAACCTGCCCACACACACACACACACACACATATACACACACACACCTGCCCACACAGACACACACACACACCTGCCCACACAGACACACACACACCTGCCCACACACACACACCTGCCCACACACACATCTGCCCACACAGACACACACACACACCTGCCCACACACACACACACCTGTCCACACACAAACACACCTGCCCACACACAAACACACCTGCCCACACACACACACCTGCCCACACATACACACCTGTCCACACACACACACCAACACCTGCCCACACACACACACACCTGCCCACACACACACACCTGCCCACACACACACACACCTGCCCACACACACACACACACCTGCCCACACACACATCTGCCCACACAGACACCTGCCCGCAAACACACACACACACACCTATATACACACACCTGCCCACACACACACCTGCCCACACACACACACACACCTGCCCACACACACACACACACCTGCCCACACAGACACCTGCCCACACACACACACATACACATATACACACACACACACCTGCCCACACAGACACACACACATATACACACACACACATATACACACACACACACACCTGCCCACACAGACACCTGCCCCCACAGACACCTGCCCACAAACACACACACACCTGCCCACACACACATCTGCTCACACACACACACACTCACCATCCCCCGGCTCAATTCCTCCTGCCTGCTCTCTCTCTTTTCCGGTGCAGCACTGCAGGCCGGGGCGCTCTGTGTGACGTCACAGCTAGGAGACACAGCCGCGCACAGGGCCATGTCTCCTAGCAGTGACGCGGCCGGGCCAGCACAGGGAAGTTAACTGCTGCAGTGCTGGCCCGGCCGATGAAGAAGTAGCGGTGGCCGCTGCTGGGGGAGCAGTCCAGGCCCCCCCCTCCCGCCACTGCTACCACTATGTGCCGCGGCGGCCCGCACATATAATGAGGGCAATCCGGCATTAGACACCCCGCCTGGAGCCGCGGACCCCCTGCAGGCTCGGGGCCCTGGGCGGTCGCCCGGATTGCCCTCATTATAATCCGCCTATGGATATAGGGCATGGAAAACGGCATCACAGCTGCAGCGGCTACGCTGGTGGTAGAGGGTCCCTCCGCGTCCGACATCTTCCTCCCTCCTAATTAACCGTGGCCTACCTTCTGGCGATCCTCTTCTGTAGGCCGCGGCTTCCCTCGCGATGCTCTGGGAGAGGACCTTGCGTTGCTCGGTGATGACGTCGGCATCCGCTGGATCTCCATCCAGGACCTTGAGCAGCGTCTCAGCGTAGGGCGGGGCTTCAGGTCTCACGCATTTTTGGACGTCCACGCCCCTCTTCTTCCCGCGCGTCGTCCCGAAGATGGCGCCCGATGGCGGGAAACGGCTCCGATTGGCGGGAAATGGCCCCAAATGGCGGGAAACTTCACTCAGATATGTATAGAGTCTTTTCCAGGCACGCAATACCCGTTTGTGGCGGGTTGGTCACAATTCTGCCGACTACGCCAAAGCTGACTCCCCCCCTGGGCCGTGGGGTACCCGGAACCGGGCCTTCTAGTGTACGGTGCTGATGGGGGTAGTAGTGGCAACCCGATCCCGTGGCTCAGGGTGGTCAGACCAAATGGTGGCAGTCTATTTATCAGTGTTTTGAATGTCCGACTACGCCACCCGTGGATTGCGGTTGGAGATAACCGCCGCTGCAAGGCAGACCGCTGAGGCTGGTGTTGGTGTGCAGCACAGGGGTAGGATAACTCCCCATGGGAAGAGTGTAGCCTCAGGGCAGTGTAGGTGGATGTTGGGGGTGATAGTGCAGGCCGCAATAGTAAGAGTTCAGAGTCTGCTTCAAACAGTTCAGGGTCTTTATTGTAGATATTATTAATGGCCCAACAGTACCGGTTAGGAATGGGCCTGGGTGTCTGAGAGCAATCGGGCGAGCCCCACTGGTCAGGGTGAGTGTGTAGGCCTACCGTTCTCTCTATGCTCTTTCTGACTATCCCCCTTTTCGTGGTGTAATAGCCCACGTCCCTGAGCTGGCCGTGTACTTCTCTCCTGTATGGCTTGCGACTCAGGCCTTGGGTACCTGTTGCTTGCTCCTCGATGTACTGGTCCCTCTGTGTGGCGGAGCCTCCAGGCTTCTTAGGCCAAGGGACCTGAAATCCCTCGCAGCTTGATTCTCTGCTGCTGGGCTTGTAACCCTGACAGCCTCGGACCCCAATGTCCAGTAGATTGGTTCTCTGCCAGGACCGGCTCTCGTCGCCTCTGTCCCTGGCTTGCAGTTTCTCCTCTGCCTCACGGACTCCTCAGCTACAGCTGAACTGTCCCTCCTTCTCTGGGACTAGTCTCACTCCTGAGCTAGGTCTTCCAGTTCTCTCTAACCCTGCCCCCAGTTCCAGCTTTTATAGGGGCAGCCAGCTCCCCCTGCTGGCCTGGGACAGGAGGTGCTGTATGCTAATTGTCCCTAACCAGGGGACCTCCCTCCTGCTTTCAGAAACAGATTATTGTTTGTGGCATCCAGGCCTGGGGTGACACACACACACTGCTCTATATTTAGTATGATGCCCCCACTCCTCCATATATATAGCATGATAGTCCCACTGCTCCATATATAGGTGCATCTCACTAAATTAGAATATCATCAAAAAGTTAATTTATTTCAGTTCTTCAATACAAAAAGCTGTCTTTCAGCTCATCTGCATTGTTGGGTCTGGTGTCTCTCATCTTCCTCTTGACAATACCCCATAGATTCTCTATAATAGATTCTCTATGGGGTTAAGGTCAGGCGAGTTTGCTGCCAATCAAGCACAGTGATACTGTTGTGTGTAAACCAGGTATTGGTACTTTTGGCCGTGTGGACAGGGGCCAAGTCCTGCTGGAGAATGACATTTCTATCTCCAAAAAGCTTGTCGGCAGAGGGAAGCATGAAGTGCTGTAAAATGTCCTGGTAGCCGGCTGTGCTGACTTTGGTCTTGATAAAACACAGTGGACCTACACCAGCAGATGACATGGCCTCCCAAACCATCACTGATTGTGGAGCCTTCACACTAGACCTCAAGCAGCTTGGATTGTGGACTCTCCACTCTTCCTCCAGACTCTGGGACTTTGATTTCCAAATGAAAATTGGAACTCTAGGACCTTGTGGAGTGTGTCAATGACTGCCTTCTGGACATCTGTCAAGTCAGCAGTCTTCCTCATGATTGTGGAGCATACTGAAACAATATTGAAGAAATGGAATAAATTAACTTTTTGAAGATATTCTAATTTAGTGAGATGCGCCTGTATATACTATGATGGTCCCACTGCCCCACATACATATAGTATAATGGCCCCACTACTCCATATGTAGTATGATGGACCCACTACTCCAGATATATAGTAGGATGGCTCCACTGCCCGATCATTTAAAAAAATATCTCACTTAATCCTGATTCCCTACATCACGGCCTCTGTCTCCTCTTCCATGGCGGGACAGCAGAGCAGAGCGATGCAATGATGTCACCGAGCCACCTGCGTGAGGATGCTGACATCTCGTTAACCGCAGGCCTATGGCGATCTGTGGCATATGAAAGAGATAGTGATAGGGCAGGGAGCTTGTGTCCCACTGCTTTATCATGCGACGCCTCTGCATAAGAGATATTAGGGCTACATTAGCTACGTCACAGAAGACACTGGAGCTGGAGTATATAGAATAGGAGACACTGGGGCTGGCGTATATTCATCACAGGATACATTGGGGCTAGAGCATATACATCACAGAAGAAGCTGGAGTATATAGAATAGGAGACACTGGGGCTGGAGTATATACAATAGGAGACACTGGGGCTGGCGTATATTCATCACAGGATACATTGGGGCTAGAGCATATACATCACAGAAGAAGCTGGAGTATATAGAATAGGAGACACTGGGGCTGGAGTATATAGAATAGGAGACACTGGGGCTGGCGTATATTCATCACAGGATACATTGGGGCTAGAGCATATACATCACAGAAGAAGCTGGAGTATATAGAATAGGAGACACTGGGGCTGGAGTATATAGAATAGGAGACACTGGGGCTGGCGCATATACAGTTCTGCTCAAAAGTTTACATACCCCGGCAGAATTTTTCCTTTCTTGGCCTTGTTTCAGAAAAAATGAATGATAACAAAAACACTTTTTCTCCACTCATGGTTATTGGTTGGGTGAAGCCATTTACTGTCACATTTCTGTGTTTTCTCTTTTTAAATCTTAATGACAACTAGTGATGAGCGAGCATGCTCGCTACTGCTCGGTGCTCGCCCGAGTATCTCACTGCTCGAGATGCTCTGCGCTCACCGAGTATTTCCGGGTTGGTCGGGCGGGAAGTCGGGACCCATCCCTGCATGTTTGGTGCTCTTTACAGAGCCAATGAACATGCAGGGATTGCCTGCCATGCACTGTAATGCCATAGCCATGTTGGTTGTGGGCATTACAGTGATTGGCTGGCCGCACAGCGTCATCAGGTCTATATCTGACCTGGCGCCGCCATGCTCATCACAGTCACTCTGGATCAGACAGTGTAGGGAGAGCTGATGCTGCGTTAGGGAGAGATTTGATCGTGCATTAGGTAGTGTAGTGAGAAAAACCGCACATTACACATATACATCTCAACAAACAGTCCTTCTGAGGACTAATCCATCTGCAGATATATCAGGCAGGCAGTGTAAATAGGCAGGCAGGCAGTGTATATAGCAGACTGCAGTGCATATAGCACAGGAGGCTCCATTCCAAATCTGCCTTCTGCTGCTGTTAGATATTTCTATACAAAGGCCCAGGTCTCAGGGGCGAGGAATACTTTTCTTTGGATCTTAATCCTCATTATTTGCTTATAAAGCAATCCAGAGAACAACGTTTTTCTGCACCATTTGCTTGTTGGCACTGCAGAATACAGCCAGGTCCTTTCCATATTAGAGCGCTAGAAATCCAGCTATTTAAAACTGTGTTTTCTCCGTCACACAGATCACATATACGTTGTCAGAAAATACTGCCATTTCTGGCCTCCATTTTTTCAGTGTGTCAGTGAAGCAATTCACAGCAGTTTGCTGTTCACACTACTTACCTACAGGCCAGGTATTTAAAACTCTGTTTTCTCCATCACACCGATCACATATAACTTCGCTTCAAACTCAATCATTTGTAGTGAGCGTGGAAGATACTATCCTCCATTTAAAATGGGCAAGGCACGTGGCAAGGGACGGGGAACTGGACGTGATGGTAATGGTGCATGCAGAGGCCGAGTACAAGGCCGTGGGCAAGCCGAAATTGTGCCACAACAAACACCCACATCTTCTCGCCTGACCTTCCTGTCCCAATTTCTAGGGGACCGCAGCACACCACTATTGAACCCAGATCAGTGTCAAAAGGTTGTTGGTTGGATAGCGGATAATGCTTCCAGTCACTTAGCCACCACCACCACCACCACCCTGTCTTCCACACGGTCAAGTCTCAGTAGCCATGAGTCTGGACCTCATATTCCTCACCCTGATCCTCCTTCCTCCCACCATGCCGAGTACCCAGAGACAATTGATCCCACACTTGGACAATCTGAAGAGCTGTTCACTTTTCCATTTATAGATTCGGGCCTCTCGCCCGGTCCACTTGAAGCGGGGCAAGAGGAGATCACGTGTAGCGATGCCCAAATATTTGAGCAGCCACGGTCACACGAAGGCGACGGTGGGAAACTGTCATAAGAGGTGGACGATGATGAGACACAATTGACAGAAAGTCAGGAATAGTACCAGGGTGCAGAAGTGGGAGACGAGGTGGTGGATGATATAGTAACTGACCCAACCTGGCAGGAGGACATGCAGAGCAAGGACAGCAGCACACAGGGGGAGGGAGGCAGAGCACCCCAACAGGCAGGAAGAAGCAGTGTGGTGGCCGCAGACAGAAGGCAGGCTACCATTTCCCGTAACACCAACATGAAGGAAGTTGCCACTACAACTGTTAGGTCTTCCCGAGTCTGGTTGTTTTTTAAAGACTCTGCCGATAACTCCAAAAAGGCCATTTGCATCACGAGCCAGACCAGCATCAGCAGGGGTGGCAAAACGACCAGCCTGACCACCACCAGCATGATGAGGCACATGGCAGCAAAGCACTCGACTTTGTGGGCCGAACACCAGGGTCCAGGAACAGTGTCTACAGGTGGCACCATTGCTTCTTCTGCTGTTGTGCATGCAAGTCAATCCCCTGTCCATAGTACAAAGATGCCTCCTGCCCTGCTCCTGTCATTGCACACTCTCAAGTAGCAGCATCAGGAAGCACGTCCATGTCCTTGTCCCAGCGCAGCGTTCAGTTGTTCATACTCCAGTCCTTGGAATGCAAGCGCAAATATGCAGCCAACGTCCCACAGGCCACACTACTAAATTCTCACAATTCACGACTGCTTGGCTCGAAATGTTGCCTTTTAGGCTTGTGGAAACAGAAGCATTCCGCAACCTGATGGCGGCGGCCGTCCCTCGGTACTCTGTCCCCAGCCGCCACTATTTCTCCCAGTGTGCCGTCCCCACATTACACAAGCAAGTGTCCCAAAACATTAGCCGTGCCCTCAACAACGCAGTTACCGGTAAAGTCCACCTAAACACGGACACGTGGACAAGTGCTTGTGGGCAGGGACGGTACATCTCGCTGATGGCACACTGGGTTAACATAGTGGAAGCCGGGACCCAGTCGGACCTTGGGACGGAACACGTCCTCCCGACGCCAAGGATTGCAGGCCCTAGGTCAATCAGGGTTGCCCCCACGGTCTACAGCTCCTGAACCTCATGCTCCTCAGCCTGCTCCTCCTCCTCAGCCTCCATCTCCGAAATGACCACATCAGTCACAAGCTGGAAGCACTGCAGCACTGCCTCGGCCAAGCGGCAACAGGCTGTGCTGAAGCTAATATGCTTAGGTGAAAAAACACACAATGCTGAAGAGTTATGGACAGCTCTGAAAGAGCAGGCAGATCTGTGGCTCAAACCGCTGAACCTACAGCCAGGCATGGTCGCGTGTGACAATGGCTGGAACCTGGTGGCGGCTCAGAGGCGAGGCGAGCTCACACACGTACCATGCCTGGCCCATGTGCTTAACCTCGTGGTTCAGCGGTTACTCAAATCCTACCCGGAGCTGCCGGATCTGCTTGTTAAAGTATGCCGCCTGTGTGCCCATTTTAGAAAGTCAGCTACAGCTTCCGCTGCCCTTGCAGTGTTTCAGCAGCGTTTGCAGCTTCTGGCTCACAGACTGGTGTGTGATGTCCCCACACGTTGGAACTCTACATTGCAGATGTTGGGAAGGATTTGTGAGCAGAAGAGGGCAGTTGTTGAGTACCAGCATCAAAAAGGCTATCGGTATTCAGTTCAGACTCCACACATAAGACCTCAGTAGTGGACGTGGATGTCAGACATATGTACCATCCTCCAAAACTTTGAGGACTCCACCAAGATGGTGAGCGGCGATGACGCCATAATTAGCGTCACCATCCCGCTTCTCTGTCTTCTGAAACGCTCTCTGCTCACAATCAAAGATGATGCATTGCAGGCGAAGCATGATAAGATGGAGCAATTAACCATACAGGGTGATTACACACAGCCAAGCCTCATCTCATCCCAACGTGGATTGGGTGACAATGAGGAAGAGGAGGAGGAGGAAGGACAGGAACTAGTTTCATGCACTATAGACGGTGCTATCTGCACAGCTGTCATACCGTCTGTTCAGCGTGGATGGCCAGAGGACAGAGAGGAGGAGGAGGAGAGCATGGTCAGTCATCCTCTTGGTGAGGACACGGAAGTCTTGCCTGTTAGTAGTCTGGCACGCATGGCTGAGTTTATGTTATGCTGCCTTTCCCATGACCCTCGCATTCTCAAAATTTTAGGTCATTACTGGTTGGTGACACTTCTAGACCCACTCTACAAGGAGAACTTTATATCTCTTATTCCTGAGGCGGACAGGTGTACAAAAATGAGGCAGTACCAGAAGGCCCTTGTTGCGGACCTATTAAAAAAATTCCCATCTGAAAACGCTGGAGGCAGAGGGCACACTTCGTTCGACAACCAAGGAGTACAGGCGAGAGAGACACAACTTCAATCCAGCAGAGGCAGGGGAACACTGTCAAAGTTCTGGGAGAGTTTTCTCAGACCCTCCGATCGCACAGGCCCTGAGGCGCAGGGTACTCTCACAAGGAGTGCAAAGTTTGGGAAGATGCTGAGGGAGTACCTTGCCGTACCGTACCAACGTCCTCCGTGATTCCTCTGTGCCTTATAAATATTGGGTATCCAAGCTAGATATGTGGAATGAACTGGCTCTCTATGCCTTGGAGGTCCTGGCCTACCCTGCCGCCAGCGTTTTATCAGATCGGGTTTTTAGTGCCGCTGGTGGAATTATAACTGATAAGCGCATCCTCCTGTCAACTGAAAATGCTGACAGGCTGACTCTTATAAAAATGAACAAGGGCTGGATTGGGCCAGACTTCTCAACACCACCGAATGATAGCAGCGTAACATAAACTCAAATCCAGTGTCTTTTCTTGGGAGGTGTATTCCCATGCACCTTTTCACACCCACACATGGGTATACGCTTCCTGATTTTGGCTATTTGCTCTTGTCCTCCTCCTTCTCCTCATCCTCCACCACCATATCACCAGGGTGACCGTGGTCCATGATGCAACACCCACATAATTTTTTTTAAGGGTGTTTGACTCGCCCCTGGGCCGTGGGGCACTCGGAGCCGGGCAATAGGGAGACGGTGGGGGTAGTAGTGGCGACCCGGTTCCGTGGCTCAGGGTGGTCAGACCAGTGGTAGTCCTTTAGCCGTCCTAAGTGATGTCCGACTGCGCCACCCGTGGATTGCGGTTATTATGAACCGCCGCTGCAAGGCAGATCGCTGGGGCTGATGATGTATGCAGCTGAGGTAGTGTGACTCCCCACGGGAAGAGTGCAGCCCCAGGGCAGTGTAGTGGATGGTGGGGGTGATGGTGCAGAGAGTCCCAGTGCCGTTAGTGCTGGAGGAGCGAAAGAGTACACAGACAACGTACTGCAGTCCAATGTCTTTTACTCACAGTTCATGTACTCCGGGTCACTTCTGTCAGCAATGACCGCCCGAGCCGTGCTGCGTCCACCAGGTGAGGGGCTCGGTCAACCCCAGGCAGTTCAGGAGCATGACACAGGACCCCTTCAATCCTTTCTCTGGCCTGCCTCACCAGTGACCCACTTTTGTCCAGCTGCCGCAGACTTGTGCGGGTAAATGTGGTTCCCGTTCCCCGCTGTCCTATATGGTGCCTTCCTAGCAGGTTTGATGAGGTGTCGCACCAATAAATGATCACGACCTCCGGTCTTTGGCTGAGGGCTGTTTCTCCTCCACCAACTTGGGATCCGGTACCCTTAATCTGCCTGACCCTTCACCCTGTATTCTCGTTGGTTCTTAGGGTCCCTTCTGCCGTCTTGTTCCTGAGCCCTTCTGTTTCTCTCTTTCTCTTTCTCTTCTGTTCCTTTCTGTTCTTGTTCCTTTCTGTTCTTGTTCCTTTCTGTTCCTGGCCTTCACCCTAGGCCTGCCTCGTGGAGCTGGGCCCAGACTGAGCCACAGCTCCCTGTCAGCCCTCTCTGGCTGAACTCCTTCTCTTACTCCACTCACTGAACTTCTCTTCTTCTCTTCTCTCTGTGCTGGCTGGGCCTCAGAGGCTAGGCCCGCCTACGGAGAAGAGCCCCTTGCAGAGGCCCCCACTCTGTCACTTCTTCTCTCTGACTGAACACTGTTCTAAGATGGTGCCTACCTTTTATACCTCCCTCTAGAACATGAGCCCAGGTGACCAGCAAACAATGGGCTCCTATCTACGCTCAGGAACCAACCCCTATCTGCTCCTACATCACTGGGTATTCCTACCCCCTCCCCACTCCAGCCAGGGACATGGTCTGTCGTGCCTGCATTTCTGTCTAATGGGAGCACCGTTGAGCTGTCCCTCGGAAATGGGGTGAGTGTGCTGTATGCAGCTAACTGAACCCTGGTCCATACTCCATCCTTACCCAGGAGTGGAATATCACACCTCTGGCAGAGGTGCAATACCCCTGTAGCGGTCGAGCCCTCGGGGCGCTACATTTTTATGATGCCCGTAAAAAAAATTTTTTATACAGTATGTTCATGTATACCCCCCAGGAGTAAATGTTTGTCAGCCCATACACTTAGTGCATGGCATTACAAGTATAGGAGGCCCGCTCCTTTCTAATGGTAACAATTTTTTATGATGCGCTCCTCCACGTCTCTTCCAAGGGCCATTGAAGTGCCTCCAAATTTTTGGCAGCTCTTGCAGTCACTGCATAGTCCAACACTATGGGAGACTCTCTCCTTTCTAATGGGAATTTGTCATTACTGTGGCCTGGTCTATGTGTCTTTAAATTCTTAGTGGGTTTTTTCCTAAACTTGGTCAGCCGGTGGACTCACTGCATACCCTATAACTGTATAGCAGACCCTCTCCTTTCTAATGGGAACATGTCGTACCTTGTTAATGTGGCCCTGCTCTGTGTGTCCTTAAATTCTTAGTGGGGTTTTTCCTAAAATTTGTCAGCCGTTGGATTCACTGCATACCCTATAACTGTATAGCAGACCCTCTCCTTTCTAACGGGAACATGTCGTACCTTGTTACTGTGGCCATGCTCTTTGTGTCTTTAAATTGTTAGTGTTTTATTCAAAAATTTTGGCCACCCTTGCAGTCACAGCATGGGCATTACCACTATAGAAGACCCGCTCCTTTATAATGGGAACATTTTTTTTACTGAGACCCTCCTCTATGTCTCTTCAAAGGGGTATTAGGTTGCGTCCAAATTTTTGACAACCCTTGCAGTCACTGGATGCGCAATAACAGTATAGGAGACCCACTTGTTAATAATGGGAACAACAAAGCATAGCCCTCTGATGGCTCTCTAACAATAGCTAGGGCCGACTGCTGGCCTTTTAAGAATAGTAAGGGCCGTCTGATGTTCCTATAAAAATAGGCTTTATGACTTTCAGAGTCCCTCCATCGTAAATAAAACAGGATGTGTCTGATGACACCACATTGCCAGATTAGGTTGTAAAATGTTAAAATGACTTTTCCCGGTGAATGCATTTGTCATAAAAAATAACATAAAAAAACATAACAATAGGATCTTTCTTTAGTATAAAAAATAGCATCACCAATTTAACCTCAATGTAATCACATTGTTCAGCTCATGCACCTCCTCCTCCATCTCCGAAATGACCACATCAGTCACAAGCTGACAGCACTGCTGCACTGCCTTGGCCAAACAGCAGCAGGCTGTGCTGAAGATAACATGCTTAATGCTTAATTAACAAACCGCCCAGCGCTGCATAGTTGTTGAAAGCTGTAACACAGCAGCTTGATCTGTGGCTCTCACCGCTGAACATACAGCCAGGCATGGTCGTGTGTTACAATGGGCGGAACCTGGTGACGGAGAAATGACAACCGGGGTAAATAAGGTTTCCCTATATGCCAGTCCTTTCACAGAGCTAAAGAATATGGCATGCTGTGAAATACAACTCCCACTGAGAAGCTGTTTCAGATTGAAAAACATTCTGCCCACCAGAGGATTTGTTTCTGAGGGCTAACCTTTCTCACCCGCTCAAGAGCCCCATAGCAGCTGCAAAGTTAGCGCTATCATGAACTCTCCTGAGGTAGAAGCCAAGGCACACCAGAGAATTCTCTGGTGGGACTGTCCAACCCTGTGGGAGAACATACAAATTTCTTGCAGATGTTGTCCTTGCTGGGATTTGAACCCAGGATCCCAGTGCTGCAAGACTTCAGTGCTAACCACTGATCCAATGTGCTGCCGTTCACCCTCTAATATCTAACAGGCTGGAGAAACTTGAACCTACTGCCACTCTATCATCAGCTCCTTTGTGAGAAAATTTATTTTGGCAGCCACTCAGTCTACCAAATAAAATTCCAGAGAAGGAAATTGAGGATGGCTTCGCTGCTGGTACTGGGGGCAGTGCTAATACCATGGTGTTGTACCATAGTTTGCTGGAAATATTCCAGGCTGGTAGGAGGCAAGAAAATTGCCACAGAAAAGTACCAGCAGTAATGTTCAGGCCACATTTCAAGTGCAAGCAGCTTTAGAGGGCTTCCTGGGAGAAATGACACTCAGGGTAGATACGGTTTCCCTCTATGCCAGTCCTTTCACTGAGCTAAATACAACTCTTATCAAAAAAAGTTGTGGACTGGCTCCGTACCGTCCCTGGCCACATTCACCTGTCCACGTGTTTGTGGTTAGGCAGTCCTTCTTAGTAAGTGCACTGGGTAGGGCATGGGTAATGTTGTGGGACCCGTGCTTGTGGAAGGCGAAGGCGATACCGGGAAAAATACTGGCGGCTGGGGACCGAGTATGGACACCCGGCCGCCGCCTGCATGAGGTTGTGAAAAGCTTCCACCTCCACAAGCTTAAAAGGCCATATTTCAAGTGCAAAGAGCTGCCCAGAAATCTGTCAGTTTAGTGTTGCGGCCTGTGGGTGGGTGGGTGGCTGGCTGCATACTTGTGTAGCACCCTGAGGATTCGGCTGCTACAGGGGTATTGCACCTCAGCCAGAGGTGTGATATTCCACTCCCGGGTAAGGAAGGAGTGTGGAACTGAGCTCGGTAGGCTGCATGCACTACACACATCCCATTTCCGGAGGGCAGACCAACGGTACTCCCACTTAGAAATGTGCAGGTACGACCGAGTCTGTCCTTGGCTGGAGTGGGAGGGGGGTGGAATATCCCAAGTAGTGTAGGGGCAGATAGGGGGAGCAGCCTGGGTAAAGTTAGGAGCTCATTGGGTGCTGGTCACCTGAGCTCACACATAGAGGGATATATAAGGTGGGCACCAACTAAGAACAGGGTCAGTTGCAGAGAACAAGTCAGCGAGCAGAGGAGAAGAGAGACCCAGAGTGAGAGAGGAGAAAGAGAAGGAAAGACCCAGAGGGGGAAACAGAAAAGAGGACTCCAAGAACCCAAATTAAATCCCCGGGTGAAGAGTCGGCACAGGGTACCGGATCCCAAACTGGTGGGGGCAGAAGCACACCCTAGCCAGAGACCGGAGGCCGTGGGCAGCATCTGCCACGGCCACCCACCACATCCACCCCGAAGGCATACCACGTGGAGGGTCAGGGAACCCAAGGCCAAGGGCCTCCCAACAGAAGGCCCGAGGGAGCTGGACCTAGGTGGATCACTGGTGGGGACGGCCAGAGGAAAGGACAGAAGGAGAGCTCAGGGTCACGCTCCGGACTTACTTGAGGGTTGGCCGAGTCCAGGACCTGGTGGACGCAGCACGGCTCGGGTGGTCACTAGAAGCTGGAGTGACCGGAACATCAGCAGTGAGTAAATACCCTAAACTGCATAACCCGACTCTGTCTCTGATTGCCGTCTACACTGCACCACCACAACCCCCATCCTCTGCACCTGATCCCCCTGAGGCTATACCCCTCCCGTTGGGGGTTATCCTATCAAGCTGCACCAACACCATCAGCCTCAGCGGACCCTGCTGCAGCGGCGGCCACAGTGACCGCAACACAACGGGTGGCGTAGTCGACAATAAAGAACTTAATAACATCTGTAGGACTGCCACATACAACTGAGTTTGACACCCTGGGCACGGACCGGGTCACAGCCACTCGGAGACTACAACCCCCATCTGATCCGGCTCCGGGTATTCCCCTGAAAGAAAGGAATATGTCCCAGGGGGCGCGTCAACTTTGGCGTAGTCGGCAGGATTACGTGCCCGCAACAACCGGGTACTGCGTGCCTGAAGAAAAGTACAAGTTTACCTCAGAAAGAAGTCTCCTGCCGGTTCCGGAGGGTCCCCGCCATCGGACCCCATCACCAGTCGATTCCCGCCGGTTGTCCGCCATTTCCAGCTTTTTCCCGCCATCTGCAGAGTTTCCCGCCACTGGGAAGCGATTCCCGCCATTTCCGAAAATTTCCCGCCTTGGAAGAGCGGACGCCATTATGGGCGTGCCAGAAGATGGTAAGAGGCCACCTCCCATCGTGGGCCGGGACCGAAAATGGCGCCAAAAGTGGAAACCGCCCCCACCAACAGAGACTGTGATGCTAGAGGTGTCTGTCAGCGTGAAAGAACTGCCCCTGGAGCTGATGGTCACCGAGTTGCCCCGGGACCGCCCTCGAAGTGGGAGGAGACGAAAGAAAAGAACGAAGATGGGTGCCGCCTGGAGCAGTCTGGAGCGAGCGCACCCGGAGGCAAGAAGCCTGGAGAAGAGTAGCGGAGGAGCTTACCCGGAGATGGCGAGAAAGCAGAGCAGCACCGGCCCACTGGCCAGGAGCCTGCTAGAGACTGAGGAAGGAGAGCAGAGCAGCACCGGCCCGCTGGCCAGGAGCCTGCTGGAAGAAGAGCAGAGCAGCACCGACCCGTTGGTCAGGAGCCTGCTGGAAACTACGACCCCACTAGGCCTAGTGGAGGTCCTCGCACAGCTCCCCCGAGACCGGGAGTGTGCACAGACTGCCCTGGAGGGCCTCGCACGGAGGATGGCCCGGGTACAGCGAGAGACATTGGCGGAGTGGAGCCGAGAGATGGCCCAGCAAACCAAGACCCGGAGCACGCCAGCCAAGATGAGGAGACAGACCGCCTCTGAGGATGGCGCGGGAGGACCCAAGGCCGGAGACGGCGTCGAGAAGGGAGCCGAACGCATGGAGGCAGGTAAAGGGGACGTCTATACCCCAAACCGGGAAACCGCTTACCTGCCCCAGCTCCCCGTCGCAGAGCCCGAAAGTCCCCCTGCTGTGCCCGAAAACGCCATGTCACCGATGCAGACTAGGCCCCAACCGGAAGCCGCCGCCGCGACCCCTGTGACGCCATGCGCAACGACCCCGAGCGTGGCAAAACAGGAAGCAACACCAGCCTGGTCGCAGGGCCTAGAATTCCCAGGCGTCGCATCACCAACAGCGCCCCCTACCTCCGCGGAGCCTCCGGCCTGGCCGCAAGGCCAGGTAGCCCAGGGCGCCGCCGTCCTAACGGTGCCCTTCACCTTCCAGGTGCCCCAGGCCTGGCCGCAAGGCCTGGGCAACCCGGGCGCCACCATCACCGCGCCCGCGCCCGTAAAACCAAGGGTGCCGCGTCTGGGAGAGGACTTGTTTGCCCAGCACACGTGGCCGGACGGGCAGCCTTTCATCTGGCCCCAGGAATATTATGAACTGGAGCACCAGAGGAGGGTTGGGGCCATGTGTGCACCCCTGATTCCGGCTCCGAAGCCCGTGATAAGGATCTCGCCCCCGCTTGAAGAGACCCAATTTGAGTGGGACCCCACCGGAGAAGATCTAATGGGGTTCACTCAAGAAACCCGGGCAGCTGCAGCGAAGCGTGCTGAGTGCTGCCGGCAGCAGCTCGAGGAGTTTGCGAGGGAGCGGAGAGAGAGGCGGGTCCGGGAACAACAGGCCCAAATAAGGAGCGCCGAGCAGAAGAGCCGGACCAGGAGGGACCCCCGTGCAGCGCACAGTCCCCGCACCACCGGGACTGTAATCAAGTTCAACATGCAGCACGGGTGGGGCTTCATCCGAGACCACAACACCCCCGGCGACGTCTTTGTCACGCGCAGAGACGTGGAGTCCCATCTGCCGGAGGGGCACAGAGGTCGTGACCTTTATATCGGGGACGAGGTCACCTTTACCCGGCACAAGTGTGCCAAAGGACCCTACGCCCTCCACGTGCATCGCCTGACGGAGGAGGAGTTGCGGTGTGAGGAGGAGGAGCAAGAAGACCCGGACGGGTCTAAAGCAACAGCTGACTACAAGAAAAGAGCAGGAGGACGCCGTCGTTGAGGACGGTAGTGAAGGAGACTGTATATAGTTACCCGTAGGGGTACAAAGAAACTGTTACTGCAAATATAGTCCCCGTTGGGACCAGCTGATGTGAACTGTTCACCCGTTTTACCTTTAATCCCACAGGCTGAGGACTGTGAGCAGCCATTCCTTTCCCTTCCCTTTACCTGGCCGAGGACTGAGAGCGGCCAACTACCCTTGTACATAGTTGCGCTTCCTAAAGCGCCCCCTACTGGTTTTACTGTCAAACCACCTTAAGAAAAGGAACTGTCGCACTTTGCCCGGTCAACAGTTGCCCAGTGACCGGAGGAGGAGGAGAGACGACGAGAATGTTTTATATAAAAAGTTCTATTGATGCTGCTAATTTATATGATGTTTTATATGTTTTATATGTTGATGTTTATGAAAAAAAAAATTGTATGTTTTTGTGGTTTTATCTTTTGCAGCCCGAGGACGTGCTGTGATTTACCAGGGGGGAATGTAGCACCCTGAGGATTCGGCTGCTACAGGGGTATTGCACCTCAGCCAGAGGTGTGATATTCCACTCCCGGGTAAGGAAGGAGTGTGGAACTGAGCTCGGTAGGCTGCATGCACTACACACATCCCATTTCCGGAGGGCAGACCAACGGTACTCCCACTTAGAAATGTGCAGGTACGACCGAGTCTGTCCTTGGCTGGAGTGGGAGGGGGGTGGAATATCCCAAGTAGTGTAGGGGCAGATAGGGGGAGCAGCCTGGGTAAAGTTAGGAGCTCATTGGGTGCTGGTCACCTGAGCTCACACATAGAGGGATATATAAAGTGGGCACCAACTAAGAACAGGGTCAGTTGCAGAGAACAAGTCAGCGAGCAGAGGAGAAGAGAGACCCAGAGTGAGAGAGGAGAAAGAGAAGGAAAGACCCAGAGGGGGAAACAGAAAAGAGGACTCCAAGAACCCAAATTAAATCCCCGGGTGAAGAGTCGGCACAGGGTACCGGATCCCAAACTGGTGGGGGCAGAAGCACACCCTAGCCAGAGACCGGAGGCCGTGGGCAGCATCTGCCACGGCCACCCACCACATCCACCCCGAAGGCATACCACGTGGAGGGTCAGGGAACCCAAGGCCAAGGGCCTCCCAACAGAAGGCCCGAGGGAGCTGGACCTAGGTGGATCACTGGTGGGGACGGCCAGAGGAAAGGACAGAAGGAGAGCTCAGGGTCACGCTCCGGACTTACTTGGGGGTTGGCCGAGTCCAGGACCTGGTGGACGCAGCACGGCTCGGGTGGTCACTAGAAGCTGGAGTGACCGGAACATCAGCAGTGAGTAAATACCCTAAACTGCATAACCCGACTCTGTCTCTGATTGCCGTCTACACTGCACCACCACAACCCCCATCCTCTGCACCTGATCCCCCTGAGGCTATACCCCTCCCGTTGGGGGTTATCCTATCAAGCTGCACCAACACCATCAGCCTCAGCGGACCCTGCTGCAGCGGCGGCCACAGTGACCGCAACACAACGGGTGGCGTAGTCGACAATAAAGAACTTAATAACATCTGTAGGTCTGCCACATACAACTGAGTTTGACACCCTGGGCACGGACCGGGTCACAGCCACTCGGAGACTACAACCCCCATCTGATCCGGCTCCGGGTATTCCCCTGAAAGAAAGGAATATGTCCCAGGGGGCGCGTCACTTGCAATTGCATTCCAAGTAACAGAAAACTAAGCAGATGATGGCCTCTATCATCATCATGGCCTCACCTCGGCACTATGAACTCTCCTGAAGGAGAAGCCAGGGCCCGCCGGAGGAGTCTCTGGTTCTCTGGTGGGCCCGTGCAACCCTGCCGAAAAGCAGCCCTGGCTAAGAAAAGTGTGGGGGAAGGTTCCTGGACACTCTATGGCTGCTTTTTTAATGCGGATCAGCCATGCTTATGCATGTTATTTCTCAAAACGCATTACGGATCAGGCCATTTTCCAACTCTGTATTCAAGAAATTAAATGCGCAAAGAAAGATGTGTGTGTGTCAAAGCACCATTGACAAGTGCGAGTTGATGTTGGATGGGCTGCCATTGCTTCTGCAACAAGCTCAATTACAGGATTTTCTGGGAGAAATGACGCGCAGGGTAGATACGGTTTCCCTCTATGCCAGTCCTTTCACCGAGCTAAATACAACTCTTAGCAAAAAAAGTTGTGGACTGGCTCCGTACCGTCCCTGGCCACATTCACCTGTCCACGTGTTTGTGGTTAGGCGGTCCTTCCCAGTAAGTGCACTGGGGAGGGCACGGGTAATGTTATTGGACCCGTGGTTGTGGAAGGCGGAGGCGATACCGGGAAATATAGTGGCGACTGGGGACCGAGTATGGACACCCGGCCGCCGCCGGCATGAGGTTATGAAAAGCTTCCGCCTCCACGAGCCTAAAAGGCCACATTTCAAGTGCAAGCAGCTGTCAAAAATTTGGCAGTATAGTATTGCAGCCTGTGGGTGGGTGGCTGCCGGCATTCTTGTGCTTGCATTCCAAGGAATGGGGTAGGGACAACTGAACACTGCAGTGGGACAAGGACGTGGACGGTGATTGTTGCAAGTCTGCAACGACAGGTGCATGGCGGGAGGCATCTTCGCATGTGCCAAGGATCACTTATGATGGGCACACATTTAGGCAGTGACCTGGGATTCAGAGATGTTTACAGAGGTCTTCCCCTTGCTGTTCCCATGTCTTTTCAGCACTGTATGCATGTGTCTGATGATGTGTCACACACCACATGGCCAGATAAGGTTGTAAAATGTTAAAATGACATTTCCTGGTGAATGCATTTGTCTTGGTTGAAAGCAATGCAAAAGTGCAAAAACGTGTCAAAAATGCTACGTGTGAACATAGCCCAAGGTGTGTAGGAGTATTTGTGTTTTTGTTTATTTATTTTGCCTTATATACAAGTCATCACCCTGGAAAGGATGTTCCTTACGCCGTAAAAGTGGCGTAATACTCTGACGACGTTGTTGACAGCAGTGATCTGGGAGTCAGAGATGCTTCCAGGGGTCTTCCCCATGCTGTTCACATGTCATTTGAGCACAGTTCCCATCGATTTGGGCAATTTTTAGGCCCTCTGCAGACCGCCGTGGGGAGCCACCTGAAAAATGCTCAAGTTTCCCCTAGACTTATATTGGGCTCATTGCTCGGGTTGAGCACCCGAGTATTTCAATTTGCTCGACCCGAGCAACGAGTACTCGAGCATTTTAGTGCTCACTCATCACTAATGACAACCAAAAACATCCAAATAATCCTGATCAAAAAGTTTACATACCCTGGTGATTTTGGCCTGATAACATGCACAGAATTTGACACAAATGGGTTTGAATGGCTACTAAAGGTAACATCCTCACGTATGACCTGTTTGCTTGTAATCAGTGTGTGTGCATAAAGCTGAGTGAGTTTCTGGGATCCAGCCACTGACGTTTCTGGATTTTGAGATGGGGAAAGCAAAAGAATTATCAACGGATCTACGGGAAAAGGTAGTTGAACTGTATAACACAGGAAAGGGAGGCAAAAAGAGTATAACACAGGAAAGGGATACAAAAAGATATCCCAGGAATTGATAATGCCAGTCTGCAGTGTTCAAACTGTGATTAACAAATGGAAAATCAGATGCTCTGTAAAAACCAAACCACAGTCAGGTAGACCAACAAAAATTTCAGCCACAACTGCCAAGAAAATTGTTCGGGATGCAAAGAAAAACCAACAAATAACATCAGCTGAGAACACACTTAGGGGTGTACTCACTTTTGTTGCCAGCTGTTTAGACATTAATGGCTGTGTGTTGAGTTATTTTGCAGGCACACCAAATTTACAGTTAAACAAGCTGTACACTGACTACTGTACATTGTATCAAAGTGTCGCATCTTCAGTGTTGTCCCATCAAAAATATATATATGTATTCCGGCCCATTTTTGGAGTTTTGTGTGAAATTTTGTCCAATTTGCCTTTTTTTTCTCAGTTTTTTTGTGTTGTTCCAATAAACACAAAGGAAATAAACATGCGTGTAATAAAACATGTGTAATTTTCTGAAACAATTTCAAGGGTGCCAGCACTTTCCTCCATGACTGTATATGCAAGTAGAGTCCTTAACCCCTTTACAACCCAAAGTGGTTTGCACGTTAATGAGAAGGCCAATTTTTACAATTCTGACCACTGTCACTTTATGAGGTAATTACTCTGGAACGCTTCAACGGATCCCCCTGGTTCTGAGAATATTTTTTCATGACATATTGTACTTTTTGATTGTGGTAAAATTTCTTCGATATCACTTGTGTTTATTTGTGAAAAAAACAGATATTTGGCGAAAATTTAGAAAATTTTGCAATTTTCAAAATTTGAATTTTTATGCCCTTAAATCGGAGAGATATGTCACACAAAAAAAGTTAATAAATAACATTTCCCATATGTCTACTTTACATCAGCACAATTTTGGAACCCAAATTTATTTTTATTAGGGAGCTATAAGGGTTAAAATTGACCAGCGATTTCTCATTTTTCCAACAAAATTTACAAAACCATTTTATTAGGGACCGCATCACATTTGAAGTCACTTTGAGGGGTCTTTATGACTGAAAATACCCAAAAGTGACACCATTCTTAAAACTGCACCCCTCAGTGAATCGGGTCATCATGACAACATCCGGGAAGCCGCGGCACACATTGCTGGACGCCGGCAGAAGAGGTGACTATCCCGATCACCTCCCCTTGCCCTCGCAATGCTGCGAACGACTTCGATCCCAGCATTGCGGGGGTTAATGTGCGGGACCTCTCCCAGCACATAGCACCGGGTGTCAGCTGTGACAATCAGTTGACACCCGGCGGCGATCACGCCCACACAGCCTGTGTGCGGGCGCGATCGCAAAGATGTACTAATACGTATCAGGCTCTCAAGTCCCAGGGCGCAGATACGTATCAGTACGTCTTGGGCTTTAAAGAAGTTAAAATTATGTGAAAATGGGAAAAGTCACAAAACTTTGCAACTTTTCAAGAGCTTTATGCCAGTTTTCTGGCAAAAACACTGGTGAATCGGGTTCATAATCTCTAATCCTTTCAGCTCCCTTTAATTAGACTACTTTCAACAAACTAATTATAAGTATTGGGTCTGTTTTTTTTTTAATGCTTTTAAAATAATTGTAAATATTTTCAATCCCCTTTTGTTATAAGGATTTCCCAAAAATTAGCTAATCATAGGTTGTCCTGCATTCGTGACAGTGATTGACTGCGCGGTCACTTGGAAGTTTACATTGGCATCACTACAGGGCCGGTAAAGAAGGACTGTCAGGGACCCCCAGAGTGTGGTAAAATGCGCCAACTAATTCATAATTCATTTAATTCTCACACAATATACTAAGTTAGTGTAAGTCTACAAAAAAGCAACAAAACTTGGTGCTAAAAAAATTGAGCATAACTTTTTGAAAAATGAACCAGGTTATGCCAAATCTTACATATTTTGTGACTTTGTGATCAGTTATCAACACAAATATTTTACTCAAATTACCAGATCGATGGATAAGAATTGGGACTTTTCCCTAAATCTCTCCAAAACATCACCGCTTATAGAAGACCACCCTCATATCCAGATCAGATTTTCTGTGAGAGATGCCCAGATTCACAATATAGTATGCATACTGGCCATCTATGAGAAGTCCACCCCAATGGAAGTCCAGTTATTAAAGAGGATTTTACTGTTTATATAAGGGGCAGACAATGACAGTGAAGGGCCCTTAATCAGGACTTCTGATCTGGGCCCCCCACCCTCCATCAGGCACCACCTACATATACCTTTCCATGTATATTTATATTAGGCACACATATAAAATTTGCACATGCTAATACTCTATACACATTTTAACGTATGCATATGTGGCACCCCAGGGGTCTGGTTTCCACAGTAACAGCAATGTTATGTCTGAGAGCAGGTGGGAGGTCTCTTGGTCAGGAATCCTATGCATGCCACACCTCCTGCCCAGTCCTGGGAGGGGAAGGACTTCCCCTATATAAACCTGGGGCTGAGGCAGGGTTAGAGAGTTCAAAGGGAGAGTTGAGCCAGGAGGGCGGACAGGGAGCTGTGGCTCCGGCTGGGCCCAGCTCCCGGGCCATGCCAGAAGTAGAGACAGAGAAGAGAAGCAGCATAGGAAGAAACAACAGGAGCTCTGTGGGAGCAGTGCTACAAGGAGTCAGGGGCTGGCAGCTGCAGAGCTCGCCCTGACTGAGAAGTTATCACCGGACCCGGAGTCCGAGGCTGTGGGGACTAACCCTTACCCAGCAGCAGAAACCGTCCGGCAGGGGATTTCAAGTCCTCTGGCCCAGAAACCCGAAGGCACGGTCACACGCGTGGGACCAGCACCGCCGTCGTGGAGCGGAAGGCACTAGAAGGCCCCGAGTCACCGGCCATACGGGTGAGCACCACACGGTACACTCAGGGACGTGGGCTACTTTTACCCGCCTCTAGCAAGGTAGCCAGAAGAGTACAGTTAGTTGGGAAGGCCTACAACTCCACCTGGCCAGGGGAGATCCCATCTGCTCAAGGACTGACCAGGCCCCGATCGCTAGCAAGTACTCCGGGAGGGTCTGTCTTTGTCACCAGTAAAGACCCTGAACTACACCGCATTGTCTCTGAGTGGTTCCTGCTACCCCCATCTTCCACGTCGGCTGCCCTGAGGCCATACCCCTCCCGTTGGGGGTTATATCATCCACGCTGCACCATCCTTCCACCGGCCTCAGCGGTCTGCCCTGCAGCGGCAGCTCCATAGCTGCATTCAACGGGTGGCGTAGTCATCCTACATCTACTGCTAATATACCGCCACTTAGTCTGACTCCGTGGGCACGGACCGGGTCACCGCCACGAGACTACTACCCCTATCAGATCCGGCTCCGGGTAGTCCCTGCGTGCGCAACGCTACGTCACATAGGCCCAGGGCGCGTCACATATACATAGTGCACACAAACATAAAATACGGACATACACATAAGATGCACATACACAGTATAGAGTCCCGGTAGTCCTCATAGTTTTAAGCATGGACCCTGGCAAATTGTAGACGGACTTTTATTGTTCATGGGCTTTAAGGGAGAGAGGCTTCCTTTGTGGAGGACACTCATGAATGCCATTCATTTGCAGTGTACACCGTGTCGTGTCATGGAAAACACTCACCCTAGTTTGGCTTTCTACTTCTTCAGCTAATAGCAATGAATTTGCCTGTCGATTTTCTTCTCATCAGAAGATGCTTTTGTTTAGATGTTAACTTCCATCTGACTGATAAGAAAAGCTTTGCTGATCTTCTTGTAGACTTCACATTTTTTGTAAAGAAATTATTTTCTTTCTCAGAAATGTCTTGTGACATTTCTCTTCTATGTGGTACCACTTACCCTTCTCATCAGAGGACGCTTTTGTTTAGGTGTTAACTTCCATAGTCGGCCTGGACGTCTCTGTAAGATGGTTGCAGTTCCATCTTTGTTATAGTTTTGCATCACTTATGCTACAGTATTCTGACTGATAAGTAAAGTTTTGCTGATCTTCTTGTAGACTTTACATTTATTGCAAAGAAATTATTTTCTTTCTCAGGTTTTGTGACATTTCCCTTCTATGTGGTGCCATTGCTGATAGCATGAAATGGGAAGGAGTTTTCTTTATTAAGTAACTTCCTTTTACAGACACCTGTCTGCTGGACATCTGTTTAATGAATAATTACACTTACCTGTGGTTCAGTTCTTGTTAATTAGAATTTTGTTGTCTAAACTTAGCTTTTCTCTTAAGACTGTTACTGGGATGTTCTCATTTTTGAAACATGATCTTGAATGAGTTTGTTAAGAAAATTACTTTTTTGGGGTCTGCAAAATACCAAATCTTGTTTGCATTCAATGGCTCAAATTTGCGAGAGTATTTTGTAGTATGGTATCCCATATAAAATGATGATTCTGAAAGGAAACTACAGGTTTGCTGACAAATCTATTTGGGTGTACTGATTTATGCTAAACACTGTATATATATATATATATATATATATATATACATACAGTACAGACCAAAAGTTTGGACACACCTTCTCGGTTAAAGATTTTTCTGTATTTTCAAGACTATGAAAATTGTACATTCACACTGAAGGCATCAAAACTATGAATTAACACATGTGGAATAATATACTTAACAAAAAAGTATGAAACAACTGAAAATATGTCTTATATTCTAGGTTCTTCAAAGTAGCCACCTTTTGCTTTGATGACTGCTTTGCACACTCTTGGCATTCTCTTGATGAGCTTCAAGAGGTAGTCACCGAAAAAGGTTTTCACTTCACAGGTGTGCCCTGTCAGGTTTAATAAGTGGGATTTCTTGCCTTATAAATGGTGTTGGGACCATCAGTTGTGTTGTGCAGAAGTCTGGTCAATACTCTGCTGATAGTCCTACTGAATAGACTGTTAGAATTTGTATTATTGCAAGCAAAAAGCAGCTAAGTAAAGAAAAACGAGTGGCCATCATTACTTTAAGGAATGAAGGTCAGTCAGTGCGAAAAATTGGGAAAACTTTGAAAGTGTCCCCAAGTGCAGTTGCAAAAACCATCAATAGCTACAAAGAAACTGGCTCACATGAGGACCACCCCACGAAAGGAAGACCAAGAGTCAGCTCTGCTTCTGAGGATAAGTTTATCCGAGTCACCAACCTCAGAAATCGCAGGTTAACAGCAGCTCAGATTAGAGGCCGGGTCAATGCCACACAGAGTTCTAGCAGCAGACACATCTCTTCAACAACTGTTAAGAGGAGACTTTGTGCAGCAGGCCTTCATGGTAAAATAGCTGCTAGGAAACCACTGCTAAGGACAGGCAACAAGCAGAAGACACTTGTTTGGGTTAAAGAACACAAGGAATGGACATTAGACCAGTGGAAATCTGTGCTTTGGTCTGATGAGTTCAAATTTGAGATCTTTGGTTTCAACCACCGTGACTTTGTGCGATGCAGAAAAGGTGAACGGATGGCTCTACATGCCTGGTTCCCACCATGAAGCATGGAGGAGGAGGTGTGATGGTGTGGGGGTGCTTTGCTGGAGACACTGTTGGGGATTTATTCAAAATTGAAGGCATACTGAACCAGCATGGCTACCACAGCATCTTGCAGCGGCATGCTATTTCATCCGGTTTGCGTTTAGTTGGACCATCATTTGTTTTTCAACAGGACAATGACCCCAAACACACCTCCAGGCTGTGTAAGGGCTATTTGACCAAGGAGGAGAGTGATGGGGTGCTACGCCGGATGACCTGGCCTCCACAGTCACCAGACCTGAACCCAATCGAGATGGTTTGGGGTGAGCTGGACCACAGAGTGAAGGCAAAAGGGCCAACAAGTGCTAAGCATCTCTGGGAACTCCTTCAAGACTGTTGGAAGACCATTTCCGGTGACTACCTCTTGAAGCTCATCAAGAGAATGTCAAGAGTGTGCAAAGCAGTCATCAAAGCAAAAGGTGGCTACTTTGAAGAACCTAGAATATAAGACATATTTTCAGTTGTTTCACACTTTTTTGTTAAGTATATAATTCCACATGTGTTAATTCATAGTTTTGATGCCTTCAGTGTGAATGTACAATTTTCATAGTCATGAAAATACAGAAAAATCTTTAAATTAGAAGGTGTGTCCAAACTTTTGGTCTGTACTGTATATATATATATATATATATATATATATATACATATATATATATATATATATATATATAAACCTTATAAGTTTGGTATCACAGTAATCGTACTACTGACTCTGAATCATTTTGTCAGTTTGTTTTTACAACACAATACACACTGTAAAATGAAGGAACCCAAACCTGGCATTTTTTCTCATTTTTCAACACATTATATGATAAAATGAATGGTGTTGTTCAAAACTACAACATTAAGCGTCAGCACACTGTGATTTGCTGATCTGTAAGATGCGTTCTTTGTGCTGTGAAAATACACAGCTGTGATATCTCACCAAATATTCATAGTGGGAACTTAAAATTATGTTTTTCTGCCATGATTAAGGATGGTTTGGATGTATGAAACATGTTGACCTTTTATTTCTATCTTTGTGGAATTAAGGCTGCATGAACCAGTCACCAACCATTATCTGTATATGTACAAATATTAAGTGCTACTGAGTGCTGTAGGAAAAACTTAGAATAGTGAGGTGATTTGACAGTCCTGCCACAAATAATCTGTTTCTACTGCACACTTAAAATCTCTGATAGTGGGAATGAACCTGATTGCCTGCAGTAGTGCACTCCTG
Organism: Phyllobates terribilis; assembly: GCF_046119375.1. Lineage (NCBI taxonomy): Eukaryota > Metazoa > Chordata > Amphibia > Anura > Dendrobatidae > Phyllobates > Phyllobates terribilis. The sequence goes on from NW_027362959.1 coordinate 1,854,454, forward strand.
AGAGCTGGTGCAGCAGAGAAAATGTCTTGGACATGAGAGTGGGAGGTCCTGATTATGGAGGATGTTAATCTTAGCTCATTGGAGTGTAGATATGGTAGAGATGCAGGACTGTGCAGCAGTGTGGAGAGGTTTGTGGATGAGTGTAATGACTGGTACAGGGTGGATGCACCAGTGTAATTGCTGGACAGAAATATGAGACTGACTGCTGCATTAAGGATAATGAGAAATACATTTAGTGAGAAGAAGAGCAATTAGTGAGTTACAAGTATTTGTGAATTCAAGACAAAAAGGAATCAGAGCAACAGTAACAGATTTTACTTTTTTTTAATTAATAATGGGATGAATAAAATCGTGAACATTGTCAATAGAATAAATCAAAGTCAGGAAGATAGCCGAGGTCAGATACCAGGTGATCAGTAAATGACACGTCAGACGAGCAGTATGAATACCGCGGAGCCCGATGACAGAGGCGTTACTGAAACTTGTCCAGGTTGACCAGTCAGAAGGCCACAGGTAGATGGTGAAGGTCCTTCTATACAGCTCCAGCAGTGATGATGGATCTGCTGGACTTCAGGGCGCTGGATGCTTAGGTGTCCCGTCTTTTAGATGGTTTTAGGGCAACAGTGACAGCATGCAAATGCGCGAGCAGCCCTGGATAATCCACGCCGGCAGGATGATAAGATCCGGCGGAAGATGGAACCTATGAGAAGAGAAATAAATATAATGTAAGTGATGGGACTCCATATTACATGATAATGCTGTGCAGTCACTGTGGCCGGACGGCAGAGGAATATTATCATACAGAGGTCAGGGGTCATTGTCAGCAATCATACATGTGACAATCCCATCACTGACAGATGACATCTACTCCACATGAATTATTCTCACTGACATCACACAACATGGAGTTGATTCTCACACTTACCTCGTCTCTTTTTCCCATTTTTTCCATTTTCTGAGTTTTGTTGCTCCATACTCAGATTTATTGCCGATTTTCTTTCTTCATGAGATGGAAATTCTGATGAAAAATTAAAAAAAAAATCAGTAACAATATATTCTTATAGGATCTGCTTTGTCATAATATGGATAACATAAGAGACCTATAGTATTGTATAAAACCATGTGGGAATATTTGAGCCTTGAAGTCAACATTCACATTGCTGGTGCTGTAGACATGTACATACCTGGCAATGGGGACGAGGGTGGCAAGATGGTAACAGCATCGTCTGTATTACATACAGGAACAGATACTTTCTGCCTGTTTGAAGAAGAAAAACATGTAAATCTCAAGTAAACTCCGTATAAAAGGGGTTGTCTCACTAGAAGAACACCGACTATAAGGCCTAGTAGGACATATGACTGTCATAGTGGGGAAGGTCTTCTGCTCAAGACTACCTTTTATAGAGAGCTGAGAGGAAAACAACTACCAAGAATGGCCGGCATTTCATACTACATCTCTCCTACAGTGAGGGCAGCACTAAAAGTGCATGACCGGCCACAATTATGGGCTGTTATCTCCAACAATTCCGAAAGCTGAAAGCACAATGACCCATAACCATGGGGCGGTGGATGCTACATTTGATATTATGGTATTTATGTCCTATATTTGGTGTTGTGCACATATATCAGCCTGGAGCTCCCAGTAATGACCCCATAATCTACTCACATTTCTGAGATGTTTGTGTTCGATTCTGGTGTACACTCTGGAGGGGCCTTGGGATCCTCGTTGTTCACCATCCCGTTAGTGGTGGTAGAGTGCTAAATGTGGATAACAATAAGTTATTAAATATACATACTTTTTAATTTTATAGATCCTTTTTTTGTACATATTTTGGATTTATCGATCACATACTTACTTTAGAAAGCCTCTCAGAAGATGATGATGCAAATATTCGGAAGATAAAGTTCTCATCGTCCTCACTTGTGCCCTCCTTATCCTCTGAGATCAGATGGTTGTTTTCATCAGAGTGATCTACAAGACATAGGTAATGAAGGATTGTTAGAGGGTGTCAGTATAACACAGTCGCTATATCTCACTAGGTTAATAGATGATGCAACGTAATATACAGAATACATGAAAAAAAACTCCTGTACAAAATTAGGGAAATAGGGATACAGTACGAACCCATGGTCAACATAGCTGAGATCCATGAAACATGGATAACATAGTAGACCAGAAAAACCATGTGGAAATATTTGAGCCTTGAAGTCAACATTCACATTGTTGGTGCTGTAGACATGTACATACCTGGCAATGGGGACGAGGGTGGCAAGATGGTAACAGCATCGTCTGTATTACATACAGGAACAGATTCTTTCTGCCTGTTTGAAGAAGAAAAACATGTAAATCGTAAGTAAACACAGTATAAAATGGGTTGTCTCACTATAAGAACACTGACTATAAGGCCTAATAGGACATATGACTGTCATAGTGGGGAAGGTTTTCTGCTCAAAACTACCTTCCATGGATCAGAACACAACTACCAAGAATGGCTGGCAAGTAATACTACAGCTCTCCTACAGAGTAGGCAATGCTAAAAATGCATGACCTGCCACAATTATGGGCTGTTATCTTCTGCATTTTCTGAAGCCAAAAGTACAATGACCGTTAACCATGAAGCGGTGAATGCTGCATTTGATATTCTGATATTTATGTCCTATATTTGGTGTTGTGTACATAGATCAGCCTGGAACTCCCAGTAATGAAGTAATGACCCTTTATAATCTACTCACATTTCTGAGATGTTTGTGTTGGTTTCTGGTGTATACTCTGGAGGGGCATTGGGATCCTCATTGTTCACCATCCTGGTAGCGATGATACAGAGCTAAATACGGATAAAAATAAGATATAAAATATTTTTTTTATGTACTTTTAGAGTTGTTTTACATTTTTTTTACATGTTTTGGATTTATTAATCACATACTTACTTTACAAAGCTTTTCAGAAGATGACGTAAAATTTTGGAAGTCAAGGCTCTCATTGTTCTCACTTGTGCCTTCCTCATCCTTTGAGACCAGATGTTTGTTTATATCAGAATGATCTACAAGAAATAGGTAATGAAGTATTATTAGAGGTTGTCAGTATAACACAGTCACTATTTATCACTAATATTAATGGGAACAGATGATCACATATTAGGGAAGATGAGACAAACAGTCGCTTAGTCTAGATGACGTCTCCTTCTACTTACTGATAAATAAGCTGGTGTCTGCGTCTGAAACAAGCTGAGGAACATACTCCAGCTCCTGGCTCAGAATGTTGTCAAAGTCCAAGTCACTCAGGAATGGATGAACCTTGATCTCAAATGCTCCTCCTAGAAAAAGAAAAACAAAAGTGATGCGGACATAGTCAGGGATGGCTCCATATCTGAACAGTTTATCGTAATCTGAACTAATGACAAAACTGAGCCGACATGAAGGAAATAAACTGAAAGTCTTAGTGTGGAGAACTAGAAATACAGTAGATGAGCTGATAGAGAAATGCTGATCTTCATGGACATGAGCGATATGTCCTTGGTCTAATAAGGGAATATTAATACTAGTATATCTGTTACCTGTCCCAAGTCTACGCACAGGATTTCTTCTGAGCAGCTCAGTGATGAGATTCTGAGCATCCAGGGGTGGAGCGCGATCACAATTCCAAATTAGTTCTCCTGTTACATAGAAAATTACAGAAAATAAAACCTCTTTACTGGACTGTAACATAAAGCAAAGGAAATAACTAAACAAATGTAACCAATCAACGCAATGATCGGATTATTCTACTCACCAATGACAACCCTTTTATAAAGCTCAGTGAGGGAATCAGCATCAAATGGTACACATCCCAGCAGGAATTTATACAGGATGATCCCCAATGACCACCAGTCAACAGGTCTTCCATAGCCTTCTTTCAGGATGATCTCTGGGGCTATGTAACATGGGGTGCCACAGAACTGGAAACCAACAGAACATAGAGATGAGAATCGATGAAACAATTATTATGACAAGTTATCATCGTTAAAACACAATGCAGAAGATAAAATATTAGTGGAAAAGTTCTCTAGAAAGGAAGAACGTAGAGAAGAGACAATAGTGTGATGAGATTTGCAAATAACAAGCTAAGTTCTTGTAGGTGATGCTGACCTCACGGTCCTGGAACTCTCTGGAGATGTCCACTGCTAATTCCTTGTAGGTGTTAGTTTTCGGTATCATTAGACCAAGTTTTGAAATCCCAAAATCGGTAACTTTAATATGTCCAGTAGATGTAATCAGGAGGCTGCAAAAGAGAAGATGGTTTTAGCCTCACAGACTGAATGATAATAAATGACAACTTTCCCCACTTTATTATACTACGGGGGCACTTACTTTTCCGGCTTCAGGTCTCTGTGCACCACACCGTAACTATGCAGGTATTCCACGGCAAGTACCGCCTCTGCAAAGTACAAGCGGGCCATGGGGACAGAGAAAGGACCCCTGGTGCTTAGAAGGGTCCCACAGTCTCCACCTATAGAAGAAAGGAAATATGACCAGTGAGGGGTTTATACAGCAGATGACCATGATATACCACGAGCAGATAACCATGATGTATAATGAGCAGTGAGCGGAAACATCCTGGGGAGATCACACAGATAATGGCGTACATAGAAATCACAAGACCCCATATCAAAAGTTGTAATTGCCCCCCACCCTAAAAAATAAAAAAGAAATATATTTATATCCCTGTTGAAGCAGCTTGGTGTTCTCACCAGCAATACAACTTTTATGGCCATTTTAGAGTATGATGCTCCCAAAAATGCCCACACCCACACTCAATGAGTATGGTATCCCCACAGTGAATCCTCCTAAGGAGGCCACCACTTAGAAGGAGGCCAGCCAGCCACAACCCCCTACTCGGTGTGATGGCACCCACAGCAACCCTCCCACTCAGGATAATGGTTCCCACAGTCCCTCACACAATATAATGGTCCGCATAACTCCCCACTCAGTATGATGTCCCCACACAGAATGGGGGCCTCCATACAGAGTGAGGACCCCCACAGCACCCCACTTAATATGATGACCTCCACTCAGCATTCACAGTCCCCCCATATCTAGTCATACGGCCCCCTTTCAGTATTTTGGCCCCTACTAGCCACCTACTCAGTATTTTTGCCCCCACCTACCCCACCTCCTTGAAGAAGCAAATACCGCTGAAATTGTGATGACAGGTGGAGGGATGCTGCCCACTGCCGAGCGTCGACAGACCCCCTCCGACTGATGAGCCCCATAGCGCCCCTGCACCAAGATCAATGAATTTACGAGCATCTTGGTAATAGATAACCTATAGTAAATGCTCTGCGGGGATGTAACCAACAATGTCCTAATGATATGAGCAGTGATAAGATGAAAGCAGACATGGGCTGAATATAATACAATAGATGTGTCTTACCTCCTACATACTCCATGACCATACACAGGTGAGATCTAGTTGGAAAGGAGCAGAGCATGGAGACCACAAAGGGACAATCAGCAAATGTTAAGATGTCCCTCTCCAGAAAGGCCCATTCCAATCTCTGTGCAGTATTTAGGTTCCGCTTAGCCATTTTCTTCATAGCAAAGGTCTGGTGTGAGTCTTTATGATGCACTAAGTAGACGGCCCTGGAGAGAAGGAGAATCCATCGGTTATAATAAATCCTTATTAATAATCCATATATAGAAATCATTATATGTTTAATACTGGTATCCTGGTAACATTTCTCCTTGCGGAGAGTGACATGTTAAGCTTGTCAAGGTGAGGAGACTTTTAAGCCTCAATGATCCTCTGGGAAATATGCAAATTGTCTCTTCAGAGAGGAAGAGAACTAGAACTCTAGTGCCACCTATAGGAAGTAGTAATCCTAAAAGTCAATATCGACCCTTTAACGAGCCTTATCACATGACATGGAATAATAGCCATAACCAAAATCTCAATTTTCGGACACTATGTTTTGGGGTACAAGCACTCATCAGTGCAAAGTGTGAGATATGGTTTGGCTGGGTAAGAGGCATCTGACCGGGATCCAAGCGGTAACGTTTCTCCTTGCGGAAAAAGCCATGTTAAGCATGTCAAGGTGAGGAGACTTTTAAGCTGCAATGCTCTTCTGGGAAATATGCAAATTGTCTCTTTTCAGAGAGGAAGAGAACTAGCACCCTAGTGCCACCTATGGGAAGTAGCAATCCTATTTCCCAGAGGAGCATTGTGGCTTAAAAGTCTCCTCATGTCCGCAAGGAGAAATGTCAACCCCTTGGATACCGGTCAGACACCTCTCACCCAGTCAAACCATATTTCACACTTTGCACTGAAGAGGGGCAGTACCCCAGAACACAGTTCCTGCAAATTGAGATTTTGGTTTTGGCTATTATCCTAAGTCATGTGACAAGGCTTGTTAAAGGGTCGATATTGACTTTTAGGATTGCTACTTCCTATAGGTGGAGTTCTAGTTTGCTTCCTCTCAGAAGAGACAATTTGCATATGTTTAATACTAGAAGTCTGGCCGACACTATAAATCCACATCTAGAAATACATAAAATAGCACTACATAGATCACCTATTGGAGGTCTCCACAATGCCACTTCTGCCGGAGCCATCACCCAGGTCACATTATAGATACGAGAATCTACTGAAATTCTCTTTGGGCAGATTCGCTATAACTGACCAAATACAATTTAGTGCAAATAAAATTGGTCCAAAATGAATGTGCTCCAGGGCTCTCTTCTGCTGCTGAGGCCAGTGATTGGGCCCACATGGTCATGGTGGAGGGTGTAGATGTCATTGACGTCAATATGGTGTCACCCTTCATGTGACCATGTGTAGCCAACTTCTCTGATCAGCTTCATAATGGAGCCCCCCCCATCAAAACAAAGATCAGAGTGGAGAGCAGAAAAGCTCAGGTGGAGGAGGCAGCATAAGAACAGATGAGGGTCTAGCACAGGCGAATGTAATAATATTATATTATTATATATTATATTATATGTAATTATATTATTTAAATCGCTTTCCTTACAGTTTGATTTGCTACAGATCACATAATTTCCCTATGATAACACTGAATGGCAGAGTGCAGGGGCAGAAGCATTGTCATAGGGAACCCTGAGAAATGTGGATTATGGCAACAGAAATCTCACCCAAAATTTCCACTGCTGATGAGTTTGGAAGTTTCATAGTCGGTCATATGCGGCTTTCTCGCCGGAACCAATGAATCCATCACGCTCTATAAAAGAATAAGAAATAATACTGATTTATTGAAGATGCAGGAAAAAAGTTACAGATGCAAAAACTTCTCCCCCCATATTATGTCCCAGATGATTTACACTGATATGATGTTGGGAGGATACAAACCGGACGCTGGGCAGACCTGGCGCTAGCACCCTGCACACCCAGGCAAGTGTCGGGGCCCTGAGTAGGCGGGCCTTGCTCCCCCCCCCCTCAATGCTTGCCCAGGACCACGGCCGGCACAATACTTACCTCTCCACAGCTGGTGAGCAGTGAGGTGAGCATTTGATTTTTTTTTTTATGTATGGAGGTATGGGGCATTATATGGGGGGAGAAGTGACATCCTGCATGGGGCATTATATGGGGGGGAGGTAGGGACATCCTGCGTGGGGTATTATATGGGGGGGAGAAGTGACATCCTGCAATGGGCATTATATGGGGGGGAGTGACATCCTGCATGGGGCATTATATGGGGTGAGAGGTGACATCCTACATGAGGCATTATATGGGGGGGACATCCTGCATGGGGCATTATATAGGGGGGTGACATCCTGCATGGGGTATTATATGAGGGGGAGAAGTGACATCCTGCATGGGTCATTATATGGGGGGGGGAGTGACATCCAGCATAGGGCTTTATATGGGGTGAGAGGTGACATTCTGCATGGGGCATTATATGGGGGGTGACATCCTGCATGGGGCATTATATGGGGGGAGTGACATCCTGCATGGGGTATTATATGGGGGGAGAAGTGACATCCTGCATGGGGCATTATATGGGGTGAGAGGTGACATCCTGCATGGGCCAATATATGGGGTGAGAGGTGACATCCTACATGGGGCATTATATGGGGGGGTGACATCCTGCATGGGGCATTATATGGGGGGTGACATCCTGTATGGGTCATTATGTGAGGTGGGACATCCTGCATGGAGCATTATGTGGGGGGGGGACATCCTGCATGGGAAATTATATGGGGGGTGACATCCTGCATGGGGTATTATGTGGGGGGGATATCCTGCATGGGGCATTATGTGTGGGGGACATCCTGCATGGGGCATTATGTGGGGTGGGACATCCTGCATGGGGCATTATGTGGAGGGGACATCCTGCATGGGGAATTATATGGGGGGTGACATCCTGCATGGGCCATTATGTGGGGGGGCACAGCCTGCATGGGGCATTATGTGGGGGGCACAGCCTGCATGGGGCATTATGTGGGAGGGACATTCTGCATGGGGAATTATATGGGGGGTGACATCCTGCATGGGCCATTATGTGGGAGGGGGACATCCTGCAAGGGGCATTATGTGGGGGGGGCACAGCCTGCATGGGGCATTATGTGGGGGGTCAAAGCCTGCATGGGGCATTATGTGAGGGTCACAGCCTGCATGAAGCATTATGTGGGGGGTCAAAGCCTGCATGGGGCATTATGTGGGGGGCACAGCCTGCATGGGGCATTATGTGTGGGGTCACAGCCTGCATGGGGCATTATATGGGGGCACAGCCTGCGTGGAGCATTTTATGGGGTCCATTATTCTATATGGAGCAATATATGGAGCTCATAATACGGTATAGAGGACTATGTGGTGCCATTATACTGTGTGGAGGACATTACTGTCCGGTCTGCACTGTGAGCTGTGAGGATTCGCCGCTTTCTGAGTTATTGTGGAATTTACAATAGATATCGCTCATGTAATGTAAGAAGTGAAATCTTCGGCCTTGTACTATATATATATATATATATATATATATATATATATATATATATATATATTATCTGCGGTATCTGTGCATCATGAATCGTGGTATGTGTTAAAGGGGCCACTGAGACTCTTTCGCCCAGGGCCCACGAAATCCTGGAGCCGCCCTGCAACGGTCATCATACATTACTATAACATTCTGGATAATGTGGGAGATCACACAGAGGAGGACTTACAGGTAATCTGTCACCAGGTGTTTGCTATGTATTCTGAAAGCACCATGATGTAGGGGCAGAGACCCTGATTCCAGTGATGTGTTACTTACTAGGCTGTGTGTGGCTGTTTCAATAAAATCAGTAGATTATCACTAGAAGACTATCTGTCTAGCCAGGTAGTCCTATTGCTCTGTACCCCTGCCTCCACCACTGATTAGCAGCTTTCTGCCTATGCACAGTGTACACAGAAAGCTGCCAATCAATGGTGTGGGCGGGGTTATACAAGACTCAGCATTCAGAGCTCTGCAGCAGAAAAAAATAGTGATTTTATCACAACTGCTCCACCGAGTAAAGTAATCAACACATGGAATCAGGGTCTCTGTCCCTGCATCATGCTTCTCTCAGACCAAATAGCATAAACCTGGTGACAGATTCCCTGTAATTCACATGTAATTAACACCATAGGGTCATCTACACTTAGAATAGAGACGTACCATGGTTGTATGGGGGATAATACTGGACGAGTCATTCACACCCCATGATCTGATGACACACACGCATCCCCCTCTATGATACTTACGGATTCTTGGATCTCCGGGATCTCACTAATTCCATTGTTAGGATTCGACAGCTCAGTTGTTTCTAAAATAATGATGAAGAAATGAAATGTATTAGAGGATATTATTCCTACATAGATAATACAGCAATATAACGGAGAAATGACAAGATGTCTGTAAATGGGATTAATACTCGTTATATGGGGATTCTAAATATGAGAATATACGGGGAATCCATAGATAAATGTAATGTAAATGATGGAGGAACCCCTTCATAAATAACAAAAGACTGACCATCACTTCCGAAAAGAAAATGGGTGTGAACAGGTGCATACTAAGAGTAGCCATCCAAATACATAACTAACAAAGTTGCACTCTGTAACGCTATAGCATGTAAACATGAAATAAATGAAATTTGAATTGCATTACTGCTGTATAAAATAGGATAAAAGGAAGATACTTAGCGCATAATTTGGCCAATTCATGCATGGCCAGCAGCCACGGCAAGGCGACCTTCTTTTTCTGGGTGCATGCCAAGTAGCCACGGCAAGGTGACCTTTTTTTTTGCTGGGTGCACGCCCAGCAGTCACGGCAAGACGACCTTCTTTTGCTGGGTGCATGCCCAGGAGTCACGACAAGGCGACCTTCTTTTGCTGGGTGCATGCCCAGCAGTCACGACAAGGCGACCTTGTTTTGCTGGGTGCATGCCTAGCAGCCACGGCAAGGCGACCTTCTTTTGCTCGATGCATGCCCAGCAGTCACGGCAAGGCGACCTTTTTTGCTGGGAACCTATCTCCACCCATCAGCCCGGGGTGGTTTTAATTACAACAGGATCCTACCTACCCATATAAATGTAGGCTTCAGCCTAGGAGAGGATTCACATTAGGAGAGGATTCCAACAAAAAGATCGCCTTGTCATTGGCTGCTGGGCATTCATGAATTGGCCAAATTATGTGCTCAGTATCTTAGTTTTTTCCCATTTTCTAGAGCAGTAATGCAATTTAAATTTAATTTATTTCATGTTACTTGCTATAGCACTGCAGAATGGACCCTCCAGCACATGAATGAGGAAGCCCCCACCCACGCTGCACATATGAGTGATGGTAAGAGAGCTGAAACATAGGAGAGATTTGCAAATTAGCCTGGAAGTGCACTGGGGGCGTGTCACTGCACTTGGATTTCTTCTTTCACGCCCCCAGTGCACTTCCATTCTAATTTGAATATGGTGTCTACTTTACATTTCTCCTGACTGGCACATTGGATTTCTACAAACAATTATTATTAGGGGACAATGGCCTATACTGTCACACCACTACTTCTATATGTAACAATGTGCTGCCAGGTTCCCATTACACAGAGTAGAGAGTAAATCTAACATTATCCTCCGTCCTCTGTAATATCTGGATATTCCTTGTAGAAGGTCGGGTGATCGCTCACCTGTAATCAGATCGCTGTTCAGCTCCGGCTGACTCCTATTAGGGTCAGGGATTTTCGGGGTCACATTTTGCCCATATTTGGCGTCGCCTCCTGTTGTTTCCTGATAGATATAATATATATAATTACTATGTGGAAGATTTCACTAAATCACCAAATACATAAATCATGAAGGACTAAACCAACATTTACAGATGCACCAATTGTAACGATACAAATCCCGCGCCATCTTCAGACCTTTTCTCAGAAAGTCTCCTCAGATACGGTGGATTAAGATACGTCTATTAATATTGATCCTTACCGGGCGTTCCAATGAGCGTTCTAGTATAGACAGGACTTTTTCGGCCAGTTCTTTAAAGACAGCCAAATCTTCAGTCTGAGATCTTTCTTCAGCCTATAAAGAAGGAAAAATGGAAAGGAGAATTTTGAGATGAGAGCGATCAGAATGGAGGCGGAAATTGTATGTGACATCGGTTCTCTGTCTGCAGATACAATGACTACATACTGTATTTGGGGACTCGTTGTGTTTTACCGTATTTTTTGGACTATAAGATGCCTTTTTTTCCAAAATTTTTGACCTCCCTTCTAACACTCTCGCACCCCTCCAATCTATCCTAAACTCTGCTGTCTGACTAATCCACCTGTCCCCCCGCTATTCCCTGGCTTTTCCCCTCGCTCCGCCAATCCCTTCACTGGCTCCACATTACCCAGAGACTCCAGTTCAAGACCCTAACCTTGGCATGCAAAGCCACCCACAACCTGTCTCCTCCATATATCTGTGACCTAGTCTCCCGGTACTTACCTGCACGCAACCTCCGATCCTCACAAGATCTTCTTCTCTACTCCCCTCTTATCTCCTCTTCCCACAATCGCATACAAGATTTCTCCCGTGCATCCCCCCTACTCTGGAGCTCTCCACCCCAGCATATCAGACAGATTATTAATAATAATAATTGTCTGAATGTAGCTTACCAGGGGGGTGGCTGTGGTGGAGTGAGGTCACAGGAAGTAGGGTCACTGCTGCAGGAAGCCAGCAGTAGAAGTGGGGCGCTCCTGCGGGCCAGCGGGGTGTCCAGGAGGTGCGAGGCTGCGGGCCCTGGGCTTCAAGGAAATGTTAGCGGTGATTTAGGAGGGGAGTCCCCGCTCTGCCCATTGAATTTCTGGCGGTGGGCTTCAGGCAAATGGCCGCTGGAGGCAGTGCATGTGCAGATTTAGATCTCGGCTCAATGAGGAGCTGAGATCTCAAACTGCGTATTGGCCATCTCCAGCAGCCTACTTCTTGAAGCCCACTGCAGAGAAATCAATAAGCAGAGCAGGGCCTCCCCTCCTGAATTACCGCTAACATTTCCTTGAAGCCCAGGGCCCGCAGCCTCGTACCTTCTGGACACCCCGCTCCTCCCAGCTTGGAACCCGCAGCAGCGCCCCACTCCTACTGCCGACTTCCTGCAGCAGCGACTCTGCCTCCTGTGACCTCGCTCCACTGCCACCACCCCCCCTCAGTAAGCAACCGAAAATTCGGACTATAAGACAGACCCCCATTTTATTATAATAAATGTTTTTCCTATTTACCTCCCAAAAAATTTTGGTGCGTCTTATGGTCTGCAAAATACGATATATTAGAAGAAAAAGCTTCTATCCCTCCATTATTATCTGTTAATATTGAGATGTTCTGTGCAGAGTGTCCGCCACTTACCTGGTGTAGTAATGTCCTGATGTTCTGAAGTAAATCCGTCAGATAGTCTGACGTTAGACGACGTTGTCGGTGTTTGGTCAGGCAATCCTTTACTAGCTCCATCACCAGCCGGTGAGTGAAGCTGAGGACGCCATCGGGTGGTAGAAGCACACTGTTAGGACGATTGATCATAAGGATCATCAATAGTGCTTTTACCTGAGGAATGTCCAAAACAATTCCAGCCATAGTGAAAAACTGCAAGTGCTATCAGTCACTATAGAGCCAAGAAAGGCACGGGTGAGCCTATGTGCATTGCATATATAGCGACTGTGAGCAGTGATGTCACCATCACCTGTGATGTCATCACGGATTCTTGTGATAGAATCTTCACGGAGCAGCTCTGCGCAAATAGAATGCGGCCTGGTAATATTTAATGTGAAAACACCATACAATTAACTACCCATGTTATCATGGCCGTTCTATTTTATATCCAATTAGAACACAACCAGGATAAAGGTGTGTTCACAAGTTGGATTTTGGCAGTATTTTTTTTCTACCTCAAAAATCAAAGGAGGCAGGAAAAACGCTGCTTAAAATTCAGGTGTTTTTACTTGTGTTTTTTTTTCCATTCATTTGAATGGGTGAAAAATGCTGCAAAACCTCTGAAAGACTTGACAAGCTGCAGATTTAAAAAAAATGCAAAAAAAACAGCATGTGAATGAGATTTCAGAAATGTCATTCACTAAGATGGTGCTGTAAAACACAGCATTTATTGCTGCAGAAGAAAAAACAGTGAATACACCCTAAAGATATCCTCAGTCATATTATGGGAAATATTGTATATTTCGCATTTATTATCTCACGTGTTTTTCTTCATCATAGAACTTTTAAGGCTGTGTGCCCACTATGCGTTTTTTAGGCGTTTCTGCAGCGTAACTTTCGCTGCGGAAACACTTAAAAAACGCTTGGTGATAGGTCTGCAATGGTTCCCAATGATAATCCGCATGTGCTGTGCACATGCCGCAGAGATTTCCGCTGCGGATTATCATTGCGGAAAAATCCGCAGCACGTCCTTTAATTTTGCAGAGTCGCTGCGATTTAGCCGCCATTGACTTGCATTGAAACGCATAACATCCGCATGACTACAAATACACATGTGGATATTATGCGACTCAATGCATGGATGGTACCCGGGTCAGGAGATGAAGAGACTCTCCTCCAGACCCGGGTACCATAGTACCTGTAGTTAAAATAGAATTAAAATAAAAAATAAACATATACTTACCTTCTGATGGCCCCTGTCTGCTCCCGGCGGTGCTGCTGGCTCTTCGGCTGCTCGCGGTGGTAAAAGGACCTTCCATGATGCCATTTAGTCATGTGACAGGTCACGTGACCGCTGACATCGGCGGTTGCGTGACCTGTCACATGACTAAATGACGTCATGAAAGGTCCTTTTACAGCACCGTGATCCGCCAAAGACACCGGACGCACCGGAGAAGGAGATCGAGGACCATCGGAAGATGAGTATAATGTTTTTTTTTTATTTTTCACCATTATTATTCTTTTTTTTCATTATTGATGCTGCATTTGCAGCATTGTAACTTGGTCACACTATATAAATCCATGACGGTTGCATGGAATTATATAGTGTGACCAAGTTGTCAAGCACTTTTCCAAGTGATGCTAAAATCACTTGGCAAAGCGCTTGACAACCAAGGGAGATGCAGAAACGCTTAGGAAAAATCCGCAGCATTTCTGCATCGTGGTCATATATCCTAACTCATTGGCGAACAGTTATACAAGGCTATATTCACACTAGACGTTTTTTTAGCGGGCTTTTTTATGCAAATTTTCAGCTGCGTTTTACAGTACCAACAAAGTCTATGAGATTTCCGAAGTCTCATGCACAAAGCTTGCTTATTTGTCCTCAGTATTTTGTGCTTTCCATGGCTTTTTGCAATAGAGTATGTCACTTGTTTCAGCGTTTTTCACCCATTAAAAAAAAGGGTGGTGGAAAAAAATGCTGAAAAAAAGCCTAGTGTGAACATTTTGCTGCGTTTTTAGTGAAAAAAGCAAGTATGTGACACACATTTATTCTTGTGATTTTCCCAAGTTTAAACCATCTTGTCTTGGTCACCTGAGATAGCAGCTTGGATTATTACAGTTTAATTAAATTAGTGATGCCTACAAAGTAAACATTGGTTGAGCTAGGTGTGAGATTGAACAACACGTGTGGCCCAGGGAGGTGTGAAAATGAACAATGCCTGAGCAACTCAATGGCAAACCATAATGTGAAAGAAAATAGTGTCCTACAAATTCAATGCACTGCCAGGGTCTTAGATAAACCATTCCAGACCAATTCACCCCCCACCCGCCCCCTGTTACATTTGTAATGTGTACTTTTTCATGAACATATGTCTTGCAATGGTGACCTGTTTTCATGTGTCTATGGTGGAAGCAAAGCTGAACTTTGGGATCCTGAAAAACGCACCAAAAATGCACCAAGAACCACTGCAAAAAAACACACCAAAACCTGCGTTTTTGACGCTACTTCTTTCCTGCCAAGAGATTATGTTTTGCTGCAGAAAAAAACACCTAGTGTGAATATAGCCTAAGACTTACTCTGCCAGCATTAATAGTCAATATTCTGTATAAAAATAGGACTCCAATCCAGGTATTCAGTTTATCATAAACAAGCCTGAGTTAATCTGCCAAATACACATAGTATGCTTTCTCATAGGTGAAATATAAATCCTGTTAAAGGTCCAAGTTGCAGCAGTTAAGTGGAACAAAACAGACCTCTTCATTCTTTGTAGGTGGAAAAACTTTCGAAATTATCAGTGTATCAAGTACTTATACTCCTGACTGTATATAGTATAATTGCCGCACTGCTACATACAGGTGCTTCTCAGAAAATTAGAATATCATCAAAAAGTGAATTTATTTCAATTCTTAAATCCAAAAAGTGAAACTCATATATTATACAGAGTCATTACAAACAGAGTGATCTGTTTTAAGTGTTTATTTCTGCTAATATTGATGATTATGGCTTACAGCCAATGAAAACACAAAAGTCACTATCTCAGTAAATTAGAATTAACAAGAAACACCTGCAAAGGCTTCCTAAGCATTTAAAAAGGTCCCTTAGTCTGTTTTAGTAGGCTCCACAATCATGGGCAAGACTGCTGACTTGACAGATGTCCAAAAGGCAGTCATTGACACACTCCTCAAGGAGGGTAAGCCACAAAAGGTCATTGCTAAAGAAGCAGCTGTTCACAGAGTGCTGTATCCGAGCATATTAATGGACGTGGAAGGAAAAAGTGTGGTAGAAAAAGGTGCACAAGCAACTGGGATAACCGCAGCCTTGAAAGGATTGCTAAGAAAAGGCCATTCAAAAATTTGGGGGAGATTCACAAGGAGTGGACTGCTGCTGGAATCACTGCTTCAAGAGCCACCACACACAGACGTATCCAGGACATGGGCTACAAGTGTCGCATTGCTTGTGTCAAGCCCCTCATGACCAATAGACAACGCCAGAAGCGTCTTACCTGGGCCAAAGAGAAAAAGACCTGGACTGATGCTCAGTGGCCCAAGGTGTTGTGTTCAGATGAAAAGTAAATTTTGCATTTCATTAGGAAATCAAGGTTCCAGAGTCTGGAGGAAGAGTGGAGAGGCCACAATCCAAGCTGCTGGAGGTCTGGTGTGAAGTCTCCACAATCAGTGATGGTTTGGGGAGCCATGTCATCTGCTGGTGGAGGTCCACTGTGTTTTATCAAGACCAAAGTCAGCGCAGCCGTCTACCAGGACATTTTACAGCACTTCATGCTTCCCTCTGCCCACAAGCTTTATGGAGATGGAAATGTCATTCTCCAGCAGGACTTGGCCCCTGTCCATACTGCCAAAAGTACCAATACCTGGTTTACACACAACAGTATCACTGTGCTTGATTGGCAGCAAACTCGCCTGACCTTAACCCCATAGAGAATCTATTATAGAGAATCTATGGGGTATTGTCAAGAGGAAGATGAGACCCCAGACCCCACAATACAGATGAGCTGAAGGCTGCTATCAAAGCCACCTGGGCTTCCATAACACCTCAGCAGTGCCACAGGCTGATCGCCTCCATGCCACATTGCCGCATTAATGCAGTAATTGATGCACAAGGAGCCCGACCAAGTATTGAGGGCATTTACTAAACATACATTTCAGTAGGCCAGCTTTTCGGATTTTAAAAACATTTTTCAAGCTGTTGTTATGAAGTATTCTAATTTACTGAGATAATGACTTTTGTGTTTTCATTGGCTGTAAGCCATAATCATCAACATTAACAGAAATAAACATTTAAAATAGATCCCTCTGTGTGTAATGACTCTATATAATAGATCCCTCTGTGTGTAATGACTCTATATAATAGATCCCTCTGTGTGTAATGACTCTATATAATAGATCCCTCTGTGTGTAATGACTCTATATAATAGATCCCTCTGTGTGTAATGACTCTATATAATAGATCCCTCTGTGTGTAATGACTCTATATAATAGATCCCTCTGTGTGTAATGACTCTATATAATAGATCCCTCTGTGTGTAATGACTCTATATAATAGATCCCTCCGTGTGTAATGACTCTATATAATAGATCCCTCTGTGTAATGACTCTATATAATAGATCACTCTGTGTGTAATGACTCTATATAATATAGGAGTTTCACTTTTTGCATTGAAGAACTGAAATAAACTAACTTTTGATGATATTCTAATTTTGTGAGAAGCACCTGTATATAGTATGAAGCCCCACTGCCCCATATGTGTATGTATAATTTGATGCACATGACTCGCCCCCTGGGCCGTGGGGTACACGGAACCGGGCCTTCTAGTGTATGGTGCTGATGGGGGTAGTAGTGGCAACCCGATCCCGTGGCTCAGGGTGGTCAGACCAAATGGTGGCAGTCTATTTATCAGTGTTTTGAATGTCCGACTACGCCACCAGTGGATTGCGATCAGGGATAACCGCCGCTGCGAGGCAGACTACTGAGGCTGGTGTTGGTGTGCAGCACAGGTGTAGGATAACTCCCCACGGGAAGAGTGTAGCCTCAGGGCAGTGTAGGTGGATGTTGGGGGTGATAGTGCAGGCCGCAATAGTAAGAGTTCAGAGTCCGCTTCAAACAGTTCAGGGTCTTTATTGTAGATATTATTAATGACCCAACAGTACCGGTTAGGAATGGGCCTGGGTGTCTGAGAGAATTCGGGTGAGCCCCACTGGTCAGGGTGAGTGTGTAGGCCTACCGTTTTCTCTATGCTCTTTCTGACTATCCCCCTTTTCGTGGTGTAATAGCCCACGTCCCTGAGCTGGCCGTGTACTTCTCGCCTGTATGGCATGCGACTAGGGCCTTGGGTACCTGTTGCATGCTCCTCGCTGTACAGGTCCCTCTGTGTGGCGGAGCCTCCAGGCTTCTTAGGCCAAGGGACCTGAAATCCCTCGCAGGTTGGTTCTCTGCTGCTGGGCTTGTAACCCTGACAGCCCCGGACCCCAATGCCCGGTAGATTGGTTCTCTTCCAGGACCGGCTCTCGTCGCCTCTGTCCCTGGCTTGCAGTTTCTCCTCTGCCTCACGGACTCCTCAGCTACAGCTGAACTGTCCCTCCTTCTCTGGGACTAGTCTCACTCCTGAGCTAGGTCTTCCAGTTCTCTCTAACCCTGCCCCCAGTTCCAGCTTTTATAGGGGCAGCCAGCTCCCCCTGCTGGCCTGGGACAGGAGGTGCTGTATGCTAATTGTCCCTAACCAGGGGACCACCCTCCTGCTCTCAGACACAGATTATTGTTTGTGGCATCCAGGCCTGGGGTGACACATTCTCCCCTAGTAAAATGTAGTACTCCGGACTAAACAGGAAACACAAATACAGGGTATAAATGACAACATAACATATATACAAGTATATTTTGTCCTTGAGGTCACGGCGCTTCCGTGACCGGGTGTCCATTTCACCCAACAAGGTGAAGTTTTCCACGGTGTGGGGACCTGTTTTCATAAACCCCAATTTCCTGGCCTTGGGCGTGGCGACAAGGCTGAGCTCTCTACTTTGGGCCACAAGGAGGCCACACCAGACAGATTTTTCTTCCGTGGCCATCTTCGAAAGAGGGCACCAAGTGCAACTATCTACAAGATAGTTCCGGTTATTCAGCGTCCATAACCTGTTAGTCCATGAACTAGAAAGACTGGAAAAACATAATTAGCAACCAGGCAACAAACATAAAACATTTACAATATACAGCATTTAGATCTTCCAGCGAGCTGGTATTTGCCCCCTAGTGCTCCGGGTTGACCTGCGTAACCCACTGTCTGGTGGTGGTCTAACCTGACTTTCCCCACTAGCATTCAGGGTACAGCTACTAGCTGGGTTTACAGGCAGTGCAGGCAGCTATCTGCGGGTCCTTTGGCTTACCGCAGGTATGGCAGGCTCACTGTCAGCAGAGGGTTGACTCTCCTGGGCTGCTGGCATGGGTTCTTCTGCCTCTAGGGCTGCTTGGTCTTCTGATTCCTCCTGCTCTCCTGTAGGTTCCTGCTGGGTTGGTTGAAGGAAGTGTAGGACGGGTACCACTATTGCATCATTTATCCGAGTCCAGGACCGGGGGAACTCTCCAAGAACTGTGCTGATCATTTCTTTCTTGTCTTCTGCGGGTTCAAGGTCATCTTGATCTTCTCCTGCACTCTGTAGTTGCTCGGGGCACCTTTTTAGGTGGTGTCTGGAGACGGTGCTAGTGGTTTCTCCTCCAACCTTGGTAATTACACATACCTTCGGGTTGTTGTGGTTGGACTGCAGTACTGTGTACGGGTCGCTCTCCCACTGGTCATCTAGCTTGTGAAGCCTTCTCTTCCGCTTCAGGACCTGCTCACCAGGTTCCAGGGGACCAGCAGGGGCGTGTTGGTTGAAGAGCCTCTCTTGCTTTTCTCTCGCTTGAGCCAGACTCCTCTCCACACTCTCCTGTACCTTCTTGTACTGTAGCTGCCGTTCCGTATCCCAGTCCGCGTCTGGGGAGGTGTCCTCGGGGGTCAGGACTCCCATCTCCAGGTCTATCGGCAGCTTACCTGGTCTTGCCCTCATCAGGTAAGCCGGGGTGCAATTTGTAGCATTCACCGGGATATGGTTGTATAAGTCTATCAGGTCTGGCAGCTTCTCCGGCCACAGGCTGCGTTCTTCCAGGGGCAACGTTTTGAGGAGATCAATGACGATATTATTCATTTTCTCACACAGCCCGTTGGTTTGTGGGTGGTAAGACGTTGTCCGAATCTTCTTACAGCCGTAGAGGTTGCAGAACTCCTGGAAGATTTCAGCCTCAAACGCTGGACCTTGATCTGTCAAGACCTGTTCCGGATACCCGTGTGGATGGCAGAAGTGTTGTTGGAAGGCTCTGGCCGCTGTTTGGGCTGTCAAGTCTTTAACAGGAACCACCAGCAGGAACCGGGAATAGTGGTCCACTATTGTCAGGGCATAGACGTAGCCCGACCGGCTTGGAGCCAGTTTCACATGGTCCAGAGCTACCAGCTCAACAGGCTGCCTGGTGACGATGGGCATCAAGGGCGTCTTCTGGCTGGTACCGCCTTCCTTCTGAGGTTACATGGGCCACAGTCCCTGCACCACTTCTCTATGGCCCCTCTCATTCCGACCCAGTAGAACCGCTCTCTCAGTAGGAACTCCAGTTTCTTCCACCCGAAGTGTCCCGCTCTGTCATGGTAGGCCTCCAGTACCATTGCTGCATCTCGTCTCGGGACCACTACCTGCCAGGTCAGCTCGTGCGTCCGGTGGTTGACAAGCCTTCTGCACAGCTTACCTTCGTAGAGGAATAGCCTGCTTTTCTCCTTCCATAACTGCTTGGCTTCCTCTGGAGCGTCCGAGCCAGGGCTAGCGTCTGCCTGGGTCAAGAGGTCTTTCACCAGGCGAATTGCAGGGTCACTATCTTGCGTTTCAGCCCAGCCGTGGTGAGGTAAGGAATTGAACATGACAGTGGTCAAGTCTTTGTCTCTTACAAGGTGGGAGTACTGAGTGGCCCCGTACCGGTGGAATGCAGGGAGCTCTATTTCCTCCAACTCGTCTGGATCTTCTCCCTCATCGGGCAAGTGGGGCATTCTCGATAGGGCATCTGCATTGGCATTGGCTCGGCCTGCCCGGTACTTGATGGTGAAGTCATAGTTTGCTAGCCGGGCCATCCACCGCTGCTCTAGGGCACCAAGTCTCGCATTGTCCAGATGTGTCTACGGATTGTTGTCCGTGTACACAGTGAACTTCACAGAGGCCACGTAATGCTTGAAACGTTCTGTTACGGCCCACACCACTGCCAAGGACTCCAGCTTAAAGGAGCTGTAATTCTCCGGGTTTCTCTCGGTGGGCCTCAGCTTCCGGATGGCGTACGCGATCACCCTTTCTCTGCCCTGTTGGTTCTGTGACAGTACGGCTCCCAGCCCCACATTACTGGCGTCTGTGTGGAGGATAAAAGGCTGGCCATAATCAGGGTAGGCCAGGTTCTCATCCCCCGTGAGGGCCATCTTCAGCTGGCGGAAGGACTCCTCTTCCGGCTTGTCCCACTTGAAGGGTGGCTTTTGGCTTCTGGTCTTAGATTGTCCTATAAGGAGGTCCTGCATAGGGGCTGCCATCTTGGTGAACCTGGGGATGAACCTTCGGTAGTAGCCTACCAACCCGAGGAACTGCCTCACTTCTTTTATGTTAGAGGGGCTTGGCCAGTTCTTTATTGCCGTGATTTTGTCAGGGTCGGGGGCTACTCCTTCTGCACTCACCACGTGTCCCAGGTACTGTACCTTCGGCTTTAACAGATGGCACTTGGAGGGTTTCACTTTCATGCCAAAGCCTGCCAGGGCCTCGAACACCTCGGCCAGGTGCTTTAGATGGTCCTCGTAAGTCTTCGAATAGACAATCACGTCGTCCAGGTAAAGTAGGACCGTCTCAAAGTTTCGGTGCCCTAGACAGCATTCCATCAGCCTCTGGAAGGTCCCGGGTGCGTTGCAGAGCCCGAACGGCATATAGTTGAATTCACTTAATCCCATCAGGGTGGTGAAGGCGGTCTTCTCCTTATCAGCCTCTGCCACAGGAACCTGCCAGTACCCACTAGTAAGGTCCAAAGTAGAGAAGAAATTAGCTGATTTTAGTGCGGCCAAAGACTCCTCTATTCTAGGCAACGGGTATTTATCTTTATGGGTGATACGATTGACTTCTCTATAGTCCACGCACATTGTCATAGTACCGTCTTTCTTTTTTACCAGAACCAAGGGGGCTGCCCAGGGGCTACAACTGTCTCTATTGACCCTGGCTTCCTTCATTTCTCTCAGAATGCCCTTTGCGTTCTGATAGTGTGCGGGGTGGTACAGGTCTGTATCTTTCAGCAATTGGTGGGTGGCTCCCCGTGGGGATGTGGTGTTCTACTCCTTTCACTCTGCCGAAGTCTAGCGGGTGCTTACTAAAGATTCTCTCGTACTCTTGAACCACCCGGTAGAGTCCTTGTTTTTGGTGCAAGGGAGTGGAGTCAGCACCCACGTGGAGTTTCTGGCACCAGTCCTCCTTGGGTTTCTGGGAACCATTACCCTCCGCCTGGGGAGATGGAGGCAAGGGTTCCACGGCCCTGACAGCATTGTGTTCAACAGTATACAATTTGGCTAGTGTAGCGTACCGGGGCAAATGTACTTCCCTTTCCCCAATGTTTAAGATCCGGACGGGCACCCTTCCATGGCGGACATAGACCACCCCCCGGGCTGTCAAAATGGTGGGCCTGCTGTCTGAGTACACGGGTTCTACCATGGCTTGGTAGTCTCTCCCTCTTAACCCGATTGCAGTCCGACACCAGATCATTTCACTTTTGGGGGGCATAGCAATGGGGAACGAGTCGCTCATCCTCACGCTACCGATCTCACCACCAGACAGTTCTACCTGTTGCCATCTCATCAGGGCTCTTATCTCCTTCTGGAGGACCCTCTGTTGGCTGGAGCTCGCATTCATCGCCACCTGCTGAAAAATTACAATTACTTCTGAAAGACAATTTTCAATCACATTAGTACCCAAGGTTATTTTAGGGTGACTTTCTCGATGGTCAATGTCCACAATGATCACTCCCTGTGCCGGCAGTTCAACTTTACCAATCTTAATGGTCATCTCTCTGAACCCCACCTGCGGCACGGGTTGACCATTGCTGGCGATGATGCTCAAGTCATCGTCTGGATAACGAGTTATATCAGTGTCACTCCAGTACTGCTTGAAAAGTACATAGGGGATGGTAGTCACTTGGGACCCGGTGTCCAGCAGTGCACTCATGGGGATACCGTCCAGCACTACGGGTAAAACCGGGCGTCCCCCTACGTACTTATCACGCCAATTAGATGGGCCTGATGACCTTATGCCTGGGGGTTGGCCCTTTGCCCCAGGTCGGACCCATTTAAAGTACAGTACCTGGCTACGTGTCCCGGCTGGCTGCAACGGCGGCAAATCGGCTGTCCATCCTCAGTGTAATGATCGGCGGGCCTCCCTCTGAATGACGGGATCCTCCTCCGTCGACGCCACGGGACATCCTCCGGACTGGAAGCCAGCTTGATTGGTCCTGACAGGTCCATCTGTAACGACTGTACGGTCCTGGTCAATGCAGCAACACTCTTTGTTAGTTCTTGGACCTGATGGTGGAGGTTTGCAGGCGGGGATGGATTTAGGGCCTGCGCATCAGCCCCCACAAGGTTTGCGGGATAGGGCGCCGCCCCCTGGTGGTAAGGGATGGCAGGGCGCCGGGAAGCTACAGCGCCACCCGGTGCAGGTTCTCGGAGCACCTGGATGGCCCTATCTTTGAACTGTGCAAAAGTCAAATCGGGGTTCTGTAGGGCCATGAGGCGCAGCTGGGTTCTGTGGGCGCTGGACAGCAGACCTTCTATGAACTGGTCAGTCAATAGTTTATCTGTATCCTGCACGCTGCCAGGGTCAGCTTGCTTAATTGCCCCTAAGGCTTCCTGTAAATTTAGGGCATAATCTCGGATGCTATCTTGAGCTCGCTGCTTACATCCATAGAACCGCATTTTGATTTCTGCTGAGGTACGGGTATCAAAGGTGTCCCGTAGACGGGTCAGAACCCCCCTTACAGTCCTTTTCTCCTCAGCTGTCCAAGACTTTACCTCCCGCTGGGCCGCACCAGTTAACTGCCCTATCAGTATGCTTACCTTCTGTTCTTCTGTCAGGGGATAAACTTTGAACAGGCTATACAGCCTTTCTTTAAAGTCGCCCAAGGTATGCGACTCGCCGGCATACTGGGCATCCAGGCCGCTCCGGGGATATAGGCAGGGGTGGATTAAGAGTAGCAAGGGCCCCGGGCAGTTTAGAAGGCGCGGGCCCCCTCCACACACCTGATTTATCACGTGACATGTCACATGATCCCCTGTGATAGATCATGTGATAGTTCACAGGAAATTAATTTGGCATAATATTAATTGTGCTGCCTCATCTGAGAGCAGCACAATATTGGGGCAGATACCCTGATTCCAGCGATGTGTCACTTTTTCAGCTGCTTGTTGTCATTTTGAGAAAATCACCGTTTTATCTGCTGCAGATCTAGCAGCTCTCTGAATGCTGCGCTCTGTATAGCCCCACCCACACCACTGATTGGCAGCTTTCTGCCCATGCTCAGTGTACACAGAAATCTACTGATCAGTGATGGGGGTGGGGTCCTACAGAACTTACTAGTCATCTAGTGATAATTACCTTCTGACAAATCAATGATTTTATCAAAACAACACTAAGCAGCCCAGTAAGTGACACATTACTGGAATCAGTGCCTCTAACCCTACATTATGCTGCTCTCAGATTAGGTGGCAAAAACCTCATGACAGATTCCCTTTAAAGGAGCTGTAAAGACAAAAAAGTTTGTATTAAAAAAAATACAAGCCATTTGTTAAATTAACTTTTTTTTTATTGTTAATTCACATTAGACTGTATCTTCAACACTTTTGTCAGCAGGTCTTATTACAGACTCTGAATAGGGCAGCTCTCTCCCTCTCCCTCAGCAGAAAGTCACAGCATGGTTAAAAAACGGGATCTTTTATGATTTTCTCATAATAAATAAAAAAGGACATGCAAGTCCTCCAAACTATTTTCCGTTTCTCTATAGGGAAGGTCCTAAATCTTTCTTGTTCTTTAGTTGATCACATGTCAAAAATGCAAAGCATTTACTATGAACTCGCCTAAAAAAATATACACTTGGAGAGTAATATCATCATTTGCATGTAAATATTCCTTGACTCTAAGGGCTCGCTCACACTGTCGTATAACACGGCCGAATGCTATGTGATGTTTTATCGGATAGGACTCGGCCCTATGTTATACTATGGGACAGTGCGATTATTGGCATGAGAAAATAATCTCATTCGATATTCGGACCATGTGCACCCATACAAGTCTATGGGTGCACGTAAAACATTGGACTGCACTCGGATGTCATCCAAGTGCAGTCCGATGAACACTCACAGAGACTATGGAGAAGATGGAGAAATTAAGTTCTCTATCTTCTCCATATCTGTGCTGCGAGAGAATCGGATCACACTCAGTTGAAGCTCTGACAGAGTTTGAGCCCAGTGTCATTAGCATAATTGGCCCTATTCTCTTGCATGAGAGAATATATGGCTTAGTGAGTGGACCCTAAAACTGAATAGTAGTGACGGACAGGCACCTCACAAGCGGGATCCATGTAGCTCTCAGATGTCATGTAGGTAGGGCTTCATTCCATGGGGTAGGGTTTAATTTCAAGGTATATAAAAAAATGGACTTCAAATGAAAATTAAATGAACACATAAAGCACTAATTGAATTATTTTTTTCGTATTTATGTTTGCAGCCCCTTTAAAAACCCTTTGAGGACCAAGGCACATATATGTCCCATAGTTTTAAACTGGAAAAAATTTGATTGAATAAAATTTAAGGTCCTCCAAGGTTTAAGTAGGTCATAAATTCATATGAATACTTGCTCATACAATTGCACATGCCAAAAGATAAAGAAGAACAGAATCAAAAATATGACATTAAGTGGAGCACTTACAGGTATTCAAGGTGAAAGAGACCAGCAAAGGCATCGTCTCGAATGACAGTAAATGAGTTAGAATTCAGCAAGCTGAAAATGAAGACAGCAGGTTAGAAGCGAACCAGACTTTATGGTGCTCAGAATTAGTCAAGCAGAATTTATTGACTGCTCTTGCAAAGCACTGAGACTCCCGCTGTGTATAGATGGCGCCGTGCGGCCTTCCGCTGTGTATAGATGGCGCCGTGCGGCCTCCCGCTGTGTATAGATGGCGCCGTGCGGCCTCCCGCTGTGTATAGATGGCACCGTATAGATGGCTACGTGCGGCCTCCTGCTGAGTATACGTGTATAGATGGCTATGTGCGGCCTCCTGCTGAGTATAGATGCCTCACGGCGCTCCCCCCAGAGACAGCAGGAGGCCGCACAGCGCCATCTATACTCAGCGGGAGACCGCACGTAGCCATCTATACACAGCAGGAGGCTGCACGGCGACATCTATACTCAGCGGGGGGCCGCACGTAGCCATCTATACACAGCGGGGGGCGCACTTAGCCATCTATACACAGCGAGGGGCCGCACGGCGCCGTCTATAATGCACGGAGCCCCACCAGAGACATCAGGAGGCCGCACGGCGCCAACTATACTCAGCAGGAGGCCGCATGCAGTCATACACACACACAAACATATACAGACACGCATAAACACATTTGAAACACAAAAATACATACAAACAGACATCACACAATGACATCTGCCCACACACACACACACAAACAGACAGACATCACACACACACACCTGCCCACACACACACACACCTGCCCACACACACACACCTGCCCACATACACATCTGTGTGTGTGTATGTATTGTGTGTGTGTATAATGTGTGTGTATGTATACTGTGTGTGTATGCATAGTGTGTGTGTGTGTGTATAATGTGTGTGTATGTATAGTGCGTGTGTATGTATAGTGTGTGTGTGTGTGTGTGTGTATAATTTGTGTGTGTGTATTTTTTTTTTAAGTTAAAAACAAGTAAAATGCTTGTGGCATCAATATCAAGACTCCAGATATAAGGGCCTATTCACACTGAATTTTGCAATGCATTCATCTCCTCTTTCCAGGCTTCTATCTAAATCCCTGAAAATTGGCATTCAGATGTGCCTTGACATAGCCATTGATTTGAACAAAGGCAAACCGAGGCTAAAGTCTGAATCTTTAGGCTCCATTTTCTCTGCTTTCAGATGTCTCATTTCAGACAGCACAATCCTGAATTTCAGGGATTCAGTTGTAAGCCTTGTGTAAAGACCTGAATGCAGCGCTGAATGTAGTGTGAATAGGTCCTTACATCCTACACCACCTCAGGGGATTGTTGTTATGGAGTATTGCCCCTGGGTGGCCGCAGTTATGACCACCACCAGGGCTCGCGGTCACCCACCCTAACTTTGGTATTCTGGGGAGCTGGTATAATGAATATCTGAGAAGAGCCCTAGAGAAGCAAGAACATTGGACAACCAAGAGGTGGTGGCCTCAAGTCAGGTGTAGTGTTCAACAGGGCAAGACTTTCTAGCCTGCCCCCCCCCCCCACACACACACATATACACACACCTGCCCACACAGACACACACACACACCTGCCCACACACACACACACACACACACACACACCTGCCCACACACACACACACACACACACCTGCCCACACACACTCACATATACACACACACACACACCTGCCCACACACACACACACATATACACACACACACACCTGCCCACACAGACACACACACACCTGCCCACACACACACACACACACACCTGCCCACACACACACACACATACACCTGCCCACACACACACACATATACACACACACACACACCTGCCCACACACACACACACATATACACACACACACACCTGCCCACACAGACACACACACACCTGCCCACACACACACACACACCTGCCCACACACATACACACCTGCCCACACACACACACACACCTGCCCACACACACACACACACCTGCCCACACACAAACATACCTGCCCACACACAAACACACCTGCCCACACACACACACCTGCCCACACACATACACACCTGCCCACACACACACAAACACCTGCCCACACACACACACACCTGCCCACACACACACACACCTGCCCACACACACACACACCTGCCCACACACACATCTGCTCACTCAGACACCTGCCCGCAAACACACACACACACCCATATACACACACCTGACCACACACACACCTGCCCCCCCCACACACACACACATATACACACACACATATACACACACACCTGCCCACACAGACACACACACATATACACACACACACATATACACACACACACACACCTGCCCACACAGACACCTGCCCCCACAGACACCTGCCCACAAACACACACACACCTGCCCACACACACATCTGCCCACACACACACACACTCACAATCCCCCGGCTCAATTCCTCCTGCCTGCTCTCTCTCTTTTCCGGTGCAGCACTGCAGGCCGGGGCGCACTGTGTGACGTCACAGCTAGGAGACACAGCCGCGCACAGGGCCATGTCTCCTAGCAGTGATGCGGCCGGGCCAGCACAGGGAAGTTAACTGCTGCAGTGCTGGCCCGGCGGATGAAGAAGTAGCGGCGGCCGCTGCTGGGGGAGCGGTCCGGGCCCCCTCCTCCCGCCACTGCTACCGCTATGTGCCGCGGCGGCCCGCACATATAATGAGGGCAATCCGGATTGCCCTCATTATAATCCGCCTATGGATATAGGGCATGGAAAACGGCATCACAGCTGCAGCGGCTACGCTGGTGGTAGAGGGTCCCTCCGCGTCCGACATCTTCCTCCCCCCTAGTTAACTGTGGCCTACCTTCTGGCGATCCTCTTCTGTAGGCCGCGGCTCCGCTCGCGATGCTCTGGGCGAGGACCTTGCTTTGCTCGGTGATGACGTCGGCATCCGCTGGATCTCCTTCCAGGACCTTGAGCAGCGTCTCAGCGTAGGCGTGGCGTCCCGAAGATGGCGCCCGATGGCAGGAAACGCTCCGATTGGCGGGAAATGGCCCTGAATGGAGGGAAACTTCACTCAGATATGTATAGAGTCTTTTCCAGGCACGCAATACCCGTTTGTTGCGGGTTGGTCACAATTCTGCCAACTACGCCAAAGCTGACTCGCCCCCTGGGCCGTGGGGTACCCGGAACCGGGCCTTCTAGTGTACGGTGCTGATGGGGGTAGTAGTGGCAACCCGATCCCGTGGCTCAGGGTGGTCAGACCAAATGGTGGCAGTCTATTTATCAGTGTTTTGAATGTCCGACTACGCCACCCGTGGATTGCGATTGGAGATAACCGCTGCTGCAAGGCAGACCGCTGAGGCTGGTGTTGGTGTGCAGCACAGGGGTAGGATAATTCCCCACGGGAAGAGTGTAGCCTCAGGGCAGTGTAGGTGGATGTTGGGGGTGATAGTGCAGGCCGCAATAGTAATAGTTCAGAGTCTGCTTCAAACAGTTCAGGGTCTTTATTGTAGATATTATTAATGACCCAACAGTACCGGTTAGGAATGGGCCTGGGTGTCTGAGAGCATTCGGGCGAGCCCCACTGGTCAGGGTGAGTGTGTAGGCCTACCGTTCTCTCTATGCTCTTTCTGACTGTCCCCCTTTTCGTGGTGTAATAGCCCACGTCCCTGAGCTGGCCGTGTACTTCTCTCCTGTATGGCTTGCGACTCAGGCCTTGGGTACCTGTTGCTTGCTCCTCGATGTACTGGTCCCTCTGTGTGGCGGAGCCTCCAGGCTTCTTAGGCCAAGGGACCTGAAATCCCTCGCAGGTTGGTTCTCTGCTGCTGGGCTTGTAACCCTGACAGCCTCGGACCCCAATGTCCGGTAGATTGGTTCTCTGCCAGGACCGGCTCTCGTCGCCTCTGTCCCTGGCTTGCAGTTTCTCCTGTGCCTCACGGACTCCTCAGCTACAGCTGAACTGTCCCTCCTTCTCTGGGACTAGTCTCACTCCTGAGCTAGGTCTTCCAGTTCTCTCTAACCCTGCCCCCAGTTCCAGCTTTTATAGGGGCAGCCAGCTCCCCCTGCTGGCCTGGGACAGGAGGTGCTGTATGCTAATAGTCCCTAACCAGGGGACCTCCCTCCTGCTTTCAGAAACAGATTATTGTTTGTGGCATCCAGGCCTGGGGTGACACACACACACTGCTCTATATTTAGTATGATGCCCCCACTCCTCCATATATATAGCATGATGGTCCCACTGCTCCATATACAGGTGCATCTCACTAAATTAGAATATCATCAAAAAGTTAATTTATTTCAGTTCTTCAATACAAAAAGCTGTCTTTCAGCTCATCTGCATTGTTGGGTCTGGTGTCTCTCCTCTACCTCTTGACAATACCCCATAGATTCTCTATAATAGATTCTCTATGGGGTTAAGGTCAGGCGAGTTTGCTGCCAATCAAGCACAGTGATACTGTTGTGTGTAAACCAGGTATTGGTACTTTTGGCCGTGTGGACAGGGGCCAAGTCCTGCTGGAGAATGACATTTCCATCTCCAAAAAGCTTGTGGGCAGAGGCAAGCATGAAGTGCTGTAAAATGTCCTGGTAGCCGGCTGTGCTGACTTTGGTCTTGATAAAACACAGTGGACCTACACCAGCAGATGACATGGCCCCCCAAACCATCACTGATTGTGGAGCCTTCACACTAGACCTCAAGCAGCTTGGATTGTGGACTCTCCACTCTTCCTCCAGACTCTGGGACCTTGATTTCCAAATGAAAATTGGAACTCTAGGACCTTGTGGAGTGTGTCAATGACTGCCTTCTGGACATCTGTCAAGTCAGCAGTCTTCCTCATGATTGTGGAGCATACTGAAACAGTATTGAAGAACTGGAATCAATTAACTTTTTGAAGATATTCTAATTTAGTGAGATGCACCTGTATATACTATGATGGTCCCACTGCCCCACATACATATAGTATAATGGCCCCACTACTCCATATGTAGTATGATGGACCCACTACTCCAGATATATAGTAGGATGGCTCCACTGCCCAATCATTTAAAAAAAAAAATAACGTTTATTCTCACTTAATCCTGATTCCCTACATCACGGCCTCTGTCTCCTCTTCCATGGCGGGACAGCAGAGCAGAGCGATGCAATGATGTCACCGAGCCACCTGCGTGAGTATGCTGACATCTCGTTAACCGCAGGCCTATGGCGATCTGTGGCATATGAAAGAGATAGTGATAGGGCAGGGAGCTTGTG
This sequence comes from Phyllobates terribilis, assembly GCF_046119375.1. Lineage (NCBI taxonomy): Eukaryota > Metazoa > Chordata > Amphibia > Anura > Dendrobatidae > Phyllobates > Phyllobates terribilis. The sequence goes on from NW_027362959.1 coordinate 1,885,587, forward strand.
TCTCACTACTTTATCATGCGACGCCTCTGCATAAGAGACATTAGGGCTACATTAGCTACGTCACAGAAGACACTGGAGCTGGAGTATATAGAATAGGAGACACTGGGGCTGGCGTATATTCATCACAGGATACATTGGGGCTAGAGCATATACATCACAGAAGAAGCTGGAGTATATAGAATAGGAGACACTGGGGCTGGAGTATATAGAATAGGAGACACTGGGGCTGGCGTATATTCATCACAGGATACATTGGGGCTAGAGCATATACATCACAGAAGAAGCTGGAGTATATAGAATAGGAGACACTGGGGCTGGAGTACATAGAATAGGAGACACTGGGGCTGGCGCATATACAGTTCTGCTCAAAAGTTTACATACCCCGGCAGAATTTTTCCTTTCTTGGCCTTGTTTCAGAGAAAATGAATGATAACAAAAACACTTTTTCTCCACTCATGGTTATTGGTTGGGGGAAGCCATTTACTGTCACATTTCTGTGTTTTCTCTTTTTAAATCTTAATGACAACTAGTGATGAGCGAGCATGCTCGCTACTGCTCGGTGCTTGCCCGAATATCTCACTGCTCGAGATGCTCTGCGCTCACCGAGTATTTCCGGGTTGGTCGGGCGGGAAGTCGGGTCCCCTCCCTGCATGTTTGGCGCTCTTTACAGAGCCAATGAACATACAGTGATTGCCTGCCATGCACTGTAATGCCATAGCCATGTTGGTTGTGGGCATTACAGTGATTGGCTGGCTGCACAGCGTCATCAGGTCTATATCTGACCTGGCACCGCCATGCTCATCACAGTCACTCTGGATCAGACAGTGTAGGGAGAGCTGCTGCTGCGTTAGGGAGAGATTTGATCGTGCATTAGGTAGTGTAGTGAGAAAAACCGCACATTACACATATCTATCTCAACAAACAATCCTTCTGAGGACTAATCCATCTGCAGAGATATCAGGCAGGCAGTGTATATAGGCAGGCAGGCAGGGTATATAGCAGACTGCAGTGCATATAGCACAAGAGGCTCCATTCCAATTCTGCCTTCTGCTGCTGTTAGATATTTCTATACAAAGGCCCAGGTCTCAGGGGCGAGGAATACTTTTCTTTGGATCTTAATCCTCATTATTTGCTTATAAAGCAATCCAGAGAACACAGTTTTTCTGCGCCATTTGCTTGTTGGCACTGCAGAATACAGCCAGGTCCTTTCCATATTAGAGCGCTAGAAATCCAGCTATTTAAAACTGTGTTTTCTCCGTCACACGGATCACATATACGTTGTCAGAAAATACTGCCATTTCTGGCCTCCATTTTTTCAGTGTGTCAGTGAAGCAATTCACAGCAGTTTGCTGTTCACACTACTTACCTACAGGCCAGGTATTTAAAACTCTGTTTTCTCCATCACACCGATCACATATAACTTCGCTTCAAACTCAGTCATTTGTAGTGAGCGTGGAAGATACTATCCTCCATTTAAAATGGGCAAGGCACGTGGCAAGGGACGGGGAACTGGACGTGATGGCAATGGTGCATGCAGAGGCCGAGGACAAGGCCGTGGGCAAGCCGAAATTGTGCCACAGCAAACACCCACATCTTCTCGCCTGACCTTCCTGTCCCAATTTCTAGGGGACCGCAGCACACCACTATTGAACCCAGATCAGTGTCAAAAGGTTGTTGGTTGGATAGCGGATAATGCTTCCAGTCACTTAGCCACCACCACCACCACCCTGTCTTCTACACGGTCAAGTCTCAGTAGCCATGAGTCTGGACCTCATATTCCTCACCCTGATCCTCCTTCCTCCCACCATGCTGAGTACCCAGAGACAACTGATCCCACACTTGGACAATCTGAAGAGCTGTTCACTTTTCCATTTATAGATTCGGGCCTCTCGCCCGGTCCACTTGAAGCGGGGCAAGAGGAGATCACGTGTAGCGATGCCCAAATATTTGAGCAGCCACGGTCACATGAAGGCGACGGTGGGAAACTGTCACAAGAGGTGGACGATGATTAGACACAATTGGCAGAAAGTCAGGAATAGTACCAGGGTGCAGAAGTGGGTGACTAGGTGGTGGATGATATAGTAACTGACCCAACCTGGCAGGAGGACATGCAGAGCAAGGACAGCAGCACACAGGGGGAGGGAGGCAGAGCACCCCAACAGGCAGGAAGAAGCAGTGTGGTGGCCGCAGACAGAAGGCAGGCTACCGTTTCCCGTAACACCAACACGAAGGAAGTTGCCACTACAACTGTTAGGTCTTCCCGAGTCTGGTTGTTTTTTAAAGACTCTGCCGATAACTCCAAAAAGGCCATTTGCATCACGAGCCAGACCAGCATCAGCAGGGGTGGCAAAACGACCAGCCTGACCACCACCAGCATGATCAGGCACATGGCAGCAAATCACTCGACTTTGTGGGCCGAACACCAGGGTCCAGGAACAGTGTCTACAGGTGGCACCATTGCTTCTTCTGCTGTTGTGCATGCAAGTCAATCCCCTGTCCATAGTGCATGCAAAGATGCCTCCTGCCCTGCACCTGTCATTGCACACTCTCAAGTAGCAGCATCAGGAAGCACGTCCATGTCCTTCTCCCAGCACAGCGTTCAGTTGTTCATACTCCAGTCCTTGGAATGCAAGCGCAAATATGCAGCCAACGTCCCACAGGCCACACTACTAAATTCTCACAATTCACGACTGCTTGGCTCGAAATGTTGCCTTTTAGGCTTGTGGAGACAGAAGCATTCCGCAACCTGATGGCGGCGGCCGTCCCTCGGTACTCTGTCCCCAGCCGCCACTATTTCTCCCAGTGTGCCGTCCCCACATTACACAAGCACGTGTCCCAAAACATTAGCCGTGCCCTCAACAACGCAGTTACCGGTAAAGTCCACCTAACCACGGACACGTGGACAAGTGCTTGTGGGCAGGGACGGTACATCTCGCTGATGGCACACTGGGTTAACATAGTGGAAGCCGGGACCCAGTCGGACCTTGGGACGGAACACGTCCTCCCGACGCCAAAGATTGCAGGCCCTAGGTCAATCAGGGTTGTCCCCACGGTCTACAGCTCCTGAACCTCATGCTCCTCAGCCTCCTCCTCCTCCTCGGCCTCTATCTCCGAAATGACCACATCAGTCACAAGCTGGAAGCACTGCAGCACTGCCTCGGCCAAGCGGCAACAGGCTGTGCTGAAGCTAATATGCTTAGGTGAAAAAACACACAATGCTGAAGAGTTATGGCCAGCTCTGAAAGAGCAGGCAGATCTGTGGCTCAAACCGCTGAACCTACAGCCAGGCATGGTCGTGTGTGACAATGGCCGGAACCTGGTGGCGGCTCTGAGGCGAGGCGAGCTCACACACGTACCATGCCTGGCCCATGTGCTTAACCTCGTGGTTCAGCGGTTACTCAAATCCTACCCGGAGCTGCCGGATCTGCTTGTTAAAGTATGCCGCCTGTGTGCCCATTTTAGAAAGTCAGCTACAGCTTCCGCCGCCCTTGCAGTGTTTCAGCAGCGTTTGCAGCTTCTGGCTCACAGACTGGTGTGTGATGTCACCACACGTTGGAACTCTACATTGCAGATGTTGGGAAGGATTTGTGAGCAGAAGAGGGCAGTTGTTGAGTACCAGCATCAAAAAGGCTATCGGTATTCAGTTCAGACTCCACACATAAGACCTCAGTAGTGGACGTGGATGTCAGACATATGTACCATCCTCCAAAACTTTGCGGACTCCACCAAGATGGTGAGCGGCGATGACGCCATAATTAGCGTCACCATCCCGCTTCTCTGTCTTCTGAAAAGCTCTTTGCTCACAATCAAAGATGATGCATTGCAGGCTCAGCACGATAAGATGGAGCAATTAACCATACAGGGTGATTACACACAGCCAAGCCTCATCTCATCCCAACGTGGATTGGGTGACAATGAGGAAGAGGAGGAGGAGGAAGGACAGGAACTAGTTTCATGCACTATAGACGGTGCTATCTGCACAGCTGTCATACCGTCTGTTCAGCGTGGATGGCCAGAGGACAGAGAGGAGGAGGAGGAGAGCATGGTCAGTCATCCTCTTGGTGAGGACACGGAAGTCTTGCCTGTTAGTAGTCTGGCACGCATGGCTGAGTTTATGTTATGCTGCCTTTCCCATGACCCTCGCATTCTCAAAATTTTAGGTCATTACTGGTTGGTGACACTTCTAGACCCACTCTACAAGGAGAACTTTATATCTCTTATTCCTGAGGCGGACAGGTGTACAAAAATGAGGCAGTACCAGAAGGCCCTTGTTGCGGAACTATTAAAAAAATTCCCATCTAAAAACGCTGGAGGCAGAGGGCACACTTCGTTCGACAACCAAGGCCCCCACTCTGTCACTTCTTCTCTCTGACTGAACACTGTTCTAAGATGGTGCCCTCTAGAACATGAGCCCAGGTGACCAGCAAACAATGGGCTCCTATCTACGCTCAGGAACCAACCCCTATCTGCTCCTACATCACTGGGTATTCCTACCCCCTCCCCACTCCAGCCAGGGACATGGTCTGTCGTGCCTGCATTTCTGTCTAATGGGAGCACCGTTGAGCTGTCCCTCGGAAATGGGGTGAGTGTGCTGTATGCAGCTAACTGAACCCTGGTCCATACTCCATCCTTACCCGGGAGTGGAATATCACACCTCTGGCAGAGGTGCAATACCCCTGTAGCGGCCGAGCCCTCGGGGCGCTACATTTTTATGATGCCCGAAAAAAAAAATTTTTATACAGTATGTTCATGTATACCCCCCAGGAGTAAATGTTTGTCAGCCCATACACTTAGTGCATGGCATTACAAGTATAGGAGGCCCGCTCCTTTCTAATGGTAAAAAAAATTTATGATGCGCTCCTCCACGTCTCTTCCAAGGGCCATTGAAGTGCCTCCAAATTTTTGGCAGCCCTTGCAGTCACTGCATAGTCCAACACTATGGGAGACTCTCTCCTTTCTAATGGGAATTTGTCATTACTGTGGCCTGGTCTATGTGTCTTTAAATTCTTAGTGGGTTTTTCCTAAACTTGGTCAGCCGTTGGACTCACTGCATACCCTATAACTGTATAGCAGACCCTCTCCTTTCTAATAGGAACATGTCATATCTTGTTACTGTGGCCCTGCTCTGTGTGTCTTTAAATTCTTAGTGGGGATTTTCCTAAAATCTGTCAGCCGTTGGACTCACTGCATACCCTATAACAGTATAGCCGACCCTAGAATTTCTAATGGGAATTTGTCGTTACTGTGACCCTGCTCTATGTGTCTTTAAATTCTTAGTCGTTTTTTTCCTAAAATTGGTCAGCCGTTGGACTCACTGCATACCCTATAACTGTATAGCAGATCCTGTCCTTTCTAATGGGAGCATGTCGTACCTTGTTACTGTGGCCCTGCTCTGTGTGTCTTTAAATTCTTATTGAGGTTTTTCATTAAAATTTGTCAGCCGTTGGATTCACTGCATACCCTATAACTGTATAGCAGACCCTCTACTTTCTAATGGGAACATGTCGTACCTTGTTACTGTGGCCCTGCTCTGTGTGTCCTTAAATTCTTAGTGGGGTTTTTCCTAAAATTTGTCAGCCGTTGGATTCACTGCATACCATATAACTGTATAGCAGACCCTCTCCTTTCTAACGGGAACATGTCGTACCTTGTTACTGTGGCCATGCTCTTTGTGTCTTTAAATTGTTAGTGTTTTTTTTCAAAAATTTTGGCCACCCTTGCAGTCACAGCATGGGCATTACCAGTATAGAAGACCCGCTCCTTTATAATGGGAACATTTTTTTTACTGAGACCCTCCTCTATGTCTCTTCAAAGGGGTATTAGGTTGCGTCCAAATTTTTGACAACCCTTGCAGTCACTGGATGCGCAATAACAGTATAGGAAACCCACTTGTTAATAATGGGAACAACAAAGCATAGCCCTCTGATGGCTCTCTAACAATAGCTAGGGCCGACTGCTGGCCTTTTAAGAATAGTAAGGGCCGTCTGATGTCCCTATAAAAATAGGCTTTATGACTTTCAGAGTCCCTCCATCATAAATAAAACAGGATGTGTCTGATGACACAACATTGCCAGATGAGGTTGTAAAATGTTAAAGTGACATTTCCCGGTGAATGCATTTTTCATAAAAAATAACATAAAAAAACATAACAATAGGATCTTTCTTTAGTATAAAAAACAGCATCACCAATTTAACCTCAATGTAATCACATTGTTCAGCTCATGTACCTCCTCCTCCATCTCCGAAATGACCACATCAGTCACAAGCTAACAGCACTGCAGCACTGCCTTGGCCAAACAGCAACAGGCTGTGCTGAAGATAACATGCTTAATGCTTAATTGACAAACCGCCCAGCGCTGCATAGTTGTTGAAAGCTGTAACACAGCAGCTTGATCTGTGGCTCTCACCGCTGAACATACAGCCAGGCATGGTCATGTGTTACAATGGGCGGAACCTGGTGACAGAGAAATGACAACCGGGGTAGATAAAGTTTCCCTCTATGCCAGTCCTTTCACAGAGCTAAAGAATATGGCTGTGGTGAAATACAACTCCCACTGAGAAGCTGTTTCAGATTGAAAAACATTGTGCCCACCAGAGGATTTGTTTCTGAGAGCTAACCTTTCTCACCCGCTCAAGAGCCCCATAGCAGCTGCAAAGTTAGCGCTATCATGAACTCTCCTGAGGTAGAAGCCAAGGCACACCAGAGAATTCTCTGGTGGGACTGTCCAACCCTGCTGAGAAGCAGTCCTGGCTAAGAAAAGTGTGTGGGAAGATTCCAGGACACTCTATTTTTACTGAGGAGGAAACACATGCAAACATGGGGAGAACATACAAATTTCTTGCAGATGTTGTCCTTGCTGGGATTTGAACCCAGGATCCCAGTGCTGCAAGACTTCAGTGCTAACCACTGATCCAATGTGCTGCCGTTCACCCTCTAATATCTAACAAGCTGGAGAAACTTGAACCTACTGCCACTCTATCATCAGCTCCTTTGTGAGAAAATTTATTTGGGCAGCCACTCAGTCTACCAAATAAAATTCCAGAGAAGGAAATTGAGGATGGCTTCGCTACTGGTACTGGGGGCAGTGCTAATACCATGGTGTTGTACCATAGTTTGCTGGAAATATTCCAGGCTGGTAGGAGGCAAGAAAATTCCCACAGAAAAGTACCAGCAGTAATGTTCAGACCACATTTCAAGTGCAAGCAGCTTTAGAGGACTTCCTGGGAGAAATGACACGCAGGGTAGATACGGTTTCCCTCTATGCCAGTCCTTTCACTGAGCTAAATACAACTCTTATCAAAAAAAGTTGTGGACTGGCTCCGTACCGTCCCTGGCCACATTCACCTGTCCACGTGTTTGTGGTTAGGCAGTCCTTCTTAGTAAGTGCACTGGGTAGGGCATGGGTACTGTTGTGGGACCCGTGCTTGTGGAAGGCGAAGGCGATACCGGGAAAATTACTGGCGGCTGGGGACCGAGTATGGACACCCGGCCGCCGCCTGCATGAGGTTGTGAAAAGCTTCCACCTCCACAAGCTTAAAAGGCCATATTTCAAGTGCAAAGAGCTGCCCAGAAATCTGTCAGTTTAGTGTTGCGGTCTGTGGGTGGGTGGGTGGCTGGCTGCATACTTGCAATTGCATTCCAAGTAAAAGAAAACTAAGCAGATGATGGCCTCTATCATCATCATGGCCTCACCTCGGCACTATGAACTCTCCTGAAGGAGAAGCCAGGGCCCGCCGGAGGAGTCTCCGGTTCTCTGGTGGGCCCGTCCAACCCTGCCGAAAAGCAGCCCTGGCTAAGAAAAGTGTGGGGGAAGGTTCCCGGACACTCTATGGCTGCTTTTTTAATGCGGATCGGCCATGCTTATGCATGTTATTTCTCAAAACGCATTACGGATCAGGCCATTTTCCAACTCTGTATTCAAGAAATTAAATGCGCAAAGAAAGATGTGTGTGTGTCAAAGCACCATTGACAAGTGCAAGTTGATGTTGGATGGGCTGCCATTGCTTCTGCAACAAGCTCATTTACAGGATTTTCTGGGAGAAATGACACGCAGGGTAGATACGGTTTCCCTCTATGCCAGTCCTTTCACCGAGCTAAATACAACTCTTAGCAAAAAAAGTTGTGGACTGGCTCCGTACCGTCCCTGGCCACATTCACCTGTCCACGTGTTTGTGGTTAGGCGGTCCTTCCCAGTAAGTGCACTGGGGCGGGCACGGGTAATGTTATGGGACCCGTGATTGTGGAAGGCGGAGGCGATACCGGGAAATATAGTGGCGGCTGGGGACCGAGTATGGACACCCGGCCGCCGCCGGCATGAGGTTATGAAAAGCTTCCGCCTCCACGAGCCTAAAAGGCCACATTTCAAGTGCAAGCAGCTGTCAGAAATTTGGCAGTATAGTATTGCAGCCTGTGGGTGGGTGGCTGCCGGCATTCTTGTGCTTGCATTCCAAGGAATGGGGTAGGGACAACTGAACACTGCAGTGGGACAAGGACGTGGACGGTGATTGTTTCAAGTCTGCAACGACAGGTGCATGGCGGGAGGCATCTTCGCATGTGCCAAGGATCACTTATGATGGGCACACATTTAGGCAGTGACCTGGGATTCAGAGATGTTTCCAGAGGTCTTCCCCTTGCTGCTCCCATGTCTTTTCAGCACTGTATGCATGTGTCTGATGATGTGTCACACACCACATGGCCAGATAAGGTTGTAAAATGTTAAAATGACATTTCCTGGTGAATGCATTTGTCTTGGTTGAAAGCAATGCAAAAGTGCAAAAACGTGTCAAAAATGCTACGTGTGTAGGAGTATTTTTGTTTTTGTTTATTTATTTTGCCTTATATACAAGTCATCACCCTGGAAAGGATGTTCCTTACGCCGTAAAAGTGGCGTAATACTCTGACGACGTTGTTGACAGCAGTGTTCTGGGAGTCAGAGATGCTTCCAGGGGTCTTCCCCATGTTGTTCCCATGTCATTTGAGCACAGTTCCCATCGATTTGGGTAATTTTTAGGCCCTCTGCAGACCGCCGTGGGGAGCCACCTGAAAAATGCTCAAGTTTCCCCTAGACTTATATTGGGCTCATTGCTCGGGTTGAGCACCCGAGTATTTCAATTTGCTCGACCCGAGCAACGAGTACTCGAGCATTTTAGTGCTCGCTCATCACTAATGACAACCAAAAACATCCAAATAATCCTGATCAAAAAGTTCACATACCCTGGTGATTTTGGCCTGATAACATGCACAGAATTTGACACAAATGGGTTTGAATGGCTACTAAAGGTAACATCCTCACCTATGACCTGTTTGCTTGTAATCAGTGTGTGTGCATAAAGCTGAGTGAGTTTCTGGGATCCAGCCACTGACTTTTCTGGATTTTGAGATGGGGAAAGCAAAAGAATTATCAACGGATCTACGGGAAAAGGTAGTTGAACTGTATAACACAGGAAAGGGAGGCAAAAAGAGTATAACACAGGAAAGGGATACAAAAAGATATCCCAGGAATTGATAATGCCAGTCTGCAGTGTTCAAACTGTGATTAACAAATGGAAAATCAGATGCTCTGTAAAAACCAAACCACAGTCAGGTAGACCAACAAAAATTTCAGCCACAACTGCCAAGAAAATTGTTCGGGATGCAAAGAAAAACCAACAAATAACATCAGCTGAGAACACACTTAGGGGTGTACTCACTTTTGTTGCCAGCGGTTTAGACATTAATGGCTGTGTGTTGAGTTATTTTGCAGGCACACCAAATTTACAGTTAAACAAGCTGTACACTGACTACTGTACATTGTATCAAAGTGTCGCATCTTCAGTGTTGTCCCATCAAAAATATATATATGTATTCCGGCCCATTTTTGGAGTTTTGTGTGAAATTATGTCCAATTTGCCTTTTTTTTCTCAGTTTTTTTGTGTTGTTCCAATAAACACAAAGGAAATAAACATGCGTGTAATAAAACATGTGTAATTTTCTGAAACAATTTCAAGGGTGCCAGCACTTTCCGCCATGACTGTATATGCAAGTAGAGTCCTTAACCCCTTTACAACCCAAAGTGGTTTGCACGTTAATGAGAAGGCCAATTTTTACAATTCTGACCACTGTCACTTTATGAGGTAATTACTCTGGAACGCTTCAACGGATCCCCCTGGTTCTGAGAATATTTTTTCATGACATATTGTACTTTATGATTGTGGTAGAATTTCTTCGATATCACTTGTGTTTATTTGTGAAAAAACAGATATTTGGCGAAAATGTTGAAAATTTTGCAATTTTCAAAATTTGAATTTTTATGCCCTTAAATCGGAGAGATATGTCACACAAAAAAAGTTAATAAATAACATTTCCCATATGTCTACTTTACATCAGCACAATTTTGGAACCCAAATTTATTTTTATTAGGGAGCTATAAGGGTTAAAATTGACCAGCGATTTCTCATTTTTCCAACAAAATTTACAAAACCATTTTATTAGGGACCGCATCACATTTGAAGTCACTTTGAGGGGTCTTTATGACTGAAAATACCCAAAAGTGACACCATTTTTAAAACTGCACCCCTCAGTGAATCGGGTCATCATGGCAACATCCGGGAAGCCGCGGCACACATTGCTGGAAACCGGCAGGAGAGGTGACTATCCCGATCACCTCCCCTTGCCCCCGCAATGCTGCGAACGACTTCGATCGCAGCATTGCGGGGGTTAATGTGCGGGACCTCTCCCAGCACATAGCACCGGGTGTCAGCTGTGACAATCAGTTGACACCCGGCGGCGATCACGCCCGCACAGCCTGTGTGCGGGCGCGATCGCAAAGATGTACTAATACATATCAGGCTCTTAAGTCCCAGGGCGCAGATACGTATCAGTACGTCTTGGGCTTTAACCCCTTAATAACATCTGACGTACTAATACGCGTCTGTGCCCTGGGACTTAAGAGCCAGACTCGTATTAGTACGTCATCGCGATCGCGCGCGCACATAGGCTGTGCGGGCGCGATCGCCGCCGGGTGTCAGCTGATTGTCACAGCTGACACCCGGTACTATGTGCAGGGAGCGGTCCTGCACCGCTCCCAGCACATTAACCCCCGCGATGCTGCGATCGAAGTCGATCGCGGCATTGCGGGGGCAAGGGGAGGTGATCGGCGATACTCACCTCCTCTTCCGGCTTCCAGCGCAGTCTGCAAAGGCTTCCCGGGTGTTGCCATGACGACCCGATGTCGTCATGACAACATCCGGGTCACCAGAGAGCAGGAAGATTGCTTGGACATGCGCAGTGCATCTCCAAGCAATCTTCACACTGTGCATTTCTGACAGCCTTCATGGCATAGGGATGGTGCTCCATTCCTGTGCCATGCAGGCGATCAGAAAAAAAAAAAGTGAAAGTCCCAGAGTGGGACAAAGTAATAAAGTGTATAAACTGTGTGAAAGTGGAAAAAAAAAAAAAAAATGTGCAAAAATATTATAAAAAAATAAAAAAAATAATACACCAAAAATAAAAATATAATGTACCCATCAATAAATATTATTATAAAAAAAATATTTGGTATCGCCGCGTCCGGAAAAACCTGACCTATAAAACTGTCCCACTAGTTAACCCCTTCAGTGAACACGGTAAAAAAAAAAAAACGAAGCAAAAAGCAATGCTTTATCACCATACCGCCAAACAAAAAGTGGAATAACACGCGATCAAAAAGACGCATATAAATAAAAATGATACTGCTGAAAACGTCATCTCGTCCCGCAAAAAACAAGCCGCCATACAGCTCCATCAGCCGAAAAATAAAAGTTATAGCTCTCAGAATAAAGCGATACTAAAAAATATTTTTTTCTATAAAATAGCTTTTATTGTGTATAAGCGCCAAAACATAGAAAAATGATACAAATGTGGTACCGCTGTAAACGTACTGACCCGAAGAATAAAGCTACCTCATCAATTTTACCACACGCGGAACAGAATAAAAAAAAAAAAAAAAAAAACAATTCCTGAATTGTTGGTTTTTGTTTATTCTGCCTCCCAAAAATCGGAATAGAAAGCGATCAAAAAATGTCACGTGCCTGAAAATGGCACCAATAACAACGTCAAGTCATCCCGCAAAAAACGAGCCGTCACATGACTGTCTGCCAAAATCTGGAAAAATTATAGCTCTCAAAATATGGCGATGCAAAAACTAGATTTAAAAAAAAATGCGTCTTTTAGTGTGTGACAGCTGTCAGTCATAAAAACCCCATATGATTCTGGCATTGCTGTAATCACACCGACCCGAAGAATAAAGTCGTCTAATCACTTATACCGCACAAGGAACGGCGTCAAAAATAAACTCTTGGGTTAGGATTGGGCTAGGGTTAGGGCTGGGTTTGGGGCTAGGGTTGTGCTGGGGCTAGGGTTGTGCTGGGGCTAGGGTTGTGCTGGGGCTAGGGTTGTGCTAGGGTTAGGGCTGGGGTTGGGATTTTTTTCAAAAGTAAGAAAAAAAGATGACGATATGGCGACTAGTGTTGAGAGCAAGTGCTCGCTACTTGAGTTTGCATCGGGTGCTCTGGTATGCATTGAGTATCGTGGGTATTTGAGTGACATGCTCGAGTTTCTGCCCCATATGCTTCGCGGCCAAAAAACTTTACGGGGATTGCCTGCCATGCACGAGCGATCCCCACATGTTTTTTTTGGGGTGTCTAATAACCGTGAAACATGCGGAGCAGGGACTCGAGCATGTCACTCGAGCACACGCTGTACATGGTGCATACCTGAGTACCCGATGCAAACTCAAGTAGCGAGCACTTGCGCTCAAGAATAATGACAACTTATTCAATATGATGACCTAATGTAAACAAATTCTGTGCCGTACCTCTGGGTTCAAAATGTTCACTATACACCTTAATAAAATCCTTGAGGGGTATAGTTTCCAAAATGGGGACACTTGTGGGGGAGCTCCACTGTTTAGGCACATCACGGGCTCTCCAAACGCGACATGGTGTCCGCTAACAAATTGAATGGAAAATCGGCTCAAATTGTTAGCGGACGCCATGTTGCGTTTGGAGAGCCCCTGTGTGCCCAAACATTGGAGCTCCCCCACAAGTGACCCCATTTTGGAAACTAGACCCCCGAAGGCACCTATCTAGATGCATAGTGAGCACTTGGAATCCCCAGGTGCTTCACAAATTGATTCGTAAAAATGAAAAAGTGAAAAAAAAAAACACTTTTTCATTTTTATGAATCAATTTGTGAAGCACCTGGGGTTCCAAGTGCTCACTATGAATCTAGATAGGTGCCTTGGGGGGTCTAGTTTCCAAAATGGGGTCACTTGTGGGGGAGCTCCAATGTTTGGGCACGCAGGGACTCTCTAAATGCAACATGGTATCCGCTAACAAATTGAATGGAAAATCGGCTCAAATTGTTAGCGGATACCATGTAAAGTAGACATGTGGGAAATGTTATTTATTAACTCTTTTGTGTGACATATCGCTCTGATTTCAGGGCTTAAAAATTCAAATTTTGAAAATTGCAAAATTTTTTAAATTTTCGCCAAATTTCCGTTTTTTTCACAAATAAACGCAAGTGATATCGAAGAAATTTTTCCACAATCATGAAGTACAATATGTCACGAAAAAACAATCTCAGAATCAGGGGGATCCGTTGAAGCGTTCCAGAGTAATTACCTCATAAAGTGACAGTGGTCAGAATTGTAAAAATTGGCCCGGTCATTAACGTGCAAACCACCCGCGGGGCTTAAGGGGTTAAAGAAGTTAAAATTATGTGAAAATGGGAAAAGTCACAAAACTTTGCAACTTTTCAAGAGCTTTATGCCAGTTTTCTGGCAAAAACACTGGTGAATCGGGTTCATAATCTCTAATCCTTTCAGCTCCCTTTAATTAGACTACTTTCAACAAACTAATTATAAGTATTGGGTCTGTTTTTTTTTAATGCTTTTAAAATAATTGTAAATATTTTCAATCCCCTTTTGTTATAAGGATTTCCCAAAAATTAGCTAATCATAGGTTGTCCTGCATTCGTGACAGTGATTGACTGCGCGGTCACTTGGAAGTTTACATTGGCATCACTACAGGGCCGGTAAAGAAGGACTGTCAGGGACCCCCAGAGTGTGGTAAAATGCGCCAACTAATTCATAATTCATTTAATTCTCACACAATATACTAAGTTAGTGTAAGTCTACAAAAAAGCAACAAAACTTGGTGCTAAAAAAATTGAGCATAACTTTTTGAAAAATGAACCAGGTTATGCCAAATCTTACATATTTTGTGACTTTGTGATCAGTTATCAACACAAATATTTTACTCAAATTACCAGATCGATGGATAAGCATTGGGACTTTTCCCTAAATCTCTCCAAAACATCACCGCTTATAGAAGACCACCCTCATATCCAGATCAGATTTTCTGTGAGAGATGCCCAGATTCATAATATAGTATGCCTACTGGCCATCTATGAGAAGTCCACCCCAATGGAAGTCCAGTTATTAAAGAGGATTTTACTGTTTATATAAGGGGCAGACAATGACAGTGAAGGGCCCTTAATCAGGACTTCTGATCTGGGCCCCCCACCCTCCATCAGGCACCACCTACATATACATTTCCATGTATATTTATATTAGGCACACATATAAAATTTGCACATGCTAATACTCTATACACATTTTAACGTATGCATATACATAGTGCACACAAACATAAAATACAGACATACACATAAGATGCACATACACAGTATAGAGTCCCGGTAGTCCTCATAGTTTTAAGCATGGACCCTGGCAAATTGTAGACGGACTTTTATTGTTCATGGGCTTTAAGGGAGAGAGGCTTCCTTTGTGGAGGACACTCATGAATGCCATTCATTTGCAGTGTACACCGTGTCGTGTTATGGAAAACACTCACCCTAGTTTGGCTTTCTACTTCTTCAGCTAATAGCAATGAATTTGCCTGTCGATTTTCTTCTCATCAGAAGATGCTTTTGTTTAGATGTTAGCTTCCATCTGACTGATAAGAAAAGCTTTGCTGATCTTCTTGTAGACTTCACATTTTTTGTAAAGAAATTATTTTCTTTCTCAGAAATGTCTTGTGACATTTCTCTTCTATGTGGTGCCACTTACCCTTCTCATCAGAGGACGCTTTTGTTTAGGTGTTAACTTCCATAGTCGGCCTGGACGTCTCTGTAAGATGGTTGCAGTTCCATCTTTGTTATAGTTTTGCATCACTTTTGCTACAGTATTCTGACTGATAAGTAAAGTTTTGCTGATCTTCTTGTAGACTTCACATTTATTGCAAAGAAATTATTTTCTTTCTCAGGTTTTGTGACATTTCCCTTCTATGTGGTGCCATTGCTGATAGCATGAAATGGGAAGGAGTTTTCTTTATTAAGTAACTTCCTTTTACAGACACCTGTCTGCTGGACATCTGTTTAATGAATAATTACACTTACCTGTGGTTCAGTTCTTGTTAATTAGAATTTTGTTGTCTAAACTTAGCTTTTCTCTTAAGACTGTTACTGGGATGTTCTCATTTTTGAAACATGATCTTGAATGAGTTTGTTAAGAAAATTACTTTTTTGGGGTCTGCAAAATACCAAATCTTGTTTGCATTCAATGGCTCAAATTTGCGAGAGTATTTTGTAGTATGGTATCCCATATAAAATGATGATTCTGAAAGGAAACTACAGGTTTGCTGACAAATCTATTTGGGTGTACTGATTTATGCTAAACACTGTATATATATATATATATATATATATATATATATATATATATATATATATATATATATATATAAACCTTATAAGTTTGGTATCACAGTAATCGTACTACTGACTCTGAATCATTTTGCCAGTTTGTTTTTACAACACAATACACACTGTAAAATGAAGGAGCCCAAACCTGGCATTTTTTCTCATTTTTCAACACATTATATGATAAAATGAATGGTGTTGTTCAAAACTACAACACTAAGCGTCAGCACACTGTGATTTGCTGATCTGTAAGATGCGTTCTTTGTGCTGTGAAAATACACAGCTGTGATATCTCACCAAATATTCATAGTGGGAACTTAAAATTATGTTTTTCTGCCATGATTAAGGATGGTTTGGATGTATGAAACATGTTGACCTTTTATTTCTATCTTTGTGGAATTAAGGCTGCATGAACCAGTCACCAACCATTATCTGTATATGTACAAATATTAAGTGCTACTGAGTGCTGTAGGAAAAACTTAGAATAGTGAGGTGATTTGATAGTCCTGCCACAAATAATCTGTTTCTACTGCACACTTAAAATCTCTGATAGTGGGAATGAACATGATTGCCTGCAGTAGTGCACTCCTGAGAGCTGGTGCAGCAGAGAAAATGTCTTGGACATGAGAGTGGGAGGTCCTGATTATGGAGGATGTTAATCTTAGCTCATTGGAGTATAGATATGGTAGAGATGCAGGACTGTGCAGCAGGGTGCAGAGGTTTGTGGATGAGTGTAATGACTGGTACAGGGTGGAGGCACCAGTGTAACTGCTGGACAGAAATATGAGACTGACTGCTGCATTAAGGATAATGAGAAATACATTTAGTGAGAAGAAGAGCAATTAGTGAGTTACAAGTATTTGTGAATTCAAGACAAAAAGGAATCAGAGCAACAGTAACAGATTTTACTTTTTTTTAATTAATAATGGGATGAATAAAATCGTGAACATTATCAAAAGACTAAATCAAAGTCAGGAAGATAGCCGAGGTCAGATACCAGGTGATCAGTAAATGACAAGTTAGACGAGCAGTATGAATACCGCGGAGCCCGATGACAGAGGCGTTACTGAAACTTGTCCAGGTTGACCAGTCAGAAGGCCACAGGTAGATGGTGAAGGTCCTTCTATACAGCTCCAGCAGTGATGATGGATCTGCTGGACTTCAGGGCGCTAGATGCTTAGGTGTCCCGTCTTTTAGATGGTTTTAGGGCAACAGTGACAGCATGCAAATGCGCGAGCAGCCCTGGATAATCCACGCCGGCAGGATGATAAGATCCGGCGGAAGATGGAACCTATGAGAAGAGAAATAAATATAATGTAAGTGATGGGACTCCATATTACATGATAACGCTGTGCAGTCACTGTGGCCGGACGGCAGAGGAATATTATCATACAGAGGTCAGGGGTCATTGTCAGCAATCATACATGTGACAATCCCATCACTGACAGATGACATCTACTCCACATGAATTATTCTCACTGACATCACACAACATGGAGTTGATTCTCACACTTACCTCGTCTCTTTTTCCCATTTTTTCCATTTTCTGAGTTTTGTTGCTCCATACTCAGATTTATTGCCGATTTTCTTTCTTCATGAGATGGAAATTCTGATGAAAAATTAAAAAAAAAATCAATAACAATATCTTCTTATAGGATCTGCTTTGTCATAATATGGATAACATAAGAGACCTATAGTATTGTATAAAACCATGTGGGAATATTTGAGCCTTGAAGTCAACATTCACATTGCTGGTGCTGTAGACATGTACATACCTGGCAATGGGGACGAGGGTGGCAAGATGGTAACAGCATCGTCTGTATTACATACAGGAACAGATACTTTCTGCCTGTTTGAAGAAGAAAAACATGTAAATCTCAAGTAAACTCCATATAAAAGGGGTTGTCTCACTAGAAGAACACCGACTATAAGGACTAGTAGGACATATGACTGTCATAGTGGGGAAGGTCT
Source organism: Phyllobates terribilis (assembly GCF_046119375.1). NCBI lineage: Eukaryota > Metazoa > Chordata > Amphibia > Anura > Dendrobatidae > Phyllobates > Phyllobates terribilis. Next base: position 1,903,282 of record NW_027362959.1, read on the forward strand.
TCTGCTCAAGACTACCTTTTATAGATAGCTGAGAGGAAAACAACTACCAAGAATGGCCGGCATTTCATACTACATCTCTCCTACAGTGAGGGCAGCACTAAAAGTGCATGACCGGCCACAATTATGGGCTGTTATATCCAACAATTCCGAAAGCTGAAAGCACAATGACCCATAACCATGGGGCGGTGGATGCTGCATTTGATATTATGGTATTTATGTCCTATATTTGATGTTGTGCACATATATCAGCCTGGAGCTCCCAGTAATGACCCCATAATCTACTCACATTTCTGAGATGTTTGTGTTCGATTCTGGTGTACACTCTGGAGGGGCCTTGGGATCCTCGTTGTTCACCATCCCGTTAGTGGTGGTAGAGTGCTAAATATGGATAACAATAAGTTATTAAATATATATACTTTTTAATTTTATAGATCCTTTTTTGTACATATTTTGGATTTATCGATCACATACTTACTTTAGAAAGCCTCTCAGAAGATGATGATGCAAATATTCGGAAGATAAAGTTCTCATCGTCCTCACTTGTGCCCTCCTTATCCTCTGAGATCAGATGGTTGTTTTCATCAGAGTGATCTACAAGACATAGGTAAGGAAGGATTGTTAGAGGGTGTCAGTATAACACAGTCGCTATATCTCACTAGGTTAATAGATGATGCAACGTAATAAACAGAATACATGAAAAAAAACTCCTGTACAAAATTAGGGAAATAGGGATACAGTACGAACCCATGGTCAACATAGCTGAGATCCATGAAACATGGATAACATAGTAGACCAGAAAAACCATGTGGAAATATTTGAGCCTTGAAGTCAACATTCACATTGTTGGTGTTGTAGACATGTACATACCTGGCAATGGGGACGAGGGTGGCAAGATGGTAACAGCATCGTCTGTATTACATACAGGAACAGATTCTTTCTGCCTGTTTGAAGAAGAAAAACATGTAAATCGTAAGTAAACACAGTATAAAATGGGTTGTCTCACTATAAGAACACTGACTATAAGGCCTAATAGGACATATGACTGTCATAGTGGGGAAGGTTTTCTGCTCCAAACTACCTTCCATGGATCAGAACACAACTACCAAGAATGTCTGGCAAGTAATACTACAGCTCTCCTACAGAGTAGGCAGTGCTAAAAATGCATGACATGCCACAATTATGGGCTGTTATCTTCTGCATTTTCTGAAGCCAAAAGTACAATGACCGTTAACCATGAAACGGTGAATGCTGCATTTGATATTCTGTTATTTATGTCCTATATTTGGTGTTGTGTACATAGATCAGCCTGGAACTCCCAGTAATGAAGTAATGACCCTTTCTAATCTACTCACATTTCTGAGATGTTTGTGTTGGTTTCTTGTGTATACTCTGGAGGGGCATTGGGATCCTCATTGTTCACCATCCTGGTAGCGATGGTACAGAGCTAAATACGGATAAAAATAAGATATAAAATATTTTTTTATGTACTTTTAGAGTTTTTTTTCTTTTTTTTTACATATTTTGGATTTATTAATCACATACTTACTTTACAAAGCTTTTCAGAAGATGACGTAAAATTTTGGAAGTCAAGGCTCTCATTGTTCTCACTTGTGCCTTCCTCATCCTTTGAGACCAGATGTTTGTTTATATCAGAATGATCTACAAGAAATAGGTAATGAAGTATTATTAGAGGTTGTCAGTATAACACAGTCACTATTTATCACTAATATTAATGGGAACAGATGATCACATATTAGGGAAGATGAGACAAACAGTCGCTTAGTCTAGATGACGTCTCCTTCTACTTACTGATAAATAAGCTGGTGTCTGCGTCTGAAACAAGCTGAGGAACATACTCCAGCTCCTGGCTCAGAATGTTGTCAAAGTCCAAGTCACTCAGGAATGGATGAACCTTGATCTCAAATGCTCCTCCTAGAAAAAGAAAAACAAAAGTGATGCGGACATAGTCAGGGATGGCTCCATATCTGAACAGTTTATCGTAATCTGAACTAATGACAAAACTGAGCCGACATGAAGGAAATAAACTGGAAGTCTTAGTGTGGAGAACTAGAAATACAGTAGATGAGCTGATAGAGAAATGCTGATCTTCATGGACATGAGCGATATGTCCTTGGTCTAATAAGGGAATATTAATACTAGTATATCTGTTACCTGTCCCAAGTCTACGCACAGGATTTCTTCTGAGCAGCTCAGTGATGAGATTCTGAGCATCCAGGGGTGGAGCGCGATCACAATTCCAAATTAGTTCTCCTGTTACATAGAAAATTACAGAAAATAAAACCTCTTTACTGGACTGTAACTTAGAGCAAAGGAAATAACTAAACAAATGTAACCAATCAACGCAATGATCGGATTATTCTACTCACCAATGACAACCCTTTTATAAAGCTCAGTGAGGGAATCAGAATCAAATGGTACACATCCCAGCAGGAATTTATACAGGATGATCCCCAATGACCACCAGTCAACAGGTCTTCCATAGCCTTCTTTCAGGATGATCTCTGGGGCTATGTAACATGGGGTGCCACAGAACTGGAAACCAACAGAACATAGAGATGAGAATCGATGAAACAATTATTATGACAAGATATCATCGTTAAAACACAATGCAGAAGATAAAATATTAGTGGAAAAGTTCTCTAGAAAGGAAGAACGTAGAGAAGAGACAATAGTGTGATGAGATTTGCAAATAACAAGCTAAGTTCTTGTAGGTGATGCTGACCTCACGGTCCTGGAACTCTCTGGAGATGTCCACTGCTAATTCCTTGTAGGTGTTGGTTTTCGGTATCATTAGACCAAGTTTTGAAATCCCAAAATCGGTAACTTTAATATGTCCAGTAGATGTAATCAGGAGGCTGCAAAAGAGAAGATGGTTTTAGCCTCACAGACTGAATGATAATAAATGACAACTTTCCCCACTTTATTATACTTCGGGGGCACTTACTTTTCCGGCTTCAGGTCTCTGTGCACCACACCGTAACTATGCAGGTATTCCACGGCAAGTACCGCCTCTGCAAAGTACAAGCGGGCCATGGGGACAGAGAAAGGACCCCTGGTGCTTAGAAGGGTCCCACAGTCTCCACCTATAGAAGAAAGGAAATATGACCGGTGAGGGGTTTATACAGAAGATAACCATGATATACCACGAGCAGATAACCATGATGTATAATGAGCAGTGAGCGGAAACATCCTGGGGAGATCACACAGATAGTGGCGTACATAGAAATCACAAGACCCCATATCAAAAGTTGTAATTGCCCCCAACCCTAAAAAATAAAAAAGAAATATATTTATATCCCTGTTGAAGCAGCTTGGTGTTCTCACCAGCAATACAACTTTTATGGCCATTTTAGAGTATGATGCTCCCAAAAATGCCCACACCCACACTCAATGAGTATGGTATCCCCACAGTGAATCCTCCTAAGGAGGCCACCACTTAGAAGGAGGCCAGCCACAACCCCCTACTCGGTGTGATGGCACCCACAGCAACCCTCCCACTCATGATAATGGTTCCCACAGTCCCTCACACAATATAATGGTCCGCATAACTCCCCACTCAGTATGATGTCCCCACACAGAATGGGGGCCTCCATATAGAGTGAGGACCCCCACAGCACCCCACTTAATATGATGACCTCCACTCATCATTCACAGTCCCTCCATATCTAGTCATACGGCCCCCTTTCAGTATTTTGGCCCCTACTAGCCACCTACTCAGTATTTTTGCCCCCACCAACCCCACCTCCTTGAAGAAGCAAATACCGCTGAAATTGTGATGACAGGTGGAGGGATGCTGCCCACTGCCGAGCGTCGACAGACCCCCTCCGACTGATGAGCCCCATAGCGCCCCTGCACCAAGATCAATGAATTTACGAGCATCTTGGTAATAGATAACCTATAGTAAATGCTCTGCGGGGATGTAACCAACAATGTCCTAATGATATGAGCAGTGATAAGATGAAAGCAGACATGGGCTGAATATAATACAATAGATGTGTCTTACCTCCTACATACTCCATGACCATACACAGGTGAGATCTAGTTGGAAAGGAGCAGAGCATGGAGACCACAAAGGGACAATCAGCAAATGTTAAGATGTCCCTCTCCAGAAAGGCCCATTCCAATCTCTGTGCAGTATTTAGGTTCCGCTTAGCCATTTTCTTCATAGCAAAGGTCTGGTGTGAGTCTTTATGATGCACTAAGTAGACGGCCCTGGAGAGAAGGAGAATCCATCGGTTATAATAAATCCTTATTAATAATCCATCTATAGAAATCATTATATGTTTAATACTGGTATCCAAGGGGTAACATTTCTCCTTGCGGAGAGTGAAATGTTAAGCTTGTCAAGGTGAGGAGACTTTTAAGCCTCAATGATCCTCTGGGAAATATGCAAATTGTCTCTTCAGAGAGGAAGAGAACTAGAACACTAGTGCCCCTTATAGGAAGTAGTAATCCTAAAAGTCAATATCGACCCTTTAACGAGCCTTATCATATGACATGGAATAATAGCCATAACCAAAAACTCAATTTTCGGACACTATGTTTTGGGGTACAAGCACTCATCAGTGCAAAGTGTGAGATATGGTTTGGCTGGGTGAGAGGCATCTGACCGGGATCCAAGCGGTAACGTTTCTCCTTGCGGAAAAAGCCATGTTAAGCATGTCAAGGTGAGGAGACTTTTAAGCTGCAATGCTCTTCTGGGAAATATGCAAATTGTCTCTTTTCAGAGAGGAAGAGAACTAGCACCCTAGTGCCACCTATAGGAAGTAGCAATCCTATTTCCCAGAGGAGCATTGTGGCTTAAAAGTCTCCTCATGTCCGCAAGGAGAAACGTCAACCCCTTGGATACCGGTCAGACACCTCTCACCCAGTCAAACCATATCTCACACTTTGCACTGAAGAGGGGCAGTACCCCAGAACGCAGTTCCTGCAAATTGAGATTTTGGTTTTGGCTATTATCCTAAGTCATGTGACAAGGCTTGTTAAAGGGTCGATATTGACTTTTAGGATTGCTACTTCCTATAGGTGGAGTTCTAGTTTGCTTCCTCTCTGAAGAGACAATTTGCATATGTATAATACTAAAAGTCTGGCCGCCACTATAAATGCACATCTAGAAATACATAAAATAGCACTACATAGATCACCTATTGGAGGTCTCCACAATGCCACTTCTGCCGGAGCCATCACCCAGGTCACATTATAGATACGAGAATCTATCGAAATTCTCTTTGGGCAGATTCGCTATAACTGACCAAATACAATTTAGTGCAAATAAAATTGGTCCAAAATGAATGTGCTCCAGGGCTCTCTTCTGCTGCTGAGGCCAGTGATTGGGCCCACATGGTCATGGTGGAGGGTGTAGATGTCATTGACGTCAATATGGTGTCACCCTTCATGTGACCATGTGTAGCCAACTTCTCTGATCAGCTTCATAATGGAGCCCCCCCCATCAAAACAAAGATCAGAGTGGAGAGCAGAAAAGCTCAGGTGGAGGAGGCAGCATAAGAACAGATGAGGGTCTAGCACAGGCGAATGTAATAATATTATATTATTATATATTATATTATATGTAATTATATTATTTAAATCGCTTTCCTTACAGTTTGATTTGCTACAGATCACATAATTTCCCTATGATAACACTGAATGGCAGAGTGCAGGGGCAGAAGCATTGTCATAGGGAACCCTGAGAAATGTGGATTATGGCAACAGAAATCTCACCCAAAATTTCCACTGCTGATGAGTTTGGAAGTTTCATAGTCGCTCATATGCGGCTTTCTCGCCGGAACCAATGAATCGATCACGCTCTATAAAAGAATAAGAAATAATACTGATTTATTGAAGATGCAGGAAAAAAGTTACAGATGCAAAAACTTCTCCCCCCATATTATGTCCCAGATGATTTACACTGATATGATGTTGGGAGGATACAAACCGGACGCTGGGCAGACCTGGCGCTAGCACCCAGCACACCCAGGCAAGTGCCGGGGCCCTGAGTAGGCGAGGGGCCCACTTGCTGTCGGGCACCCTGGCGCGGTATGGGACCGGTGAGCAGAGGAGAGTGGTGCCAGCGCCAGCTAGTGGGCCTTGCTCCCCCCCCCAATGCTTGCTCAGGACCACGGCCGGCACAATACTTACCTCTCCACAGCTGGTGAGCAGTGAGGTGAGCATTTGATTTTTTTTTTTTATGTATGGAGGTATGGGGCATTATATGGGGGGAGAAGTGACATCCTGCATGGGGCATTGTATGGGGGGGAGGTAGGGACATCCTGCGTGGGGTATTATATGGGGGGGGAGAAGTGACATCCTGCATGGGGCATTATATGGGGGGAGTGACATCCTGCATGGGGCATTATATGGGGTGAGAGGTGACATCCTACATGAGGCATTATATGGGGGGGACATCCTGCATGGGGCATTATATAGGGGGGTGACATCCTGCATGGGGTATTATATGAGGGGGAGAAGTGACATCCTGCATGGGTCATTATATGGGGGGGGGAAGTGACATCCAGCATAGGGCTTTATATGGGGTGAGAGGTGACATTCTGCATGGGGCATTATATGGGGGGTGACATCCTGCATGGGGCATTATATGGGGGGAGTGACATTCTGCATGGGGTATTATATGGGGGGAGAAGTGACATCCTGCATGGGGCATTATATGGGGTGAGAGGTGACATCCTGCATGGGGCAATATATGGGGTGAGAGGTGACATCCTACATGGGGCAGTATGTGTTGGGGGGACATCCTGCATGGGGCATTATATGGGGGGGGGGTGATATTCTTCATGGGCATTATATGGGGGGTGACATCCTGTATGGGCCATTATGTGGGGTGGGACATCCTGCATGGAGCATTATGTGGGGGGGACATCCTGCATGGGGAATTATATGGGGGGTGACATCCTGCATGGGGCATTATGTGGGGGGGATATACTGCATGGGGCATTATGTGTGGGGGACATCCTGCATGGGGCATTATGTGGGGTGGGACATCCTGCATGGGGCATTATGTGGAGGGGACATCCTGCATGGGGAATTATATGGGGGGTGACATCCTGCATGGGCCATTACGTGGGGGGGCACAGCCTACATGGGGCATTATGTGGTGGGCACAGCCTGCATGGGACATTATGTGGGAGGGACATTCTGCATGGGGAATTATATGGGGGGTGACATCCTGCATGGGCCATTATGTGGGAGGGGGACATCCTGCATGGGGCATTATGTGGGGGGGGGCACAGCCTGCATGGGGCATTATGTGGGGGGTCAAAGCCTGCATGGGGCATTATGTGGGGGTCACAGCCTGCATGGAGCATTATGTGGGGGGTCAAAGCCTGCATGGGGCATTATGTGGGGGGCCAGCCTGCATGGGGCATTATGTGTGGGGTCACAGCCTGCATGGGGCATTATATGGGGGCACAGCCTGCGTGGAGCATTTTATGGGGTCCATTATTCTATATGGAGCAATATATGGAGCTCATAATACGGTATAGAGGACTATGTGGTGCCATTATACTGTGTGGAGGACATTACTGTCCGGTCTGCACTGTGAGCTGTGAGGATTCGCCGCTTTCTGAGTTATTGTGGAATTTACAATAGATATCGCTCATGTAATGTAAGAAGTGAAATCTTCGGCCTTGTACTATATATATATATATATATATATATATATATTTATCTGCGGTATCTGTGCATCATGAATCGTGGTATGTGTTAAAGGGGCCACTGAGACTCTTTCGCCCAGGGCCCACGAAATCCTGGAGCCGCCCTGCAACGGTCATCATACATTACTATAACATTCTGGATAATGTGGGAGATCACACAGAGGAGGACTTACAGGTAATCTGTCACCAGGTGTTTGCTATGTATTCTGAAAGCACCATGATGTAGGGGCAGAGACCCTGATTCCAGTGATGTGTTACTTACTAGGCTGTGTGTGGCTGTTTCAATAAAATCAGTAGATTATCACTAGAAGACTATCTGTCTAGCCAGGTAGTCCTATTGCTCTGTACCCCTGCCTCCACCACTGATTAGCAGCTTTCTGCCTATGCACAGTGTACACAGAAAGCTGCCAATCAATGGTGTGGGCGGGGTTATACAAGACTCAGCATTCAGAGCTCTGCAGCAGAAAAAAATAGTGATTTTATCACAACTACTCCACCGAGTAAAGTAATCAACACATGGAATCAGGGTCTCTGTCCCTGCATCATGCTTCTCTCAGACCAAATAGCATAAACCTGGTGACAGATTCCCTGTAATTCAAATGTAATTAACACCATAGGGTCATCTACACTTAGAATAGAGACGTCCCATGGTTGTATGGGGGATAATACTGGACGAGTCATTCACACCCCATGATCTGATGACACACACGCATCCCCCTCTATGATACTTACGGATTCTTGGATCTCCGGGATCTCACTAATTCCATTGTTAGGATTCGACAGCTCAGTTGTTTCTAAAATAATGATGAAGAAATGAAATGTATTAGAGGATATTATTCCTACATAGATAATACAGCAATATAACGGAGAAATGACAATATGTCTGTAAATGGGATTAATACTCGTTATATGGGGATTCTAAGTATGAGAATATACGGGGAATCCATAGATAAATGTAATGTAAATGATGGAGGAACCCCTTCATAAATAACAAAAGACTGACCATCACTTCCGAAAAGAAAATGGGTGTGAACAGGTGCATACTAAGAGTAGCCATCCAAATATATAACTAACAAAGTTGCACTCTGTAACGCTATAGCATGTAAACATGAAATAAATTAAATTTGAATTGCATTACTGCTGTAGAAAATAGGATAAAAGGAAGATACTTAGCACATAATTTGGCCAATTCATGCATGGCCAGCAGCCACGGCAAGGCGACCTTCTTTTTCTGGGTGCATGCCAAGTAGCCACGGCAAGGTGACCCTTTTTTTTGCTGGGTGCATGCCCAGCAGTCACGGCAAGACGACCTTCTTTTGCTGGGTGCATGCCTAGCAGTCACGGCAAGGCGACCTTTTTTGCTGGGAACCTATCTCCACACATCAGCCCGGGGTGGTTTTAATTACAACAGGATCCTACCTACCCATATAAATGTAGGCTTCAGCCTAGGAGAGGATTCACATTAGGAGAGGATTCCAACAAAAAGATCGCCTTGTCATTGGCTGCTGGGCATTCATGAATTGGCCAAATTATGTGCTCAGTATCTTAGTTTTTTCCCATTTTCTAGAGCAGTAATGCAATTTAAATTTAATTTATTTCATGTTACTTGCTATAGCACTGCAGAATGGACCCTCCATCACATGAATGAGGAAGCCCCCACCCACGCTGCACTTACGAGTGATGGTAAGAGAGCTGAAACATAGGAGAGATTTGCAAATTAGCCTGGAAGTGCACTGGGGGCGTGTCACTGCACTTGGATTTCTTCTTTCACGCCCCCAGTGCACTTCCATTCTGATTTGTATATGGTGTCTACTTTACATTTCTCCTGACTGGCACATTGGATTTCTACAAACAATTATTATTAGGGGACAATGGCCTATACCGTCACACCACTACTTCTATATGTAACAATGTGCTGCCAGGTTCCCATTACACAGAGTAGAGAGTAAATCTAACATTATCCTCCGTCCTCTGTAATATCTGGATATTCCTTGTAGAAGGTCGGGTGATCGCTCACCTGTAATCAGATCGCTGTTCAGCTCCGGCTGACTCCTATTAGGGTCAGGGATTTTCGGGCTCACATTTTGCCCATATTTGGCGTCGCCTCCTGTTGTTTCCTGATAGATATAATATATATAATTAATATGTGGAAGATTTTACTAAATCACCAAATACATAAATCATGAAGGACTAAACCAACATTTACAGATGCACCAATTGTAACGATACAAATCCCGCGCCATCTTCAGACCTTTTCTCAGAAAGTCTCCTCAGATACAGTGGATTAAGATACGTCTATTAATATTGATCCTTACCGGGCGTTCCAATGAGCGTTCTAGTATAGACAGGACTTTTTCGGCCAGTTCTTTAAAGACAGCCAAATCTTCAGTCTGAGATCTTTCTTCAGCCTATAAAGAAGGAAAAATGGAAAAGAGAATTTTCAGATGAAAGCGGTCAGAATGGAGGCGGAAATTGTATGTGACATCGGTTCTCTGTCTGCAGATACAATGACTACATACTGTATTTGGGGACTCGTTGTGTTTTACCGTATTTTATGGACTATAAGATCCTTTTTTTTCCAAAATTTTTGACCTCCCTTCTAACACTCTCGCACCCCTCCAATCTATCCTAAACTCTGCTGTCTGACTAATCCACCTGTCCCCCCGCTATTCCCTGGCTTTTCCCCTCGCTCCGCCAATCCCTTCACTGGCTCCACATTACCCAGAGACTCCAGTTCAAGACCCTAACCTTGGCATGCAAAGCCACCCACAACCTGTCTCCTCCATATATCTGTGACCTAGTCTCCCGGTACTTACCTGTACGCAACCTCCGATCCTCACAAGATCTTCTTCTCTACTCCCCTCTTATCTCCTCTTCCCACAATCGCATACAAGATTTCTCCCGTGCATCCCCCCTACTCTGGAGCTCTCCACCCCAGCATATCAGACAGATTATTAATAATAATAATTGTCTGAATGTAGCTTACCAGGGGGGTGGCTGTGGTGGAGTGAGGTCACAGGAGGTGGGGTCACTGCTGCAGGAAGCCGGCAGTAGAAATGGGGCGCTCCTGCGGGCCAGCGGGGTGTCCAGGACGTGCGAGGCTGCGGGCCCTGGGCTTCAAGGAAATGTTAGCGGTGATTTAGGAGGGGAGTCCCCGCTCTGCCCATTGATTTTCTGGCGGTGGGCTTCAGGCAAATGGCCGCTGGAGGCAGTGCATGTGCAGATTTAGATCTCGGCTCAATGACGAGCTGAGATCTCAATTTGTGTATTGGCCATCTCCAGCAGCCTACTTCTTGAAGCCCACTGCAGAGAAATCAATAAGCAGAGCAGGGCCTCCCCTCCTGAATTACCGCTAACATTTCCTTGAAGCCCAGGGCCCGCAGCCTCGCACCTTCTGGACACCCCGCTCCTCCCAGCTTGGGGCCCACAGCAGCGCCCCACTCCTACTGCCGACTTCCTGCAGCAGCGACTCTGCCTCCTGTGACCTCGCTCCACTGCCACCACCCCCCTCAGTAAGAAACCGAAAATTCGGACTATAAGACAGGACTATAAGACAGACCCCCATTTTATTATAATAAATGTTTTTCCTATTTACCTCCCAAAAATTTTTGGTACGTCTTATGGTCTGCAAAATACGATATATTAGAAGAAAAAGCTTCTATCCCTCCATTATTATCTATTAATATTGAGATGTTCTGTGCAGAGTGTCCGCCACTTACCTGGTGTAGTAATGTCCTGATGTTCTGAAGTAAATCCGTCAGATAGTCTGACGTTAGACGACGTTGTCGGTGTTTGGTCACGCAATCCTTTACTAGCTCCATCACCAGCCGGTGAGTGAAGCTGAGGACGCCATCGGGTGGTAGAAGCACACTGTTAGGACGATTGATCATAAGGATCAACAATAGTGCTTTTACCTGAGAAATGTCCAAAACAATTCCAGCCATAGTGAAAAACTGCAAGTGCTATCAGTCACTATAGAGCCAAGAAAGGCACGGGTGAGCCTATGTGCATTGTATATATAGCGACTGTGAGCAGTGATGTCACCATCACCTGTGATGTCATCACGGAATCTTGTGATAGAATCTTCACGGAGCAGCTCTGCGCAAATAGAATGCGGCCTGGTAATATATAAAGTGAAAACACCATACAATTAACTACCCATGTTATCATGGCCGTTCTATTTTATATCCAATTAGAACACAACCAGGATAAAGGTGTGTTCACAAGTTGGATTTTGGCAGCATTTTTTTTCTACCTCAAAAATCAAAGGAGGCAGGAAAAACGCTGCTTAAAATTCAGGTGTTTTTACTTGTGTTTATTTTTCCATTCATTTGAATGGGTGAAAAATGCTGCAAAACCTCTGAAAGACTTGACAAGCTGCAGATTTTAAAAAAATGCAAAAAAACAGCATGTGAATGAGATTTCAGAAATGTCATTCACTAAGATGGTGCTGTAAAACACAGCATTTTTGCTGCAGAAGAAAAAACAGTGAATACACCCTAAAGATATCCTCAGTCATATTATGGGAAATATTGTATATTTCGCATTTATTATCTCACGTGTTTTTCTTCACCATAGAACTTTTAAGGCTGTGTGCCCACTATGCGTTTCTTAGGCGTTTCTGCAGCGTAACTTCCGCCGCGGAAACACTTAAAAAACGCTTGGTGATAGGTCTGCAATGGTTCCCAATGATAATCCGCATGTGCTGTGCACATGCTGCAGAGATTTCCGCTGCGGATTATCATTGCGGAAAAATCCGCAGCACGTCCTTTAATTTTGCAGAGTCGCTGCGATTTAGCCGCCATTGACTTGCATTGGAACGCATAACATCCGAATGACTAAAAATACACATGTGGATACTATACGACTCAATGCATGGATGGTACCCGGGTCAGGAGATGAAGAGACTCTCCTCCAGACCCGGGTACCATAGTACCTGTAGTTAAAATAGAATTAAAATAAAAAATAAACATATACTTACCTTCTGATGGCCCCTGTCTGCTCCCGGCGGTGCTGCTGGCTCTTCGGCTGCTCGCGGTGGTAAAATGACCTTCCATGATGCCATTTAGTCATGTGACAGGTCACGCGACCGCTGACATCGGCGGTCGCGTGACCTGTCACATGACTAAATGACGTCATGGAAGGTCCTTTTACAGCACCGTGATCCGCCGAAGACACCGGACGCACCGGAGAAGAAGATCGAGGACCATCGGAAGATGAGTATAATGGTTTTTTTTTATTTTTCACCATTATTATTCTTTTTTTTTATTATTGATGCTGCATTTGCAGCATTGTAACTTGGTCACACTATATAAATCCATGCCGGTTGCATGGAATTATATAGTGTGACCAAGTTGTCAAGCACTTTTCCAAGTGATGCTAAAATCACTTGGCAAAGCGCTTGACAATCCAGGGAGATGCAGAAACGCTTAGGAAAAATCCGCAGCATTTCTGCATCGTGGTCATATATCCTAACTCATTGGCGAACTGTTATACAAGGCTATATTCACACTAGACGTTTTTTTAGCGGGCTTTTTTATGCAAATTTTCAGCTGCGTTTTACAGTACCAACAAAGTCTATGAGATTTCCGAAATCTCATGCACAAAGCTTGCTTATTTGTCCTCAGTATTTTGTGCTTTCCATGGCTTTTTGCAATAGAGTATGTCACTTGTTTCAGCGTTTTTCACCCATTAAAAAAAAGGGTGGTGGAAAAAAATGCTGAAAAAAAGCCTAGTGTGAACATTTTGCTGCGTTTTTAGTGAAAAAAGCAAGTATGTGACACACATTTACTTTTGTGATTTTCCCAAGTTTAAACCATCTTGTCTTGGTCACCTGATATAGCAGCTTGGATTATTACAGTTTAATTAAATTAGTGATGCCTACAAAGTAAACATTGGTTGAGCTAGGTGTGAGATTGAACAACACGTGTGGCCCAGGGAGGTGTGAAAATGAACAATGCCTGAGCAACTCAATGGCAAACCATAATGTGAAAGTAAATAGTGTCCTACAAATTCAATGCACTGCCAGGGTCTTAGATAAACTATTCCAGACCAATTCACCCCCCCCTATTACATTTGTAATGTGTACTTTTTCATGAACATATGTCTTGCAATGGTGACCTGTTTTCATGTGTCTATGGTGGAAGCAAAGCTGAACTTTGGGATCCTGAAAAACGCACCAAAAATGCACCAAGAACCACTGCAAAAAAACACACCAAAACCTGCGTTTTTGACGCTACTTCTTTCCTGCCAAGAGATTATGTTTTGCTGCAGAAAAAAACACCTAGTGTGAATATAGCCTAAGACTTACTCTGCCAGCATTAATAGTCAATATTCTGTATACAAATAGGACTCCAATCCATGTATTCAGTTTATCATAAACAAGCCTGAGTTAATCTGCCAAATACACATAGTATGCTTTCTCATAGGTGAAATATAAATCCTGTTAAAGGTCCAAGTTGCAGCAGTTAAGTAGAACAAAACAGACCTCTTCATTCTTTGTAGGTGGAAAAACTTTCGAAATTTTCAGTGTATCAAGTACTTATACTCCTGACTGTATATAGTATAATTGCCGCACTGCTACATACAGGTGCTTCTCAGAAAATTAGAATATCATCAAAAAGTGAATTTATTTCAGTTCTTCAATCCTAAAAAATGAAACTCATATATTATACAGAGTCATTACAAACAGAGTGATCTGTTTTAAGTGTTTATTTCTGCTAATGTTGATGATTATGGCTTACAGCCAATGAAAACACAAAAGTCATTATCTCAGTAAATTAGAATTAACAAGAAACACCTGCAAAGGCTTCCTAAGCATTTAAAAAGGTCCCTTAGTCAGTTTCAGTAGGCTCCACAATCATGGGCAAGACTGCTGACTTGACAGATGTCCAGAAGGCAGTCATTGACACACTCCTCAAGGAGGGTAAGCCACAAAAGGTCATTGCTAAAGAAGCAGCTGTTCACAGAGTGCTGTATCTGAGCATATTAATGGACTTGGAAGGAAAAAGTGTGGTAGAAAAAGGTGCACAAGCAACTGGGATAACCGCAGCCTTGAAAGGATTGCTAAGAAAAGGCCATTCAAAAATTTGGGGGAGATTCACAAGGAGTGGACTGCTGCTGGAGTCACTGCTTCAAGAGCCACCACACACAGACGTATCCAGGACATGGGCTACAAGTGTCGCATTGCTTGTGTCAAGCCCCTCATGACCAATAGACAACGCCAGAAGCGTCTTACCTGGGCCAAAGAGAAAAAGACCTGGACTGATGCTCAGTGGCCCAAGGTGTTGTTTTCAGATGAAAAGTAAATTTTGCATTTCATTTGGAAATCAAGGTCCCAGAGTCTGGAGGAAGAGTGGAGAGGCCACAATCCAAGCTGCTGGAGGTCTAGTGTGAAGTCTCCACAATCAGTGATGGTTTGGGGAGCTATGTCATCTGCTGGTGGAGGTCCACTGTGTTTTATCAAGACCAAAGTCAGCGCAGCCGTCTACCAGGACATTTTACAGCACTTCATGCTTCCCTCTGCCCACAAGCTTTATGGAGATGGAAATGTCATTCTCCAGCAGGACTTGGCCCCTGTCCACACTGCCAAAAGTACCAATACCTGGTTTACACACAACAGTATCACTGTGCTTGATTGGCAGCAAACTCGCCTGACCTTTACCCCATAGAGAATCTATTATAGAGAATCTATGGGGTATTGTCAAGAGGAAGATGAGACCCCAGACCCCACAATACAGATGAGCTGAAGGCTGCTATCAAAGCCACCTGGGCTTCCATAACACCTCAGCAGTGCCACAGGCTGATCCCTCCATGCCACATTGCCGCATTGATGCAGTAATTGATGCACAAGGAGCCCGAACAACTATTGAGGGCATTTACTAAACATACATTTCAGTAGGCCACCTTTTCGGATTTTAAAAACATTTTTCAAGCTGTTGTTATGAAGTATTCTAATTTACTGAGATAATGACGTTTGTGTTTTCATTGGCTGTAAGCTATAATCATCAACATTAACAGAAATAAACACTTAAAATAGATCCCTCTGTGTGTAATGACTCTATATAATAGATCCCTCTGTGTGTAATGACTCTATATAATAGATCCCTCTGTGTGTAATGACTCTATATAATAGATCCCTCTGTGTGTAATGACTCTATATAATAGATCCCTCTGTGTGTAATGACTCTATATAATAGATCCCTCTGTGTGTAATGACTGTATATAATAGATCCCTCTGTGTGTAATGACTCTATATAATAGATCACTCTGTGTGTAATGACTCTGTATAATAGATCCCTCTTTGTGTAATGACTCTATATAATAGATCCCTCTGTGTGTAATTACTCTATATAATAGATCCCTCTGTGTAATGACTCTATATAATAGATCCCTCTGTGTGTAATGACTCTATATAATAGATCCCTCTGTGTAATGACTCTATATAATAGATCACTCTGTGTGTAATGACTCTATATAATATAGGAGTTTCACTTTTTGCATTGAAGAAATGAAATAAACTAACTTTTGATGATATTCTAATTTTGTGAGAAGCACCTGTATATAGTATGAAGCCCCACTGCCCCATATCTGTATGTATAATTTGATGCACATGACTCGCCCCCTGGGCCGTGGGGTACACGGAACCGGGCCTTCTAGTGTACGGTGCTGATGGGGGTAGTAGTGGTAACCCGATCCCGTGGCTCAGGGTGGTCAGACCAAATGGTGGCAGTCTATTTATCAGTGTTTTGAATGTCCGACTACGCCACCCGTGGATTGCGGTCAGGGATAACCGCCGCTGCGAGGCAGACTGCTGAGGCTGGTGTTGGTGTGCAGCACAGGTGTAGGATAACTCCCCACGGGAAGAGTGTAGCCTCAGGGCAGTGTAGGTGGATGTTGGGGGTGATAGTGCAGGCCGCAATAGTAAGAGTTCAGAGTCCGCTTCAAACAGTTCAGGGTCTTTATTGTAGATATTATTAATGACCCAACAGTACCGGTTAGGAATGGGCCTGGGTGTCTGAGAGCATTCGGGCGAGCCCCACTGGTCAGGGTGAGTGTGTAGGCCTACCGTTCTCTCTATGCTCTTTCTGACTATCCCCCTTTTCGTGGTGTAATAGCCCACGTCCCTGAACTGGCCGTGTACTTCTCGCCTGTATGGCATGCGACTAGGGCCTTGGGTACCTGTTGCTTGCTCCTCGCTGTACTGGTCCCTCTGTGTGGCGGAGCCTCCAGGATTCTTAGGCCAAGGGACCTGAAATCCCTCGCAGGTTGGTTCTCTGCTGCTGGGCTTGTAACCCTGACAGCCCCGGACCCCAATGCCCGGTAGATTGGTTCTCTTCCAGGACCGGCTCTCGTCGCCTCTGTCCCTGGCTTGCAGTTTCTCCTCTGCCTCACGGACTCCTCAGCTACAGCTGAACTGTCCCTCCTTCTCTGGGACTAGTCTCACTCCTGAGCTAGGTCTTCCAGTTCTCTCTAACCCTGCCCCCAGTTCCAGCTTTTATAGGGGCAGCCAGCTCCCCCTGCTGGCCTGGGACAGGAGGTGCTGTATGCTAATTGTCCCTAACCAGTGGACCTCCCTCCTGCTCTCAGACACAGATTATTGTTTGTGGCATCCAGGCCTGGGGTGACACATTCTCCCCTAGTAAAATTTAGTACTTCGGACTAAACAGGAACCACAAATACAGGGTATAAATGACAACATAACATATACACAAGTATATTTTGTCCTTGAGGTCACAGCGCTTCCGTGACCGGGTGTCCATGTCACCCAACAAGGTGAAGTTTTCCACGGTGTGGGGACCTGTTTCCATAAACCCCAAGTTCCTGGCCTTGGGCGTGGCGACAAGGCTGAGCTCTCTACTTTGGGCCACAAGGAGGCCACACCGGACAGATTTTTCTTCCGTGGCCATCTTCGAAAGAGGGCACCAAGTGCAACTATCTACAAGACAGTTCCGGTTATTCAGCGTCCATAACCTGTTAGTCCATGAACTAGAAAGACTGGAAAAACATAATTAGCAACCAGGCAACAAACATAAAACATTTACAATATACAGCATTTAGATCTTCCAGCGAGCTGGTATTTGCCCCCTAGTGCTCCGGGTTGACCTGCGTAACCCACTGTCTGGTGGTGGTCTAACCTGACTTTCCCCACTAGCATTCAGGGTACAGCTTCTAGCTGGGTTTACAGGCAGTGCAGGCAGCTATCTGCGGGTCCTTTGGCTTACCGCAGGTATGGCAGGCTCACTGTCAGCAGAGGGTTGACTCTCTTGGGCTGCTGGCATGGGTTCTTCTGCCTCTAGGGCTGCTTGGTCTTCTAATTCCTCCTGCTCTCCTGTAGGTTCCTGCTGGGTTGGTTGAAGGAAGTGTAGGACGGGTACCACTATTGCATCATTTATCCGAGTCCAGGACCGGGGGAACTCTCCAAGAACTGTGCTGATCATTTCTTTCTTGTCTTCTGCGGGTTCAAGGTCATCTTGATCTTCTCCTGCACTCTGTAGTTGCTTGGGGCACCTTTTTAGGTGGTCTCTGGAGACGGTGCTAGTGGTTTCTCCTCCATCCTTGGTAATTACACATACCTTCGGGTTGTTGTGGTTGGACTGCAGTACTGTGTACGGGTCGCTCTCCCA
The DNA here is from genome assembly GCF_046119375.1 of Phyllobates terribilis. Lineage (NCBI taxonomy): Eukaryota > Metazoa > Chordata > Amphibia > Anura > Dendrobatidae > Phyllobates > Phyllobates terribilis. The sequence goes on from NW_027362959.1 coordinate 1,921,598, forward strand.
CTGGTCATCTAGCTTGTGAAGCCTTCTCTTCCGCTTCAGGACCTGCTCACCAGGTTCCAGGGGACCAGCAGGGGCGTGTTGGTTGAAGAGCCTCTCTTGCTTTTCTCTCGCTTGAGCCAGACTCCTCTCCACACTCTCCTGTACCTTCTTGTACTGTAGCCGCCGTTCCGTATCCCAGTCCGCGTCTGGGGAGGTGTCCTCGGGGGTCAGGACTCCCATCTCCAGGTCTATCGGCAGCTTACCTGGTCTTGCCCTCATCAGGTAAGCCGGGGTGCAATTTGTAGCATTCACCAGGATATGGTTGTATAAGTCTATCAGGTCTGGCAGCTTCTCCGGCCACAGGCTGCGTTCTTCCAGGGGCAACGTTTTGAGGAGATCAATGACGATATTATTCATTTTCTCACATAGCCCGTTGGTTTGTGGGTGGTAAGACGTTGTCCGAATCTTCTTACAGCCGTAGAGGTTGCAGAACTCCTGGAAGATTTCAGCCTCAAACCCTGGACCTTGATCTGTCAAGACCTGTTCCGGATACCCGTGTGGACGGCAGAAGTGTTGTTGGAAGGCTCTGGCCGCTGTTTGGGCTGTCAAGTCTTTAACAGGAACCACCACCAGGAACCGGGAATAGTGGTCCACTATTGTCAGGGCATAGACGTAGCCCAACCGGCTTGGAGCCAGTTTCACATGGTCCAGAGCTACCAGCTCAAGAGGCTGCCTGGTGATGATGGGCATCAAGGGCATCTTCTGGCTGGTACCGTCCTTCCTTCTGAGGTTACATGGGCCGCAGTCCCTGCACCACTTCTCTATGGCCCCTCTCATTCCGACCCAGTAGAACCGCTCTCTCAGTAGGAACTCCAGTTTCTTCCACCCGAAGTGTCCCGCTCTGTCATGGTAGGCCTCCAGGACCATTGCTGCATCTCGTCTCGGGACCACTACCTGCCAGGTCAGCTCGTGCGTCCGGTGGTTGACAAGCCTTCTGCACAGCTTACCTTCGTAGAGGAATAGCCTGCTTTTCTCCTTCCATAACTGCTTGGCTTCCTCTGGAGCGTCCGAGCCAGGGCTAGCGTCTGCCTGGGTCAACAGGTCTTTCACCAGGCGAATTGCAGGGTCACTATCTTGCGTTTCAGCCCAGCCGTGGTGAGGTAAGGGATTGAACATGACAGTGGTCAAGTCTTTGTCTCTTACACGGTGGGAGTACTGAGTGGCCCCGTACCGGTGGAATGCAGGGAGCTCTATTTCCTCCAACTCGTCTGGATCTTCTCCCTCATCAGGCAAGTGGGGAATTCTCGATAGGGCATCTGCATTGGCATTGTCTCGGCCTGCCCGGTACTTGATGGTGAAGTCATAGTTTGCTAGCCGGGCCATCCACCGCTGCTCTAGGGCACCAAGTCTCGCATTGTCCAGATGTGTCTACGGATTGTTGTCCGTGTACACAGTGAACTTCACAGAGGCCAGGTAATGCTTGAAACGTTCTGTTACGTCCCACACCACTGCCAAGGACTCCAGCTTAAAGGAGCTGTAATTCTCCGGGTTTCTCTCGGTGGGCCTCAGCTTCCGGCTGGCGTACGCGATCACCCTTTCTCTGCCCTGTTGGTTCTGTGACAGTACGGCTCCCAGCCCCACATTACTGGCGTCTGTGTGGAGGATAAAAGGCTGGCCATAATCAGGGTAGGCCAGGATCTCATCCCCCGTGAGGGCCATCTTCAGCTGGCGGAAGGACTCCTCTTCCGGCTTGTCTCACTTGAAGGGTGGCTTTTGGCTTCTGGTCTTAGATTGTCCTATAAGGAGGTCCTGCATAGGGGCTGCCATCTTGGTGAACCTGGGGATGAACCTTTGGTAGTAGCCTACCAACCTGAGGAACTGCCTCACTTCTTTTATGTTAGAGGGGCTTGGCCAGTTCTTTATTGCCGTGATTTTGTCAGGGTCGGGGGCTACTCCTTCTGCTCTCACCACATGTCCCAGGTACTGTACCTTCGGCTTTAACAGATGGCACTTGGAGGGTTTCACTTTCATGCCAAAGCCTGCCAGGGCATCGAACACCTCGGCCAGGTGCTTTAGATGGTCCTCGTAAGTCTTCGAATAGACAATCACGTCGTCCAGGTAAAGTAGGACCGTCTCAAAGTTTCGGTGCCCTAGACAGCATTCCATCAGCCTCTGGAAGGTCCCGGGTGCGTTGCAGAGCCCGAACGGCATATAGTTGAATTCACTTAATCCCATCGGGGTGGTGAAGTCGGTCTTCTCCTTATCAGCCTCTGCCACAGGAACCTGCCAGTACCCACTAGTAAGGTCCAAAGTAGAGAAGAAATTAGCTGATTTTAGTGCGACCAAAGACTCCTCTATTCTAGGCAACGGGTATGCGTCTTTATGGGTGATACGATTGACTTCTCTATAGTCCACGCACATTCTCATAGTACAGTCTTTCTTTTTAACCAGAACCAAGGGGGCTGCCCAGGGGCTACAACTGTCTCTAATGACCCCGGCTTCCTTCATTTCTCTCAGCATGCCCTTTGCGTTCTGATAGTGTGCGGGGTGGTACAGATCTGTATCTTTCTTTTATTGGTGGGTGGCTCCCCATGGGGATGTGGTGTTCTACCCCTTTCACTCTGCCGAAGTCTAGCGGGTGCTTACTAAAGATTCTCTCGTACTCTTGAACCACCCGGTAGACTCCTTGTTTTTGGTGCAAGGGAGTGGAGTCAGCACCCACGTGGAGTTTCTGGCACCAGTCCTCCTTGGGTTTCTGGGAACCATTACCCTCTGCTTGGGGAGATGGAGGCAAGGGTTCCATGGCCCTGACAGCATTGTGTTCAACAGTATACAATTTGGCTAGTGTAGCGTACCAAGGCAAGTGTACTTCCCTTTCCCCAATGTTTAAGATCCAGACGGGCACCCTTCCATGGCGGACATCGACCACCCCCTGGGCTGTCAAAATGGTGGGCCTGCTGTCTGAGTACACGGGTTCTACCATGGCTTGGTAGTCTCTCCCTCTTAACCCGATTGCATTCCGACACCAGATCATTTCACTTTTGGGGGGCATGGCAATGGGGAACGGGTCGCTCATCCATTCCTCACGCTACCGATCTCACCACCAGACAGTTCTACCTGTTGCCATCTCATCAGGGCTCTTATCTCCTTCTGGAGGACCCTCTGCTGGCTGGAGCTCACATTCATCGCCACCTGCTGCAAAATTACAATTGCTTCTGAAAAACAATTTTCAATCAAATTAGTACCCAAGGTTATTTTAGGGTGACTTTCTCGACGGTCAATGTCCACAATGATCACTCCCTGTGCCGGCAGTTCAACTTTACCAATCTTAATGGTCATCTCTCTGAACCCCACCTGCGGCACGGGTTGACCATTGCTGGCGATGATGCTCAAGTCATCATCTGGATAACGAGTTATATCAGTGTCACTCCAGTACTGCTTGAAAAGTACATATTGGATGGTAGTCACTTGGGACCCGGTGTCCAGCAGTGCACTCATGGGGATACCGTCCAGCACTACGGGTAAAACCGGGCGTTCCCCTACCTACTTACCACGCCAATTAGATGGGCCTGATGACCTTATACCTGGGGGTTGGCCCTTTGCCCCAGGTCGGACCCATTTAAAGTACAGTACCTGGCTACGTGTCCCGGCTGGCTGCAACGGCGGCAAATCGGCTGTCCATCCTCAGTGTAATGATCGGCGGGCCTCCCTCTGAACGACGGGATCCTCCTCCGTCGACGCCACGGGACATCCTCCGGACTGGAAGCCAGCTTGATTGGTCCTGACGGGTCCATCTGTAACGACTGTACGGTCCTGGACAATGCAGCAACACTCTTTGTTAGTTCTTGGACCTGATGGTGCAGGTTTGCAGGCGGGGATGGATTTAGGGCCTGCGCATCAGCCCCCACAAGGTCTGCGGGATAGGGTGCCGCCCCCTGGTGGTAAGGGATGGCAGGGCGCCGGGAAGCTACAGCGCCACCCGGTGCAGGTTCTCGGAGCACCCGGATGGCCCTATCGTTGAACTGTGCAAAAGTCAAATCGGGGTTCTGTAGGGCCATGAGGCGCAGCTGGGTTCTGTGGGCGCTGGACAGCAGACCTTCTATGAACTGGTCAGTCAATAGTTTATCTGTATCCTGCACGCTGCCAGGGTCAGCTTGCTTAATTGCCCCCAAGGCTTCCTGTAAATTTAGGGCATAATCTCGGATGCTATCTTGAGCTCGCTGCTTACATCCATAGAACCGCATTTTGATTTCTGCTGAGGTACGGGTATCAAAGGTGTCCCGTAGACGGGTCAGAACCCCCCTTACAGTCCTTTTCTCCTCAGCTGTCCAAGACTTTACCTCCCGCTGGGCCGCACCAGTTAACTGCCCTATCAGTATGCTTACCTTCTGTTCTTCTGTCAGGGGATAAACTTTGAACAGGCTATACAGCCTTTCTTTAAAGTCACCCAAGGTATGCGACTCGCCAGCATACTGGGCATCCAGGCCGCTCCGGGGATATAGGCAGGGGTGGATTAAGAGTAGCAAGGGCCCCGGGCAGTTTAGAAGGCGCGGGCCCCCTCCACACACCTGATTTATCACGTGACATGTCACATGATCCCCTGTGATAGATCATGTGATAGTTCATGGGAAATTAATTTGGCATAATATTAATTGTGCTGCCTCATCTGAGAGCAGCACAATATTGGGGCAGATACCCTGATTCCAGCGATGTGTCACTTTTTCAGCTGCTTGTTGCCATTTTGAGAAAATCACAGTTTTATCTGCTGCAGATCTAGCAGCTCTCTGAATGCTGCGCTCTGTATAGCCCCACCCACACCACTGATTGGCAGCTTTCTGCCCATGCTCAGTGTACACAGAAATCTACTGATCAGTGATGGGGGTGGGGTCCTACAGAACTTACTAGTCATCTAGTGATAATTACCTTCTGACAAATCAATGATTTTATCAAAACAACACTAAACAGCCCAGTAAGTGACACATTACTGGAATCAGTGCCTCTAACCCTACATTATGCTGCTCTCAGATTAGGTGGCAAAAACCTGATGACAGATTCCCTTTAAAAGAGCTGTAAAGACAAAAAAGTTTGTATTAAAAAAATACAAGCCATTTGTTAAATTAACTTTTTTTCATTGTTAATTCACATTAGACTGTATCTTCAACACTTTTGTCAGCAGGTCTTATTACAGACTCTGAATAGGGCAGCTCTCTCCCTCTCCCTCAGCAGAAAGTCACAGCATGGTTAAAAAACTGGATCTTTTATGATTTTCTCATAATAAATAAAAAGGACATGCAAGTCATCCAAACTATTTTTCGTTTCTCTATAGGGGAGGTCCTAAATCTTTCTTGCTCTTTAGTTGATCACATGTCAAAAATGCAAAGCATTTACTATGAACTCGCCTAAAAAAATATACACTTGGAGAGTAATATCATCATCTGCATGTAAATATTCCTTGACTCTAAGGGCTCGCTCACACTGTCGTATAACACGGCCGAATGCTATGTGATGTTTTATCGGATAGGACTCGGCTCTATGTTATACTATGGGACAGTGCGATTATTGGCATGAGAAAATAATCTCATTCGATATTCGGACCATGTGCACCCATTCAAGTCTATGGGTGCACGTAAAACATTGGACTGCACTCGGATGTCATCCAAGTGCAGTCCGATGAACACTCACAGAGACTATGGAGAAAGTAAGTTCTCCATCTTCTCCATATCTGTGCTGCGAGAGAATCGGATCACACTCAGTTGAAGCTCTGACAGAGTTTGAGCCGAGTGTCATTAGCTTAATTGGCCCTATTCTCTTGCATGAGAGAATATATGGCTTAGTGAGTGGACCCTAAAACTGAATAGTAGTGACGGACAGGCACCTCACAAGCGGGATCCATGTAGCTCTCAGATGTCATGTAGGTAGGGCTTCATTCCATGGGGTAGAGCTTAATTTCAAGGTATATAAAAAAATGGACTTCAAATAAAAATTAAATAAACACAAAAAGCACTAATTGAATTATTTTTTTCATATTTATGTTTGCAGCCCCTTTAAAAACCCTTTGAGGACCAAGGCACATATATGTCCCATAGTTTTAAACTGGAAAAAAAATTGATTGAATAAAATTTAAGGTCCTCCAAGGTTTAAGTAGGTCATAAATTCATATGAATACTTGCTCATACAATTGCACATGCCAAAAGATGAAGAAGAACAGAATCAAAAATATGACATTAAGTGGAGCACTTACAGGTATTCAAGGTGAAAGAGACCAGCAAAGGCATCGTCTCGAATGACAGTAAATGAGTTAGAATTCAGCAAGCTGAAAATGAAGACAGCAGGTTAGAAGCGAACCAGACTTTATGGTGCTCAGAATTAGTCAAGCAGAATTTATTGACTGCTCTTGCAAAACACTGAGACTCCCGCTGTGTATAGATGGCTCCGTGCGGCCTCCCGCTGTGTATAGATGGCGCCGTGCGACCTCCCACTGTGTATAGATGGCGCCGTGCGGCCTCCCGCTGTGTATAGATGGCACCGTATAGATGGCTACGTGCGGCCTCCTGCTGAGTATACGTGTATAGCTGGCTACGGTCGGCCTCCTGCTGAGTATAGATGCCGCACGGCGCTCCCCCCAGAGACAGCAGGAGGCCGCACAGCGCCATCTATACTCAGCGGGAGACCGCACGTAGCGATCTATACACAGCAGGAGGCCGCACGGCGACATCTATACTCAGCGGGGGGCCGCACGTAGCCATCTATACACAGCGGGGGGCGCACGTAGCCATCTATACACAGCGGGGGGGCGCACGGCGCCGTCTATAAACAGCGAGGGGCCGCACGTAGCCATCTATACACAGCGGGAGGCTGCACGGAGCCCCCCCAGAGACATCAGGAGGCCGCACGGCGCCAACTATACTCAGCAGGAGGCTGCATGCAGTCATACACACACACAAACATATACAGACACGCATAAACACATTTGAAACACAAAAATACATACAAACAGGCATCACACAATGACATCTGCCCACACACACACACACACACACAAACAGACAGACATCACACACACACACACCTGCCCACACACACACCTGCCCACACACACACACCTGCCCACATACACATCTGTGTGTGTGTATGTATAGTGTGTGTGTGTGTGTATAATGTGTGTGTATGTATACTGTGTGTGTATGTATAGTGTGTGTGTGTGTGTGTATATAATTTGTGTGTGTGTATTTTTTTTTTAAGTTAAAAACAAGTAAAATGCTTGTGGCATCAATATCAAGACTCCAGATATAAGGGCCTATTCACACTGAATTTTGCAATGCATTCATCTCCTCTTTCCAGGCTTCTATCTAAATCCCTGAAAAATGGCATTCAGATGTGCCTTGACATAGCCATTGATTTGAACAAAGGCAAACCGAGGCTAAAGTCTGAATCTTTAGGCTCCATTTTCTCTGCTTTCAGATGTCTCATTTCAGACAGCACAATCCTGAATTTCAGGGATTCAGTTGTAAGCCTTGTGTAAAGACCTGAATGCAGCGCTGAATGTAGTGTGAATAGGTCCTTACATCCTACACCACCTCAGGGGATTGTTGTTATGGAGTATTGCCCCTGGGTGGCCGCAGTTATGACCACCACCAGGGCTCGCGGTCACCCACCCTAACTTTGGTATTCTGGGGAGCTGGTATAATGAATATCTGAGAAGAGCCCTAGAGAAGCAAGAACATTGGACAACCAAGAGGTGGTGGCCTCAAGTCAGGTGTAGTGTTCAACAGGGCAAGACTTTCTAACCTGCCCACACACACACACACACACACATATACACACACACACCTGCCCACACAGACACACACACACACCTGCCCACACAGACACACACACACCTGCCCACACACACACACCTGCCCACACACACATCTGCCCACACAGACACACACACACACCTGCCCACACACACACACACCTGCCCACACACAAACACACCTGCCCACACACAAACACACCTGCCCACACACACACACCTGCCCACACATACACACCTGTCCACACACACACACCAACACCTGCCCACACACACACACACCTGCCCACACACACACACCTGCCCACACACACACACACCTGCCCACACACACACACACACCTGCCCACACACACATCTGCCCACACAGACACCTGCCCGCAAACACACACACACACACCTATATACACACACCTGCCCACACACACACCTGCCCACACACACACACACACCTGCCCACACACACACACACACCTGCCCACACAGACACCTGCCCACACACACACACACACATATACACACACACACACCTGCCCACACAGACACACACACATATACACACACACACATATACACACACACACACACCTGCCCACACAGACACCTGCCCCCACAGACACCTGCCCACAAACACACACACACCTGCCCACACACACATCTGCTCACACACACACACAACTCACCATCCCCCGGCTCAATTCCTCCTGCCTGCTCTCTCTCTTTTCCGGTGCAGCACTGCAGGCCGGGGCGCACTGTGTGACGTCACAGCTAGGAGACACAGCCGCGCACAGGGCCATGTCTCCTAGCAGTGACGCGGCCGGGCCAGCAGAGGGAAGTTAACTGCTGCAGTGCTGGCCCGGCCGATGAAGAAGTAGCGGTGGCCGCTGCTGGGGGAGCAGTCCAGGCCCCCCCTCCCGCCACTGCTACCGCTATGTGCCGCGGCGGCCCGCACATATAATGAGGGCAATCCGGCATTAGACACCCCGCCTGGAGCCGCGGACCCCCTGCAGGCTCGGGGCCCTGGGCGGTCGCCCGGATTGCCCTCATTATAATCCGCCTATGGATATAGGGCATGGAAAACGGCATCACAGCTGCAGCGGCTACGCTGGTGGTAGAGGGTCCCTCCGCGTCCGACATCTTCCTCCCTCCTAATTAACCGTGGCCTACCTTCTGGCGATCCTCTTCTGTAGGCCGCGGCTTCCCTCGCGATGCTCTGGGAGAGGACCTTGCGTTGCTCGGTGATGACGTCGGCATCCGCTGCATCTCCATCCAGGACCTTGAGCAGCGTCTCAGCGTAGGGCGGGGCTTCAGGTCTCACGCGTTTTTGGACGTCCACGCCCCTCTTCTTCCCGCGCGTCGTCCCGAAGATGGCGCCCGATGGCGGGAAACGGCTCCGATTGGCGGGAAATGGCCCCAAATGGCGGGAAACTTCACTCAGATATGTATAGAGTCTTTTCCAGGCACGCAATACCCGTTTGTGGCGGGTTGGTCACAATTCTGCCGACTACGCCAAAGCTGACTCCCCCCCTGGGCCGTGGGGTACCCGGAACCGGGCCTTCTAGTGTACGGTGCTGATGGGGGTAGTAGTGGCAACCCGATCCCATGGCTCAGGGTGGTCAGACCAAATGGTGGCAGTCTATTTATCAGTGTTTTGAATGTCCGACTACGCCACCCGTGGATTGCGGTTGGAGATAACCGCCGCTGCAAGGCAGACCGCTGAGGCTGGTGTTGGTGTGCAGCACAGGGGTAGGATAACTCCCCATGGGAAGAGTGTAGCCTCAGGGCAGTGTAGGTGGATGTTGGGGGTGATAGTGCAGGCCGCAATAGTAAGAGTTCAGAGTCCGCTTCAAACAGTTCAGGGTCTTTATTGTAGATATTATTAATGGCCCAACAGTACCGGTTAGGAATGGGCCTGGGTGTCTGAGAGCAATCGGGCGAGCCCCACTGGTCAGGGTGAGTGTGTAGGCCTACCGTTCTCTCTATGCTCTTTCTGACTATCCCCCTTTTCGTGGTGTAATAGCCCACGTCCCTGAGCTGGCCGTGTACTTCTCTCCTGTATGGCTTGCGACTCAGGCCTTGGGTACCTGTTGCTTGCTCCTCGATGTACTGGTCCCTCTGTGTGGCGGAGCCTCCAGGCTTCTTAGGCCAAGGGACCTGAAATCCCTCGCAGCTTGATTCTCTGCTGCTGGGCTTGTAACCCTGACAGCCTCGGACCCCAATGTCCAGTAGATTGGTTCTCTGCCAGGACCGGCTCTCGTCGCCTCTGTCCCTGGCTTGCAGTTTCTCCTCTGCCTCACGGACTCCTCAGCTACAGCTGAACTGTCCCTCCTTCTCTGGGACTAGTCTCACTCCTGAGCTAGGTCTTCCAGTTCTCTCTAACCCTGCCCCCAATTCCAGCTTTTATAGGGGCAGCCAGCTCCCCCTGCTGGCCTGGGACAGGAGGTGCTGTATGCTAATTGTCCCTAACCAGGGGACCTCCCTCCTGCTTTCAGAAACAGATTATTGTTTGTGGCATCCAGGCCTGGGGTGACACACACACACTGCTCTATATTTAGTATGATGCCCCCACTCCTCCATATATATAGCATGATAGTCCCACTGCTCCATATATAGGTGCATCTCACTAAATTAGAATATCATCAAAAAGTTAATTTATTTCAGTTCTTCAATACAAAAAGCTGTCTTTCAGCTCATCTGCATTGTTGGGTCTGGTGTCTCTCATCTTCCTCTTGACAATACCCCATAGATTCTCTATAATAGATTCTCTATGGGGTTAAGGTCAGGCGAGTTTGCTGCCAATCAAGCACAGTGATACTGTTGTGTGTAAACCAGGTATTGGTACTTTTGGCCGTGTGGACAGGGGCCAAGTCCTGCTGGAGAATGACATTTCTATCTCCAAAAAGCTTGTCGGCAGAGGGAAGCATGAAGTGCTGTAAAATGTCCTGGTAGCCGGCTGTGCTGACTTTGGTCTTGATAAAACACAGTGGACCTACACCAGCAGATGACATGGCCTCCCAAACCATCACTGATTGTGGAGCCTTCACACTAGACCTCAAGCAGCTTGGATTGTGGACTCTCCACTCTTCCTCCAGACTCTGGGACTTTGATTTCCAAATGAAAATTGGAACTCTAGGACCTTGTGGAGTGTGTCAATGACTGCCTTCTGGACATCTGTCAAGTCAGCAGTCTTCCTCATGATTGTGGAGCATACTGAAACAATATTGAAGAACTGGAATAAATTAACTTTTTGAAGATATTCTAATTTAGTGAGATGCACCTGTATATACTATGATGGTCCCACTGCCCCACATACATATAGTATAATGGCCCCACTACTCCATATGTAGTATGATGGACCCACTACTCCAGATATATAGTAGGATGGCTCCACTGCCCGATCATTTAAAAAAATATCTCACTTAATCCTGATTCCCTACATCACGGCCTCTGTCTCCTCTTCCATGGCGGGACAGCAGAGCAGAGCGATGCAATGATGTCACCGAGCCACCTGCGTGAGGATGCTGACATCTCGTTAACCGCAGGCCTATGGCGATCTGTGGCATATGAAAGAGATAGTGATAGGGCAGGGAGCTTGTGTCCCACTGCTTTATCATGCGACGCCTCTGCATAAGAGATATTAGGGCTACATTAGCTACGTCACAGAAGACACTGGAGCTGGAGTATATAGAATAGGAGACACTGGGGCTGGCGTATATTCATCACAGGATACATTGGGGCTAGAGCATATACATCACAGAAGAAGCTGGAGTATATAGAATAGGAGACACTGGGGCTGGAGTATATAGAATAGGAGACACTGGGGCTGGCGTATATTCATCACAGGATACATTGGGGCTAGAGCATATACATCACAGAAGAAGCTGGAGTATATAGAATAGGAGACACTGGGGCTGGAGTATATAGAATAGGAGACACTGGGGCTGGCGTATATTCATCACAGGATACATTGGGGCTAGAGCATATACATCACAGAAGAAGCTGGAGTATATAGAATAGGAGACACTGGGGCTGGAGTATATAGAATAGGAGACACTGGGGCTGGCGCATATACAGTTCTGCTCAAAAGTTTACATACCCCGGCAGAATTTTTCCTTTCTTGGCCTTGTTTCAGAAAAAATGAATGATAACAAAAACACTTTTTCTCCACTCATGGTTATTGGTTGGGTGAAGCCATTTACTGTCACATTTCTGTGTTTTCTCTTTTTAAATCTTAATGACAACTAGTGATGAGCGAGCATGCTCGCTACTGCTCGGTGCTCGCCCGAGTATCTCACTGCTCGAGATGCTCTGCGCTCACCGAGTATTTCCGGGTTGGTCGGGCGGGAAGTCGGGACCCATCCCTGCATGTTTGGTGCTCTTTACAGAGCCAATGAACATGCAGGGATTGCCTGCCATGCACTGTAATGCCATAGCCATGTTGGTTGTGGGCATTACAGTGATTGGCTGGCCGCACAGCGTCATCAGGTCTATATCTGACCTGGCGCCGCCATGCTCATCACAGTCACTCTGGATCAGACAGTGTAGGGAGAGCTGCTGCTGCGTTAGGGAGAGATTTGATCGTGCATTAGGTAGTGTAGTGAGAAAAACCGCACATTACACATATACATCTCAACAAACAGTCCTTCTGAGGACTAATCCATCTGCAGATATATCAGGCAGGCAGTGTAAATAGGCAGGCATGCAGTGTATATAGCAGACTGCAGTGCATATAGCACAAGAGGCTCCATTCCAAATCTGCCTTCTGCTGCTGTTAGATATTTCTATACAAAGGCCCAGGTCTCAGGGGCGAGGAATACTTTTCTTTGGATCTTAATCCTCATTATTTGCTTATAAAGCAATCCAGAGAACAACGTTTTTCTGCACCATTTGCTTGTTGGCACTGCAGAATACAGCCAGGTCCTTTCCATATTAGAGCGCTAGAAATCCAGCTATTTAAAACTGTGTTTTCTCCGTCACACAGATCACATATACGTTGTCAGAAAATACTGCCATTTCTGGCCTCCATTTTTTCAGTGTGTCAGTGAAGCAATTCACAGCAGTTTGCTGTTCACACTACTTACCTACAGGCCAGGTATTTAAAACTCTGTTTTCTCCATCACACCGATCACATATAACTTCGCTTCAAACTCAATCATTTGTAGTGAGCGTGGAAGATACTATCCTCCATTTAAAATGGGCAAGGCACGTGGCAAGGGACGGGGAACTGGACGTGATGGTAATGGTGCATGCAGAGGCCGAGTACAAGGCCGTGGGCAAGCCGAAATTGTGCCACAACAAACACCCACATCTTCTCGCCTGACCTTCCTGTCCCAATTTCTAGGGGACCGCAGCACACCACTATTGAACCCAGATCAGTGTCAAAAGGTTGTTGGTTGGATAGCGGATAATGCTTCCAGTCACTTAGCCACCACCACCACCACCACCCTGTCTTCCACACGGTCAAGTCTCAGTAGCCATGAGTCTGGACCTCATATTCCTCACCCTGATCCTCCTTCCTCCCACCATGCCGAGTACCCAGAGACAATTGATCCCACACTTGGACAATCTGAAGAGCTGTTCACTTTTCCATTTATAGATTCGGGCCTCTCGCCCGGTCCACTTGAAGCGGGGCAAGAGGAGATCACGTGTAGCGATGCCCAAATATTTGAGCAGCCACGGTCACACGAAGGCGACGGTGGGAAACTGTCATAAGAGGTGGACGATGATGAGACACAATTGACAGAAAGTCAGGAATAGTACCAGGGTGCAGAAGTGGGAGACGAGGTGGTGGATGATATAGTAACTGACCCAACCTGGCAGGAGGACATGCAGAGCAAGGACAGCAGCACACAGGGGGAGGGAGGCAGAGCACCCCAACAGGCAGGAAGAAGCAGTGTGGTGGCCGCAGACAGAAGGCAGGCTACCGTTTCCCGTAACACCAACATGAAGGAAGTTGCCACTACAACTGTTAGGTCTTCCCGAGTCTGGTTGTTTTTTAAAGACTCTGCCGATAACTCCAAAAAGGCCATTTGCATCACGAGCCAGACCAGCATCAGCAGGGGTGGCAAAACGACCAGCCTGACCACCACCAGCATGATGAGGCACATGGCAGCAAAGCACTCGACTTTGTGGGCCGAACACCAGGGTCCAGGAACAGTGTCTACAGGTGGCACCATTGCTTCTTCTGCTGTTGTGCATGCAAGTCAATCCCCTGTCCATAGTACAAAGATGCCTCCTGCCCTGCTCCTGTCATTGCACACTCTCAAGTAGCAGCATCAGGAAGCACGTCCATGTCCTTGTCCCAGCGCAGCGTTCAGTTATTCATACTCCAGTCCTTGGAATGCAAGCGCAAATATGCAGCCAACGTCCCACAGGCCACACTACTAAATTCTCACAATTCACGACTGCTTGGCTCGAAATGTTGCCTTTTAGGCTTGTGGAAACAGAAGCATTCCGCAACCTGATGGCGGCGGCCGTCCCTCGGTACTCTGTCCCCAGCCGCCACTATTTCTCCCAGTGTGCCGTCCCCACATTACACAAGCAAGTGTCCCAAAACATTAGCCGTGCCCTCAACAACGCAGTTACCGGTAAAGTCCACCTAAACACGGACACGTGGACAAGTGCTTGTGGGCAGGGACGGTACATCTCGCTGATGGCACACTGGGTTAACATAGTGGAAGCCGGGACCCAGTCGGACCTTGGGACGGAACACGTCCTCCCGACGCCAAGGATTGCAGGCCCTAGGTCAATCAGGGTTGCCCCCACGGTCTACAGCTCCTGAACCTCATGCTCCTCAGCCTGCTCCTCCTCCTCAGCCTCCATCTCCGAAATGACCACATCAGTCACAAGCTGGAAGCACTGCAGCACTGCCTCGGCCAAGCGGCAACAGGCTGTGCTGAAGCTAATATGCTTAGGTGAAAAAACACACAATGCTGAAGAGTTATGGACAGCTCTGAAAGAGCAGGCAGATCTGTGGCTCAAACCGCTGAACCTACAGCCAGGCATGGTCGCGTGTGACAATGGCTGGAACCTGGTGGCGGCTCAGAGGCGAGGCGAGCTCACACACGTACCATGCCTGGCCCATGTGCTTAACCTCGTGGTTCAGCGGTTACTCAAATCCTACCCGGAGCTGCCGGATCTGCTTGTTAAAGTATGCCGCCTGTGTGCCCATTTTAGAAAGTCAGCTACAGCTTCCGCTGCCCTTGCAGTGTTTCAGCAGCGTTTGCAGCTTCTGGCTCACAGACTGGTGTGTGATGTCCCCACACGTTGGAACTCTACATTGCAGATGTTGGGAAGGATTTGTGAGCAGAAGAGGGCAGTTGTTGAGTACCAGCATCAAAAAGGCTATCGGTATTCAGTTCAGACTCCACACATAAGACCTCAGTAGTGGACGTGGATGTCAGACATATGTACCATCCTCCAAAACTTTGAGGACTCCACCAAGATGGTGAGCGGCGATGACGCCATAATTAGCGTCACCATCCCGCTTCTCTGTCTTCTGAAACGCTCTCTGCTCACAATCAAAGATGATGCATTGCAGGCGAAGCATGATAAGATGGAGCAATTAACCATACAGGGTGATTACACACAGCCAAGCCTCATCTCATCCCAACGTGGATTGGGTGACAATGAGGAAGAGGAGGAGGAGGAAGGACAGGAACTAGTTTCATGCACTATAGACGGTGCTATCTGCACAGCTGTCATACCGTCTGTTCAGCGTGGATGGCCAGAGGACAGAGAGGAGGAGGAGGAGAGCATGGTCAGTCATCCTCTTGGTGAGGACACGGAAGTCTTGCCTGTTAGTAGTCTGGCACGCATGGCTGAGTTTATGTTATGCTGCCTTTCCCATGACCCTCGCATTCTCAAAATTTTAGGTCATTACTGGTTGGTGACACTTCTAGACCCACTCTACAAGGAGAACTTTATATCTCTTATTCCTGAGGCGGACAGGTGTACAAAAATGAGGCAGTACCAGAAGGCCCTTGTTGCGGACCTATTAAAAAAATTCCCATCTGAAAACGCTGGAGGCAGAGGGCACACTTCGTTCGACAACCAAGGAGTACAGGCGAGAGAGACACAACTTCAATCCAGCAGAGGCAGGGGAACACTGTCAAAGTTCTGGGAGAGTTTTCTCAGACCCTCCCATCGCACAGGCCCTGAGGCGCAGAGTACTCTCACAAGGAGTGCAAAGTTTGGGAAGATGCTGAGGGAGTACCTTGCCGTACCGTACCAACGTCCTCCGTGATTCCTCTGTGCCTTATAAATATTGGGTATCCAAGCTAGATATGTGGAATGAACTGGCTCTCTATGCCTTGGAGGTCCTGGCCTACCCTGCCGCCAGCGTTTTATCAGATCGGGTTTTTAGTGCCGCTGGTGGAATTATAACTGATAAGCGCATCCTCCTGTCAACTGAAAATGCTGACAGGCTGACTCTTATAAAAATGAACAAGGGCTGGATTGGGCCAGACTTCTCAACACCACCGAATGATAGCAGCGTAACATAAACTCAAATCCAGTGTCTTTTCTTGGGAGGTGTATTCCCATGCACCTTTTCACACCCACACATGGGTATACGCTTCCTGATTTTGGCTATTTGCTCTTGTCCTCCTCCTTCTCCTCATCCTCCACCACCATATCACCAGGGTGACCGTGGTCCATGATGCAACACCCACATAATTTTTTTTAAGGGTGTTTGACTCGCCCCTGGGCCGTGGGGCACTCGGAGCCGGGCAATAGGGAGACGGTGGGGGTAGTAGTGGCGACCCGGTTCCGTGGCTCAGGGTGGTCAGACCAGTGGTAGTCCTTTAGCCGTCCTAAGTGATGTCCGACTGCGCCACCCGTGGATTGCGGTTATTATGAACCGCCGCTGCAAGGCAGATCGCTGGGGCTGATGATGTATGCAGCTGAGGTAGTGTGACTCCCCACGGGAAGAGTGCAGCCCCAGGGCAGTGTAGTGGATGGTGGGGGTGATGGTGCAGAGAGTCCCAGTGCCGTTAGTGCTGGAGGAGCGAAAGAGTACACAGACAACGTACTGCAGTCCAATGTCTTTTACTCACAGTTCATGTACTCCGGGTCACTTCTGTCAGCAATGACCGCCCGAGCCGTGCTGCGTCCACCAGGTGAGGGGCTCGGTCAACCCCAGGCAGTTCAGGAGCATGACACAGGACCCCTTCAATCCTTTCTCTGGCCTGCCTCACCAGTGACCCACTTTTGTCCAGCTGCCGCAGACTTGTGCGGGTAAATGTGGTTCCCGTTCCCCGCTGTCCTATATGGTGCCTTCCTAGCAGGTTTGATGAGGTGTCGCACCAATAAATGATCACGACCTCCGGTCTTTGGCTGAGGGCTGTTTCTCCTCCACCAACTTGGGATCCGGTACCCTTAATCTGCCTGACCCTTCACCCTGTATTCTCGTTGGTTCTTAGGGTCCCTTCTGCCGTCTTGTTCCTGAGCCCTTCTGTTTCTCTCTTTCTCTTTCTCTTCTGTTCCTTTCTGTTCTTGTTCCTTTCTGTTCTTGTTCCTTTCTGTTCCTGGCCTTCACCCTAGGCCTGCCTCGTGGAGCTGGGCCCAGACTGAGCCACAGCTCCCTGTCAGCCCTCTCTGGCTGAACTCCTTCTCTTACTCCACTCACTGAACTTCTCTTCTTCTCTTCTCTCTGTGCTGGCTGGGCCTCAGAGGCTAGGCCCGCCTACGGAGAAGAGCCCCTTGCAGAGGCCCCCACTCTGTCACTTCTTCTCTCTGACTGAACACTGTTCTAAGATGGTGCCTACCTTTTATACCTCCCTCTAGAACATGAGCCCAGGTGACCAGCAAACAATGGGCTCCTATCTACGCTCAGGAACCAACCCCTATCTGCTCCTACATCACTGGGTATTCCTACCCCCTCCCCACTCCAGCCAGGGACATGGTCTGTCGTGCCTGCATTTCTGTCTAATGGGAGCACCATTGAGCTGTCCCTCGGAAATGGGGTGAGTGTGCTGTATGCAGCTAACTGAACCCTGGTCCATACTCCATCCTTACCCAGGAGTGGAATATCACACCTCTGGCAGAGGAGCAATACCCCTGTAGCGGTCGAGCCCTCGGGGCGCTACATTTTTATGATGCCCGTAAAAAATTTTTTTTATACAGTATGTTCATGTATACCCCCCAGGAGTAAATGTTTGTCAGCCCATACACTTAGTGCATGGCATTACAAGTATAGGAGGCCCGCTCCTTTCTAATGGTAACAATTTTTTATGATGCGCTCCTCCACGTCTCTTCCAAGGGCCATTGAAGTGCCTCCAAATTTTTGGCAGCCCTTGCAGTCACTGCATAGTCCAACACTATGGGAGACTCTCTCCTTTCTAATGGGAATTTGTCATTACTGTGGCCTGGTCTATGTGTCTTTAAATTCTTAGTGGGTTTTTTCCTAAACTTGGTCAGCCGGTGGACTCACTGCATACCCTATAACTGTATAGCAGACCCTCTCCTTTCTAATGGGAACATGTCGTACCTTGTTAATGTGGCCCTGCTCTGTGTGTCCTTAAATTCTTAGTGGGGTTTTTCCTAAAATTTGTCAGCCGTTGGATTCACTGCATACCCTATAACTGTATAGCAGACCCTCTCCTTTCTAACGGGAACATGTCGTACCTTGTTACTGTGGCCATGCTCTTTGTGTCTTTAAATTGTTAGTGTTTTATTCAAAAATTTTGGCCACCCTTGCAGTCACAGCATGGGCATTACCACTATAGAAGACCCGCTCCTTTATAATGGGAACATTTTTTTTACTGAGACCCTCCTCTATGTCTCTTCAAAGGGGTATTAGGTTGCGTCCAAATTTTTGACAACCCTTGCAGTCACTGGATGCGCAATAACAGTATAGGAGACCCACTTGTTAATAATGGGAACAACAAAGCATAGCCCTCTGATGGCTCTCTAACAATAGCTAGGGCCGACTGCTGGCCTTTTAAGAATAGTAAGGGCCGTCTGATGTTCCTATAAAAATAGGCTTTATGACTTTCAGAGTCCCTCCATCATAAATAAAACAGGATGTGTCTGATGACACCACATTGCCAGATTAGGTTGTAAAATGTTAAAATGACTTTTCCCGGTGAATGCATTTGTCATAAAAAATAACATAAAAAAACATAACAATAGGATCTTTCTTTAGTATAAAAAATAGCATCACCAATTTAACCTCAATGTAATCACATTGTTCAGCTCATGCACCTCCTCCTCCATCTCCGAAATGACCACATCAGTCACAAGCTGACAGCACTGCTGCACTGCCTTGGCCAAACAGCAGCAGGCTGTGCTGAAGATAACATGCTTAATGCTTAATTAACAAACCGCCCAGCGCTGCATAGTTGTTGAAAGCTGTAACACAGCAGCTTGATCTGTGGCTCTCACCGCTGAACATACAGCCAGGCATGGTCGTGTGTTACAATGGGCGGAACCTGGTGACGGAGAAATGACAACCGGGGTAAATAAGGTTTCCCTATATGCCAGTCCTTTCACAGAGCTAAAGAATATGGCATGCTGTGAAATACAACTCCCACTGAGAAGCTGTTTCAGATTGAAAAACATTCTGCCCACCAGAGGATTTGTTTCTGAGGGCTAACCTTTCTCACCCGCTCAAGAGCCCCATAGCAGCTGCAAAGTTAGCGCTATCATGAACTCTCCTGAGGTAGAAGCCAAGGCACACCAGAGAATTCTCTGGTGGGACTGTCCAACCCTGTGGGAGAACATACAAATTTCTTGCAGATGTTGTCCTTGCTGGGATTTGAACCCAGGATCCCAGTGCTGCAAGACTTCAGTGCTAACCACTGATCCAATGTGCTGCCGTTCACCCTCTAATATCTAACAGGCTGGAGAAACTTGAACCTACTGCCACTCTATCATCAGCTCCTTTGTGAGAAAATTTATTTTGGCAGCCACTCAGTCTACCAAATAAAATTCCAGAGAAGGAAATTGAGGATGGCTTCGCTGCTGGTACTGGGGGCAGTGCTAATACCATGGTGTTGTACCATAGTTTGCTGGAAATATTCCAGGCTGGTAGGAGGCAAGAAAATTGCCACAGAAAAGTACCAGCAGTAATGTTCAGGCCACATTTCAAGTGCAAGCAGCTTTAGAGGGCTTCCTGGGAGAAATGACACTCAGGGTAGATACGGTTTCCCTCTATGCCAGTCCTTTCACTGAGCTAAATACAACTCTTATCAAAAAAAGTTGTGGACTGGCTCCGTACCGTCCCTGGCCACATTCACCTGTCCACGTGTTTGTGGTTAGGCAGTCCTTCTTAGTAAGTGCACTGGGTAGGGCATGGGTAATGTTGTGGGACCCGTGCTTGTGGAAGGCGAAGGCGATACCGGGAAAAATACTGGCGGCTGGGGACCGAGTATGGACACCCGGCCGCCGCCTGCATGAGGTTGTGAAAAGCTTCCACCTCCACAAGCTTAAAAGGCCATATTTCAAGTGCAAAGAGCTGCCCAGAAATCTGTCAGTTTAGTGTTGCGGCCTGTGGGTGGGTGGGTGGCTGGCTGCATACTTGTGTAGCACCCTGAGGATTCGGCTGCTACAGGGGTATTGCACCTCAGCCAGAGGTGTGATATTCCACTCCCGGGTAAGGAAGGAGTGTGGAACTGAGCTCGGTAGGCTGCATGCACTACACACATCCCATTTCCGGAGGGCAGACCAACGGTACTCCCACTTAGAAATGTGCAGGTACGACCGAGTCTGTCCTTGGCTGGAGTGGGAGGGGGGTGGAATATCCCAAGTAGTGTAGGGGCAGATAGGGGGAGCAGCCTGGGTAAAGTTAGGAGCTCATTGGGTGCTGGTCACCTGAGCTCACACATAGAGGGATATATAAGGTGGGCACCAACTAAGAACAGGGTCAGTTGCAGAGAACAAGTCAGCGAGCAGAGGAGAAGAGAGACCCAGAGTGAGAGAGGAGAAAGAGAAGGAAAGACCCAGAGGGGGAAACAGAAAAGAGGACTCCAAGAACCCAAATTAAATCCCCGGGTGAAGAGTCGGCACAGGGTACCGGATCCCAAACTGGTGGGGGCAGAAGCACACCCTAGCCAGAGACCGGAGGCCGTGGGCAGCATCTGCCACGGCCACCCACCACATCCACCCCGAAGGCATACCACGTGGAGGGTCAGGGAACCCAAGGCCAAGGGCCTCCCAACAGAAGGCCCGAGGGAGCTGGACCTAGGTGGATCACTGGTGGGGACGGCCAGAGGAAAGGACAGAAGGAGAGCTCAGGGTCACGCTCCGGACTTACTTGGGGGTTGGCCGAGTCCAGGACCTGGTGGACGCAGCACGGCTCGGGTGGTCACTAGAAGCTGGAGTGACCGGAACATCAGCAGTGAGTAAATACCCTAAACTGCATAACCCGACTCTGTCTCTGATTGCCGTCTACACTGCACCACCACAACCCCCATCCTCTGCACCTGATCCCCCTGAGGCTATACCCCTCCCGTTGGGGGTTATCCTATCAAGCTGCACCAACACCATCAGCCTCAGCGGACCCTGCTGCAGCGGCGGCCACAGTGACCGCAACACAACGGGTGGCGTAGTCGACAATAAAGAACTTAATAACATCTGTAGGACTGCCACATACAACTGAGTTTGACACCCTGGGCACGGACCGGGTCACAGCCACTCGGAGACTACAACCCCCATCTGATCCGGCTCCGGGTATTCCCCTGAAAGAAAGGAATATGTCCCAGGGGGCGCGTCAACTTTGGCGTAGTCGGCAGGATTACGTGCCCGCAACAACCGGGTACTGCGTGCCTGAAGAAAAGTACAAGTTTACCTCAGAAAGAAGTCTCCTGCCGGTTCCGGAGGGTCCCCGCCATCGGACCCCATCACCAGTCGATTCCCGCCGGTTGTCCGCCATTTCCAGCTTTTTCTCGCCATCTGCAGAGTTTCCCGCCACTGGGAAGCGATTCCCGCCATTTCCGAAAATTTCCCACCTTGGAAGAGCGGACGCCATTATGGGCGTGCCAGAAGATGGTAAGAGGCCACCTCCCATCGTGGGCCGGGACCGAAAATGGCGCCAAAAGTGGAAACCGCCCCCACCAACAGAGACTGTGATGCTAGAGGTGTCTGTCAGCGTGAAAGAACTGCCCCTGGAGCTGATGGTCACCGAGTTGCCCCGGGACCGCCCTCGAAGTGGGAGGAGACGAAAGAAAAGAACGAAGATGGGTGCCGCCTGGAGCAGTCTGGAGCGAGCGCACCCGGAGGCAAGAAGCCTGGAGAAGAGTAGCGGAGGAGCTTACCCGGAGATGGCGAGAAAGCAGAGCAGCACCGGCCCACTGGCCAGGAGCCTGCTAGAGACTGAGGAAGGAGAGCAGAGCAGCACCGGCCCGCTGGCCAGGAGCCCGCTGGAAGAAGAGCAGAGCAGCACCGACCCGTTGGTCAGGAGCCTGCTGGAAACTACGACCCCACTAGGCCTAGTGGAGGTCCTCGCACAGCTCCCCCGAGACCGGGAGTGTGCACAGACTGCCCTGGAGGGCCTCGCACGGAGGATGGCCCGGGTACAGCGAGAGACATTGGCGGAGTGGAGCCGAGAGATGGCCCAGCAAACCAAGACCCGGAGCACGCCAGCCAAGATGAGGAGACAGACCGCCTCTGAGGATGGCGCGGGAGGACCCAAGGCCGGAGACGGCGTCGAGAAGGGAGCCGAACGCATGGAGGCAGGTAAAGGGGACGTCTATACCCCAAACCGGGAAACCGCTTACCTGCCCCAGCTCCCCGTCGCAGAGCCCGAAAGTCCCCCTGCTGTGCCCGAAAACGCCATGTCACCGACGCAGACTAGGCCCCAACCGGAAGCCGCCGCCGCGACCCCTGTGACGCCATGCGCAACGACCCCGAGCGTGGCAAAACAGGAAGCAACACCAGCCTGGTCGCAGGGCCTAGAATTCCCGGGCGTCGCATCACCAACAGCGCCCCCTACCTCCGCGGAGCCTCCGGCCTGGCCGCAAGGCCAGGTAGCCCAGGGCGCCGCCGTCCTAACGGTGTCCTTCACCTTCCAGGTGCCCCAGGCCTGGCCGCAAGGCCTGGGCAACCCGGGCGCCACCATCACCGCGCCCGCGCCCGTAAAACCAAGGGTGCCGCGTCTGGGAGAGGACTTGTTTGCCCAGCACACGTGGCCGGACGGGCAGCCTTTCATCTGGCCCCAGGAATATTATGAACTGGAGCACCAGAGGAGGGTTGGGGCCATGTGTGCACCCCTGATTCCGGCTCCGAAGCCCGTGATAAGGATCTCGCCCCCGCTTGAAGAGACCCAATTTGAGTGGGACCCCACCGGAGAAGATCTAATGGGGTTCACTCAAGAAACCCGGGCAGCTGCAGCGGAGCGTGCTGAGTGCTGCCGGCAGCAGCTCGAGGAGTTTGCGAGGGAGCGGAGAGAGAGGCGGGTCCGGGAACAACAGGCCCAAATAAGGAGCGCCGAGCAGAAGAGCCGGACCAGGAGGGACCCCCGTGCAGCGCACAGTCCCCGCACCACCGGGACTGTAATCAAGTTCAACATGCAGCACGGGTGGGGCTTCATCCGAGACCACAACACCCCCGGCGACGTCTTTGTCACGCGCAGAGACGTGGAGTCCCATCTGCCGGAGGGGCACAGAGGTCGTGACCTTTATATCGGGGACGAGGTCACCTTTACCCGGCACAAGTGTGCCAAAGGACCCTACGCCCTCCACGTGCATCGCCTGACGGAGGAGGAGTTGCGGTGTGAGGAGGAGGAGCAAGAAGACCCGGACGGGTCTAAAGCAACAGCTGACTACAAGAAAAGAGCAGGAGGACGCCGTCGTTGAGGACGGTAGTGAAGGAGACTGTATATAGTTACCCGTAGGGGTACAAAGAAACTGTTACTGCAAATATAGTCCCCGTTGGGACCAGCTGATGTGAACTGTTCACCCGTTTTACCTTTAATCCCACAGGCTGAGGACTGTGAGCAGCCATTCCTTTCCCTTCCCTTTACCTGGCCGAGGACTGAGAGCGGCCAACTACCCTTGTACATAGTTGCGCTTCCTAAAGCGCCCCCTACTGGTTTTACTGTCAAACCACCTTAAGAAAAGGAACTGTCGCACTTTGCCCGGTCAACAGTTGCCCAGTGACCGGAGGAGGAGGAGAGACGACGAGAATGTTTTATATAAAAAGTTCTATTGATGCTGCTAATTTATATGATGTTTTATATGTTTTATATGTTGATGTTTATGAAAAAAAAAATTGTATGTTTTTGTGGTTTTATCTTTTGCAGCCCGAGGACGTGCTGTGATTTACCAGGGGGGAATGTAGCACCCTGAGGATTCGGCTGCTACAGGGGTATTGCACCTCAGCCAGAGGTGTGATATTCCACTCCCGGGTAAGGAAGGAGTGTGGAACTGAGCTCGGTAGGCTGCATGCACTACACACATCCCATTTCCGGAGGGCAGACCAACGGTACTCCCACTTAGAAATGTGCAGGTACGACCGAGTCTGTCCTTGGCTGGAGTGGGAGGGGGGTGGAATATCCCAAGTAGTGTAGGGGCAGATAGGGGGAGCAGCCTGGGTAAAGTTAGGAGCTCATTGGGTGCTGGTCACCTGAGCTCACACATAGAGGGATATATAAGGTGGGCACCAACTAAGAACAGGGTCAGTTGCAGAGAACAAGTCAGCGAGCAGAGGAGAAGAGAGACCCAGAGTGAGAGAGGAGAAAGAGAAGGAAAGACCCAGAGGGGGAAACAGAAAAGAGGAATCCAAGAACCCAAATTAAATCCCCGGGTGAAGAGTCGGCACAGGGTACCGGATCCCAAACTGGTGGGGGCAGAAGCACACCCTAGCCAGAGACCGGAGGCCGTGGGCAGCATCTGCCACGGCCACCCACCACATCCACCCCGAAGGCATACCACGTGGAGGGTCAGGGAACCCAAGGCCAAGGGCCTCCCAACAGAAGGCCCGAGGGAGCTGGACCTAGGTGGATCACTGGTGGGGACGGCCAGAGGAAAGGACAGAAGGAGAGCTCAGGGTCACGCTCCGGACTTACTTGGGGGTTGGCCGAGTCCAGGACCTGGTGGACGCAGCACGGCTCGGGTGGTCACTAGAAGCTGGAGTGACCGGAACATCAGCAGTGAGTAAATACCCTAAACTGCATAACCCGACTCTGTCTCTGATTGCCGTCTACACTGCACCACCACAACCCCCATCCTCTGCACCTGATCCCCCTGAGGCTATACCCCTCCCGTTGGGGGTTATCCTATCAAGCTGCACCAACACCATCAGCCTCAGCGGACCCTGCTGCAGCGGCGGCCACAGTGACCGCAACACAACGGGTGGCGTAGTCGACAATAAAGAACTTAATAACATCTGTAGGTCTGCCACATACAACTGAGTTTGACACCCTGGGCACGGACCGGGTCACAGCCACTCGGAGACTACAACCCCCATCTGATCCGGCTCCGGGTATTCCCCTGAAAGAAAGGAATATGTCCCAGGGGGCGCGTCACTTGCAATTGCATTCCAAGTAACAGAAAACTAAGCAGATGATGGCCTCTATCATCATCATGGCCTCACCTCGGCACTATGAACTCTCCTGAAGGAGAAGCCAGGGCCCGCCGGAGGAGTCTCTGGTTCTCTGGTGGGCCCGTGCAACCCTGCCGAAAAGCAGCCCTGGCTAAGAAAAGTGTGGGGGAAGGTTCCTGGACACTCTATGGCTGCTTTTTTAATGCGGATCAGCCATGCTTATGCATGTTATTTCTCAAAACGCATTACGGATCAGGCCATTTTCCAACTCTGTATTCAAGAAATTAAATGCGCAAAGAAAGATGTGTGTGTGTCAAAGCACCATTGACAAGTGCGAGTTGATGTTGGATGGGCTGCCATTGCTTCTGCAACAAGCTCAATTACAGGATTTTCTGGGAGAAATGACGCGCAGGGTAGATACGGTTTCCCTCTATGCCAGTCCTTTCACCGAGCTAAATACAACTCTTAGCAAAAAAAGTTGTGGACTGGCTCCGTACCGTCCCTGGCCACATTCACCTGTCCACGTGTTTGTGGTTAGGCGGTCCTTCCCAGTAAGTGCACTGGGGAGGGCACGGGTAATGTTATTGGACCCGTGGTTGTGGAAGGCGGAGGCGATACCGGGAAATATAGTGGCGACTGGGGACCGAGTATGGACACCCGGCCGCCGCCGGCATGAGGTTATGAAAAGCTTCCGCCTCCACGAGCCTAAAAGGCCACATTTCAAGTGCAAGCAGCTGTCAAAAATTTGGCAGTATAGTATTGCAGCCTGTGGGTGGGTGGCTGCCGGCATTCTTGTGCTTGCATTCCAAGGAATGGGGTAGGGACAACTGAACACTGCAGTGGGACAAGGACGTGGACGGTGATTGTTGCAAGTCTGCAACGACAGGTGCATGGCGGGAGGCATCTTCGCATGTGCCAAGGATCACTTATGATGGGCACACATTTAGGCAGTGACCTGGGATTCAGAGATGTTTACAGAGGTCTTCCCCTTGCTGTTCCCATGTCTTTTCAGCACTGTATGCATGTGTCTGATGATGTGTCACACACCACATGGCCAGATAAGGTTGTAAAATGTTAAAATGACATTTCCTGGTGAATGCATTTGTCTTGGTTGAAAGCAATGCAAAAGTGCAAAAACGTGTCAAAAATGCTACGTGTGAACATAGCCCAAGGTGTGTAGGAGTATTTGTGTTTTTGTTTATTTATTTTGCCTTATATACAAGTCAT
Source organism: Phyllobates terribilis (assembly GCF_046119375.1). NCBI lineage: Eukaryota > Metazoa > Chordata > Amphibia > Anura > Dendrobatidae > Phyllobates > Phyllobates terribilis. Next base: position 1,948,083 of record NW_027362959.1, read on the forward strand.
CACCCTGGAAAGGATGTTCCTTACGCCGTAAAAGTGGCGTAATACTCTGACGACGTTGTTGACAGCAGTGATCTGGGAGTCAGAGATGCTTCCAGGGGTCTTCCCCATGCTGTTCACATGTCATTTGAGCACAGTTCCCATCGATTTGGGCAATTTTTAGGCCCTCTGCAGACCGCCGTGGGGAGCCACCTGAAAAATGCTCAAGTTTCCCCTAGACTTATATTGGGCTCATTGCTCGGGTTGAGCACCCGAGTATTTCAATTTGCTCGACCCGAGCAACGAGTACTCGAGCATTTTAGTGCTCGCTCATCACTAATGACAACCAAAAACATCCAAATAATCCTGATCAAAAAGTTTACATACGCTGATAATTTTGGCCTGATAACATGCACAGAATTTGACACAAATGGGTTTGAATGGCTACAAAAGGTAACATCCTCACGTATGACCTGTTTGCTTGTAATCAGTGTGTGTGCATAAAGCTGAGTGAGTTTCTGGGATCCAGCCACTGACGTTTCTGGATTTTGAGATGGGGAAAGCAAAAGAATTATCAACGGATCTACGGGAAAAGGTAGTTGAACTGTATAACACAGGAAAGGGAGGCAAAAAGAGTATAACACAGGAAAGGGATACAAAAAGATATCCCAGGAATTGATAATGCCAGTCTGCAGTGTTCAAACTGTGATTAACAAATGGAAAATCAGATGCTCTGTAAAAACCAAACCACAGTCAGGTAGACCAACAAAAATTTCAGCCACAACTGCCAAGAAAATTGTTCGGGATGCAAAGAAAAACCAACAAATAACATCAGCTGAGAACACACTTAGGGGTGTACTCACTTTTGTTGCCAGCTGTTTAGACATTAATGGCTGTGTGTTGAGTTATTTTGCAGGCACACCAAATTTACAGTTAAACAAGCTGTACACTGACTACTGTACATTGTATCAAAGTGTCGCATCTTCAGTGTTGTCCCATCAAAAATATATATATGTATTCCGGCCCATTTTTGGAGTTTTGTGTGAAATTATGTCCAATTTGCCTTTTTTTTCTCAGTTTTTTTGTGTTGTTCCAATAAACACAAAGGAAATAAACATGCGTGTAATAAAACATGTGTAATTTTCTGAAACAATTTCAAGGGTGCCAGCACTTTCCTCCATGACTGTATATGCAGGTAGAGTCCTTAACCCCTTTACAACCCAAAGTGGTTTGCACGTTAATGAGAAGGCCAATTTTTACAATTCTGACCACTGTCACTTTATGAGGTAATTACTCTGGAACGCTTCAACGGATCCCCCTGGTTCTGAGAATATTTTTTCATGACATATTGTACTTTATGATTGTGGTAAAATTTCTTCGATATCACTTGTGTTTATTTGTGAAAAAAACAGATATTTGGCGAAAATTTAGAAAATTTTGCAATTTTCAAAATTTGAATTTTTATGCCCTTAAATCGGAGAGATATGTCACACAAAAAAAGTTAATAAATAACATTTCCCATATGTCTACTTTACATCAGCACAATTTTGGAACCCAAATTTATTTTTATTAGGGAGCTATAAGGGTTAAAATTGACCAGCGATTTCTTATTTTTCCAACAAAATTTACAAAACCATTTTATTAGGGACCGCATCACATTTGAAATCACTTTGAGGGGTCTTTATGACTGAAAATACCCAAAAGTGACACCATTCTTAAAACTGCACCCCTCAGTGAATCGGGTCATCATGGCAACATCCGGGAAGCCGCGGCACACATTGCTGGACGCCGGCAGGAGAGGTGACTATCCCGATCACCTCCCCTTGCCCCCGCAATGCTGCGAACGACTTCGATCCCAGCATTGCGGGGGTTAATGTGCGGGACCTCTCCCAGCACATAGCACCGGGTGTCAGCTGTGACAATCAGTTGACACCCGGCGGCGATCACGCCCGCACAGCCTGTGTGCGGGCGCGATCGCAAAGATGTACTAATACGTATCAGGCTCTTAAGTCCCAGGGCGCAGATACGTATCAGTACGTCTTGGGCTTTAAAGAAGTTAAAATTATGTGAAAATGGGAAAAGTCACAAAACTTTGCAACTTTTCAAGAGCTTTATGCCAGTTTTCTGGCAAAAACACTGGTGAATCGGGTTCATAATCTCTAATCCTTTCAGCTCCCTTTAATTAGACTACTTTCAACAAACTAATTATAAGTATTGGGTCTGTTTTTTTTTTAATGCTTTTAAAATAATTGTAAATATTTTCAATCCCCTTTTGTTATAAGGATTTCCCAAAAATTAGCTAATCATAGGTTGTCCTGCATTCGTGACAGTGATTGACTGCGCGGTCACTTGGAAGTTTACATTGGCATCACTACAGGGCCGGTAAAGAAGGACTGTCAGGGACCCCCAGAGTGTGGTAAAATGCGCCAACTAATTCATAATTCATTTAATTCTCACACAATATACTAAGTTAGTGTAAGTCTACCAAAAAGCAACAAAACTTGGTGCTAAAAAAATTGAGCATAACTTTTTGAAAAATGAACCAGGTTATGCCAAATCTTACATATTTTGTGACTTTGTGATCAGTTATCAACACAAATATTTTACTCAAATTACCAGATCGATGGATAAGAATTGGGACTTTTCCCTAAATCTCTCCAAAACATCACCGCTTATAGAAGACCACCCTCATATCCAGATCAGATTTTCTGTGAGAGATGCCCAGATTCACAATATAGTATGCATACTGGCCATCTATGAGAAGTCCACCCCAATGGAAGTCCAGTTATTAAAGAGGATTTTACTGTTTATATAAGGGGCAGACAATGACAGTGAAGGGCCCTTAATCAGGACTTCTGATCTGGGCCCCCCACCCTCCATCAGGCACCACCTACATATACATTTCCATGTATATTTATATTAGGCACACATATAAAATTTGCACATGCTAATACTCTATACACATTTTAACGTATGCATATACATAGTGCACACAAACATAAAATACAGACATACACATAAGATGCACATACACAGTATACAGTCCCGGTAGTCCTCATAGTTTTAAGCATGGACCCTGGCAAATTGTAGACGGACTTTTATTGTTCATGGGCTTTAAGGGAGAGAGGCTTCCTTTGTGGAGGACACTCATGAATGCCATTCATTTGCAGTGTACACCGTGTCGTGTCATGGAAAACACTCACCCTAGTTTGGCTTTCTACTTCTTCAGCTAATAGCAATGAATTTGCCTGTCGATTTTCTTCTCATCAGAAGATGCTTTTGTTTAGATGTTAGCTTCCATCTGACTGATAAGAAAAGCTTTGCTGATCTTCTTGTAGACTTCACATTTTTTGTAAAGAAATTATTTTCTTTCTCAGAAATGTCTTGTGACATTTCTCTTCTATGTGGTACCACTTACCCTTCTCATCAGAGGACGCTTTTGTTTAGGTGTTAACTTCCATAGTCGGCCTGGACGTCTCTGTAAGATGGTTGCAGTTCCATCTTTGTTATAGTTTTGCATCACTTTTGCTACAGTATTCTGACTGATAAGTAAAGTTTTGCTGATCTTCTTGTAGACTTTACATTTATTGCAAAGAAATTATTTTCTTTCTCAGGTTTTGTGACATTTCCCTTCTATGTGGTGCCATTGCTGATAGCATGAAATGGGAAGGAGTTTTCTTTATTAAGTAACTTCCTTTTACAGACACCTGTCTGCTGGACATCTGTTTAATGAATAATTACACTTACCTGTGGTTCAGTTCTTGTTAATTAGAATTTTGTTGTCTAAACTTAGCTTTTCTCTTAAGACTGTTACTGGGATGTTCTCATTTTTGAAACATGATCTTGAATGAGTTTGTTAAGAAAATTACTTTTTTGGGGTCTGCAAAATACCAAATCTTGTTTGCATTCAATGGCTCAAATTTGCGAGAGTATTTTGTAGTATGGTATCCCATATAAAATGATGATTCTGAAAGGAAACTACAGGTTTGCTGACAAATCTATTTGGGTGTACTGATTTATGCTAAACACTGTATATATATATATATATATATATATATATATATATATATATATATATATATATATACAGTACAGACCAAAAGTTTGGACACACCTTCTCGGTTAAAGATTTTTCTGTATTTTCAAGACTATGAAAATTGTACATTCACACTGAAGGCATCAAAACTATGAATTAACACATGTGGAATAATATACTTAACAAAAAAGTATGAAACAACTGAAAATATGTCTTATATTCTAGGTTCTTCAAAGTAGCCACCTTTTGCTTTGATGACTGCTTTGCACACTCTTGGCATTCTCTTGATGAGCTTCAAGAGGTAGTCACCGAAAAAGGTTTTCACTTCACAGGTGTGCCCTGTCAGGTTTAATAAGTGGGATTTCTTGCCTTATAAATGGTGTTGGGACCATCAGTTGTGTTGTGCAGAAGTCTGGTCAATACTCTGCTGATAGTCCTACTGAATAGACTGTTAGAATTTGTATTATTGCAAGCAAAAAGCAGCTAAGTAAAGAAAAACGAGTGGCCATCATTACTTTAAGGAATGAAGGTCAGTCAGTGCGAAAAATTGGGAAAACTTTGAAAGTGTCCCCAAGTGCAGTTGCAAAAACCATCAATCGCTACAAAGAAACTGGCTCACATGAGGACCACCCCACGAAAGGAAGACCAAGAGTCAGCTCTGCTTCTGAGGATAAGTTTATCCGAGTCACCAACCTCAGAAATCGCAGGTTAACAGCAGCTCAGATTAGAGGCCGGGTCAATGCCACACAGAGTTCTAGCAGCAGACACATCTCTTCAACAACTGTTAAGAGGAGACTTTGTGCAGCAGGCCTTCATGGTAAAATAGCTGCTAGGAAACCACTGCTAAGGACAGGCAACAAGCAGAAGACACTTGTTTGGGTTAAAGAACACAAGGAATGGACATTAGACCAGTGGAAATCTGTGCTTTGGTCTGATGAGTTCAAATTTGAGATCTTTGGTTTCAACCACCGTGACTTTGTGCGATGCAGAAAAGGTGAACGGATGGCTCTACATGCCTGGTTCCCACCATGAAGCATGGAGGAGGAGGTGTGATGGTGTGGGGGTGCTTTGCTGGAGACACTGTTGGGGATTTATTCAAAATTGAAGGCATACTGAACCAGCATGGCTACCACAGCATCTTGCAGCGGCATGCTATTTCATCCGGTTTGCGTTTAGTTGGACCATCATTTGTTTTTCAACAGGACAATGACCCCAAACACACCTCCAGGCTGTGTAAGGGCTATTTGACCAAGGAGGAGAGTGATGGGGTGCTACGCCGGATGACCTGGCCTCCACAGTCACCAGACCTGAACCCAATCGAGATGGTTTGGGGTGAGCTGGACCACAGAGTGAAGGCAAAAGGGCCAACAAGTGCTAAGCATCTCTGGGAACTCCTTCAAGACTGTTGGAAGACCATTTCCGGTGACTACCTCTTGAAGCTCATCAAGAGAATGTCAAGAGTGTGCAAAGCAGTCATCAAAGCAAAAGGTGGCTACTTTGAAGAACCTAGAATATAAGACATATTTTCAGTTGTTTCACACTTTTTTGTTAAGTATATAATTCCACATGTGTTAATTCATAGTTTTGATGCCTTCAGTGTGAATGTACAATTTTCATAGTCATGAAAATATAGAAAAATCTTTAAATTAGAAGGTGTGTCCAAACTTTTGGTCTGTACTGTATATATATATATATATATATATACATATATATATATATATATATATATATATAAACCTTATAAGTTTGGTATCACAGTAATCGTACTACTGACTCTGAATCATTTTGTCAGTTTGTTTTTACAACACAATACACACTGTAAAATGAAGGAACCCAAACCTGGCATTTTTTCTCATTTTTCAACACATTATATGATAAAATGAATGGTGTTGTTCAAAACTACAACACTAAGCGTCAGCACACTGTGATTTGCTGATCTGTAAGATGCGTTCTTTGTGCTGTGAAAATACACAGCTGTGATATCTCACCAAATATTCATAGTGGGAACTTAAAATTATGTTTTTCTGCCATGATTAAGGATGGTTTGGATGTATGAAACATGTTGACCTTTTATTTCTATCTTTGTGGAATTAAGGCTGCATGAACCAGTCACCAACCATTATCTGTATATGTACAAATATTAAGTGCTACTGAGTGCTGTAGGAAAAACTTAGAATAGTGAGGTGATTTGACAGTCCTGCCACAAATAATCTGTTTCTACTGCACACTTAAAATCTCTGATAGTGGGAATGAACCTGATTGCCTGCAGTAGTGCACTCCTGAGAGCTGGTGCAGCAGAGAAAATGTCTTGGACATGAGAGTGGGAGGTCCTGATTATGGAGGATGTTAATCTTAGCTCATTGGAGTGTAGATATGGTAGAGATGCAGGACTGTGCAGCAGTGTGGAGAGGTTTGTGGATGAGTGTAATGACTGGTACAGGGTGGATGCACCAGTGTAATTGCTGGACAGAAATATGAGACTGACTGCTGCATTAAGGATAATGAGAAATACATTTAGTGAGAAGAAGAGCAATTAGTGAGTTACAAGTATTTGTGAATTCAAGACAAAAAGGAATCAGAGCAACAGTAACAGATTTTACTTTTTTTTAATTAATAATGGGATGAATAAAATCGTGAACATTGTCAATAGAATAAATCAAAGTCAGGAAGATAGCCGAGGTCAGATACCAGGTGATCAGTAAATGACACGTCAGACGAGCAGTATGAATACCGCGGAGCCCGATGACAGAGGCATTACTGAAACTTGTCCAGGTTGACCAGTCAGAAGGCCACAGGTAGATGGTGAAGGTCCTTCTATACAGCTCCAGCAGTGATGATGGATCTGCTGGACTTCAGGGCGCTGAATGCTTAGGTGTCCCGTCTTTTAGATGGTTTTAGGGCAACAGTGACAGCATGCAAATGCGCGAGCAGCCCTGGATAATCCACGCCGGCAGGATGATAAGATCCGGCGGAAGATGGAACCTATGAGAAGAGAAATAAATATAATGTAAGTGATGGGACTCCATATTACATGATAATGCTGTGCAGTCACTGTGGCCGGACGGCAGAGGAATATTATCATACAGAGGTCAGGGGTCATTGTCAGCAATCATACATGTGACAATCCCATCACTGACAGATGACATCTACTCCACATGAATTATTCTCACTGACATCACACAACATGGAGTTGATTCTCACACTTACCTCGTCTCTTTTTCCCATTTTTTCCATTTTCTGAGTTTTGTTGCTCCATACTCAGATTTATTGCCGATTTTCTTTCTTCATGAGATGGAAATTCTGATGAAAAATTAAAAAAAAAATCAGTAACAATATATTCTTATAGGATCTGCTTTGTCATAATATGGATAACATAAGAGACCTATAGTATTGTATAAAACCATGTGGGAATATTTGAGCCTTGAAGTCAACATTCACATTGCTGGTGCTGTAGACATGTACATACCTGGCAATGGGGACGAGGGTGGCAAGATGGTAACAGCATCGTCTGTATTACATACAGGAACAGATACTTTCTGCCTGTTTGAAGAAGAAAAACATGTAAATCTCAAGTAAACTCCATATAAAAGGGGTTGTCTCACTAGAAGAACACCTACTATAAGGACTAGTAGGACATATGACTGTCATAGTGGGGAAGGTCTTCTGCTCAAGACTACCTTTTATAGAGAGCTGAGAGGAAAACAACTACCAAGAATGGCCGGCATTTCATACTACATCTCTCCTACAGTGAGGGCAGCACTAAAAGTGCATGACCGGCCACAATTATGGGCTGTTATCTCCAACAATTCCGAAAGCTGAAAGCACAATGACCCATAACCATGGGGCGGTGGATGCTACATTTGATATTATGGTATTTATGTCCTATATTTGGTGTTGTGCACATATATCAGCCTGGAGCTCCCAGTAATGACCCCATAATCTACTCACATTTCTGAGATGTTTGTGTTCGATTCTGGTGTACACTCTGGAGGGGCCTTGGGATCCTCGTTGTTCACCATCCCGTTAGTGGTGGTAGAGTGCTAAATGTGGATAACAATAAGTTATTAAATATACATACTTTTTAATTTTATAGATCCTTTTTTTGTACATATTTTGGATTTATCGATCACATACTTACTTTAGAAAGCCTCTCAGAAGATGATGATGCAAATATTCGGAAGATAAAGTTCTCATCGTCCTCACTTGTGCCCTCCTTATCCTCTGAGATCAGATGGTTGTTTTCATCAGAGTGATCTACAAGACATAGGTAATGAAGGATTGTTAGAGGGTGTCAGTATAACACAGTCGCTATATCTCACTAGGTTAATAGATGATGCAACGTAATATACAGAATACATGAAAAAAAACTCCTGTACAAAATTAGGGAAATAGGGATACAGTACGAACCCATGGTCAACATAGCTGAGATCCATGAAACATGGATAACATAGTAGACCAGAAAAACCATGTGGAAATATTTGAGCCTTGAAGTCAACATTCACATTGTTGGTGCTGTAGACATGTACATACCTGGCAATGGGGACGAGGGTGGCAAGATGGTAACAGCATCGTCTGTATTACATACAGGAACAGATTCTTTCTGCCTGTTTGAAGAAGAAAAACATGTAAATCGTAAGTAAACACAGTATAAAATGGGTTGTCTCACTATAAGAACACTGACTATAAGGCCTAATAGGACATATGACTGTCATAGTGGGGAAAGTTTTCTGCTCAAAACTACCTTCCATGGATCAGAACACAACTACCAAGAATGGCTGGCAAGTAATACTACAGCTCTCCTACAGAGTAGGCAGTGCTAAAAATGCATGACCTGCCACAATTATGGGCTGTTATCTTCTGCATTTTCTGAAGCCAAAAGTACAATGACCGTTAACCATGAAGCGGTGAATGCTGCATTTGATATTCTGATATTTATGTCCTATATTTGGTGTTGTGTACATAGATCAGCCTGGAACTCCCAGTAATGAAGTAATGACCCTTTATAATCTACTCACATTTCTGAGATGTTTGTGTTGGTTTCTGGTGTATACTCTGGAGGGGCATTGGGATCCTCATTGTTCACCATCCTGGTAGCGATGATACAGAGCTAAATACGGATAAAAATAAGATATAAAATATTTTTTTTATGTACTTTTAGAGTTGTTTTACATTTTTTTTACATGTTTTGGATTTATTAATCACATACTTACTTTACAAAGCTTTTCAGAAGATGACGTAAAATTTTGGAAGTCAAGGCTCTCATTGTTCTCACTTGTGCCTTCCTCATCCTTTGAAACCAGATGTTTGTTTATATCAGAATGATCTACAAGAAATAGGTAATGAAGTATTATTAGAGGTTGTCAGTATAACACAGTCACTATTTATCACTAATATTAATGGGAACAGATGATCACATATTAGGGAAGATGAGACAAACAGTCGCTTAGTCTAGATGACGTCTCCTTCTACTTACTGATAAATAAGCTGGTGTCTGCGTCTGAAACAAGCTGAGGAACATACTCCAGCTCCTGGCTCAGAATGTTGTCAAAGTCCAAGTCACTCAGGAATGGATGAACCTTGATCTCAAATGCTCCTCCTAGAAAAAGAAAAACAAAAGTGATGCGGACATAGTCAGGGATGGCTCCATATCTGAACAGTTTATCGTAATCTGAACTAATGACAAAACTGAGCCGACATGAAGGAAATAAACTGAAAGTCTTAGTGTGGAGAACTAGAAATACAGTAGATGAGCTGATAGAGAAATGCTGATCTTCATGGACATGAGCGATATGTCCTTGGTCTAATAAGGGAATATTAATACTAGTATATCTGTTACCTGTCCCAAGTCTACGCACAGGATTTCTTCTGAGCAGCTCAGTGATGAGATTCTGAGCATCCAGGGGTGGAGCGCGATCACAATTCCAAATTAGTTCTCCTGTTACATAGAAAATTACAGAAAATAAAACCTCTTTACTGGACTGTAACATAAAGCAAAGGAAATAACTAAACAAATGTAACCAATCAACGCAATGATCGGATTATTCTACTCACCAATGACAACCCTTTTATAAAGCTCAGTGAGGGAATCAGCATCAAATGGTACACATCCCAGCAGGAATTTATACAGGATGATCCCCAATGACCACCAGTCAACAGGTCTTCCATAGCCTTCTTTCAGGATGATCTCTGGGGCTATGTAACATGGGGTGCCACAGAACTGGAAACCAACAGAACATAGAGATGAGAATCGATGAAACAATTATTATGACAAGTTATCATCGTTAAAACACAATGCAGAAGATAAAATATTAGTGGAAAAGTTCTCTAGAAAGGAAGAACGTAGAGAAGAGACAATAGTGTGATGAGATTTGCAAATAACAAGCTAAGTTCTTGTAGGTGATGCTGACCTCACGGTCCTGGAACTCTCTGGAGATGTCCACTGCTAATTCCTTGTAGGTGTTGGTTTTCGGTATCATTAGACCAAGTTTTGAAATCCCAAAATCGGTAACTTTAATATGTCCAGTAGATGTAATCAGGAGGCTGCAAAAGAGAAGATGGTTTTAGCCTCACAGACTGAATGATAATAAATGACAACTTTCCCCACTTTATTATACTACGGGGGCACTTACTTTTCCGGCTTCAGGTCTCTGTGCACCACACCGTAACTATGCAGGTATTCCACGGCAAGTACCGCCTCTGCAAAGTACAAGCGGGCCATGGGGACAGAGAAAGGACCCCTGGTGCTTAGAAGGGTCCCACAGTCTCCACCTATAGAAGAAAGGAAATATGACCAGTGAGGGGTTTATACAGCAGATGACCATGATATACCACGAGCAGATAACCATGATGTATAATGAGCAGTGAGCGGAAACATCCTGGGGAGATCACACAGATAATGGCGTACATAGAAATCACAAGACCCCATATCAAAAGTTGTAATTGCCCCCCACCCTAAAAAATAAAAAAGAAATATATTTATATCCCTGTTGAAGCAGCTTGGTGTTCTCACCAGCAATACAACTTTTATGGCCATTTTAGAGTATGATGCTCCCAAAAATGCCCACACCCACACTCAATGAGTATGGTATCCCCACAGTGAATCCTCCTAAGGAGGCCACCACTTAGAAGGAGGCCAGCCACAACCCCCTACTCGGTGTGATGGCACCCACAGCAACCCTCCCACTCAGGATAATGGTTCCCACAGTCCCTCACACAATATAATGGTCCGCATAACTCCCCACTCAGTATGATGTCCCCACACAGAATGGGGGCCTCCATACAGAGTGAGGACCCCCACAGCACCCCACTTAATATGATGACCTCCACTCAGCATTCACAGTCCCCCCATATCTAGTCATACGGCCCCCTTTCAGTATTTTGGCCCCTACTAGCCACCTACTCAGTATTTTTGCCCCCACCAGCCCCACCTCCTTGAAGAAGCAAATACCGCTGAAATTGTGATGACAGGTGGAGGGATGCTGCCCACTGCTGAGCGTCGACAGACCCCCTCCGACTGATGAGCCCCATAGCGCCCCTGCACCAAGATCAATGAATTTACGAGCATCTTGGTAATAGATAACCTATAGTAAATGCTCTGTGGGGAAGTAACCAACAATGTCCTAATGATATGAGCAGTGATAAGATGAAAGCAGACATGGGCTGAATATAATACAATAGATGTGTCTTACCTCCTACATACTCCATGACCATACACAGGTGAGATCTAGTTGGAAAGGAGAAGAGCATGGAGACCACAAAGGGACAATCAGCAAATGTTAAGATGTCCCTCTCCAGAAAGGCCCATTCCAATCTCTGTGCAGTATTTAGGTTCCGCTTAGCCATTTTCTTCATAGCAAAGGTCTGGTGTGAGTCTTTATGATGCACTAAGTAGACGGCCCTGGAGAGAAGGAGAATCCATCGGTTATAATAAATCCTTATTAATAATCCATATATAGAAATCATTATATGTTTAATACTGGTATCCTGGTAACATTTCTCCTTGCGGAGAGTGACATGTTAAGCTTGTCAAGGTGAGGAGACTTTTAAGCCTCAATGATCCTCTGGGAAATATGCAAATTGTCTCTTCAGAGAGGAAGAGAACTAGAACTCTAGTGCCACCTATAGGAAGTAGTAATCCTAAAAGTCAATATCGACCCTTTAACGAGCCTTATCACATGACATGGAATAATAGCCATAACCAAAATCTCAATTTTCGGACACTATGTTTTGGGGTACAAGCACTCATCAGTGCAAAGTGTGAGATATGGTTTGGCTGGGTAAGAGGCATCTGACCGGGATCCAAGCGGTAACGTTTCTCCTTGCGGAAAAAGCCATGTTAAGCATGTCAAGGTGAGGAGACTTTTAAGCTGCAATGCTCTTCTGGGAAATATGCAAATTGTCTCTTTTCAGAGAGGAAGAGAACTAGCACCCTAGTGCCACCTATGGGAAGTAGCAATCCTATTTCCCAGAGGAGCATTGTGGCTTAAAAGTCTCCTCATGTCCGCAAGGAGAAATGTCAACCCCTTGGATACCGGTCAGACACCTCTCACCCAGTCAAACCATATCTCACACTTTGCACTGAAGAGGGGCAGTACCCCAGAACACAGTTCCTGCAAATTGAGATTTTGGTTTTGGCTATTATCCTAAGTCATGTGACAAGGCTTGTTAAAGGGTCGATATTGACTTTTAGGATTGCTACTTCCTATAGGTGGAGTTCTAGTTTGCTTCCTCTCAGAAGAGACAATTTGCATATGTTTAATACTAGAAGTCTGGCCGACACTATAAATCCACATCTAGAAATACATAAAATAGCACTACATAGATCACCTATTGGAGGTCTCCACAATGCCACTTCTGCCGGAGCCATCACCCAGGTCACATTATAGATACGAGAATCTACTGAAATTCTCTTTGGGCAGATTCGCTATAACTGACCAAATACAATTTAGTGCAAATAAAATTGGTCCAAAATGAATGTGCTCCAGGGCTCTCTTCTGCTGCTGAGGCCAGTGATTGGGCCCACATGGTCATGGTGGAGGGTGTAGATGTCATTGACGTCAATATGGTGTCACCCTTCATGTGACCATGTGTAGCCAACTTCTCTGATCAGCTTCATAATGGAGCCCCCCCATCAAAACAAAGATCAGAGTGGAGAGCAGAAAAGCTCAGGTGGAGGAGGCAGCATAAGAACAGATGAGAGTCTAGCACAGGCGAATGTAATAATATTATATTATTATATATTATATTATATGTAATTATATTATTTAAATCGCTTTCCTTACAGTTTGATTTGCTACAGATCACATAATTTCCCTATGATAACACTGAATGGCAGAGTGCAGGGGCAGAAGCATTGTCATAGGGAACCCTGAGAAATGTGGATTATGGCAACAGAAATCTCACCCAAAATTTCCACTGCTGATGAGTTTGGAAGTTTCATAGTCGGTCATATGCGGCTTTCTCGCCGGAACCAATGAATCCATCACGCTCTATAAAAGAATAAGAAATAATACTGATTTATTGAAGATGCAGGAAAAAAGTTACAGATGCAAAAACTTCTCCCCCCATATTATGTCCCAGATGATTTACACTGATATGATGTTGGGAGGATACAAACCGGACGCTGGGCAGACCTGGCGCTAGCACCCTGCACACCCAGGCAAGTGCCGGGGCCCTGAGTAGGCGGGCCTTGCTCCCCCCCCCCTCAATGCTTGCCCAGGACCACGGCCGGCACAATACTTACCTCTCCACAGCTGGTGAGCAGTGAGGTGAGCATTTGATTTTTTTTTTTATGTATGGAGGTATGGGGCATTATATGGGGGGAGAAGTGACATCCTGCATGGGGCATTATATGGGGGGGAGGTAGGGACATCCTGCGTGGGGTATTATATGGGGGGGAGAAGTGACATCCTGCAATGGGCATTATATGGGGGGGAGTGACATCCTGCATGGGGCATTATATGGGGTGAGAGGTGACATCCTACATGAGGCATTATATGGGGGGGACATCCTGCATGGGGCATTATATAGGGGGGTGACATCCTGCATGGGGTATTATATGAGGGGGAGAAGTGACATCCTGCATGGGTCATTATATGGGGGGGGGGAGTGACATCCAGCATAGGGCTTTATATGGGGTGAGAGGTGACATTCTGCATGGGGCATTATATGGGGGGTGACATCCTGCATGGGGCATTATATGGGGGGAGTGACATCCTGCATGGGGTATTATATGGGGGGAGAAGTGACATCCTGCATGGGGCATTATATGGGGTGAGAGGTGACATCCTGCATGGGCCAATATATGGGGTGAGAGGTGACATCCTACATGGGGCATTATATGGGGGGGTGACATCCTGCATGGGGCATTATATGGGGGGTGACATCCTGTATGGGTCATTATGTGAGGTGGGACATCCTGCATGGAGCATTATGTGGGGGGGGGACATCCTGCATGGGAAATTATATGGGGGGTGACATCCTGCATGGGGCATTATGTGGGGGGGATATCCTGCATGGGGCATTATGTGTGGGGGACATCCTGCATGGGGCATTATGTGGGGTGGGACATCCTGCATGGGGCATTATGTGGAGGGGACATCCTGCATGGGGAATTATATGGGGGGTGACATCCTGCATGGGCCATTATGTGGGGGGGCACAGCCTGCATGGGGCATTATGTGGGGGGCACAGCCTGCATGGGGCATTATGTGGGAGGGACATTCTGCATGGGGAATTATATGGGGGGTGACATCCTGCATGGGCCATTATGTGGGAGGGGGACATCCTGCAAGGGGCATTATGTGGGGGGGGCACAGCCTGCATGGGGCATTATGTGGGGGGTCAAAGCCTGCATGGGGCATTATGTGAGGGTCACAGCCTGCATGAAGCATTATGTGGGGGGTCAAAGCCTGCATGGGGCATTATGTGGGGGGCACAGCCTGCATGGGACATTATGTGTGGGGTCACAGCCTGCATGGGGCATTATATGGGGGCACAGCCTGCGTGGAGCATTTTATGGGGTCCATTATTCTATATGGAGCAATATATGGAGCTCATAATACGGTATAGAGGACTATGTGGTGCCATTATACTGTGTGGAGGACATTACTGTCCGGTCTGCACTGTGAGCTGTGAGGATTCGCCGCTTTCTGAGTTATTGTGGAATTTACAATAGATATCGCTCATGTAATGTAAGAAGTGAAATCTTCGGCCTTGTACTATATATATATATATATATATATATATATGTATATATATATATATATTTATCTGCGGTATCTGTGCATCATGAATCGTGGTATGTGTTAAAGGGGCCACTGAGACTCTTTCGCCCAGGGCCCACAAAATCCTGGAGCCGCCCTGCAACGGTCATCATACATTACTATAACATTCTGGATAATGTGGGAGATCACACAGAGGAGGACTTACAGGTAATCTGTCACCAGGTGTTTGCTATGTATTCTGAAAGCACCATGATGTAGGGGCAGAGACCCTGATTCCAGTGATGTGTTACTTACTAGGCTGTGTGTGGCTGTTTCAATAAAATCAGTAGATTATCACTAGAAGACTATCTGTCTAGCCAGGTAGTCCTATTGCTCTGTACCCCTGCCTCCACCACTGATTAGCAGCTTTCTGCCTATGCACAGTGTACACAGAAAGCTGCCAATCAATGGTGTGGGCGGGGTTATACAACACTCAGCATTCAGAGCTCTGCAGCAGAAAAAAATAGTGATTTTATCACAACTGCTCCACCGAGTAAAGTAATCAACACATGGAATCAGGGTCTCTGTCCCTGCATCATGCTTCTCTCAGACCAAATAGCATAAACCTGGTGACAGATTCCCTGTAATTCACATGTAATTAACACCATAGGGTCATCTACACTTAGAATAGAGACGTACCATGGTTGTATGGGGGATAATACTGGACGAGTCATTCACACCCCATGATCTGATGACACACACGCATCCCCCTCTATGATACTTACGGATTCTTGGATCTCCGGGATCTCACTAATTCCATTGTTAGGATTCGACAGCTCAGTTGTTTCTAAAATAATGATGAAGAAATGAAATGTATTAGAGGATATTATTCCTACATAGATAATACAGCAATATAACGGAGAAATGACAAGATGTCTGTAAATGGGATTAATACTCGTTATATGGGGATTCTAAATATGAGAATATACGGGGAATCCATAGATAAATGTAATGTAAATGATGGAGGAACCCCTTCATAAATAACAAAAGACTGACCATCACTTCCGAAAAGAAAATGGGTGTGAACAGGTGCATACTAAGAGTAGCCATCCAAATACATAACTAACAAAGTTGCACTCTGTAACGCTATAGCATGTAAACATGAAATAAATGAAATTTGAATTACATTACTGCTGTATAAAATAGGATAAAAGGAAGATACTTAGCGCATAATTTGGCCAATTCATGCATGGCCAGCAGCCACGGCAAGGCGACCTTCTTTTTCTGGGTGCATGCCAAGTAGCCACGGCAAGGTGACCTTTTTTTTTGCTGGGTGCACGCCCAGCAGTCACGGCAAGACGACCTTCTTTTGCTGGGTGCATGCCCAGGAGTCACGACAAGGCGACCTTCTTTTGCTGGGTGCATGCCCAGCAGTCACGACAAGGCGACCTTGTTTTGCTGGGTGCATGCCTAGCAGCCACGGCAAGGCGACCTTCTTTTGCTCGATGCATGCCCAGCAGTCACGGCAAGGCGACCTTTTTTGCTGGGAACCTATCTCCACCCATCAGCCCGGGGTGGTTTTAATTACAACAGGATCCTACCTACCCATATAAATGTAGGCTTCAGCCTAGGAGAGGATTCACATTAGGAGAGGATTCCAACAAAAAGATCGCCTTGTCATTGGCTGCTGGGCATTCATGAATTGGCCAAATTATGTGCTCAGTATCTTAGTTTTTTCCCATTTTCTAGAGCAGTAATGCAATTTAAATTTAATTTATTTCATGTTACTTGCTATAGCACTGCAGAATGGACCCTCCAGCACATGAATGAGGAAGCCCCCACCCACGCTGCACATATGAGTGATGGTAAGAGAGCTGAAACATAGGAGAGATTTGCAAATTAGCCTGGAAGTGCACTGGGGGCGTGTCACTGCACTTGGATTTCTTCTTTCACGCCCCCAGTGCACTTCCATTCTAATTTGAATATGGTGTCTACTTTACATTTCTCCTGACTGGCACATTGGATTTCTACAAACAATTATTATTAGGGGACAATGGCCTATACCGTCACACCACTACTTCTATATGTAACAATGTGCTGCCAGGTTCCCATTACACAGAGTAGAGAGTAAATCTAACATTATCCTCCGTCCTCTGTAATATCTGGATATTCCTTGTAGAAGGTCGGGTGATCGCTCACCTGTAATCAGATCGCTGTTCAGCTCCGGCTGACTCCTATTAGGGTCAGGGATTTTCGGGGTCACATTTTGCCCATATTTGGCGTCGCCTCCTGTTGTTTCCTGATAGATATAATATATATAATTACTATGTGGAAGATTTCACTAAATCACCAAATACATAAATCATGAAGGACTAAACCAACATTTACAGATGCACCAATTGTAACGATACAAATCCCGCGCCATCTTCAGACCTTTTCTCAGAAAGTCTCCTCAGATACGGTGGATTAAGATACGTCTATTAATATTGATCTTTACCGGGCGTTCCAATGAGCGTTCTAGTATAGACAGGACTTTTTCGGCCAGTTCTTTAAAGACAGCCAAATCTTCAGTCTGAGATCTTTCTTCAGCCTATAAAGAAGGAAAAATGGAAAGGAGAATTTTGAGATGAGAGCGATCAGAATGGAGGCGGAAATTGTATGTGACATCGGTTCTCTGTCTGCAGATACAATGACTACATACTGTATTTGGGGACTCGTTGTGTTTTACCGTATTTTTTGGACTATAAGATGCCTTTTTTTCCAAAATTTTTGACCTCCCTTCTAACACTCTCGCACCCCTCCAATCTATCCTAAACTCTGCTGTCTGACTAATCCACCTGTCCCCCCGCTATTTCCTGGCTTTTCCCCTCGCTCCGCCAATCCCTTCACTGGCTCCACATTACCCAGAGACTCCAGTTCAAGACCCTAACCTTGGCATGCAAAGCCACCCACAACCTGTCTCCTCCATATATCTGTGACCTAGTCTCCCGGTACTTACCTGCACGCAACCTCCGATCCTCACAAGATCTTCTTCTCTACTCCCCTCTTATCTCCTCTTCCCACAATCGCATACAAGATTTCTCCCGTGCATCCCCCCTACTCTGGAGCTCTCCACCCCAGCATATCAGACAGATTATTAATAATAATAATTGTCTGAATGTAGCTTACCAGGGGGGTGGCTGTGGTGGAGTGAGGTCACAGGAAGTAGGGTCACTGCTGCAGGAAGCCAGCAGTAGAAGTGGGGCGCTCCTGCGGGCCAGCGGGGTGTCCAGGAGGTGCGAGGCTGCGGGCCCTGGGCTTCAAGGAAATGTTAGCGGTGATTTAGGAGGGGAGTCCCCGCTCTGCCCATTGAATTTCTGGCGGTGGGCTTCAGGCAAATGGCCGCTGGAGGCAGTGCATGTGCAGATTTAGATCTCGGCTCAATGAGGAGCTGAGATCTCAAACTGCGTATTGGCCATCTCCAGCAGCCTACTTCTTGAAGCCCACTGCAGAGAAATCAATAAGCAGAGCAGGGCCTCCCCTCCTGAATTACCGCTAACATTTCCTTGAAGCCCAGGGCCCGCAGCCTCGTACCTTCTGGACACCCCGCTCCTCCCAGCTTGGAGCCCGCAGCAGCGCCCCACTCCTACTGCCGACTTCCTGCAGCAGCGACTCTGCCTCCTGTGACCTCGCTCCACTGCCACCACCCCCCCTCAGTAAGCAACCGAAAATTCGGACTATAAGACAGACCCCCATTTTATTATAATAAATGTTTTTCCTATTTACCTCCCAAAAAATTTTGGTGCGTCTTATGGTCTGCAAAATACGATATATTAGAAGAAAAAGCTTCTATCCCTCCATTATTATCTGTTAATATTGAGATGTTCTGTGCAGAGTGTCCGCCACTTACCTGGTGTAGTAATGTCCTGATGTTCTGAAGTAAATCCGTCAGATAGTCTGACGTTAGACGACATTGTCGGTGTTTGGTCAGGCAATCCTTTACTAGCTCCATCACCAGCCGGTGAGTGAAGCTGAGGACGCCATCGGGTGGTAGAAGCACACTGTTAGGACGATTGATCATAAGGATCATCAATAGTGCTTTTACCTGAGGAATGTCCAAAACAATTCCAGCCATAGTGAAAAACTGCAAGTGCTATCAGTCACTATAGAGCCAAGAAAGGCACGGGTGAGCCTATGTGCATTGCATATATAGCGACTGTGAGCAGTGATGTCACCATCACCTGTGATGTCATCACAGAATCTTGTGATAGAATCTTCACGGAGCAGCTCTGCGCAAATAGAATGCGGCCTGGTAATATATAATGTGAAAACACCATACAATTAACTACCCATGTTATCATGGCCGTTCTATTTTATATCCAATTAGAACACAACCAGGATAAAGGTGTGTTCACAAGTTGGATTTTGGCAGTATTTTTTTTCTACCTCAAAAATCAAAGGAGGCAGGAAAAACGCTGCTTAAAATTCAGGTGTTTTTACTTGTGTTTTTTTTTCCATTCATTTGAATGGGTGAAAAATGCTGCAAAACCTCTGAAAGACTTGACAAGCTGCAGATTTTAAAAAAATGCAAAAAAAACAGCATGTGAATGAGATTTCAGAAATGTCATTCACTAAGATGGTGCTGTAAAACACAGCATTTATTGCTGCAGAAGAAAAAACAGTGAATACACCCTAAAGATATCCTCAGTCATATTATGGGAAATATTGTATATTTCGCATTTATTATCTCACGTGTTTTTCTTCACCATAGAACTTTTAAGGCTGTGTGCCCACTATGCGTTTTTTAGGCGTTTCTGCAGCGTAACTTTCGCTGCGGAAACACTTAAAAAACGCTTGGTGATAGGTCTGCAATGGTCCCCAATGATAATCCGCATGTGCTGTGCACATGCCGCGGAGATTTCCGCTGCGGATTATCATTGCGGAAAAATCCGCAGCACGTCCTTTAATTTTGCAGAGTCGCTGCGATTTAGCCGCCATTGACTTGCATTGGAACGCATAACATCCGCATGACTACAAATACACATGTGGATATTATGCGACTCAATGCGTGGATGGTACCCGGGTCTGGAGATGAAGAGACTCTCCTCCAGACCCGGGTACCATAGTACCTGTAGTTAAAATAGAATTAAAATAAAAAATAAACATATACTTACCTTCTGATGGCCCCTGTCTGCTCCCGGCGGTGCTGCTGGCTCTTCGGCTGCTCGCGGTGGTAAAAGGACCTTCCATGATGCCATTTAGTCATGTGACAGGTCACGTGACCGCTGACATCGGCGGTTGCGTGACCTGTCACATGACTAAATGACGTCATGAAAGGTCCTTTTACAGCACCGTGATCCGCCAAAGACACCGGACGCACCGGAGAAGGAGATCGAGGACCATCGGAAGATGAGTATAATGTTTTTTTTTTATTTTTCACCATTATTATTCTTTTTTTTCATTATTGATGCTGCATTTGCAGCATTGTAACTTGGTCACACTATATAAATCCATGACGGTTGCATGGAATTATATAGTGTGACCAAGTTGTCAAGCACTTTTCCAAGTGATGCTAAAATCACTTGGCAAAGCGCTTGACAACCCAGGGAGATGCAGAAACGCTTAGGAAAAATCCGCAGCATTTCTGCATCGTGGTCATATATCCTAACTCATTGGCGAACCGTTATACAAGGCTATATTCACACTAGACGTTTTTTTAGCTCGCTTTTTTATGCAAATTTTCAGCTGCGTTTTACAGTACCAACAAAGTCTATGAGATTTCCGAAATCTCATGCACAAAGCTTGCTTATTTGTCCTCAGTATTTTGTGCTTTCCATGGCTTTTTGCAATAGAGTATGTCACTTGTTTCAGCGTTTTTCACCCATTAAAAAAAAGGGTGGTGGAAAAAAATGCTGAAAAAAAGCCTAGTGTGAACATTTTGCTGCGTTTTTAGTGAAAAAAGCAAGTATGTGACACACATTTATTCTTGTGATTTTCCCAAGTTTAAACCATCTTGTCTTGGTCACCTGAGATAGCAGCTTGGATTATTACAGTTTAATTAAATTAGTGATGCCTACAAAGTAAACATTGGTTGAGCTAGGTGTGAGATTGAACAACACGTGTGGCCCAGGGAGGTGTGAAAATGAACAATGCCTGAGCAACTCAATGGCAAACCATAATGTGAAAGTAAATAGTGTCCTACAAATTCAATGCACTGCCAGGGTCTTAGATAAACCATTCCAGACCAATTCACCCCCCACCCGCCCCCTGTTACATTTGTAATGTGTACTTTTTCATGAACATATGTCTTGCAATGGTGACCTGTTTTCATGTGTCTATGGTGGAAGCAAAGCTGAACTTTGGGATCCTGAAAAACGCACCAAAAATGCACCAAGAACCACTGCAAAAAAACACACCAAAACCTGCGTTTTTGACGCTACTTCTTTCCTGCCAAGAGATTATGTTTTGCTGCAGAAAAAAACACCTAGTGTGAATATAGCCTAAGACTTACTCTGCCAGCATTAATAGTCAATATTCTGTATAAAAATAGGACTCCAATCCAGGTATTCAGTTTATCATAAACAAGCCTGAGTTAATCTGCCAAATACACATAGTATGCTTTCTCATAGGTGAAATATAAATCCTGTTAAAGGTCCAAGTTGCAGCAGTTAAGTAGAACAAAACAGACCTCTTCATTCTTTGTAGGTGGAAAAACTTTCGAAATTATCAGTGTATCAAGTACTTATACTCCTGACTGTATATAGTATAATTGCCGCACTGCTACATACAGGTGCTTCTCAGAAAATTAGAATATCATCAAAAAGTGAATTTATTTCAGTTCTTAAATCCAAAAAGTGAAACTCATATATTATACAGAGTCATTACAAACAGAGTGATCTGTTTTAAGTGTTTATTTCTGCTAATGTTGATGATTATGGCTTACAGCCAATGAAAACACAAAAGTCACTATCTCAGTAAATTAGAATTAACAAGAAACACCTGCAAAGGCTTCCTAAGCATTTAAAAAGGTCCCTTAGTCTGTTTTAGTAGGCTCCACAATCATGGGCAAGACTGCTGACTTGACAGATGTCCAAAAGGCAGTCATTGACACACTCCTCAAGGAGGGTAAGCCACAAAAGGTCATTGCTAAAGAAGCAGCTGTTCACAGAGTGCTGTATCCGAGCATATTAATGGACGTGGAAGGAAAAAGTGTGGTAGAAAAAGGTGCACAAGCAACCGGCATAACCGCAGCCTTGAAAGGATTGCTAAGAAAAGGCCATTCAAAAATTTGGGGGAGATTCACAAGGAGTGGACTGCTGCTGGAGTCACTGCTTCAAGAGCCACCACACACAGACGTATCCAGGACATGGGCTACAAGTGTCGCATTGCTTGTGTCAAGCCCCTCATGACCAATAGACAACGCCAGAAGCGTCTTACCTGGGCCAAAGAGAAAAAGACCTGGACTGATGCTCAGTGGCCCAAGGTGTTGTGTTCAGATGAAAAGTAAATTTTGCATTTCATTAGGAAATCAAGGTCCCAGAGTCTGGAGGAAGAGTGGAGAGGCCACAATCCAAGCTGCTGGAGGTCTGGTGTGAAGTCTCCACAATCAGTGATGGTTTGGGGAGCTATGTCATCTGCTGGTGGAGGTCCACTGTGTTTTATCAAGACCAAAGTCAGCGCAGCCGTCTACCAGGACATTTTACAGCACTTCATGCTTCCCTCTGCCCACAAGCTTTATGGAGATGGAAATGTCATTCTCCAGCAGGACTTGGCCCCTGTCCATACTGCCAAAAGTACCAATACCTGGTTTACACACAACAGTATCACTGTGCTTGATTGGCAGCAAACTCGCCTGACCTTAACCCCATAGAGAATCTATTATAGAGAATCTATGGGGTATTGTCAAGAGGAAGATGAGACCCCAGACCCCACAATACAGATGAGCTGAAGGCTGCTATCAAAGCCACCTGGGCTTCCATAACACCTCAGCAGCGCCACAGGCTGATCGCCTCCATGCCACATTGCCGCATTAATGCAGTAATTGATGCACAAGGAGCCCGACCAAGTATTGAGGGCATTTACTAAACATACATTTCAGTAGGCCAGCTTTTCGGATTTTAAAAACATTTTTCAAGCTGTTGTTATGAAGTATTCTAATTTACTGAGATAATGACTTTTGTGTTTTCATTGGCTGTAAGCCATAATCATCAACATTAACAGAAATAAACACTTAAAATAGATCCCTCTGTGTGTAATGACTCTATATAATAGATCCCTCTGTGTGTAATGACTCTATATAATAGATCCCTCTGTGTGTAATGACTCTATATAATAGATCCCTCTGTGTGTAATGACTCTATATAATAGATCCCTCTGTGTGTAATGACTCTATATAATAGATCCCTCTGTGTGTAATGACTCTATATAATAGATCCCTCTGTGTGTAATGACTCTATATAATAGATCCCTCCGTGTGTAATGACTCTATATAATAGATCCCTCTGTGTAATGACTCTATATAATAGATCACTCTGTGTGTAATGACTCTATATAATATAGGAGTTTCACTTTTTGCATTGAAGAACTGAAATAAACTAACTTTTGATGATATTCTAATTTTGTGAGAAGCACCTGTATATAGTATGAAGCCCCACTGCCCCATATGTGTATGTATAATTTGATGCACATGACTCGCCCCCTGGGCCGTGGGGTACACGGAACCGGGCCTTCTAGTGTACGGTGCTGATGGGGGTAGTAGTGGCAACCCGATCCCGTGGCTCAGGGTGGTCAGACCAAATGGTGGCAGTCTATTTATCAGTGTTTTGAATGTCCGACTACGCCACCAGTGGATTGCGATCAGGGATAACCGCCGCTGCGAGGCAGACTACTGAGGCTGGTGTTGGTGTGCAGCACAGGTGTAGGATAACTCCCCACGGGAAGAGTGTAGCCTCAGGGCAGTGTAGGTGGATGTTGGGGGTGATAGTGCAGGCCGCAATAGTAAGAGTTCAGAGTCCGCTTCAAACAGTTCAGGGTCTTTATTGTAGATATTATTAATGACCCAACAGTACCGGTTAGGAATGGGCCTGGGTGTCTGAGAGAATTCGGGTGAGCCCCACTGGTCAGGGTGAGTGTGTAGGCCTACCGTTTTCTCTATGCTCTTTCTGACTATCCCCCTTTTCGTGGTGTAATAGCCCACGTCCCTGAGCTGGCCGTGTACTTCTCGCCTGTATGGCATGCGACTAGGGCCTTGGGTACCTGTTGCTTGCTCCTCGCTGTACAGGTCCCTCTGTGTGGCGGAGCCTCCAGGCTTCTTAGGCCAAGGGACCTGAAATCCCTCGCAGGTTGGTTCTCTGCTGCTGGGCTTGTAACCCTGACAGCCCCGGACCCCAATGCCCGGTAGATTGGTTCTCTTCCAGGACCGGCTCTCGTCGCCTCTGTCCCTGGCTTGCAGTTTCTCCTCTGCCTCACGGACTCCTCAGCTACAGCTGAACTGTCCCTCCTTCTCTGGGACTAGTCTCACTCCTGAGCTAGGTCTTCCAGTTCTCTCTAACCCTGCCCCCAGTTCCAGCTTTTATAGGGGCAGCCAGCTTCCCCTGCTGGCCTGGGACAGGAGGTGCTGTATGCTAATTGTCCCTAACCAGGGGACCACCCTCCTGCTCTCAGACACAGATTATTGTTTGTGGCATCCAGGCCTGGGGTGAAACATTCTCCCCTAGTAAAATGTAGTACTCCGGACTAAACAGGAAACACAAATACAGGGTATAAATGACAACATAACATATATACAAGTATATTTTGTCCTTGAGGTCACGGCGCTTCCGTGACCGGGTGTCCATTTCACCCAACAAGGTGAAGTTTTCCACGGTGTGGGGACCTGTTTTCATAAACCCCAATTTCCTGGCCTTGGGCGTGGCGACAAGGCTGAGCTCTCTACTTTGGGCCACAAGGAGGCCACACCAGACAGATTTTTCTTCCGTGGCCATCTTCGAAAGAGGGCACCAAGCGCAACTATCTACAAGATAGTTCCGGTTATTCAGCGTCCATAACCTGTTAGTCCATGAACTAGAAAGACTGGAAAAACATAATTAGCAACCAGGCAACAAACATAAAACATTTACAATATACAGCATTTAGATCTTCCAGCGAGCTGGTATTTGCCCCCTAGTGCTCCGGGTTGACCTGCGTAACCCACTGTCTGGTGGTGGTCTAACCTGACTTTCCCCACTAGCATTCAGGGTACAGCTACTAGCTGGGTTTACAGGCAGTGCAGGCAGCTATCTGCGGGTCCTTTGGCTTACCGCAGGTATGGCAGGCTCACTGTCAGCAGAGGGTTGACTCTCCTGGGCTGCTGGCATGGGTTCTTCTGCCTCTAGGGCTGCTTGGTCTTCTGATTCCTCCTGCTCTCCTGTAGGTTCCTGCTGGGTTGGTTGAAGGAAGTGTAGGACGGGTACCACTATTGCATCATTTATCCGAGTCCAGGACCGGGGGAACTCTCCAAGAACTGTGCTGATCATTTCTTTCTTGTCTTCTGCGGGTTCAAGGTCATCTTGATCTTCTCCTGCACTCTGTAGTTGCTCGGGGCACCTTTTTAGGTGGTGTCTGGAGACGGTGCTAGTGGTTTCTCCTCCAACCTTGGTAATTACACATACCTTCGGGTTGTTGTGGTTGGACTGCAGTACTGTGTACGGGTCGCTCTCCCACTGGTCATCTAGCTTGTGAAGCCTTCTCTTCCGCTTCAGGACCTGCTCACCAGGTTCCAGGGGACCAGCAGGGGCGTGTTGGTTGAAGAGCCTCTCTTGCTTTTCTCTCGCTTGAGCCAGACTCCTCTCCACACTCTCCTGTACCTTCTTGTACTGTAGCTGCCGTTCCGTATCCCAGTCCGCGTCTGGGGAGGTGTCCTCGGGGGTCAGGACTCCCATCTCCAGGTCTATCGGCAGCTTACCTGGTCTTGCCCTCATCAGGTAAGCCGGGGTGCAATTTGTAGCATGCACCGGGATATGGTTGTATAAGTCTATCAGGTCTGGCAGCTTCTCCGGCCACAGGCTGCGTTCTTCCAGGGGCAACGTTTTGAGGAGATCAATGACGATATTATTCATTTTCTCACACAGCCCGTTGGTTTGTGGGTGGTAAGACGTTGTCCAAATCTTCTTACAGCCGTAGAGGTTGCAGAACTCCTGGAAGATTTCAGCCTCAAACGCTGGACCTTGATCTGTCAAGACCTGTTCCGGATACCCGTGTGGATGGCAGAAGTGTTGTTGGAAGGCTCTGGCCGCTGTTTGGGCTGTCAAGTCTTTAACAGGAACCACCAGCAGGAACCGGGAATAGTGGTCCACTATTGTCAGGGCATAGACGTAGCCCGACCGGCTTGGAGCCAGTTTCACATGGTCCAGAGCTACCAGCTCAAGAGGCTGCCTGGTGACGATGGGCATCAAGGGCGTCTTCTGGCTGGTACCGCCTTCCTTCTGAGGTTACATGGGCCACAGTCCCTGGACCACTTCTCTATGGCCCCTCTCATTCCGACCCAGTAGAACCGCTCTCTCAGTAGGAACTCCAGTTTCTTCCACCCGAAGTGTCCCGCTCTGTCATGGTAGGCCTCCAGTACCATTGCTGCATCTCGTCTCGGGACCACTACCTGCCAGGTCAGCTCGTGCGTCCGGTGGTTGACAAGCCTTCTGCACAGCTTACCTTCGTAGAGGAATAGCCTGCTTTTCTCCTTCCATAACTGCTTGGCTTCCTCTGGAGCGTCCGAGCCAGGGTTAGCGTCTGCCTGGGTCAAGAGGTCTTTCACCAGGCGAATTGCAGGGTCACTATCTTGCGTTTCAGCCCAGCCGTGGTGAGGTAAGGAATTGAACATGACAGTGGTCAAGTCTTTGTCTCTTACAAGGTGGGAGTACTGAGTGGCCCCGTACCGGTGGAATGCAGGGAGCTCTATTTCCTCCAACTCGTCTGGATCTTCTCCCTCATCGGGCAAGTGGGGCATTCTCGATAGGGCATCTGCATTGGCATTGGCTCGGCCTGCCCGGTACTTGATGGTGAAGTCATAGTTTGCTAGCCGGGCCATCCACCGCTGCTCTAGGGCACCAAGTCTCGCATTGTCCAGATGTGTCTACGGATTGTTGTCCGTGTACACAGTGAACTTCACAGAGGCCACGTAATGCTTGAAACGTTCTGTTACGGCCCACACCACTGCCAAGGACTCCAGCTTAAAGGAGCTGTAATTCTCCGGGTTTCTCTCGGTGGGCCTCAGCTTCCGGATGGTGTACGCGATCACCCTTTCTCTGCCCTGTTGGTTCTGTGACAGTACGGCTCCCAGCCCCACATTACTGGCGTCTGTGTGGAGGATAAAAGGCTGGCCATAATCAGGGTAGGCCAGGTTCTCATCCCCCGTGAGGGCCATCTTCAGCTGGCGGAAGGACTCCTCTTCCGGCTTGTCCCACTTGAAGGGTGGCTTTTGGCTTCTGGTCTTAGATTGTCCTATAAGAGGTCCTGCATAGGGGCTGCCATCTTGGTGAACCTGGGGATGAACCTTCGGTAGTAGCCTACCAACCCGAGGAACTGCCTCACTTCTTTTATGTTAGAGGGGCTTGGCCAGTTCTTTATTGCCGTGATTTTGTCAGGGTCGGGGGCTACTCCTTCTGCACTCACCACGTGTCCCAGGTACTGTACCTTCGGCTTTAACAGATGGCACTTGGAGGGTTTCACTTTCATGCCAAAGCCTGCCAGGGCCTCGAACACCTCGGCCAGGTGCTTTAGATGGTCCTCGTAAGTCTTCGAATAGACAATCACGTCGTCCAGGTAAAGTAGGACCGTCTCAAAGTTTCGGTGCCCTAGACAGCATTCCATCAGCCTCTGGAAGGTCCCGGGTGCGTTGCAGAGCCCGAACGGCATATAGTTGAATTCACTTAATCCCATCAGGGTGGTGAAGGCGGTCTTCTCCTTATCAGCCTCTGCCACAGGAACCTGCCAGTACCCACTAGTAAGGTCCAAAGTAGAGAAGAAATTAGCTGATTTTAGTGCGGCCAAAGACTCCTCTATTCTAGGCAACGGGTATTTATCTTTATGGGTGATACGATTGACTTCTCTATAGTCCACGCACATTGTCATAGTACCGTCTTTCTTTTTTACCAGAACCAAGGGGGCTGCCCAGGGGCTACAACTGTCTCTATTGACCCTGGCTTCCTTCATTTCTCTCAGAATGCCCTTTGCGTTCTGATAGTGTGCGGGGTGGTACAGGTCTGTATCTTTCAGCAATTGGTGGGTGGCTCCCCGTGGGGATGTGGTGTTCTACTCCTTTCACTCTGCCGAAGTCTAGCGGGTGCTTACTAAAGATTCTCTCGTACTCTTGAACCACCCGGTAGAGTCCTTGTTTTTGGTGCAAGGGAGTGGAGTCAGCACCCACGTGGAGTTTCTGGCACCAGTCCTCCTTGGGTTTCTGGGAACCATTACCCTCCGCCTGGGGAGATGGAGGCAAGGGTTCCACGGCCCTGACAGCATTGTGTTCAACAGTATACAATTTGGCTAGTGTAGCGTACCGGGGCAAATGTACTTCCCTTTCCCCAATGTTTAAGATCCGGACGGGCACCCTTCCATGGCGGACATAGACCACCCCCCGGGCTGTCAAAATGGTGGGCCTGCTGTCTGAGTACACGGGTTCTACCATGGCTTGGTAGTCTCTCCCTCTTAACCCGATTGCAGTCCGACACCAGATCATTTCACTTTTGGGGGGCATAGCAATGGGGAACGAGTCGCTCATCCTCACGCTACCGATCTCACCACCAGACAGTTCTACCTGTTGCCATCTCATCAGGGCTCTTATCTCCTTCTGGAGGACCCTCTGTTGGCTGGAGCTCGCATTCATCGCCACCTGCTGAAAAATTACAATTACTTCTGAAAGACAATTTTCAATCACATTAGTACCCAAGGTTATTTTAGGGTGACTTTCTCGATGGTCAATGTCCACAATGATCACTCCCTGTGCCGGCAGTTCAACTTTACCAATCTTAATGGTCATCTCTCTGAACCCCACCTGCGGCACGGGTTGACCATTGCTGGCGATGATGCTCAAGTCATCGTCTGGATAACGAGTTATATCAGTGTCACTCCAGTACTGCTTGAAAAGTACATAGGGGATGGTAGTCACTTGGGACCCGGTGTCCAGCAGTGCACTCATGGGGATACCGTCCAGCACTACGGGTAAAACCGGGCGTCCCCCTACGTACTTATCACGCCAATTAGATGGGCCTGATGACCTTATGCCTGGGGGTTGGCCCTTTGCCCCAGGTCGGACCCATTTAAAGTACAGTACCTGGCTACGTGTCCCGGCTGGCTGCAACGGCGGCAAATCGGCTGTCCATCCTCAGTGTAATGATCGGCGGGCCTCCCTCTGAATGACGGGATCCTCCTCCGTCGACGCCACGGGACATCCTCCGGACTGGAAGCCAGCTTGATTGGTCCTGACAGGTCCATCTGTAACGACTGTACGGTCCTGGTCAATGCAGCAACACTCTTTGTTAGTTCTTGGACCTGATGGTGGAGGTTTGCAGGCGGGGATGGATTTAGGGCCTGCGCATCAGCCCCCACAAGGTTTGCGGGATAGGGCGCCGCCCCCTGGTGGTAAGGGATGGCAGGGCGCCGGGAAGCTACAGCGCCACCCGGTGCAGGTTCTCGGAGCACCTGGATGGCCCTATCTTTGAACTGTGCAAAAGTCAAATCGGGGTTCTGTAGGGCCATGAGGCGCAGCTGGGTTCTGTGGGCGCTGGACAGCAGACCTTCTATGAACTGGTCAGTCAATAGTTTATCTGTATCCTGCACGCTGCCAGGGTCAGCTTGCTTAATTGCCCCCAAGGCTTCCTGTAAATTTAGGGCATAATCTCGGATGCTATCTTGAGCTCGCTGCTTACATCCATAGAACCGCATTTTGATTTCTGCTGAGGTACGGGTATCAAAGGTGTCCCGTAGACGGGTCAGAACCCCCCTTACAGTCCTTTTCTCCTCAGCTGTCCAAGACTTTACCTCCCGCTGGGCCGCACCAGTTAACTGCCCTATCAGTATGCTTACCTTCTGTTCTTCTGTCAGGGGATAAACTTTGAACAGGCTATACAGCCTTTCTTTAAAGTCGCCCAAGGTATGCGACTCGCCAGCATACTGGGCATCCAGGCCGCTCCGGGGATATAGGCAGGGGTGGATTAAGAGTAGCAAGGGCCCCGGGCAGTTTAGAAGGCGCGGGCCCCCTCCACACACCTGATTTATCACGTGACATGTCACATGATCCCCTGTGATAGATCATGTGATAGTTCACAGGAAATTTATTTGGCATAATATTAATTGTGCTGCCTCATCTGAGAGCAGCACAATATTGGGGCAGATACCCTGATTCCAGCGATGTGTCACTTTTTTCAGCTGCTTGTTGTCATTTTGAGAAAATCACCGTTTTATCTGCTGCAGATCTAGCAGCTCTCTGAATGCTGCGCTCTGTATAGCCCCGCCCACACCACTGATTGGCAGCTTTCTGCCCATGCTCAGTGTACACAGAAATCTACTGATCAGTGATGGGGGTGGGGTCCTACAGAACTTACTAGTCATCTAGTGATAATTACCTTCTGACAAATCAATGATTTTATCAAAACAACACTAAGCAGCCCAGTAAGTGACACATTACTGGAATCAGTGCCTCTAACCCTACATTATGCTGCTCTCAGATTAGGTGGCAAAAACCTCATGACAGATTCCCTTTAAAGGAGCTGTAAAGACAAAAAAGTTTGTATTAAAAAAAATACAAGCCATTTGTTAAATTAACTTTTTTTTTATTGTTAATTCACATTAGACTGTATCTTCAACACTTTTGTCAGCAGGTCTTATTACAGACTCTGAATAGGGCAGCTCTCTCCCTCTCCCTCAGCAGAAAGTCACAGCATGGTTAAAAAACGGGATCTTTTATGATTTTCTCATAATAAATAAAAAAGGACATGCAAGTCCTCCAAACTATTTTCCGTTTCTCTATAGGGAAGGTCCTAAATCTTTCTTGTTCTTTAGTTGATCACATGTCAAAAATGCAAAGCATTTACTATGAACTCGCCTAAAAAAATATACACTTGGAGAGTAATATCATCATTTGCATGTAAATATTCCTTGACTCTAAGGGCTCGCTCACACTGTCGTATAACACGGCCGAATGCTATGTGATGTTTTATCGGATAGGACTCGGCCCTATGTTATACTATGGGACAGTGCGATTATTGGCATGAGAAAATAATCTCATTCGATATTCGGACCATGTGCACCCATACAAGTCTATGGGTGCACGTAAAACATTGGACTGCACTCGGATGTCATCCAAGTGCAGTCCGATGAACACTCACAGAGACTATGGAGAAGATGGAGAAATTAAGTTCTCCATCTTCTCCATATCTGTGCTGCGAGAGAATCGGATCACACTCAGTTGAAGCTCTGACAGAGTTTGAGCCCAGTGTCATTAGCATAATTGGCCCTATTCTCTTGCATGAGAGAATATATGGCTTAGTGAGTGGACCCTAAAACTGAATAGTAGTGACGGACAGGCACCTCACAAGCGGGATCCATGTAGCTCTCAGATGTTATGTAGGTAGGGCTTCATTCCATGGGGTAGGGTTTAATTTCAAGGTATATAAAAAAAATGGACTTGAAATGAAAATTAAATGAACACATAAAGCACTAATTGAATTATTTTTTTCGTATTCATGTTTGCAGCCCCTTTAAAAACCCTTTGAGGACCAAGGCACATATATGTCCCATAGTTTTAAACTGGAAAAAAAATTGATTGAATAAAATTTAAGGTCCTCAAAGGTTTAAGTAGGTCATAAATTCATATGAATACTTGCTCATACAATTGCACATGCCAAAAGATGAAGAAGAACAGAATCAAAAATATGACATTAAGTGGAGCACTTACAGGTATTCAAGGTGAAAGAGACCAGCAAAGGCATCGTCTCGAATGACAGTAAATGAGTTAGAATTCAGCAAGCTGAAAATGAAGACAGCAGGTTAGAAGCGAACCAGACTTTATGGTGCTCAGAATTAGTCAAGCAGAATTTATTGACTGCTCTTGCAAAGCACTGAGACTCCCGCTGTGTATAGATGGCGCCGTGCGGCCTTCCGCTGTGTATAGATGGCGCCGTGCGGCCTCCCGCTGTGTATAGATGGCGCCGTGCGGCCTCCCGCTGTGTATAGATGGCACCGTATAGATGGCTACGTGCGGCCTCCTGCTGAGTATACGTGTATAGATGGCTATGTGCGGCCTCCTGCTGAGTATAGATGCCTCACGGCGCTCCCCCCAGAGACAGCAGGAGGCCGCACAGCGCCAACTATACTCAGCGGGAGACCGCACGTAGCCATCTATACACAGCAGGAGGCCGCACGGCGACATCTATACTCAGCGGGGGGCCGCACGTAGCCATCTATACACAGCGGGGGGCGCACTTATCCATCTGTACACAGCGGGGGGCCGCACGGCGCCGTCTATAATGCACAGAGCCCCACCAGAGACATCAGGAGGCCGCACGGCGCCAACTATACTCAGCAGGAGGCCGCATGCAGTCATACACACACACAAACATATACAGACACGCATAAACACATTTGAAACACAAAAATACATACAAACAGACATCACACAATGACATCTGCCCACACACACACACACAAACAGACAGACATCACACACACACACCTGCCCACACACACACACACCTGCCCACACACACACACCTGCCCACATACACATCTGTGTGTGTATGTATTGTGTGTGTGTGTGTGTATAATGTGTGTGTATGTATACTGTGTGTGTATGTATAGTGTGTGTGTGTGTGTATAATGTGTGTGTATGTATAGTGTGTGTGTATGTATAGTGTGTGTGTGTGTGTATAATTTGTGTGTGTGTATTTTTTTTTTAAGTTAAAAACAAGTAAAATGCTTGTGGCATCAATATCAAGACTCCAGATATAAGGGCCTATTCACACTGAATTTTGCAATGCATTCATCTCCTCTTTCCAGGCTTCTATCTAAATCCCTGAAAATTGGCATTCAGATGTGCCTTGACATAGCCATTGATTTGAACAAAGGCAAACCAAGGCTAAAGTCTGAATCTTTAGGCTCCATTTTCTCTGCTTTCAGATGTCTCATTTCAGACAGCACAATCCTGAATTTCAGGGATTCAGTTGTAAGCCTTGTGTAAAGACCTGAATGCAGCGCTGAATGTAGTGTGAATAGGTCCTTACATCCTACACCACCTCAGGGGATTGTTGTTATGGAGTATTGCCCCTGGGTGGCCGCAGTTATTACCACCACCAGGGCTCGCGGTCACCCACCCTAACTTTGGTATTCTGGGGAGCTGGTATAATGAATATCTGAGAAGAGCCCTAGAGAAGCAAGAACATTGGACAACCAAGAGGTGGTGGCCTCAAGTCAGGTGTAGTGTTCAACAGGGCAAGACTTTCTAACCTGCCCCCCCCCCACACACACATATACACACACCTGCCCACACAGACACACACACACACCTGCCCACACACACACACACACACACACACCTGCCCACACACACACATACACACACACATATACACACACACACACCTGCCCACACACACACACACATATACACACACACACCTGCCCACACAGACACACACACACACACCTGCCCACACAGACACACACACACCTGCCCACACACACACACACCTGCCCACACACATACACACCTGCCCACACACACACACACACACACCTGCCCACACACACACACACACCTGCCCACACATAAACATACCTGCCCACACACAAACACACCTGCCCACACACACACACCTGCCCACACACTCACACACACCTGCCCACACACATACACACCTGCCCACACACACACACAAACACCTGCCCACACACACACCTGCCCCCACACACACACACCTGCCCACACACACACACACCTGCCCACACACACATCTGCTCACTCAGACACCTGCCCGCAAACACACACACACACCCATATACACACACCTGACCACACACACACACACACCTGCCCACACACACACACTTGCCCACACAGACACCTGCCCCCACACACACACACACACATATACCCACACACATATACACACACACCTGCCCACACAGACACACACACATATACACACACCTGCCCCCACAGACATCTGCCCACAAACACACACACACCTGCCCACACACACATCCCCCGGCTCAATTCCTCCTGCCTGCTCTCTCTCTTTTCCGGTGCAGCACCGCAGGCCGGGGCGCACTGTGTGACGTCACAGCTAGGAGACACAGCCGCGCACAGGGCCATGTCTCCTAGCAGTGATGCGGCCGGGCCAGCACAGGGAAGTTAACTGCTGCAGTGCTGGCCCGGTGGATGAAGAAGTAGCGGCGGCCGCTGCTGGGGGAGCGGTCCGGGCCCCCCCCTTCTGCCACTGCTACCGCTATGTGCCGCGGCGGCCCGCACATATAATGAGGGCAATCCAGATTGCCCTCATTATAATCCGCCTATGGATATAGGGCATGGAAAACGGCATCACAGCTGCAGCGGCTACACTGGTGGTAGAGGGTCCCTCCGCGTCCGACATCTTCCTCCCCCCTAGTTAACTGTGGCCTACCTTCTGGCGATCCTCTTCTGTAGGCCGCGGCTCCGCTCGCGATGCTCTGGGCGAGGACCTTGCTTTGCTCAGTGATGACGTCGGCATCCGCTGGATCTCCTTCCAGGACCTTGAGCAGCGTCTCAGCGTAGGCGTGGCGTCCCGAAGATGGCGCCCGATGGCGGGAAACGCTCCGATTGGCGGGAAATGGCCCCGAATGGAGGGAAACTTCACTCAGATATGTATAGAGTCTTTTCCAGGCACGCAATACCCGTTTGTTGCGGGTTGGTCACAATTCTGCCGACTACGCCAAAGCTGACTCGCCCCCTGGGCCGTGGGGTACCCGGAACCGGGCCTTCTAGTGTACGGTGCTGATGGGGGTAGTAGTGGCAACCCGATCCCGTGGCTCAGGGTGGTCAGACCAAATGGTGGCAGTCTATTTATCAGTGTTTTGAATGTCCGACTACGCCACCCGTGGATTGCGGTTGGAGATAACCGCTGCTGCAAGGCAGACCGCTGAGGCTGGTGTTGGTGTGCAGCACAGGGGTAGGATAATTCCCCACGGGAAGAGTGTAGCCTCAGGGCAGTGTAGGTGGATGTTGGGGGTGATAGTGCAGGCCGCAATAGTAAGAGTTCAGAGTCCGCTTCAAACAGTTCAGGGTCTTTATTGTAGATATTATTAATGACCCAACAGTACCGGTTAGGAATGGGCCTGGGTGTCTGAGAGCATTCGGGCGAGCCCCACTGGTCAGGGTGAGTGTGTAGGCCTACCGTTCTCTCTATGCTCTTTCTGACTATCCCCCTTTTCGTGGTGTAATAGCCCACGTCCCTGAGCTGGCCGTGTACTTCTCTCCTGTATGGCTTGCGACTCAGGCCTTGGGTACCTGTTGCTTGCTCCTCGATGTACTGGTCCCTCTGTGTGGCGGAGCCTCCAGGCTTCTTAGGCCAAGGGACCTGAAATCCCTCGCAGGTTGGTTCTCTGCTGCTGGGCTTGTAACCCTGACAGCCTCGGACCCCAATGTCCGGTAGATTGGTTCTCTGCCAGGACCGGCTCTCGTCGCCTCTGTCCCTGGCTTGCAGTTTCTCCTCTGACTCACGGACTCCTCAGCTACAGCTGAACTGTCCCTCCTTCTCTGGGACTAGTCTCACTCCTGAGCTAGGTCGTCCAGTTTTCTCTAACCCTGCCCCCAGTTCCAGCTTTTATAGGGGCAGCCAGCTCCCCCTGCTGGCCTGGGACAGGAGGTGCTGTATGCTAATAGTCCCTAACCAGGGGACCTCCCTCCTGCTTTCAGAAACAGATTATTGTTTGTGGCATCCAGGCCTGGGGTGACACACACACACTGCTCTATATTTAGTATGATGCCCCCACTCCTCCATATATATAGCATGATGGTCCCACTGCTCCATATACAGGTGCATCTCACTAAATTAGAATATCATCAAAAAGTTAATTTATTTCAGTTCTTCAATACAAAAAGCTGTCTTTCAGCTCATCTGCATTGTTGGGTCTGGTGTCTCTCATCTACCTCTTGACAATACCCCATAGATTCTCTATAATAGATTCTCTATGGGGTTAAGGTCAGGCGAGTTTGCTGCCAATCAAGCACAGTGATACTGTTGTGTGTAAACCAGGTATTGGTACTTTTGGCCGTGTGGACAGGGGCCAAGTCCTGCTGGAGAATGACATTTCCATCTCCAAAAAGCTTGTGGGCAGAGGCAAGCATGAAGTGCTGTAAAATGTCCTGGTAGCCGGCTGTGCTGACTTTGGTCTTGATAAAACACAGTGGACCTACACCAGCAGATGACATGGCCCCCCAAACCATCACTGATTGTGGAGCCTTCACACTAGACCTCAAGCAGCTTGGATTGTGGACTCTCCACTCTTCCTCCAGACTCTGGGACCTTGATTTCCAAATGAAAATTGGAACTCTAGGACCTTGTGGAGTGTGTCAATGACTGCCTTCTGGACATCTGTCAAGTCAGCAGTCTTCCTCATGATTGTGGAGCATACTGAAACAGTATTGAAGAACTGGAATAAATTAACTTTTTGAAGATATTCTAATTTAGTGAGATGCACCTGTATATACTATGATGGTCCCACTGCCCCACATACATATAGTATAATGGCCCCACTACTCCATATGTAGTATGATGGACCCACTACTCCAGATATATAGTAGGATGGCTCCACTGCCCGATCATTTAAAAAAAAAAATAACGTTTATTCTCACTTAATCCTGATTCCCTACATCACGGCCTCTGTCTCCTCTTCCATGGCGGGACAGCAGAGCAGAGCGATGCAATGATGTCACCGAGCCACCTGCGTGAGTATGCTGACATCTCGTTAACCGCAGGCCTATGGCGATCTGTGGCATATGAAAGAGATAGTGATAGGGCAGGGAGCTTGTGTCTCACTACTTTATCATGCGACGCCTCTGCATAAGAGACATTAGGGCTACATTAGCTACGTCACAGAAGACACTGGGGCTGGAGTATATAGAATAGGAGACACTGGGGCTGGCGTATATTCATCACAGGATACATTGGGGCTAGAGCATATACATCACAGAAGAAGCTGGAGTATATAGAATAGGAGACACTGGGGCTGGAGTATATAGAATAGGAGACACTGGGGCTGGCGTATATTCATCACAGGATACATTGGGGCTAGAGCATATACATCACAGAAGAAGCTGGAGTATATAGAATAGGAGACACTGGGGCTGGAGTATATAGAATAGGAGACACTGGGGCTGGCGTATATTCATCACAGGATACATTGGGGCTAGAGCATATACATCACAGAAGAAGCTGGAGTATATAGAATAGGAGACACTGGGGCTGGAGTACATAGAATAGGAGACACTGGGGCTGGCGCATATACAGTTCTGCTCAAAAGTTTATATACCCCGGCAGAATTTTTCCTTTCTTGGCCTTGTTTCAGAGAAAATGAATGATAACAAAAACACTTTTTCTCCACTCATGGTTATTGGTTGGGGGAAGCCATTTACTGTCACATTTCTGTGTTTTCTCTTTTTAAATCTTAATGACAACTAGTGATGAGCGAGCATGCTCGCTACTGCTCGGTGCTTGCCCGAGTATCTCACTGCTCGAGATGCTCTGCGCTCACCGAGTATTTCCGGGTTGGTCGGGCGGGAAGTCGGGTCCCCTCCCTGCATGTTTGGCGCTCTTTACAGAGCCAATGAACATACAGTGATTGCCTGCCATGCACTGTAATGCCATAGCCATGTTGGTTGTGGGCATTACAGTGATTGGCTGGCCGCACAGCGTCATCAGGTCTATATCTGACCTGGCGCCGCCATGCTCATCACAGTCACTCTGGATCAGACAGTGTAGGGAGAACTGCTGCTGCGTTAGGGAGAGATTTGATCGTGCATTAGGTAGTGTAGTGAGAAAAACCGCACATTACACATATCCATCTCAACAAACAGTCCTTCTGAGGACTAATCCATCTGCAGAGATATCAGGCAGGCAGTGTATATAGGCAGGCAGGCAGGGTATATAGCAGACTGCAGTGCATATAGCACAAGAGGCTCCATTCCAATTCTGCCTTCTGCTGCTGTTAGATATTTCTATACAAAGGCCCAGGTCTCAGGGGCGAGGAATACTTTTCTTTGGATCTTAATCCTCATTATTTGCTTATAAAGCAATCCAGAGAACACCGTTTTTCTGCGCCATTTGCTTGTTGGCACTGCAGAATACAGCCAGGTCCTTTCCATATTAGAGCGCTAGAAATCCAGCTATTTAAAACTGTGTTTTCTCCGTCACACGGATCACATATACGTTGTCAGAAAATACTGCCATTTCTGGCCTCCATTTTTTCAGTGTGTCAGTGAAGCAATTCACAGCAGTTTGCTGTTCACACTACTTACCTACAGGCCAGGAATTTAAAACTCTGTTTTCTCCATCACACCGATCACATATAACTTCGCTTCAAACTCAGTCATTTGTAGTGAGCGTGGAAGATACTATCCTCCATTTAAAATGGGCAAGGCACGTGGCAAGGGACGGGGAACTGGACGTGATGGTAATGGTGCATGCAGAGGCCGAGGACAAGGCCGTGGGCAAGCCGAAATTGTGCCACAGCAAACACCCACATCTTCTCGCCTGACCTTCCTGTCCCAATTTCTAGGGGACCGCAGCACACCACTATTGAACCCAGATCAGTGTCAAAAGGTTGTTGGTTGGATAGCGGATAATGCTTCCAGTCACTTAGCCACCAGCACCCTGTCTTCTACACGGTCAAGTCTCAGTAGCCATGAGTCTGGACCTCATATTCCTCACCCTGATCCTCCTTCCTCCCACCATGCCGAGTACCCAGAGACAACTGATCCCACACTTGGACAATCTGAAGAGCTGTTCACTTTTCCATTTATAGATTCGGGCCTCTCGCCCGGTCCACTTGAAGCGGGGCAAGAGGAGATCACGTGTAGCGATGCCCAAATATTTGAGCAGCCACGGTCACATGAAGGCGACGGTGGGAAACTGTCACAAGAGGTGGACGATGATTAGACACAATTGGCAGAAAGTCAGGAATAGTACCAGGGTGCAGAAGTGGGTGACTAGGTGGTGGATGATATAGTAACTGACCCAACCTGGCAGGAGGACATGCAGAGCAAGGACAGCAGCACACAGGGGGAGGGAGGCAGAGCACCCCAACAGGCAGGAAGAAGCAGTGTGGTGGCCGCAGACAGAAGGCAGGCTACCGTTTCCCGTAACACCAACACGAAGGAAGTTGCCACTACAACTGTTAGGTCTTCCCGAGTCTGGTTGTTTTTTAAAGACTCTGCCGATAATTCCAAAAAGGCCATTTGCATCACGAGCCAGACCAGCATCAGCAGGGGTGGCAAAACGACCAGCCTGACCACCACCAGCATGATCAGGCACATGGCAGCAAATCACTCGACTTTGTGGGCCGAACACCAGGGTCCAGGAACAGTGTCTACAGGTGGCACCATTGCTTCTTCTGCTGTTGTGCATGCAAGTCAATCCCCTGTCCATAGTGCATGCAAAGATGCCTCCTGCCCTGCACCTGTCATTGCACACTCTCAAGTAGCAGCATCAGGAAGCACGTCCATGTCCTTCTCCCAGCACAGCGTTCAGTTGTTCATACTCCAGTCCTTGGAATGCAAGCGCAAATATGCAGCCAACGTCCCACAGGCCACACTACTAAATTCTCACAATTCACGACTGCTTGGCTCGAAATGTTGCCTTTTAGGCTTGTGGAGACAGAAGCATTCTGCAACCTGATGGCGGCGGCCGTCCCTCGGTACTCTGTCCCCAGCCGCCACTATTTCTCCCAGTGTGCCGTCCCCACATTACACAAGCACGTGTCCCAAAACATTAGCCATGCCCTCAACAACGCAGTTACCGGTAAAGTCCACCTAACCACGGACACGTGGACAAGTGCTTGTGGGCAGGGACGGTACATCTCGCTGATGGCACACTGGGTTAACATAGTGGAAGCCGGGACCCAGTCGGACCTTGGGACGGAACACATCCTCCCGACGCCAAAGATTGCAGGCCCTAGGTCAATCAGGGTTGTCCCCACGGTCTACAGCTCCTGAACCTCATGCTCCTCAGCCTCCTCCTCCTCCTCGGCCTCTATCTCCGAAATGACCACATCAGTCACAAGCTGGAAGCACTGCAGCACTGCCTCGGCCAAGCGGCAACAGGCTGTGCTGAAGCTAATATGCTTAGGTGAAAAAACACACAATGCTGAAGAGTTATGGCCAGCTCTGAAAGAGCAGGCAGATCTGTGGCTCAAACCGCTGAACCTACAGCCAGGCATGGTCGTGTGTGACAATGGCCGGAACCTGGTGGCGGCTCTGAGGCGAGGCGAGCTCACACACGTACCATGCCTGGCCAATGTGCTTAACCTCGTGGTTCAGCGGTTACTCAAATCCTACCCGGAGCTGCCGGATCTGCTTGTTAAAGTATGCCGCCTGTGTGCCCATTTTAGAAAGTCAGCTACAGCTTCCGCCGCCCTTGCAGTGTTTCAGCAGCGTTTGCAGCTTCTGGCTCACAGACTGGTGTGTGATGTCACCACACGTTGGAACTCTACATTGCAGATGTTGGGAAGGATTTGTGAGCAGAAGAGGGCAGTTGTTGAGTACCAGCATCAAAAAGGCTATCGGTATTCAGTTCAGACTCCACACATAAGACCTCAGTAGTGGACGTGGATGTCAGACATATGTACCATCCTCCAAAACTTTGCGGACTCCACCAAGATGGTGAGCGGCGATGACGCCATAATTAGCGTCACCATCCCGCTTCTCTGTCTTCTGAAAAGCTCTTTGCTCACAATCAAAGATGATGCATTGCAGGCGGAGCACGATAAGATGGAGCAATTAACCATACAGGGTGATTACACACAGCCAAGCCTCATCTCATCCCAACGTGGATTGGGTGACAATGAGGAAGAGGAGGAGGAGGAAGGACAGGAACTAGTTTCATGCACTATAGACGGTGCTATCTGCACAGCTGTCATATCGTCTGTTCAGCGTGGATGGCCAGAGGACAGAGAGGAGGAGAAGGAGAGCATGGTCAGTCATCCTCTTGGTGAGGACACGGAAGTCTTGCCTGTTAGTAGTCTGGCACGCATGGCTGAGTTTATTTTATGCTGCCTTTCCCATGACCCTCGCATTCTCAAAATTTTAGGTCATTACTGGTTGGTGACACTTCTAGACCCACTCTACAAGGAGAACTTTATATCTCTTATTCCTGAGGCGGACAGGTGTACAAAAATGAGGCAGTACCAGAAGGCCCTTGTTGCGGAACTATTAAAAAAATTCCCATCTAAAAACGCTGGAGGCAGAGGGCACACTTCGTTCGACAACCAAGGCCCCCACTCTGTCACTTCTTCTCTCTGACTGAACAATGTTCTAAGATGGTGCCCTCTAGAACATGAGCCCAGGTGACCAGCAAACAATGGGCTCCTATCTACGCTCAGGAACCAACCCCTATCTGCTCCTACATCACTGGGTATTCCTACCCCCTCCCCACTCCAGCCAGGGACATGGTCTGTCGTGCCTGCATTTCTGTCTAATGGGAGCACCGTTGAGCTGTCCCTCGGAAATGGGGTGAGTGTCCTGTATGCAGCTAACTGAACCCTGGTCCATACTCCATCCTTACCCGGGAGTGGAATATCACACCTCTGGCAGAGGTGCAATACCCCTGTAGCGGCCGAGCCCTCGGGGCGCTACATTTTTATGATGCCTTTCTAATGGTAAAAAAAATTTATGATGCGCTCCTCCACGTCTCTTCCAAGGGCCATTGAAGTGCCTCCAAACTTTTTGGCAGCCCTTGCAGTCACTGCATAGTCCAACACTATGGGAGACTCTCTCCTTTCTAATGGGAATTTGTCATTACTGTGGCCTGGTCTATGTGTCTTTAAATTCTTAGTGGGTTTTTCCTAAACTTGGTCAGCCGTTGGACTCACTGCATACCCTATAACTGTATAGCAGACCCTCTCCTTTCTAATGGGAACATGTCATATCTTGTTACTGTGGCCCTGCTCTGTGTGTCTTAAATTCTTAGTGGGGATTTTCCTAAAATCTGTCAGCCGTTGGACTCACTGCATACCCTATAACAGTATAGCCGACCCTAGAATTTCTAATGGGAATTTGTCGTTACTGTGACCCTGCTCTATGTGTCTTTAAATTCTTAGTCGTTTTTTTCCTAAAATTGGTCAGCCGTTGGACTCACTGCATACCCTATAACTGTATAGCAGATCCTGTCCTTTCTAATGGGAGCATGTCGTACCTTGTTACTGTGGCCCTGCTCTGTGTGTCTTTAAATTCTTATTGAGGTTTTTCATTAAAATTTGTCAGCCGTTGGATTCACTGCATACCCTATAACTGTATAGCAGACCCTCTACTTTCTAATGGGAACATGTCGTACCTTGTTACTGTGACCCTGCTCTGTGTGTCCTTAAATTCTTAGTGGGGTTTTTCCTAAAATTTGTCAGCCGTTGGATTCACTGCATACCCTATAACTGTATAGCAGACCCTCTCCTTTCTAACGGGAACATGTCGTACCTTGTTACTGTGGCCATGCTCTTTGTGTCTTTAAATTGTTAGTGTTTTTTTTCAAAAATTTTGGCCACCCTTGCAGTCACAGCATGGGCATTACCACTATAGAAGACCCGCTCCTTTATAATGGGAACATTTTTTTTACTGAGACCCTCCTCTATGTCTCTTCAAAGGGGTATTAGGTTGCGTCCAAATTTTTGACAACCCTTGCAGTCACTGGATGCGCAATAACAGTATAGGAAACCCACTTGTTAATAATGGGAACAACAAAGCATAGCCCTCTGATGGCTCTCTAACAATAGCTAGGGCCGACTGCTGGCCTTTTAAGAATAGTAAGGGCCGTCTGATGTCCCTATAAAAATAGGCTTTATGACTTTCAGAGTCCCTCCATCATAAATAAAACAGGATGTGTCTGATGACACCACATTGCCAGATGAGGTTGTAAAATGTTAAAGTGACATTTCCCGGTGAATGCATTTTTCATAAAAAATAACATAAAAAAACATAACAATAGGATCTTTCTTTAGTATAAAAAACAGCATCACCAATTTAACCTCAATGTAATCACATTGTTCAGCTCATGTACCTCCTCCTCCATCTCCGAAATGACCACATCAGTCACAAGCTGACAGCACTGCAGCACTGCCTTGGCCAAACAGCAACAGGCTGTGCTGAAGATAACATGCTTAATGCTTAATTGACAAACCGCCCAGCGCTGCATAGTTGTTGAAAGCTGTAACACAGCAGCTTGATCTGTGGCTCTCACCGCTGAACATACAGCCAGGCATGGTCATGTGTTACAATGGGCGGAACCTGGTGACAGAGAAATGACAACCGGGGTAGATAAGGTTTCCCTCTATGCCAGTCCTTTCACAGAGCTAAAGAATATGGCTGTGGTGAAATACAACTCCCACTGAGAAGCTGTTTCAGATTGAAAAACATTGTGCCCACCAGAGGATTTGTTTCTGAGAGCTAACCTTTCTCACCCGCTCAAGAGCCCCATAGCAGCTGCAAAGTTAGCGCTATCATGAACTCTCCTGAGGTAGAAGCCAAGGCACACCAGAGAATTCTCTGGTGGGACTGTCCAACCCTACTGAGAAGCAGTCCTGGCTAAGAAAAGTGTGTGGGAAGATTCCAGGACACTCTATTTTTACTGAGGAGGAAACACATGCAAACATGGGGAGAACATACAAATTTCTTGCAGATGTTGTCCTTGCTGGGATTTGAACCCAGGATCCCAGTGCTGCAAGACTTCAGTGCTAACCACTGATCCAATGTGCTGCCGTTCACCCTCTAATATCTAACAAGCTGGAGAAACTTGAACCTACTGCCACTCTATCATCAGCTCCTTTGTGAGAAAATTTATTTGGGCAGCCACTCAGTCTACCAAATAAAATTCCAGAGAAGGAAATTGAGGATGGCTTCGCTACTGGTACTGGGGGCAGTGCTAATACCATGGTGTTGTACCATAGTTTGCTG
This sequence comes from Phyllobates terribilis, assembly GCF_046119375.1. Lineage (NCBI taxonomy): Eukaryota > Metazoa > Chordata > Amphibia > Anura > Dendrobatidae > Phyllobates > Phyllobates terribilis. The sequence continues at coordinate 1,992,439 of NW_027362959.1, forward strand.
GAAATATTCCAGGTTGGTAGGAGGCAAGAAAATTGCCACAGAAAAGTACCAGCAGTAATGTTCAGACCACATTTCAAGTGCAAGCAGCTTTATAGGACTTCCTGGGAGAAATGACACGCAGGGTAGATACGGTTTCCCTCTATGCCAGTCCTTTCACTGAGCTAAATACAACTCTTATCAAAAAAAGTTGTGGACTGGCTCCGTACCGTCCCTGGCCACATTCACCTGTCCACGTGTTTGTGGTTAGGCAGTCCTTCTTAGTAAGTGCACTGGGTAGGGCATGGGTACTGTTGTGGGACCCGTGCTTGTGGAAGGCGAAGGCGATACCGGGAAAATTACTGGCGGCTGGGGACCGAGTATGGACACCCGGCCGCCACCTGCATGAGGTTGTGAAAAGCTTCCACCTCCACAAGCTTAAAAGGCCATATTTCAAGTGCAAAGAGCTGCCCAGAAATCTGTCAGTTTAGTGTTGCGGTCTGTGGGTGGGTGGGTGGCTGGCTGCATACTTGCAATTGCATTCCAAGTAAAAGAAAACTAAGCAGATGATGGCCTCTATCATCATCATGGCCTCACCTCGGCACTATGAACTCTCCTGAAGGAGAAGCCAGGGCCCGCCGGAGGAGTCTCCGGTTCTCTGGTGGGCCCGTCCAACCCTGCCGAAAAGCAGCCCTGGCTAAGAAAAGTGTGGGGGCAGGTTCCCGGACACTCTATGGCTGCTTTTTTAATGCGGATCGGCCATGCTTATGCATGTTATTTCTCAAAACGCATTACGGATCAGGCCATTTTCCAACTCTGTATTCAAGAAATTAAATGCACAAAGAAAGATGTGTGTGTGTCAAAGCACCATTGACAAGTGCAAGTTGATGTTGGATGGGCTGCCATTGCTTCTGCAACAAGCTCATTTACAGGATTTTCTGGGAGAAATGACACGCAGGGTAGATACGGTTTCCCTCTATGCCAGTCCTTTCACCGAGCTAAATAGAACTCTTAGCAAAAAAAGTTGTGGACTGGCTCCGTACCGTCCCTGGCCACATTCACCTGTCCACGTGTTTGTGGTTAGGCGGTCCTTCCCAGTAAGTGCACTGGGGCGGGCACGGGTAATGTTATGGGACCCGTGATTGTGGAAGGCGGAGGCGATACCGGGAAATATAGTGGCGGCTGGGGACCGAGTATGGACACCCGGCCGCCGCCGGCATGAGGTTATGAAAAGCTTCCGCCTCCACGAGCCTAAAAGGCCACATTTCAAGTGCAAGCAGCTGTCAAAAATTTGGCAGTATAGTATTGCAGCCTGTGGGTGGGTGGCTGCCGGCATTCTTGTGCTTGCATTCCAAGGAATGGGGTAGGGACAACTGAACACTGCAGTGGGACAAGGACGTGGACGGTGATTGTTTCAAGTCTGCAACGACAGGTGCATGGCGGGAGGCATCTTCGCATGTGCCAAGGATCACTTATGATGGGCACACATTTAGGCAGTGACCTGGGAGTCAGAGATGTTTCCAGAGGTCTTCCCCTTGCTGTTCCCATGTCTTTTCAGCACTGTATGCATGTGTCTGATGATGTGTCACACACCACATGGCCAGATAAGGTTGTAAAATGTTAAAATGACATTTCCTGGTGAATGCATTTGTCTTGGTTGAAAGCAATGCAAAAGTGCAAAAACGTGTCAAAAATGCTACGTGTGTAGGAGTATTTTTGTTTTTGTTTATTTATTTTGCCTTATATACAAGTCATCACCCTGGAAAGGATGTTCCTTACGCCGTAAAAGTGGCGTAATACTCTGACGACGTTGTTGACAGCAGTGTTCTGGGAGTCAGAGATGCTTCCAGGGGTCTTCCCCATGTTGTTCCCATGTCATTTGAGCACAGTTCCCATCGATTTGGGTAATTTTTAGGCCCTCTGCAGACCGCCGTGGGGAGCCACCTGAAAAATGCTCAAGTTTCCCCTAGACTTATATTGGGCTCATTGCTCGGGTTGAGCACCCGAGTATTTCAATTTGCTCGACCCGAGCAACGAGTACTCGAGCATTTTAGTGCTCGCTCATCACTAATGACAACCAAAAACATCCAAATAATCCTGATCAAAAAGTTCACATACCCTGGTGATTTTGGCCTGATAACATGCACAGAATTTGACACAAATGGGTTTGAATGGCTACTAAAGGTAACATCCTCACCTATGACCTGTTTGCTTGTAATCAGTGTGTGTGCATAAAGCTGAGTGAGTTTCTGGGATCCAGCCACTGACTTTTCTGGATTTTGAGATGGGGAAAGCAAAAGAATTATCAACGGATCTACGGGAAAAGGTAGTTGAACTGTATAACACAGGAAAGGGAGGCAAAAAGAGTATAACACAGGAAAGGGATACAAAAAGATATCCCAGGAATTGATAATGCCAGTCTGCAGTGTTCAAACTGTGATTAACAAATGGAAAATCAGATGCTCTGTAAAAACCAAACCACAGTCAGGTAGACCAACAAAAATTTCAGCCACAACTGCCAAGAAAATTGTTTGGGATGCAAAGAAAAACCATCAAATAACATCAGCTGAGAACACACTTAGGGGTGTACTCACTTTTGTTGCCAGCGGTTTAGACATTAATGGCTGTGTGTTGAGTTATTTTGCAGGCACACCAAATTTACAGTTAAACAAGCTGTACACTGACTACTGTACATTGTATCAAAGTGTCGCATCTTCAGTGTTGTCCCATCAAAAATATATATATGTATTCCGGCCCATTTTTGGAGTTTTGTGTGAAATTATGTCCAATTTGCCTTTTTTTTTCTCAGTTTTTTTGTGTTGTTCCAATAAACACAAAGGAAATAAACATGCGTGTAATAAAACATGTGTAATTTTCTGAAACAATTTCAAGGGTGCCAGCACTTTCCGCCATGACTGTATATGCAGGTAGAGTCCTTAACCCCTTTACAACCCAAAGTGGTTTGCACGTTAATGAGAAGGCCAATTTTTACAATTCTGACCACTGTCACTTTATGAGGTAATTACTCTGGAACGCTTCAACGGATCCCCCTGGTTCTGAGAATATTTTTTCATGACATATTGTACTTTATGATTGTGGTAGAATTTCTTCGATATCACTTGTGTTTATTTGTGAAAAAACAGATATTTGGCGAAAATGTTGAAAATTTTGCAATTTTCAAAATTTGAATTTTTATGCCCTTAAATCGGAGAGATATGTCACACAAAAAAAGTTAATAAATAACATTTCCCATATGTCTACTTTACATCAGCACAATTTTGGAACCCAAATTTATTTTTATTAGGGAGCTATAAGGGTTAAAATTGACCAGCGATTTCTCATTTTTCCAACAAAATTTACAAAACCATTTTATTAGGGACCGCATCACATTTGAAGTCACTTTGAGGGGTCTTTATGACTGAAAATACCCAAAAGTGACACCATTTTTAAAACTGCACCCCTCAGTGAATCGGGTCATCATGGCAACATCCGGGAAGCCGCGGCACACATTGCTGGAAACCGGCAGGAGAGGTGACTATCCCGATCACCTCCCCTTGCCCCCGCAATGCTGCGAACGACTTCGATCACAGCATTGCGGGGGTTAATGTGCGGGACCTCTCCCAGCACATAGCACCGGGTGTCAGCTGTGACAATCAGTTGACACCCGGCGGCGATCACGCCCGCACAGCCTGTGTGCGGGCGCGATCGCAAAGATGTACTAATACATATCAGGCTCTTAAGTCCCAGGGCGCAGATACGTATCAGTACGTCTTGGGCTTTAACCCCTTAATAACATCTGACGTACTAATACGCGTCTGTGCCCTGGGACTTAAGAGCCAGACTCGTATTAGTACGTCATCGCGATCGCGCGCGCACATAGGCTGTGCGGGCGCGATCGCCGCCGGGTGTCAGCTGATTGTCACAGCTGACACCCGGTACTATGTGCAGGGAGCGGTCCTGCACCGCTCCCAGCACATTAACCCCCGCGATGCTGCGATCGAAGTCGATCGCGGCATTGCGGGGGCAAGGGGAGGTGATCGGCGATACTCACCTCCTCTTCCGGCTTCCAGCGCAGTCTGCAAAGGCTTCCCGGGTGTTGCCATGACGACCCGATGTCGTCATGACAACATCCGGGTCACCAGAGAGCAGGAAGATTGCTTGTACATGCGCAGTGCATCTCCAAGCAATCTTCACACTGTGCATTTCTGACAGCCTTCATGGCATAGGGATGGTGCTCCATTCCTGTGCCATGCAGGCGATCAGAAAAAAAAAAAGTGAAAGTCCCAGAGTGGGACAAAGTAATAAAGTGTATAAACTGTGTGAAAGTGGAAAAAAAAAAAAAAAAATGTGCAAAAATATTATAAAAAAATAAAAAAAATAATACACCAAAAATAAAAATATAATGTACCCATCAATAAATATTATTATAAAAAAAATATTTGGTATCGCCGCGTCCGGAAAAACCTGACCTATAAAACTGTCCCACTAGTTAACCCCTTCAGTGAACACGGTAAAAAAAAAAAAAAAAAACGAAGCAAAAAGCAATGCTTTATCACCATACCGCCAAACAAAAAGTGGAATAACACGCGATCAAAAAGACGCATATAAATAAAAATGATACCACTGAAAACGTCATCTCGTCCCGCAAAAAACAAGCCGCCATACAGCTTCATCAGCCGAAAAATAAAAAAGTTATAGCTCTCAGAATAAAGCGATACTAAAAATATTTTTTTCTATAAAATAGCTTTTATTGTGTATAAGCGCCAAAACATAGAAAAATGATACAAATGTGGTACCGCTGTAAACGTACTGACCCGAAGAATAAAGCTACCTCATCAATTTTACCACACGCGGAACAGAATAAAAAAAAATAAAAAAAACAATTCCTGAATTGTTGGTTTTTGTTTATTCTGCCTCCCAAAAATCGGAATAGAAAGCGATCAAAAAATGTCACGTGCCTGAAAATGGCACCAATAACAACGTCAAGTCATCCCGCAAAAAACGAGCCGTCACATGACTGTCTGCCAAAATCTGGAAAAATTATAGCTCTCAAAATATGGCGATGCAAAAACTAGATTTAAAAAACAATGCGTCTTTTAGTGTGTGACAGCTGTCAGTCATAAAAACCCCATATGATTCTGGCATTGCTGTAATCACACCGACCCGAAGAATAAAGTCGTCTAATCACTTATACCGCACAAGGAACGGCGTCAAAAATAAACTCTTGGGTTAGGATTGGGCTAGGGTTAGGGCTGGGTTTGGGGCTAGGGTTGTGCTGGGGCTAGGGTTGTGCTGGGGCTAGGGTTGTGCTGGGGCTAGGGTTGTGCTAGGGTTAGGGCTGGGGTTGGGATTTTTTTCAAAAGTAAGAAAAAAAGATGACGATATGGCGACTAGTGTTGAGAGCAAGTGCTCGCTACTTGAGTTTGCATCGGGTGCTCTGGTATGCATTGAGTATCGTGGGTATTTGAGTGACATGCTCGAGTCTCTGCCCCATATGCTTCGCGGCCAAAAAACTTTACGGGGATTGCCTGCCATGCACGAGCGATCCCCACATGTTTTTTTTGGGGTGTCTAATAACCGTGAAACAGGCGGAGCAGGGACTCGAGCATGTCACTCGAGCACACGCTGTACATGGTGCATACCTGAGTACCCGATGCAAACTCAAGTAGCGAGCACTTGCGCTCAAGAATAATGACAACTTATTCAATATGATGACCTAATGTAAACAAATTCTGTGCCGTACCTCTGGGTTCAAAATGTTCACTATACACCTTAATAAAATCCTTGAGGGGTATAGTTTCCAAAATGGGGACACTTGTGGGGGAGCTCCACTGTTTAGGCACATCACGGGCTCTCCAAACGCGACATGGTGTCCGCTAACAAATTGAATGGAAAATCGGCTCAAATTGTTAGCGGACGCCATGTTGCGTTTGGAGAGCCCCTGTGTGCCCAAACATTGGAGCTCCCCCACAAGTGACCCCATTTTGGAAACTAGACCCCCGAAGGCACCTATCTAGATGCATAGTGAGCACTTGGAATCCCCAGGTGCTTCACAAATTGATTCGTAAAAATGAAAAAGTGAAAAAAAAAAACACTTTTTCATTTTTATGAATCAATTTGTGAAGCACCTGGGGTTCCAAGTGCTCACTATTAATCTAGATAGGTGCCTTGGGGGGTCTAGTTTCCAAAATGGGGTCACTTGTGGGGGAGCTCCAATGTTTGGGCACGCAGGGACTCTCTAAATGCAACATGGTATCCCCTAACAAATTGAATGGAAAATCGGCTCAAATTGTTAGCGGATACCATGTAAAGTAGACATGTGGGAAATGTTATTTATTAACTCTTTTGTGTGACATATCGCTCTGATTTCAGGGCTTAAAAATTCAAATTTTGAAAATTGCAAAATTTTCAAAATTTTCACCAAATTTCCGTTTTTTTCACAAATAAACGCAAGTGATATCGAAGAAATTTTTCCACAATCATGAAGTACAATATGTCACGAAAAAACAATCTCAGAATCAGGGGGATCCGTTGAAGCGTTCCAGAGTAATTACCTCATAAAGTGACAGTGGTCAGAATTGTAAAAATTGGCCCGGTCATTAACGTGCAAACCACCCGCGGGGCTTAAGGGGTTAAAGAAGTTAAAATTATGTGAAAATGGGAAAAGTCACAAAACTTTGCAACTTTTCAAGAGCTTTATGCCAGTTTTCTGGCAAAAACACTGGTGAATCGGGTTCATAATCTCTAATCCTTTCAGCTCCCTTTAATTAGACTACTTTCAACAAACTAATAAGTATTGGGTCTGTTTTTTTTAATGCTTTTAAAATAATTGTAAATATTTTCAATCCCCTTTTGTTATAAGGATTTCCCAAAAATTAGCTAATCATAGGTTGTCCTGCATTCGTGACAGTGATTGACTGCGCGGTCACTTGGAAGTTTACATTGGCATCACTACAGGGCCGGTAAAGAAGGACTGTCAGGGACCCCCAGAGTGTGGTAAAATGCGCCAACTAATTCATAATTCATTTAATTCTCACACAATATACTAAGTTAGTGTAAGTCTACAAAAAAGCAACAAAACTTGGTGCTAAAAAAATTGAGCATAACTTTTTGAAAAATGAACCAGGTTATGCCAAATCTTACATATTTTGTGACTTTGTGATCAGTTATCAACACAAATATTTTACTCAAATTACCAGATCGATGGATAAGCATTGGGACTTTTCCCTAAATCTCTCCAAAACATCACCGCTTATAGAAGACCACCCTCATATCCAGATCAGATTTTCTGTGAGAGATGCCCAGATTCATAATATAGTATGCATACTGGCCATCTATGAGAAGTCCACCCCAATGGAAGTCCAGTTATTAAAGGAGATTTTACTGTTTATATAAGGGGCAGACAATGACAGTGAAGGGCCCTTAATCAGGACTTCTGATCTGGGTCCCCCACCCTCCATCAGGCACCACCTACATATACATTTCCATGTATATTTATATTAGGCACACATATAAAATTTGCACATGCTAATACTCTATACACATTTTAACGTATGCATATACATGGTGCACACAAACATAAAATACAGACATACACATAAGATGCACATACACAGTATACAGTCCCGGTAGTCCTCATAGTTTTAAGCATGGACCCTGGCAAATTGTAGATGGACTTTTATTGTTCATGGGCTTTAAGGGAGAGAGGCTTCCTTTGTGGAGGACACTCATGAATGCCATTCATTTGCAGTGTACACCGTGTCGTGTCATGGAAAACACTCACCCTAGTTTGGCTTTCTACTTCTTCAGCTAATAGCAATGAATTTGCCTGTCGATTTTCTTCTCATCAGAAGATGCTTTTGTTTAGATGTTAGCTTCCATCTGACTGATAAGAAAAGCTTTGCTGATCTTCTTGTAGACTTCACATTTTTTGTAAAGAAATTATTTTCTTTCTCAGAAATGTCTTGTGACGTTTCTCTTCTATGTGGTGCCACTTACCCTTCTCATCAGAGGACGCTTTTGTTTAGGTGTTAACTTCCATAGTCGGCCTGGACGTCTCTGTAAGATGGTTGCAGTTCCATCTTTGTTATAGTTTTGCATCACTTTTGCTACAGTATTCTGACTGATAAGTAAAGTTTTGCTGATCTTCTTATAGACTTCACATTTATTGCAAAGAAATTATTTTCTTTCTCAGGTTTTGTGACATTTCCCTTCTATGTGGTGCCATTGCTGATAGCATGAAATGGGAAGGAGTTTTCTTTATTAAGTAACTTCCTTTTACAGACACCTGTCTGCTGGACATCTGTTTAATGAATAATTACACTTACCTGTGGTTCAGTTCTTGTTAATTAGAATTTTGTTGTCTAAACTTAGCTTTTCTCTTAAGACTGTTACTGGGATGTTCTCATTTTTGGAACATGATCTTGAATGAGTTTGTTAAGAAAATTACTTTTTTGGGGTCTGCAAAATACCAAATCTTGTTTGCATTCAATGGCTCAAATTTGCGAGAGTATTTTGTAGTATGGTATCCCATATAAAATGATGATTCTGAAAGGAAACTACAGGTTTGCTGACAAATCTATTTGGGTGTACTGATTTATGCTAAACACTGTATATATATATATATATATATATATATATAAACCTTATAAGTTTGGTATCACAGTAATCGTACTACTGACTCTGAATCATTTTGCCAGTTTGTTTTTACAACACAATACACACTGTAAAATGAAGGAGCCCAAACCTGGCATTTTTTCTCATTTTTCAACACATTATATGATAAAATGAATGGTGTTGTTCAAAACTACAACACTAAGCGTCAGCACACTGTGATTTGCTGATCTGTAAGATGCGTTCTTTGTGCTGTGAAAATACACAGCTGTGATATCTCACCAAATATTCATAGTGGGAACTTAAAATTATGTTTTTCTGCCATGATTAAGGATGGTTTGGATGTATGAAACATGTTGACCTTTTATTTCTATCTTTGTGGAATTAAGGCTGCATGAACCAGTCACCAACCATTATCTGTATATGTACAAATATTAAGTGCTACTGAGTGCTGTAGGAAAAACTTAGAATAGTGAGGTGATTTGATAGTCCTGCCACAAATAATCTGTTTCTACTGCACACTTAAAATCTCTGATAGTGGGAATGAACATGATTGCCTGCAGTAGTGCACTCCTGAGAGCTGGTGCAGCAGAGAAAATGTCTTGGACATGAGAGTGGGAGGTCCTGATTATGGAGGATGTTAATCTTAGCTCATTGGAGTGTAGATATGGTAGAGATGCAGGACTGTGCAGCAGGGTGCAGAGGTTTGTGGATGAGTGTAATGACTGGTACAGGGTGGAGGCACCAGTGTAACTGCTGGACAGAAATATGAGACTGACTGCTGCATTAAGGATAATGAGAAATACATTTAGTGAGAAGAAGAGCAATTAGTGAGTTACAAGTATTTGTGAATTCAAGACAAAAAGGAATCAGAGCAACAGTAACAGATTTTACTTTTTTTTAATTAATAATGGGATGAATAAAATCGTGAACATTATCAAAAGACTAAATCAAAGTCAGGAAGATAGCCGAGGTCAGATACCAGGTGATCAGTAAATGACAAGTCAGACGAGCAGTATGAATACCGCGGAGCCTGATGACAGAGGTGTTACTGAAACTTGTCCAGGTTGACCAGTCAGAAGGCCACAGGTAGATGGTGAAGGTCCTTCTATACAGCTCCAGCAGTGATGATGGATCTGCTGGACTTCAGGGCGCTGGATGCTTAGGTGTCCCGTCTTTTAGATGGTTTTAGGGCAACAGTGACAGCATGCAAATGCGCGAGCAGCCCTGGATAATCCACGCCGGCAGGATGATAAGATCCGGCGGAAGATGGAACCTATGACAAAAGAAATAAATATAATGTAAGTGATGGGACTCCATATTACATGATAATGCTGTGCAGTCACTGTGGCCGGACGGCAGAGGAATATTATCATACAGAGGTCAGGGGTCATTGTCAGCAATCATACATGTGACAATCCCATCACTGACAGATGACATCTACTCCACATGAATTATTCTCACTGACATCACACAACATGGAGTTGATTCTCACACTTACCTCGTCTCTTTTTCCCATTTTTTCCATTTTCTGAGTTTTGTTGCTCCATACTCAGATTTATTGCCGATTTTCTTTCTTCATGAGATGGAAATTCTGATGAAAAATTAAAAAAAAAAATCAATAACAATATATTCTTATAGGATCTGCTTTGTCATAATATGGATAACATAAGAGACCTATAGTATTGTATAAAACCATGTGGGAATATTTGAGCCTTGAAGTCAACATTCACATTGCTGGTGCTGTAGACATGTACATACCTGGCAATGGGGACGAGGGTGGCAAGATGGTAACAGCATCGTCTGTATTACATACAGGAACAGATACTTTCTGCCTGTTTGAAGAAGAAAAACATGTAAATCTCAAGTAAACTCCATATAAAAGGGGTTGTCTCACTAGAAGAACACCGACTATAAGGACTAGTAGGACATATGACTGTCATAGTGGGGAAGGTCTTCTGCTCAAGACTACCTTTTATAGAGAGCTGAGAGGAAAACAACTACCAAGAATGGCCGGCATTTCATACTACATCTCTCCTACAGTGAGGGCAGCACTAAAAGTGCATGACCGGCCACAATTATGGGCTGTTATATCCAACAATTCCGAAAGCTGAAAGCACAATGACCCATAACCATGGGGCGGTGGATGCTACATTTGATATTATGGTATTTATGTCCTATATTTGATGTTGTGCACATATATCAGCCTGGAGCTCCCAGTAATGACCCCATAATCTACTCACATTTCTGAGATGTTTGTGTTGGATTCTGGTGTACACTCTGGAGGGGCCTTGGGATCCTCGTTGTTCACCATCCCGTTAGTGGTGGTAGATTGCTAAATGTGGATAACAATAAGTTATTAAATATATATACTTTTTAATTTTGTAGATCCTTTTTTGTACATATTTTGGATTTATCGATCACATACTTACTTTAGAAAGCCTCTCAGAAGATGATGATGCAAATATTCGGAAGATAAAGTTCTCATCGTCCTCACTTGTGCCCTCCTTATCCTCTGAGATCAGATGGTTGTTTTCATCAGAGTGATCTACAAGACATAGGTAAGGAAGGATTGTTAGAGGGTGTCAGTATAACACAGTCGCTATATCTCACTAGGTTAAAAGATGATGCAACGTAATAAACAGAATACATGAAAAAAAACTCCTGTACAAAATTAGGGAAATAGGGATACAGTACGAACCCATGGTCAACATAGCTGAGATCCATGAAACATGGATAACATAGTAGACCAGAAAAACCATGTGGAAATATTTGAGCCTTGAAGTCAACATTCACATTGTTGGTGCTGTAGACATGTACATACCTGGCAATGGGGACGAGGGTGGCAAGATGGTAACAGCATCGTCTGTATTACATACAGGAACAGATTCTTTCTGCCTGTTTGAAGAAGAAAAACATGTAAATCGTAAGTAAACACAGTATAAAATGGGTTGTCTCACTATAAGAACACTGACTATAAGGCCTAATAGGACATATGACTGTCATAGTGGGGAAGGTTTTCTGCTCCAAACTACCTTCCATGGATCAGAACACAACTACCAAGAATGTCTGGCAAGTAATACTACAGCTCTCCTACAGAGTAGGCAGTGCTAAAAATGCATGACATGCCACAATTATGGGCTGTTATCTTCTGCATTTTCTGAAGCCAAAAGTACAATGACCGTTAACCATGAAACGGTGAATGCTGCATTTGATATTCTGTTATTTATGTCCTATATTTGGTGTTGTGTACATAGATCAGCCTGGAACTCCCAGTAATGAAGTAATGACCCTTTCTAATCTACTCACATTTCTGAGATGTTTGTGTTGGTTTCTTGTGTATACTCTGGAGGGGCATTGGGATCCTCATTGTTCACCATCCTGGTAGCGATGGTACAGAGCTAAATACAGATAAAAATAAGATACAAAATATTTTTTTATGTACTTTTAGAGTTTTTTTTTCTTTTTTTTTACATATTTTGGATTTATTAATCACATACTTACTTTACAAAGCTTTTCAGAAGATGACGTAAAATTTTGGAAGTCAAGGCTCTCATTGTTCTCACTTGTGCCTTCCTCATCCTTTGAGACCAGATGTTTGTTTATATCAGAATGATCTACAAGAAATAGGTAATGAAGTATTATTAGAGGTTGTCAGTATAACACAGTCACTATTTATCACTAATATTAATGGGAACAGATGATCACATATTAGGGAAGATGAGACAAACAGTCGCTTAGTCTAGATGACGTCTCCTTCTACTTACTGATAAATAAGCTGGTGTCTGCGTCTGAAACAAGCTGAGGAACATACTCCAGCTCCTGGCTCAGAATGTTGTCAAAGTCCAAGTCACTCAGGAATGGATGAACCTTGATCTCAAATGCTCCTCCTAGAAAAAGAAAAACAAAAGTGATGCGGACATAGTCAGGGATGGCTCCATATCTGAACAGTTTATCGTAATCTGAACTAATGACAAAACTGAGCCGACATGAAGGAAATAAACTGGAAGTCTTAGTGTGGAGAACTAGAAATACAGTAGATGAGCTGATAGAGAAATGCTGATCTTCATGGACATGAGCGATATGTCCTTGGTCTAATAAGGGAATATTAATACTAGTATATCTGTTACCTGTCCCAAGTCTACGCACAGGATTTCTTCTGAGCAGCTCAGTGATGAGATTCTGAGCATCCAGGGGTGGAGCGCGATCACAATTCCAAATTAGTTCTCCTGTTACATAGAAAATTACAGAAAATAAAACCTCTTTACTGGACTGTAACTTAGAGCAAAGGAAATAACTAAACAAATGTAACCAATCAACGCAATGATCGGATTATTCTACTCACCAATGACAACCCTTTTATAAAGCTCAGTGAGGGAATCAGAATCAAATGGTACACATCCCAGCAGGAATTTATACAGGATGATCCCCAATGACCACCAGTCAACAGGTCTTCCATAGCCTTCTTTCAGGATGATCTCTGGGGCTATGTAACATGGGGTGCCACAGAACTGGAAACCAACAGAACATAGAGATGAGAATCGATGAAACAATTATTATGACAAGATATCATCGTTAAAACACAATGCAGAAGATAAAATATTAGTGGAAAAGTTCTCTAGAAAGGAAGAACGTAGAGAAGAGACAATAGTGTGATGAGATTTGCAAATAACAAGCTAAGTTCTTGTAGGTGATGCTGACCTCACGGTCCTGGAACTCTCTGGAGATGTCCACTGCTAATTCCTTGTAGGTGTTGGTTTTCGGTATCATTAGACCAAGTTTTGAAATCCCAAAATCGGTAACTTTAATATGTCCAGTAGATGTAATCAGGAGGCTGCAAAAGAGAAGATGGTTTTAGCCTCACAGACTGAATGATAATAAATGACAACTTTCCCCACTTTATTATACTTCGGGGGCACTTACTTTTCCGGCTTCAGGTCTCTGTGCACCACACCGTAACTATGCAGGTATTCCACGGCAAGTACCGCCTCTGCAAAGTACAAGCGGGCCATGGGGACAGAGAAAGGACCCCTGGTGCTTAGAAGGGTCCCACAGTCTCCACCTATAGAAGAAAGGAAATATGACCGGTGAGGGGTTTATACAGAAGATAACCATGATATACCACGAGCAGATAACCATGATGTATAATGAGCAGTGAGCGGAAACATCCTGGGGAGATCACACAGATAGTGGCGTACATAGAAATCACAAGACCCCATATCAAAAGTTGTAATTGCCCCCAACCCTAAAAAATAAAAAAGAAATATATTTATATCCCTGTTGAAGCAGCTTGGTGTTCTCACCAGCAATACAACTTTTATGGCCATTTTAGAGTATGATGCTCCCAAAAATGCCCACACCCACACTCAATGAGTATGGTATCCCCACAGTGAATCCTCCTAAGGAAGCCACCACTTAGAAGGAGGCCAGCCACAACCCCCTACTCGGTGTGATGGCACCCACAGCAACCCTCCCACTCAGGATAATGGTTCCCACAGTCCCTCACACAATATAATGGTCCGCATAACTCCCCACTCAGTATGATGTCCCCACACAGAATGGGGGCCTCCATATAGCGTGAGGACCCCCACAGCACCCCACTTAATATGATGACCTCCACTCAGCATTCACAGTCCCCCCATATTTAGTCATACGGCCCCCTTTCAGTATTTTGGCCCCTACTAGCCACCTACTCAGTATTTTTGCCCCCACCAACCCCACCTCCTTGAAGAAGCAAATACCGCTGAAATTGTGATGACAGGTGGAGGGATGCTGCCCACTGCCGAGCGTCGACAGACCCCCTCCGACTGATGAGCCCCATAGCGCCCCTGCACCAAGATCAATGAATTTATGAGCATCTTGGTAATAGATAACCTATAGTAAATGCTCTGTGGGGATGTAACCAACAATGTCCTAATGATATGAGCAGTGATAAGATGAAAGCAGACATGGGCTGAATATAATACAATAGATGTGTCTTACCTCCTACATACTCCATGACCATACACAGGTGAGATCTAGTTGGAAAGGAGCAGAGCATGGAGACCACAAAGGGACAATCAGCAAATGTTAAGATGTCCCTCTCCAGAAAGGCCCATTCCAATCTCTGTGCAGTATTTAGGTTCCGCTTAGCCATTTTCTTCATAGCAAAGGTCTGGTGTGAGTCTTTATGATGCACTAAGTAGACGGCCCTGGAGAGAAGGAGAATCCATCGGTTATAATAAATCCTTATTAATAATCCATCTATAGAAATCATTATATGTTTAATACTGGTATCCAAGGGGTAACATTTCTCCTTGCGGAGAGTGAAATGTTAAGCTTGTCAAGGTGAGGAGACTTTTAAGCCTCAATGATCCTCTGGGAAATATGCAAATTGTCTCTTCAGAGAGGAAGAGAACTAGAACACTAGTGCCCCTTATAGGAAGTAGTAATCCTAAAAGTCAATATCGACCCTTTAACGAGCCTTATCATATGACATGGAATAATAGCCATACCAAAATCTCAATTTTCGGACACTATGTTTTGGGGTACAAGCACTCATCAGTGCAAAGTGTGAGATATGGTTTGGCTGGGTGAGAGGCATCTGACCGGGATCCAAGCGGTAACGTTTCTCCTTGCGGAAAAAGCCATGTTAAGCATGTCAAGGTGAGGAGACTTTTAAGCTGCAATGCTCTTCTGGGAAATATGCAAATTGTCTCTTTTCAGAGAGGTAGAGAACTAGCACCCTAGTGCCACCTATAGGAAGTAGCAATCCTATTTCCCAGAGGAGCATTGCGGCTTAAAAGTCTCCTCATGTCCCCAAGGAGAAACGTCAACCCCTTGGATACCGGTCAGACACCTCTCACCCAACCCCTTGGATACCGGTCAGACACCTCTCACCCAGTCAAACCATATCTCACACTTTGCACTGAAGAGGGGCAGTACCCCAGAACACAGTTCCTGCAAATTGAGATTTTGGTTTTGGCTATTATCCTAAGTCATGTGACAAGGCTTGTTAAAGGGTCGATATTGACTTTTAGGATTGCTACTTCCTATAGGTGGAGTTCTAGTTTGCTTCCTCTCTGAAGAGACAATTTGCATATGTATAATACTAAAAGTCTGGCCGCCACTATAAATGCACATCTAGAAATACATAAAATAGCACTACATAGATCACCTATTGGAGGTCTCCACAATGCCACTTCTGCCGGAGCCATCACCCAGGTCACATTATAGATACGAGAATCTATCGAAATTCTCTTTGGGCAGATTCGCTATAACTGACCAAATACAATTTAGTGCAAATAAAATTGGTCCAAAATGAATGTGCTCCAGGGCTCTCTTCTGCTGCTGAGGCCAGTGATTGGGCCCACATGGTCATGGTGGAGGGCGTAGATGTCATTGACGTCAATATGGTGTCACCCTTCATGTGACCATGTGTAGCCAACTTCTTTGATCAGCTTCATAATGGAGCCCCCCCCATCAAAACAAAGATCAGAGTGGAGAGCAGAAAAGCTCAGGTGGAGGAGGCAGCATAAGAACAGATGAGGGTCTAGCACAGGCGAATGTAATAATATTATATTATTATATATTATATTATATGTAATTATATTATTTAAATCGCTTTCCTTACAGTTTGATTTGCTACAGATCATATAATTTCCCTATGATAACACTGAATGGCAGAGTGCAGGGGCAGAAGCATTCTCATAGGGAACCCTGAGAAATGTGGATTATGGCAACAGAAATCTCACCCAAAATTTCCACTGCTGATGAGTTTGGAAGTTTCATAGTCGCTCATATGCGGCTTTCTCGCCGGAACCAATGAATCGATCACGCTCTATAAAAGAATAAGAAATAATACTGATTTATTGAAGATGGAGGAAAAAAGTTACAGATGCAAAAACTTCTCCCCCCATATTATGTCCCAGATGATTTACACTGATATGATGTTGGGAGGATACAAACCGGACGCTGGGCAGACCTGGCGCTAGCACCCAGCACACCCAGGCAAGTGCCGGGGCCCTGAGTAGGCGAGGGGCCCACTTGCTGTCGGGCACCCTGGCGCGCTATGGGACCGGTGAGCAGAGGAGAGTGGTGCCAGCGCCAGCTAGTGGGCCTTGCTCCCCCCCCCAATGCTTGCTCAGGACCACGGCCGGCACAATACTTACCTCTCCACAGCTGGTGAGCAGTGAGGTGAGCATTTGATTTTTTTTTTTATGTATTGAGGTATGGGGCATTATATGGGGGGAGAAGTGACATCCTGCATGGGGCATTGTATGGGGGGGAGGTAGGGACATCCTGCGTGGGGTATTATATGGGGGGGGAGAAGTGACATCCTGCATGGGGCATTATATGGGGGGAGTGACATCCTGCATGGGGCATTATATGGGGTGAGAGGTGACATCCTACATGAGGCATTATATGGGGGGGACATCCTGTATGGGGCATTATATAGGGGGGTGACATCCTGCATGGGGTATTATATGAGGGGGAGAAGTGACATCCTGCATGGGTCATTATATGGGGGGGGGAAGTGACATCCAGCATAGGGCTTTATATGGGGTGAGAGGTGACATTCTGCATGGGGCATTATATGGGGGGTGACATCCTGCATGGGGCATTATATGGGGGGAGTGACATTCTGCATGGGGTATTATATGGGGGGAGAAGTGACATCCTGCATGGGGCATTATATGGGGTGAGAGGTGACATCCTGCATGGGGCAATATATGGGGTGAGAGGTGACATCCTACATGGGGCAGTATGTGTTGGGGGGACATCCTGCATGGGGCATTATATGGGGGGGGGTGATATTCTTCATGGGCATTATATGGGGGGTGACATCCTGTATGGGCCATTATGTGGGGTGGGACATCCTGCATGGAGCATTATGTGGGGGGGACATCCTGCATGGGGAATTATATGGGGGGTGACATCCTGCATGGGGCATTATGTGGGGGGGATATCCTGCATGGGGCATTATGTGTTGGGGACATCCTGCATGGGGCATTATGTGGGATGGGACATCCTGCATGGGGCATTATGTGGAGGGGACATCCTGCATGGGGAATTATATGGGGGGTGACATCCTGCATGGGCCATTATGTGGGGGGGCACAGCCTGCATGGGGCATTATGTGGTGGGCACAGCCTGCATGGGACATTATGTGGGAGGGACATTCTGCATGGGGAATTATATGGGGGGTGACATCCTGCATGGGCCATTATGTGGGAGGGGGACATCCTGCATGGGGCATTATGTGGGGGGGGGCACAGCCTGCATGGGGCATTATGTGGGGGGTCAAAGCCTGCATGGGGCATTATGTGGGGGTCACAGCCTGCATGGAGCATTATGTGGGGGGTCTTTGCCTGCATGGGGCATTATGTGGGGGGCCAGCCTGCATGGGGCATTATGTGTGGGGTCACAGCCTGCATGGGGCATTATATGGGGGCACAGCCTGCGTGGAGCATTTTATGGGGTCCATTATTCTATATGGAGCAATATATGGAGCTCATAATACGGTATAGAGGACTATGTGGTGCCATTATACTGTGTGGAGGACATTACTGTCCGGTCTGCACTGTGAGCTGTGAGGATTCGCCGCTTTCTGAGTTATTGTGGAATTTACAATAGATATCGCTCATGTAATGTAAGAAGTGAAATCTTCGGCCTTGTACTATATATATATATATATATATATATATATATATATATATATATATATTTATCTGCGGTATCTGTGCATCATGAATCGTGGTATGTGTTAAAGGGGCCACTGAGACTCTTTCGCCCAGGGCCCACGAAATCCTGGAGCCGCCCTGCAACGGTCATCATACATTACTATAACATTCTGGATAATGTGGGAGATCACACAGAGGAGGACTTACAGGTAATCTGTCACCAGGTGTTTGCTATGTATTCTGAAAGCACCATGATGTAGGGGCAGAGACCCTGATTCCAGTGATGTGTTACTTACTAGGCTGTGTGTGGCTGTTTCAATAAAATCAGTAGATTATCACTAGAAGACTATCTGTCTAGCCAGGTAGTCCTATTGCTCTGTACCCCTGCCTCCACCACTGATTAGCAGCTTTCTGCCTATGCACAGTGTACACAGAAAGCTGCCAATCAATGGTGTGGGCGGGGTTATACAAGACTCAGCATTCAGAGCTCTGCAGCAGAAAAAAATAGTGATTTTATCACAACTACTCCACCGAGTAAAGTAATCAACACATGGAATCAGGGTCTCTGTCCCTGCATCATGCTTCTCTCAGACCAAATAGAATAAACCTGGTGACAGATTCCCTGTAATTCAAATGTAATTAACACCATAGGGTCATCTACACTTAGAATAGAGACGTCCCATGGTTGTATGGGGGATAATACTGGATGAGTCATTCACACCCCATGATCTGATGACACACACGCATCCCCCTCTATGATACTTACGGATTCTTGGATCTCCGGGATCTCACTAATTCCATTGTTAGGATTCGACAGCTCAGTTGTTTCTAAAATAATGATGAAGAAATGAAATGTATTAGAGGATATTATTCCTACATAGATAATACAGCAATATAACGGAGAAATGACAAGATGTCTGTAAATGGGATTAATACTCGTTATATGGGGATTCTAAATATGAGAATATACGGGGAATCCATAGATAAATGTAATGTAAATGATGGAGGAACCCCTTCATAAATAACAAAAGACTGACCATCACTTCCGAAAAGAAAATGGGTGTGAACAGGTGCATACTAAGAGTAGCCATCCAAATATATAACTAACAAAGTTGCACTCTGTAACGCTATAGCATGTAAACATGAAATAAATGAAATTTGAATTGCATTACTGCTGTAGAAAATAGGATAAAAGGAAGATACTTAGCACATAATTTGGCCAATTCATGCATGGCCAGCAGCCACGGCAAGGCGACCTTCTTTTTCTGGGTGCATGCCAAGTAGCCACGGCAAGGTGACCCTTTTTTTTGCTGGGTGCATGCCCAGCAGTCACGGCAAGACGACCTTCTTTTGCTGGGTGCATGCCTAGCAGTCACAGCAAGGCGACCATTTTTGCTGGGAACCTATCTCCACACATCAGCCCGGGGTGGTTTTAATTACAACAGGATCCTACCTACCCATATAAATGTAGGCTTCAGCCTAGGAGAGGATTCACATTAGGAGAGGATTCCAACAAAAAGATCGCCTTGTCATTGGCTGCTGGGCATTCATGAATTGGCCAAATTATGTGCTCAGTATCTTAGTTTTTTCCCATTTTCTAGAGCAGTAATGCAATTTAAATTTAATTTATTTCATGTTACTTGCTATAGCACTGCAGAATGGACCCTCCATCACATGAATGAGGAAGCCCCCACCCACGCTGCACATACGAGTGATGGTAAGAGAGCTGAAACATAGGAGAGATTTGCAAATTAGCCTGGAAGTGCACTGGGGGCGTGTCACTGCACTTGGATTTCTTCTTTCACGCCCCCAGCGCACTTCCGTTCTGATTTGTATATGGTGTCTACTTTACATTTTTCCTGACTGGCACATTGGATTTCTACAAACAATTATTATTAGGGGACAATGGCCTATACCGTCACACCACTACTTCTATATGTAACAATGTGCTGCCAGGTTCCCATTACACAGAGTAGAGAGTAAATCTAACATTATCCTCCGTCCTCTGTAATATCTGGACATTCCTTGTAGAAGGTCGGGTGATCGCTCACCTGTAATCAGATCGCTGTTCAGCTCCGGCTGACTCCTATTAGGGTCAGGGATTTTCGGGGTCACATTTTGCCCATATTTGGCGTCGCCTCCTGTTGTTTCCTGATAGATATAATATATATAATTACTATGTGGAAGATTTCACTAAATCACCAAATACATAAATCATGAAGGACTAAACCAACATTTACAGATGCACCAATTGTAACGATACAAATCCCGCGCCATCTTCAGACCTTTTCTCAGAAAGTCTCCTCAGATACGGTGGATTAAGATGCGTCTATTAATATTGATCCTTACCGGGCGTTCCAATGAGCGTTCTAGTATAGACAGGACTTTTTCGGCCAGTTCTTTAAAGACAGCCAAATCTTCAGTCTGAGATCTTTCTTCAGCCTATAAAGAAGGAAAAATGGAAAAGAGAATTTTCAGATGAGAGCGGTCAGAATGGAGGCGGAAATTGTATGTGACATCGGTTCTCTGTCTGCAGATACAATAACTACATACTGTATTTGGGGACTCGTTGTGTTTTACCGTATTTTATGGACTATAAGATGCTTTTTTTTCCAAAATTTTTTACCTCCCTTCTAACACTCTCGCACCCCTCCAATCTATCCTAAACTCTGCTGTCTGACTAATCCACCTGTCCCCCCGCTATTTCCTGGCTTTTCCCCTCGCTCCGCCAATCCCTTCACTGGCTCCACATTACCCAGAGACTCCAGTTCAAGACCCTAACCTTGGCATGCAAAGCCACCCACAACCTGTCTCCTCCATATATCTGTGACCTAGTCTCCCGGTACTTACCTGCACGCAACCTCCGATCCTCACAAGATCTTCTTCTCTACTCCCCTCTTATCTCCTCTTCCCACAATCGCATACAAGATTTCTCCCGTGCATCCCCCCTACTCTGGAGCTCTCCACCCCAGCATATCAGACAGATTATTAATAATAATAATTGTCTGAATGTAGCTTACCAGGGGGGTGGCTGTGGTGGAGTGAGGTCACAGGAGGTGCGGTCACTGCTGCAGGAAGCCGGCAGTAGAAATGGGGCGCTCCTGCGGGCCAGCGGGGTGTCCAGGACGTGCGAGGCTGCGGGCCCTGGGCTTCAAGGAAATGCTAGCGGTGATTTAGGAGGGGAGTCCCCGCTCTGCCCATTGATTTTCTGGCGGTGGGCTTCAGGCAAATGGCCGCTGGAGGCAGTGCATGTGCAGATTTAGATCTCGGCTCAATGACGAGCTGAGATCTCAATTTGTGTATTGGCCATCTCCAGCAGCTTACTTCTTGAAGCCCACTGCAGAGAAATCAATAAGCAGAGCAGGGCCTCCCCTCCTGAATTACCGCTAACATTTCCTTGAAGCCCAGGGCCCGCAGCCTCGCACCTTCTGGACACCCCGCTCCTCCCAGCTTGGGGCCCACAGCAGCGCCCCACTCCTACTGCCGACTTCCTGCAGCAGCGACTCTGCCTCCTGTGACCTCGCTCCACTGCCACCACCCCCCTCAGTAAGAAACCAAAAATTCGGACTATAAGACAGGACTATTGTAACATACCTGGCGGCGTCCTTGCATGGTGGTCCATCTCCCACTGTGCAAGAGGGCGCACTTGATCTCCTGTCCAGAATGTCTCTCTGGCTTCCCTCCATGCTGTCTGTTTGTCTGTTTCTGCTGCTTAAGGGCGGCGCCCGATCACTTCCTGCTTTTTGTACCTGCTGTGGGTCACACCCCTTGTGCGTCCTCAGCCTATTGCTGTCTGACACTTGGTATATAGCTCAGCAGCTCCCTTCTATCCCTGCCTGAGCATATGTGTTTCTTTCAGTGTGTGCTTGCACTCTGAAGGTGCCAGGTCCCGTCTTTGTTTCCCTGTCCGCCTTTCCTGGAGGCTTGTTTCCAGGCCTGTCTGAACTAAGTCCTGTATGTTTCCTGCCTTGCGGTGTCAGCTCCCGTGTCTGAACTGTGTCCTGTATGTCTCCTGCTTTACGGTATTAGTTCCCGTGTCTGAACTAAGTCCTGTATGTCTCCTGCCTTGCGGTGTCAGCTCCCGTGTCTGAACTGTGTCCTGTATGTCTCCTGCTTTACGGTATTAGTTCCCGTGTCTGAACTAAGTCCTGTATGTCTCCTGCCTTGCGGTGTCAGCTCCCGTGTCTGAACTGTGTCCTGTATGTCTCCTGCTTTACGGTATTAGTTCCCGTGTCTGAACTAAGTCCTGTATGTCTCCTGCCTTGCGGTGTCAGCTCCCGTGTCTGAACTGTGTCCTGTATGTCTCCTGCTTTACGGTATTAGTTCCCGTGTCTGAACTAAGTCCTGTATGTCTCCTGCTTTACGGTATTAGTTCCCGTGTCTGAACTAAGTCCTGTATTTCTCCTGCCTTGCGGTGTCAGCTCCCGTGTCTGAACTGTGTCCTGTATCTTGTCTGTCCTGTCTGAACACGCTCCTTGCCTGTTCGTCCCGCCTCTCTGGGGGCAGTATTCCCAGACCCGCTCCTGTATCCCGCTGCAGTGTCGGTCTTCTCCGTACACTCAGTTCCAGTCTGAACTCTCTCCTATCCTTTACCTGTTTTGCCTCTATGCCCGTTCCCTTCCTTTTTCTGCAGAGTCTGAACTTGTACCTAACTCCTGCCTGTTGTCTCTGTACTTCCGTTTGTGAGTTTGTGGTCCACTCGCTACTTCACTGCAAGTACCCTGTGGGTGTCTGGCTCTGTCTTTCCCTTCCTGTCTGTTCCGTGTGTACAGAGCCCTGTCCTCCCTGCTCAGCCCTGTCTGCACTTTAGTTGTGCTTGCCTGTACCTCTCTGCCTGTATTGTTCCTGAGTCCCAGTGTGTACTGGGTCCTATCCCGCCTGTGTTCCTACCTGCTAGTGCCTCCCCGTTTGCACTCTATCTGTGCTTACCTTTACCCGCCTGCCTGCCCGCCTGCCTGCATACCCGCCTGCCTGCATATCCGCCTGCCTGCATCCCAGTCTGTGTGCCAGTCTACCAGTCTGTTCCTGTATTCCCCTGTGTGGGTCAACAGCCGTGTCCGGGGTCTGTCCTGGAGTAGCACCTGGTCCCTCTGCTCGGTTCCTCCTTGGTGCTCTGGCGTCGTATGCCGTCGTGCGACCCTGGTCGGATCGGGCAGATACTTAGTTACGCCCCTCCAGGCATACACTCTCCGGCACGGTCCAGTGGAATCACTACCAATCACATGCACACGCCGCTCTAGCCCGGGCGTGTGCATAACAGCATGCTCAGGCCATGGTTCCCGTTGAGCCCCACGGCCTTCGCTCTCTGAGAAGTTTCCAGCGAAGACTTGCATTAAAATAAATAAATAAATTTTTTTTTCCCTTAGCTGAGTTCCAGGCGAATTACTCACTCGTCCAGATGGATCTATCAGCTCTCGTTCCTGCGGATCCGCCACGTTACTATGGGGATCCAAGACAGTGTCGTGCATTTGTGGAGCAATGCATGCTACACTTTAAGGCCTACCCTCTTTATTTTCCTTCCGATTGGGCTAAAGTGGCCTTTATTATGTCTTACCTGGCGGGGGATGCCTTGGAATGGATCAACCCCCTATATGAGACACAGGATCCGATCCTCCGGGACCTAATGGCCTTCCTGGTGGCCTTTCTAATGGTCTTCGATGATCCTAACCCGGAGGCTCCTGCTGAAGCTTCACTTCCCAATATCCCGGAGCAGCCCCAATGGGTAATGTGTGTGGGTAGCGTAATAGTTCTCCAGCCCAATGAGACTACTGCCCACCCAGAATCCTCTCAGGGTGACTACGCTTTCCGGAATACTTCTCCCAACCTCAAGAGGCAGTCCAGACGTGCTAGACTTAGAGGCAAGCAGTCACGCCTGGGTCTGTCCTCCCTGAGACCTCCTGAACCCTTCGGGGTGCTACCTGGTAACGAAAGGACAGAGACTCTCCTATACTCTGTACCTGATACCTCGCTCGCTTCGTCCAGTGAGTCCAACCTGGTGTACTCCGAAGCAGAGGTTACTCCCGAGTCTCTACACCCCTCCGACCAGGCGGAGGACCTCCAGTTGTGTTTAGAACCCTTCGGGGTGCCACCTGGTGGTGAATGGACTGAGACTTTCCTATTTCCTGTACCTGATACCTCGCCTGCTTCCTCCAGTGAGTCCAACCTAGTGTACTCTGAAGCAGAGGTTACTCCCGAGTCTCTATACCCCTCCGACCAGGCGGAGGACCTCCAGTTGTGTTTTGAACCCTTCGGGGTGCCACCTGGTGGTGAATGGACAGAGACTTTCCTATTTCCTGTACCTGATACCTCGCCTGCTTCCTCCAGTGAGTCCGACCTAGTGTTCTCCGAAGCAGAAGTTACTCCCGAGTCTCTACACCCCTCCGACCAGGCGGAGGACCTCCAGTTGTGTTTAGAACCCTTCGGGGTGCCACCTGGTGGTGAATGGACAGAGACTTTCCTATTTCCTGTACCTGATACCTCGCCTGCTTCCTCCAGTGAGTCCGACCTAGTGTTCTCCGAAGCAGAAGTTACTCCCGAGTCTCTACACCCCTCCGACCAGGCGGAGGACCTCCAGTTGTGTTTAGAACCCTTCGGGGTGCCACCTGGTGGTGAATGGACAGAGACTTTCCTATTTCCTGTACCTGATACTTCGCCTGCTTCCTCCAGTGAGTCCGACCTAGTGTTCTCCGAAGCAGAAGTTACTCCCGAGTCTCTACACCCCTCCGACCAGGCGGAGGACCTCCAGTTGTGTTTAGAACCCTTCGGGGTGCCACCTGGTGGTGAATGGACAGAGACTTTCCTATTTCTTGTACCTGATAACCCGTCTTTTTCTTCCTGTGAGCTTGACAAGATGTACCTCGAAGCAGAGATTACCCTCAAGTCTCTGTCCCCCTCCAACCCAGTGAACGACTGGTCCTCGAATTCCCTGCGGAAGATTCTGGCAGGCCTGAAGAAGAGGGGGCGTAAGGGGGGAGGTACTGTAACATACCTGGCGGCGTCCTTGCATGGTGGTCCATCTCCCACTGTGCAAGAGGGCGCACTTGATCTCCTGTCCAGAATGTCTCTCTGGCTTCCCTCCATGCTGTCTGTTTGTCTGTTTCTGCTGCTTAAGGGCGGCGCCCGATCACTTCCTGCTTTTTGTACCTGCTGTGGGTCACACCCCTTGTGCGTCCTCAGCCTATTGCTGTCTGACACTTGGTATATAGCTCAGCAGCTCCCTTCTATCCCTGCCTGAGCATATGTGTTTCTTTCAGTGTGTGCTTGCACTCTGAAGGTGCCAGGTCCCGTCTTTGTTTCCCTGTCCGCCTTTCCTGGAGGCTTGTTTCCAGGCCTGTCTGAACTAAGTCCTGTATGTTTCCTGCCTTGCGGTGTCAGCTCCCGTGTCTGAACTGTGTCCTGTATGTCTCCTGCTTTACGGTATTAGTTCCCGTGTCTGAACTAAGTCCTGTATGTCTCCTGCCTTGCGGTGTCAGCTCCCGTGTCTGAACTGTGTCCTGTATGTCTCCTGCTTTACGGTATTAGTTCCCGTGTCTGAACTAAGTCCTGTATGTCTCCTGCCTTGCGGTGTCAGCTCCCGTGTCTGAACTGTGTCCTGTATGTCTCCTGCTTTACGGTATTAGTTCCCGTGTCTGAACTAAGTCCTGTATGTCTCCTGCCTTGCGGTGTCAGCTCCCGTGTCTGAACTGTGTCCTGTATGTCTCCTGCTTTACGGTATTAGTTCCCGTGTCTGAACTAAGTCCTGTATGTCTCCTGCTTTACGGTATTAGTTCCCGTGTCTGAACTAAGTCCTGTATTTCTCCTGCCTTGCGGTGTCAGCTCCCGTGTCTGAACTGTGTCCTGTATCTTGTCTGTCCTGTCTGAACACGCTCCTTGCCTGTTCGTCCCGCCTCTCTGGGGGCAGTATTCCCAGACCCGCTCCTGTATCCCGCTGCAGTGTCGGTCTTCTCCGTACACTCAGTTCCAGTCTGAACTCTCTCCTATCCTTTACCTGTTTTGCCTCTATGCCCGTTCCCTTCCTTTTTCTGCAGAGTCTGAACTTGTACCTAACTCCTGCCTGTTGTCTCTGTACTTCCGTTTGTGAGTTTGTGGTCCACTCGCTACTTCACTGCAAGTACCCTGTGGGTGTCTGGCTCTGTCTTTCCCTTCCTGTCTGTTCCGTGTGTACAGAGCCCTGTCCTCCCTGCTCAGCCCTGTCTGCACTTTAGTTGTGCTTGCCTGTACCTCTCTGCCTGTATTGTTCCTGAGTCCCAGTGTGTACTGGGTCCTATCCCGCCTGTGTTCCTACCTGCTAGTGCCTCCCCGTTTGCACTCTATCTGTGCTTACCTTTACCCGCCTGCCTGCCCGCCTGCCTGCATACCCGCCTGCCTGCATATCCGCCTGCCTGCATCCCAGTCTGTGTGCCAGTCTACCAGTCTGTTCCTGTATTCCCCTGTGTGGGTCAACAGCCGTGTCCGGGGTCTGTCCTGGAGTAGCACCTGGTCCCTCTGCTCGGTTCCTCCTTGGTGCTCTGGCGTCGTATGCCGTCGTGCGACCCTGGTCGGATCGGGCAGATACTTAGTTACGCCCCTCCAGGCATACACTCTCCGGCACGGTCCAGTGGAATCACTACCAATCACATGCACACGCCGCTCTAGCCCGGGCGTGTGCATAACAACTATAAGACAGACCCCCATTTTATTATAATAAATGTTTTTCCTATTTACCTCCCAAAAATTTTTGGTGCGTCTTATGGTCTGCAAAATACGATATATTAGAAGAAAAAGCTTCTATCCCTCCATTATTATCTATTAATATTGAGATGTTCTGTGCAGAGTGTCCGCCACTTACCTGGTGTAGTAATGTCCTGATGTTCTGAAGTAAATCCGTCAGATAGTCTGACGTTAGACGACGTTGTCGGTGTTTGGTCACGCAATCCTTTACTAGCTCCATCACCAGCCGGTGAGTGAAGCTGAGGACGCCATCGGGTGGTAGAAGCACACTGTTAGGACGATTGATCATAAGGATCAACAATAGTGCTTTTACCTGAGAAATGTCCAAAACAATTCCAGCCATAGTGAAAAACTGCAAGTGCTATCAGTCACTATAGAGCCAAGAAAGGCACGGGTGAGCCTATGTGCATTGTATATATAGCGACTGTGAGCAGTGATGTCACCATCACCTGTGATGTCATCACGGAATCTTGTGATAGAATCTTCACGGAGCAGCTCTGCGCAAATAGAATGCGGCCTGGTAATATATAAAGTGAAAACACCATACAATTAACTACCCATGTTATCATGGCCGTTCTATTTTATATCCAATTAGAACACAACCAGGATAAAGGTGTGTTGACAAGTTGGATTTTGGCAGCATTTTTTTTCTACCTCAAAAATCAAAGGAGGCAGGAAAAACGCTGCTTAAAATTCAGGTGTTTTTACTTGTGTTTTTTTTTCCATTCATTTGAATGGGTGAAAAATGCTGCAAAACCTCTGAAAGACTTGACAAGCTGCAGATTTAAAAAAAATGCAAAAAAACAGCATGTGAATGAGATTTCAGAAATGTCATTCACTAAGATGGTGCTGTAAAACACAGCATTTATTGCTGCAGAAGAAAAAACAGTGAATACACCCTAAAGATATCCTCAGTCATATTATGGGAAATATTGTATATTTCGCATTTATTATCTCACGTGTTTTTCTTCACCATAGAACTTTTAAGGCTGTGTGCCCACTATGCGTTTTTTAGGCGTTTCTGCAGCGTAACTTTCGCTGCGGAAACACTTAAAAAACGCTTGGTGATAGGTCTGCAATGGTCCCCAATGATAATCCGCATGTGCTGTGCACATGCTGCAGAGATTTCCGCTGCGGATTATCATTGCGGAAAAATCCGCAGCTCGTCTATTAATTTTGCAGAGTCGCTGCGATTTAGCCGCCATTGACTTGCATTGGAACGCATAACATCCGCATGACTACAAATACACATGTGGATATTATGCGACTCAATGCGTGGATGGTACCCGGGTCTGGAGATGAAGAGACTCTCCTCCAGACCCGGGTACCATAGTTAAAATAGAATTAAAATAAAAAATAAACATATACTTACCTTCTGATGGCCCCTGTCTGCTCCCGGCGGTGCTGCTGGCTCTTCGGCTGCTCGCGGTGGTAAAAGGACCTTCCATGATGCCATTTAGTCATGTGACAGGTCACGTGACCGCTGACATCGGCGGTTGCGTGACCTGTCACATGACTAAATGACGTCATGAAAGGTCCTTTTACAGCACCGTGATCCGCCAAAGACACCGGACGCACCGGAGAAGGAGATCGAGGACCATCGGAAGATGAGTATAATGTTTTTTTTTTATTTTTCACCATTATTATTCTTTTTTTTCATTATTGATGCTGCATTTGCAGCATTGTAACTTGGTCACACTATATAAATCCATGCCAGTTGCATGGAATTATATAGTGTGACCAAGTTGTCAAGCACTTTTCCAAGTGATGCTAAAATCACTTGGCAAAGCGCTTGACAACCCAGGGAGATGCAGAAACGCTTAGGAGAAATCCGCAGCATTTCTGCATCGTGGTCATATATCCTAACTCATTGGCGAACCGTTATACAAGGCTATATTCACACTAGACGTTTTTTTAGCGGGCTTTTTTATGCAAATTTTCAGCTGCGTTTTACAGTACCAACAAAGTCTATGAGATTTCCGAAATCTCATGCACAAAGCTTGCTTATTTGTCCTCAGTATTTTGTGCTTTCCATGGCTTTTTGCAATAGAGTATGTCACTTGTTTCAGCGTTTTTCACCCATTAAAAAAAAGGGTGGTGGAAAAAAATGCTGAAAAAAAGCCTAGTGCGAACATTTTGCTGCGTTTTTAGTGAAAAAAGCAAGTATGTGACACACATTTATTCTTGTGATTTTCCCAAGTTTAAACCATCTTGTCTTGGTCACCTGAGATAGCAGCTTGGATTATTACAGTTTAATTAAATTAGTGATGCCTACAAAGTAAACATTGGTTGAGCTAGGTGTGAGATTGAACAACATGTGTGGCCCAGGGAGGTGTGAAAATGAACAATGCCTGAGCAACTCAATGGCAAACCATAATGTGAAAGTAAATAGTGTCCTACAAATTCAATGCACTGCCAGGGTCTTAGATAAACCATTCCAGACCAATTCACCCCCCACCCGCCCCCTGTTACATTTGTAATGTGTACTTTTTCATGAACATATGTCTTGCAATGGTGACCTGTTCTCATGTGTCTATGGTGGAAGCAAAGCTGAACTTTGGGATCCTGAAAAACGCACCAAAAATGCACCAAGAGCCACTGCAAAAAAACACACCAAAACCTGCGTTTTTGACGCTACTTCTTTCCTGCCAAGAGATTATGTTTTGCTGCAGAAAAAAACACCTAGTGTGAATATAGCCTAAGACTTACTCTGCCAGCATTAATAGTCAATATTCTGTATACAAATAGGACTCCAATCCAGGTATTCAGTTTATCATAAACATGCCTGAGTTAATCTGCCAAATACACATAGTATGCTTTCTCATAGGTGAAATATAAATCCTGTTAAAGGTCCAAGTTGCAGCAGTTAAGTAGAACAAAACAGACCTCTTCATTCTTTGTAGGTGGAAAAACTTTCGAAATTATCAGTGTATCAAGTACTTATACTCCTGACTGTATATAGTATAATTGCCGCACTGCTACATACAGGTGCTTCTCAGAAAATTAGAATATCATCAAAAAGTGAATTTATTTCAGTTCTTAAATCCAAAAAGTGAAACTCATATATTATACAGAGTCATTACAAACAGAGTGATCTGTTTTAAGTGTTTATTTCTGCTAATGTTGATGATTATGGCTTACAGCCAATGAAAACACAAAAGTCATTATCTCAGTAAATTAGAATTAACAAGAAACACCTGGAAAGGCTTCCTAAGCATTTAAAAAGGTCCCTTAGTCAGTTTCAGTAGGCTCCACAATCATGGGCAAGACTGCTGACTTGACAGATGTCCAAAAGGCAGTTATTGACACACTCCTCAAGGAGGGTAAGCCACAAAAGGTCATTGCTAAAGAAGCAGCTGTTCACAGAGTGCTGTATCCGAGCATATTAATGGACGTGGAAGGAAAAAGTGTGGTAGAAAAAGGTGCACAAGCAACTGGGATAACCGCAGCCTTGAAAGGATTGCTAAGAAAAGGCCATTCAAAAATTTGGGGGAGATTCACAAGGAGTGGACTGCTGCTGGAGTCACTGCTTCAAGAGCCACCACACACAGACGTATCCAGGACATGGGCTACAAGTGTCGCATTGCTTGTGTCAAGCCCCTCATGACCAATAGACAACGCCAGAAGCGTCTTACCTGGGCCAAAGAGAAAAAGACCTGGACTGATGCTCAGTGGCCCAAGGTGTTGTTTTCAGATGAAAAGTAAATTTTGCATTTCATTTGGAAATCAAGGTCCCAGAGTCTGGAGGAAGAGTGGAGAGGCCACAATCCAAGCTGCTGGAGGTCTGGTGTGAAGTTTCCACAATCAGTGATGGTTTGGGGGGCCATGTCATCTGCTGGTGTAGGTCCACTATGTTTTATGAAGACCAAAGTCAGCGCAGCTGTCTACCAGGACATTTTACAGCACTTCATGCTTCCCTCTGCCCACAAGCTTTATGGAGATGGAAATGTCATTCTCCAGCAGGACTTGGCCCCTGTCCACACTGCCAAAAGTACCAATACCTGGTTTACACACAACAGTATCACTGTGCTTGATTGGCAGCAAACTCGCCTGACCTTAACCCCATAGAGAATCTATTATAGAGAATCTATGGGGTATTGTCAAGAGGAAGATGAGACCCCAGACTCCACAATACAGATGAGCTGAAGGCTGCTATCAAAGCCACCTGGGTTTCCATGTAACGGGTCTGGGAGGCGGAACCTCTGGGCTACAATACAAGGGGGCGGTCCTTGTAAGGGAGCGGGTGGCGACCAGGCAGGTAGTCACAGGAGGTGACCAGGACAGTCTCTGGGTGTACGGGCAGGAGGACACGGCAAGTGATCGGGGCAGTCTCTGGATAAAGGGTAGGTACGACCTGTGGTGGCTGAACCTCCAGGTAGGCTAGCAAGGCAGATGAAGAATGTGTGCTCCCAGGTGAGCAAGCGAGAGTCTCTGGAATAGCAGGTGGTCACAGCACGTGACGGCGGAGCCTCCAGGTAGGCAAGCAGGCAGGTAACGGAGAAGCGCTCCCAGGTGAGCGGGCAAGAGTCTCAGGAATAGCTGGTGGTCACAGCACGTGACAGCGGAGCCTCTGGGCAGGCAAGCAGGCAGGTAGCGGAGAAGCGCTCCCAGGTGAGCGGGCAAGAGTCTCTGGAATAGCTGGTGGTCACAGCACGTGACAGCGGAGCCTCCGGGTAGGCAAGCAGGCAGGTAGCGGAGAAGCGCTCCCAGGTGAGCGGGCAAGAGTCTGGAGTAGCTGGTGGTCACAGCACGTGACAGCGGAGCCTCCGGGCTGGCAAGCAGGCAGGTAACAGAGAAGCGCTCCCAGGTGAGCGGGCAAGCTGGTCCATAGACAGACTGACCGGAGTTGTAAGGCAGACCGTCGGACCTCAGGCAAGCAGGCAGGTAGCTGAGGTGCGCTCCCAGGTGAGCGGGCAGGCTGGTTCTTAGACAGACTGACAGGAGTAGTAAGGCAGACCGTCGGACCTCAGACTAGCAGACAGGTAGCAAGTAATTAGGCAGGAATCTGACAGGTAACTGGCAGGTAACTGGCAACGGGACCTGAGGGCTGAAGCACAGGTGAGACACAGGTGCAAACAACATTGCTCGGGCACCTCCATTTTGGAGGAGGTGCCTTATATATGATGAAGTCCTCCGGCCATTGGCCGGGGACTCCTTAGGACGGCGCGCGCGGCCCCTTTAAGAGGAGGGGAGCGCGCGCGCGCGCGCCCTAAGCACAGGGGCCGGGAAGGAGCGCGCGCTGAGAGCAGAGCGGGAGGAGGACGCCGGGAAGGAGCGCGCGCTGACAGCAGAGCGGGAGAGGGACGCCGGGCACGGGGCAGAGCGGTGAGGGGAGCAGCGTCCCTGCCTAGCAGAGGGCAGGGACGCCGGCACTACAGTACCCCCCCCTTTAGTCCCCCCCTTTTTTAGGCCAGACAGAAATTTAGCTAGGATGAGAGGGGCATGGATGTTCTCCCGGGGCTCCCACGTTCTCTCCTCAGGACCAAATCCCTTCCAATCTACCAGAAAAAAGGTCTTTCCTCTTACCCTTTTGGTGGCAAGAATGTTCTCTACCTCAAACTCGTCCTCAGCAGAAACCGGAGCAGGAGGCGTACCTGTAGACTTGGAAAAAGAGTTAAGTACCACAGGTTTGAGGAGAGATACATGGAAGGAGTTAGGGATCCGTAAGTTGGCCGGGAGTTTCAATTTATAGGCCACCGGGTTGATCTGACTGGTGACCTCCAGAGGTCCGATGAACCGAGGCCCTAACTTGTAAGAAGGTATCTTGAGTCGAACATATTTAGATGAGAGACAGACCTTATCTCCTGGACGAAATTGAGGAGGATCCAGGCGTTTTTTGTCAGCGTGTCTTTTCATCCGTTCGGACGACTGAAGGAGTGCGGATCGGGTACTCTCCCAAATGGAGGAAAATTTGCTAACGAGAGATTCCGCAGCCGGGTTGTCCACCGAGGTGGAGACAGGAAAAGGAATCCGAGGATGCTGACCAAAGACTACAAAAAACGGGGATTTGGAGGAGGATTCGCTCTCGTGATTATTGTAAGAGAACTCGGCCCATGGTAGGAGATCCACCCAGTCAGAATGGTGGGCATTAACGAAGTGCCGGAGGTAACTGGTCAGGTTCTGATTGATCCGCTCCACTTGACCATTGGACTGTGGGTGGTAAGCGGAAGAGAAGTCCAGGGTGACGTCTAGTAGTTTACAAGTGGCTCTCCAGAAGCGTGAGGTGAACTGTACCCCACGATCCGACACGATGTGGAGGGGCAGGCCATGAAGACGGAAGATGTGACGAATAAAGTCTCTAGCTAGCTCGGGTGCAGACGGGAGGCCTGGCAGGGGAACGAAATGAGCCATCTTGGAGAAGCGGTCAGCGACCACCCAAATGACCGTACAACCGGCAGAGAGTGGGAGGTCAGTTATGAAGTCCATTGCAATATGCTGCCAGGGGGCAGCAGGTACTGGGAGCGGAAGGAGGCGACCGGCTGGCAGATGTCTCGGAACCTTGTTGCGGGCGCAGGACACACAGGCAGAAACAAAGTCTATTACATCCTTGTGCAGGGTAGGCCACCAGTAGTGCCGGGAAATAAGCTGGAGGGTCTTCTTCTGACCAGCGTGGCCAGCCAGTTTAGACGAGTGACCCCAGTGAAGGATCTTCTCCCGATCAGGTACTGATACGAACGTCTTTCCGGGAGGGAGACGATTTAGACTCACGGGAGCCACCTGCATTACTCTGGCGGGATCGATGATGTGTTTCGGATCTTCCTCGAGATCAGATACCAGAAAGGATCGAGACAAGGCATCCGCCTTGACGTTTTTGTCAGCCGGGCGAAAATGAAGGACAAAATCAAAACGAGCAAAAAACAAGGACCACCGGGCTTGGCGCGGGTTAAGTCTCTGGGCATGCTGGAGGTAAGCCAAGTTCTTGTGGTCAGTGTAAATTATTACCGGGTGAAGAGCCCCCTCAAGCAGGTAACGCCACTCCTCCAATGCCAGT
Source organism: Phyllobates terribilis (assembly GCF_046119375.1). Lineage (NCBI taxonomy): Eukaryota > Metazoa > Chordata > Amphibia > Anura > Dendrobatidae > Phyllobates > Phyllobates terribilis. The sequence goes on from NW_027362959.1 coordinate 2,026,390, forward strand.
TTGATGGCCAATAACTCTCGATCTCCTATGGAATAATTGCGCTCTGAGGGGGAGAAGAGTTTAGAGAAGAAGCCGCAAGTTACCATCCTCCCGGAAGAAGATTTTTGAGTAAGTACCGCTCCAGCTCCAGAGGAGGAGGCGTCCACTTCCAGGAAGAACTGCTTGTTGCCGTCCGGGCGATGCAGCACCGGGGCGGAAGAGAAGGCCTGTTTTAAGGAAAGAAAGGCTTCTTCTGCTTCGGGCGGCCACTCTTTGGGATTAGTACCCTTACGGGTGAGCGCGGAAATTGGGGCAGTCCGGGAAGAGAAGTGTGGTATGAAGAGGCGGTAGTAGTTGGCGAAGCCCAGGAACCGCTGAATGGCCTTCAACCCCTCCGGTCGGGGCCATTTCTCGATGGCAGACAGTTTCTCTGGATCCATTCGTAGGCCGGTCTGAGAAATAATGTAGCCCAAAAACGGAAGCGAGGTCTGCTCAAAGAGGCACTTCTCGTATTTAGCGAAGAGGTGATTCTGCCTGAGCCTGAGCAGGACCTGACGAACGTCCCTCCGGTGAGTCTGGAGATCCGGAGAGAAGACCAAGATGTCGTCCAGGTACACCACTACGCAGGAGTAGAGAAGGTCCCGGAAGATGTCATTGACCAACTCTTGAAAGACGGCAGGAGCGTTACAGAGACCAAAGGGCATTACCAGGTATTCATAGTGGCCGTCCCGGGTGTTGAATGCCGTCTTCCATTCATCCCCCTGACGGATACGAACCAGGTTGTACGCCCCACGGAGGTCTAGTTTGGTGAAGATTCTAGCCCCCCTCAGACGATCAAATAATTCTGGAATGAGCGGAAGGGGGTACTTATTCTTCACCGTGATCTGGTTTAGGCCTCTATAGTCTATACAGGGACGGAGAGAGCCGTCCTTCTTTTTGACGAAAAAGAAGCCTGCTCCCGCCGGGGAGGTAGATTTCCGGATGAATCCCCTGGCCAGATTCTCCTCAATATATTCGGACATCGACCGGGTCTCAGCAGCGGATAAAGGATAAATACGCCCACGGGGAGGAGTAGTACCGGGTAACAGGTCGATGGGACAGTCGTATGGTCTATGAGGGGGTAATGTCTCTG